>NC_060040.1:20000-728750 GCF_905333055.1 Maniola jurtina
TAACCTAACATAACCTAACATAACCTAACATAACCTAACATAACCTAACATAACCTAACATAACCTAACATAACCTAACATAACCTAACATAACCTAACATAACCTAACATAACCTAACATAACCTAACATAACCTAACATAACCTAACATAACCTAACATAACCTAACATAACCTAACATAACCTAACATAACCTAACATAACCTAACATAACCTAACATAACCTAACATAACCTAACATAACCTAACATAACCTAACATAACCTAACATAACCTAACATAACCTAACATAACCTAACATAACCTAACATAACCTAACATAACCTAACATAACCTAACATAACCTAACATAACCTAACATAACCTAACATAACCTAACATAACCTAACATAACCTAACATAACCTAACATAACCTAACATAACCTAACATAACCTAACATAACCTAACATAACCTAACGGTTAGCAGTTAGTCCCCAACTTTACAAAGTTAATTGTGCTGTCTTCTTCTTTACAGTTTATTCGTGTTAGCCTGCCTGCTAACTACACGTTATCTTGGTCGATCATATCTGGTAAGATATTGATTTCATGATAGTTCTGATTTCTTTATTAGCAGTTCCGTACTATCTGTTAACATAATATATGTTTTGAGATTTTTGAAATCAAGGATTTAGGAAAGAGGAGGCTTTATCTTGAACTACTGTTATGATGCCATTTTATATGTTATTCGAAATAGGGTCTTTACTCTTAGTAAATTCTATTATCCCACAGAATCTCTCTCGATGTAGTCTGAGAGTAACTAGGCAGGGACCACGACGGCAGTGCCCAGCTGAGCAGCGTGTGACAGCGCTGGTGAGCAGAGACGCGGGCGCGGGAACGGGCGTATTACACACCGGTAGCTGGTTCGCCAACTCAATATTGTTGCTGGATCGATGATTGTGGTCGCGCGCGAACTGGTGCGCGGAGCGTTCAGACCACGATTCAGTTTATTATTTGTATTTTTATATTTGTATAATTAGCGATGCTGATGCGACTGCGTGAGGTGTTCATTAAATTTATTTTTATTTATTTTTTTATTTAGTAATAGACTTAATTTAAAGAGAAACATTTTTCACCATTTTTTATAGACCAAAGCACTAGATAAAAAACAGACTGGTGTTTGGAATTTTGCAGTCCAAACAGACCGTAGTCTGTGCTAGGGCTGACAAAAAGAAAAAAAGATTAATTTATTTTATGATTTTACGAAAATGAATAAAATATTTTAAAAAAATGCATTTTTTATCGATACAATAATTCGAAACAAGTTGTCAGTTTGATCGTTTATTTTATGTCCCAAATAGCAGTGTCATAGCATACAGTATGACAGAGGCGCAGGTGGCGGCGCGGGGCGGCGCGCGAGCGGCGAGCTGCAGCGCGGGCGCGGGCGGTGTGCTCGTGGGCGCGGGCGTGGGCGCGGGCGCGGGTGTGGGCGCGGGCGGCGGGCGGGCGGCGCGGGGCGGCGGCGCGTCGTCGGCCACGTAGTCGGCTGCGTGGTCGCCGTACTCGCCCGCCTTCAAGCGTCCGCGGGGGGTTCTGGTCTGAGCGGCCTACGGGGGGCGCACGCGTCACGCTCGCGCAGCGAGCTGCCGGGGCGGCTGCCGGTAGCAACTGTGAGCTCGCTGGTTACTTGGTGACGATTCCCAGTAACATCGCATCAATATAATGCATACGAATTCGTGTTCTACACTCGTTAGGGTCTAAAGCAAGGTCTATTCACCGTTTTCTTTTCAGTTAGTTTCGGCATTCTGATAGTTCTGGTAACGATCCGCTCAGGATTTTTGTAAATTCTAAGTAGAATGTAGAGGTTTGAAATTGTCGTAGGTCACGTTCGACAATACAATATGAAATATACCTTAAAGTCGGGGCGGTTAGGTTCGAACTCCAGAGCATGTCTCGGCGAAGAAGCGTGCTCGGCGACGAAGGGGACGCGGGCGAGCGCGGTGCGGCACGGCGGCGGCGGCGCGGCTGACGCAGGCGGCGGTGCGGTGGCGGGAGCGGCGGGTGGCGCGTCTGCAACAGAGGCAAGTGCGGGCTGAGTGCGGTGCGATGCGTGCAATCGTCATAGTCATGGTCGCAGCGCTTACTCGGGGCGAGGTCGTCGGCGGCGTCTTCGGCGAGTGGCAGCGTGGTCCCGACACGCGGGGAGGCGGGAGCGGGGGGCGCGTCGTCGGGCAGCAGGCGGCGCTCGGTGCACTCGGACGCGCACGCGCCGCTGTCACAGAACACGACAAACGTTTTTCAGTTTGACTTTATTCTCCGTGGAAAGTGTCGCCGAAGATGCAGCAAGGCTCCTACCGTCCGCACTGGCGCAGCGTGTGCGCGCAGTGCAGGAAGCGCCGCACGCGCGCCACGGCCTGCGCCGCCACCGTGGCGCCGCACGCGCCCGCTCCGCCCAGCGCGCTCAGCACGCCGCTCAGCTTGCCGTCGCACACCACGCCGCCGCCGAGGTCGCGCTGCAACACGCGCGTCGTGAGGCGCGGCCGGCGGGCGCGCGCGCACATGCCGGCCGCGACTCACCTCGCACAGGACGTCGTCGGCGGCCAGGCACAGCAGGCGCGCGCGCGTAGCCACCCACTGCGGCACGTGCGCCGCGCAAGCCCGCTCGGGCGCGACCCGCAAGCTGAACACGCGGAAGCGCACGCGCGGGCCGGCGGCGGTGCGAGGCGGCAGCGCGCGCACGGCGTGGCAGCGCGCGGCGGCGGCGCGCGCGTCTGTCTGCAGCAGCACGGGTAGCGCGCGCGCGGCGCGGCCGAAGGGCGCCTCCAGCCGGAGCACGGCCAGGTCGCGCGCGGGGTCGGCGGCGTCACCCGCCAGCGCCACGCACGCCACGCGCCGCGCGCCGGCCGCCGGCGCCACGCCGCGCGCGCCGAGCAGCGCGGCCGCCAGCGCCCACAGCGCGCGCGCGTCGCCGCCGCCGGCCGCGCAGCGCGCCGTGCTGAGGGCGGTGCGCAGCGACAGCAGCGAGGCGGCGCAGCGCCGGCCGTCCTCGTGCTCCAGCACCACCTGCGCCGCACCCACACAGGGTTGTCGCCTTACTCGAACTGGTGTAGACTAAAGGTACCTACTATTAACTATACCTACCACTATTTTACATAATTTTTTATGAATTTTGTATGAAGACACTACATCGAGGTAATATTTAAGTATAGCAAGAAACAGTTAAAAATTATTTTGCTATAATCCGCCAACAGACTGTTGGCGGATTATATCAAAATAATTTTTAACTGTTTCTTGCTAAACATGAACTTCCGCAAAGTAACGCCTGATTCTGTCCAATATACTTATTTAAGTATTATTAATATTGAATGAACTAAACGTAGGTAGACTTGGATAATAATAATAATAATTGATCAACCGCATAATGTACGTAAATAATAATTTGAGAACCCTCAAAATTCCTCAGATGAAAGCAATTTGACGATTGAAAAATCGGCCCTTGATAACTGACTAACGATTGATAACTGACTAACGATTGATAACTGACTAACGATTGATAACTGGCTAACGATTGATAACTGACTAACGATTGATAACTGGCTAACGATTGATAACTGACTAACGATTGATAACTGGCTAACGATTGATAACTGACTAACGATTGATAACTGGCTAACGATTGATAACTGACTAACGATTGATAACTGGCTAACGATTGATAACTGACTAACGATTGAAACAAATCAATATAGTATTGAATTAACGTCCATTCTGGATAACTATAACATGAAAAATCACATCACTACACCAACTAGACTAAATAGCTGCCTGGATCTTATCATAAGTAACATTGAAGATAGTAAAATCACCCCGCGGACACACCAATTAGCTCTCTCGGATCACGACACCGCGCAAAGCATTGGTTGTAAGTTTACAGCAAATAAACTTAAAAATAACACCTTCTGGTTTGAGAGCAAGAGAGACTATAGTCGCGAAAATATTGATAAATTTTGCAAATACATTGCATCTCTATCCTTTAGCGAAGTATACGATGAGATGGAAACTAATGCAGCATTTAACAAGTTTCATGAAATCTTCACGCTATTCTATGATCTATGTTTTCCACATATTCTAGTTAAAACAGTAAAAAAAGGAATAAGAACAAGTTGGTTAACAAAAGGTATTAAAAAGTGTTGTATTAAGAAAAGAAATCTCTATTTAAATTACATATATTCAAAAACTAATAAACAATCAAATCTAAGAAAATACACCAGGTATGCAAAAATATTAAAACACTGTATTTTTAGGTCACAAAAAATAGAGAGTTTAGGATACATTAAAAGAGCTAAGAATACATGTAAAGCATCATGGACATTAATTAAGAATAACTTTAATTGCAACAATAAATCAAATGACATCAATGAAATAAGAATTAACTCTGACGTCCATAATGATCCATACACCATTGCAGAAAAATTCAACGATTACTTTATTAATATAACTAAGTATAAACAAGCCACAAATATTTACAATTCTACAAAAAACATACCACTTAACACTAATACCTTGTTCTTAACGCCTATCATTGAATATGACCTGTATAAAGTGATTAAAAATCTTAAAAATACTAATTCTACAGGTTATGATAACATTACAACGAAGATTGTAAAAGCTTGTGCAGCAACAATAACAGGGCCATTATGCCACATAATAAATATGTCTTTTCAAGATGGTACCTTTCCTGAAAAATTAAAGTATTCTATTGTTAAACCTATACATAAAAAGGGTGCTAAAAATGAAATGAATAATTACCGACCTATAACCCTTATACCAATTATTTCAAAAATTCTTGAAAAAGTAATGCATATAAAAATAAACGACTTTATTGATAAAAATAATATTCTGAAAACGAACCAGTACGGATTCCAAAAAAAGCGCTCAACTACATTAGCATGCTTTGATTTAATTAAAAAGGTAAATGGTGCCTTCAACAAAAAATGTTCAGTTGCCGCAATACTATTGGATATGTCCAAAGCTTTTGACTGCGTCAGCCATGAGATTCTTCTCGAAAAACTATTTAAATACGGTATACGAGGCAAAGGCTACGACTGGCTAAAGAGCTATCTCCATAGTCGTCAGCAATGTGTTGAGATTACGACAGTAAAAAATAAACAAAAATCTACTCATAGATCACTATATAAAGAGGTTAAATCCGGAGTTCCCCAGGGTAGTATCCTGGGTCCACTGCTGTTTTTGCTCTATATCAATGACTTACCAGACACGGTTAATAATGATACAATCCTTTTTGCTGACGATATTACCTTAATAGTTGAAAGTAAAATAAAAAATGAACTTGAACAAGATATCAATATTGCACTAAACAAAATTATTCAATGGCTTGACATGAATAACCTTTGCGTTAACTTAAATAAAACAAAAGTAGTGGAATTCCAGACCTATAATAGCTCATCCCTTAACCTTAGCATCAACTATAATAATGAAAAAATAAATGTCGTGCCGTCGGCAACTTTTCTGGGGATTACAATAGATAAATATTGTAACTGGAAAGAACATATACATATTACGTGTAAAAAACTTAATAGGTTCGTATTTGCACTATATCGTCTACGAAATACAATCTCTGAAGAAGCGGCCACAACTGCATACCATGGCTATGTTGCATCTATACTGCGTTACGGACTAATACTATGGGGTAACTCTGTCGATATTATAAATGCTTTCAGAGTACAAAAAAAATGTATCAGATCACTGTGTGGTGCGGATATAATAGCTCCATGTCGGCCTTTATTTAAAAAGAAAAAGATATTACCTTTGCCATGTCTATATATATTTGAGACATGTCTATTTGTAAAGAAACATGAGCATCTATTTGATAGGAAGCCTGACAACGAAAGCCGGCGACAAAAATTTAAATTGGAAATACCACGACAAAGACTAGCGATATGCTCTCGTAATTCATATTGTATGGCTGTCACCCTATATAATAAGTTATCTGATAACATAAAAAATTTACCAATGTCGAAGTTTAGGATAAAGTTATTTGATTATTTAATTGACCAATGTTTTTATAGCGTTAAAGATTTTTTAGATAGCTGTAAGATCTGACATATTATTATTATTGATTTATGATTTATGATTTTTTATTGTTACTGATTGATTTATGATTTTTTATTATTATTGATTTATGATTATGATATTGTAACTCCATGCAAAAAAGAAATTGGTATGACTAGGATAATTATGATAATACATTTATGAGATAAGCCTATTTGTTCAAAAAATAAGTCTGATTTCTACACAAAAAAAAGCCAGAAGGTTTTCAACACAAGGTATCCAAATAAACTCATAATTCCTTTAATTAATCTAAATGAGTGTTTCTACAGTTTAAATGAATTCTTCAACACTAAATGATTTATTATGAGGAACTAGTCTATTAATCAATTATTAAGTATGTTAATTGTATACTCTTGTGACTTTATTGTTGACATTTTACATAGATAATACATGATTTATTAAATTATTTACATTTTAATTTTAAGAGCTCTAAATTATATTTTATTTAACAGTAATGATGGTGTTGTGAAATCAGACCTTTTTATGACTATGTATATGTATACCTACCTAAGTATGACTGTAAGGTGTAAGGTATTTTGAGCATATTCAATGTACATTTAAACTATTTAGTGTAGTTTACATTGCTTATGTAAAATATTTGCACGCCATTACATGGCAAGTGTAGTGACACTAAAATAAATTGTAAAATCTATGCTACCTACATTTGAGCAAATAAATGATGATTTGATTTGATTTGATTTGATTTGATTGATAACTGGCTAACGATTGATAACTGACTAACGATTGATAACTGGCTAACGATTGATAACTGACTAACGATTGATAACTGACTAACGATTGATAACTGACTAACAATTGATAACTGACTAACAATTGATAACTGACTAACGATATTTATTGGGCGAATGGAATTTTATTTTTGCAAATGACAAAATTTGGAAAATGTATACCTACAGGGTAGGTCCTAAATATCTAAGTATATATAAATATTCGGATGGTATCGAAGCAGTCACCATGAAGGGCACGGGGTCGCTGTCGTCGTCGTCGTGGTGTGCGTCGTGCGCGTCGTGCGCGTCGTGCGCGTGCGCGCGCGCGAGCAGCAGCGCCGCGGCCAGCAGCAGCGCGGCGCGGCGCGCCATGCACTCCGCGCGCTCGCCGCGCCGCCGAGCAAGCCCCGTGAGAAGCGCGCCGGCACTCGGCAGTGCGCAGCCGACGCTTCCTGCGATCGCAGAGGCCGCAGCTCGCCACGGAGCGACTGTCGAGGAAGTAGTATTCTAATCTGTCCGAAACAAATACCGACAACGATGTCAACAAAAATGATCCAGAAAAAATGAATAATAATATAGGAAAGCAATATTGAACTGTAACTTTATCAATGTCCGATGTAGTGAAGTTTATGTGCTGTACGTGTCATGTCTAAATTTCTTCTACGAAAAATAAAAACTCTTTTGAGAATAATATTGTCGGTGCTGTGTATGTACCTACTTACTTACCCCCCGTCCACACGCTGCCCGTGAGATGACACAGAAACGTAGTGTGGCCGCGCTACTCGCGTGTTCCTCGTTCATGTCCATCGCAACGTATGCAATAGCGCGCCCGCTGCCAGTTTCGACGTCCATCGCGTTGCAAAGGCAAGCGACGTAGTAAGTGCGTTGCGCGAGTAGAGCAATGCGTGGACGGGGTATTAGAAGCTGCGCGTGGTTGTTATCGGACGCCTGAGCGCTGAGCTGGTGACCGAGTGGAGCACGCGACGGCGTAGACCGCGGTCGAACACTTCGAGACGCTACTGGTGAGTGAGCACTGTCTATCCCCTCACTCTCATAGCTCCCTTCGCCTCTACCAGTCGTTGCGTAGGTGCTCATATTGTAGGCACCGAGCGACGACTTCGTGCTTGGACTTCGAGTCCCGACTCCTCAATCCTGATGATGCAGAGTAGGTACAGTACTACGAAATAATATTGAAAATGCCGAGCCTAGACTTTGTTATTGAATTCAGAGTTGCAACTCTTCGATCCTGATGCTGCAAGGTACTGAACTGAGCCGTGTGGATTTGGAAAGTTTTGCTGGCGGATTGATATTTTAGGTACCGAGTGATGACTTACACTTCTTAACTTCCAAAACCACAACAAAGTAAAAAAATATTTTTTGTTTCTATACGTGTATGTATGTATGAAGTCGGGCGAGCTTCACGCTTAGATTTCTAATTTCTTTTATTATGCTCGCCCGACTTCATACATGTAAATGAAATTCTGCATTTATATGGCAGCATAGGTTGAATTTGCCGCGCACACGTCACAAGTGTAAAGTGTCAACTGTCAAGAGTAGTGCCAGTGTTGAAAATGAACGTTATTTTTTCTGAATGTTTTTTAATGTCATGCAATTTGGATATGGGAATCTGATTGTAGTGTGGAGTAACAGCTTTGATTGTTGTTTTATAATGTGTTTATTGTGTGAAATAAAAGAACTTGTGTTGCTCTGAAAAGAGAACAGTAAATAAATAAATAGTGCTCCAGAACAAGAGTATCATTTCCAGCACCACCACCTCACCACACCTCGGCACACCAGCGGCAGAGTAACTCAACAGTGGTGACCCCCGACCTGAGCTTCCCACCAAGATGAACGAGCTCGCGAGAAGTTGAGGAGCTGCAGGTGACACCGTGAAGAACTGCGTACCTCGGTGTGAAGCGCGGGGCTTAGGGCGCCCGAGGCAAGGACACCATTACTCCCACGTTCAATACTCTACGTTTTACACCACTCGCTCGACAATGCCTTGTACTGAAATCCACTACGCCTTATGGGGTGTAATGTTTCTTACAAGGAGTTCATACTGCTATTTGTTCTCGCTTCGTCGTATGGTGTCCCTCTCACTCGCGAGATTTAAATTTTGCCGTTTCGCTTTGATGAGTGATGGCGTCTCTTTCACTTGCCAGAAATACTTTGAGGGGTGGCTCTTTTAAAATCTATGAGAAATACAAACCGTAAAGACTAAAGATTATTGAAATCTACTATACCAACTTTTCTTAAATTCAGGATGCTAGTTTTTATGTAGGTATGTTTTACAAAATATTATAAATACCTAATCAATATTCAAAAGACAGACACTTCCTTCTGCCAGTCGTCTGTCCCGGTACAGCGAGCGCTCTACTGCTGTGGAGCTAGTACGTAGCTGCCGGGCGCGGGCGAGGGTGAGGGCGCGGGCGCGGGCGCGGGGAGGTGTGGGCAACGGAAAGAAAAGGCATGGGAACATTCGATATATTATAATATAATATTTAACAGTGTACAGTTCGGTGCGCGGCGTCTGCGGTCAGCGCGCGGGCGCGTCGGGCGCGTCGGGCGCGTCGGGCGGGGGACGCAGCTCGTCGGGCAGCGCGTGCAGGCGCAGCTGGCGCTCCAGCAGCGCGTCGGCCAGCGCGGCCGCCTCGCCGCCGCACCACGCGGCGCCGCGCACGTACAGCCACTGCAACACACGCGCGATCAGCCACGGCGTCGCCTCGCCGCCGCCGCGTCGCGGGGCACACTCACCTTGGCGTGCGGCGCCGCGTCCAGCGCCGCGTACAGCGCGTGCTGCAGGCGTGGGCGCGGCGCGCGCGCCTCCGCCTCCAGGCGCAGCGCCCACAGCAGCGCGCCGCTGCCGCTCGACACCACGCGCCGCGCCGCGCGCACCAGTCGCTCCGCGTCGGGCGGCGCGCAGTCCTCGCGCAGCGCGCGCGCCAGCAGCGGCAGCAGCGCCGCTAGCGCCGCCACGTCGCCGCGCGGCGCCAGCGCGCGCAGGCGTTCGGCCGCGCCGCGCGCCGCGCTCCACGCCCACAGCGGCGCGCCCGCGCTCTCTGCGCACGCACACGCCGGCGATTATTGAGGCACATAACTAATATTGTAGTTCGGATTGAATATACTGCATAGTCCACGTCCGGGTGACGTCGGAAATCGGGGCCTCGTCTTCGCCGGCGAAAATAAATTATTTCTTAGTAATTATTAAAATAATAGAGAATCTTCCAAAATTCGTTGAAAGTTTTAAGTTCGCTAAACATTTGAAAATATTGGGTTAGGTAAATATGTAGGTTGCTTACGCGTTGAATTTGAACAAGAGGTGATGCAAAATTATGTAGGTTAGATTAGGAAATATCTATCTATAAGACAATAGCTTATAAGATTTGAGTATAAATACTGTTAGTTCGTAAGAGGAGTCGATCATAAGCCTGCACCGAATAAAGACGTCTACTACAACGCCGTCGTCCATCACTTAATACAACCAATAAGTTTAATATTTCAGAGACGAACAAATCAGACGTTCGACAGTAGCATTAGTGGCTCACCGAGCGCCAGGTAGGCGTTGTGCGGGAACAGCGGCAGCAGGTCGCGCGCCGCCGCGCCCGCGCCACCCTCGCGCGCCGCCGCCGCCGCCAGCGCCGCGCCGCTCTCCTCCCAGTAGCGCGCCGCGTCGCCCGCGCGCACCGCCGCCGCCAGCCGCCGCAACAGCCGCGCGCGGCGCTCCGGCGGCGCGAGCAGCGCGCGCGCGCGCGCCCACTCGCCCGCGCCCGGCAGCAGCGCGAGCGCCGTATCCTCCTCCTCGTCCGCCGCGTTCTCCGCCTCCAGCGCCGCGCAGCGCTCCTCGCACCGCTGCAGCGCGGCGGCCAGCTCCTCGGGCGCGGGCGCGGGCAGGCCGGCGGGCGGCGCACGGCGCAGCGCGGCGCTCACCAGGGCGCAGGCTCCCGCCGCGCTCGGCCAAGCGCCGTCCGCACTCAGCTCCGCCAGCACCCGGGCGACATAGAGGCAGTGGTGGTGCGGCACATCGGCGCGCGACAGTGCGGCGCGCAGCGCGGCGGCGGCGACGGCGGCAGCGCGTGCGACGCCCGCCACGCTGCGCTCGAGGCGCGCGAACTCGGCGAAGAGCAGCGGATGGTCGAGGCGGCGCAGCAGCGCGCGCGCACGGCCGCGTAGGCGCGTAGCCTCGGCGGGCGCGGCCAGCGGCACGAGCGCGGCCAGCCAGCGCAGGCGCCAGCACGCGAGCGCGAGCAGCGCGTCGCCGCGGAGGCGCGCGCACAGTGCGTCCCACAGCGCCTCCACCCAGCGCAGGTAGCCTGCGACAGGTCACCGATTGCGTGGTTGCGTGATTCGATCCCCGATCCACTCGCGACAATTGCCTACACAAGAGCCCCGTCCGAGCGACGACTCGTCGGTGTAGAACTTCAAATACTGCTGTTTCCACAGGTGAAGTCAACGACGTTATCTATTAGTGTCATCCCTTACCTCTCCGCACCTCAGCCCGAGAGAGGCCAGGTGAATGAATTTTGCTTGATACAATTTTTTTTTTTTTTTTTTAAATTGTAGCGGTTGCCACATTCACAAGATGTCGCTTCTGGCAGGGCACAATGGGTCTGCACTCCACCAGCAGATGTTAGCATATAACGCCACTTCTGGATGGCTAAGCCAGGCGCCATTCCCCTTGGATGCACAACAACGCCACTTCTCCTCGATGCTTCACACCACGACTTCTTCTCGGAGGAGAGTGATGTAGCGGGTGCCACATTCACAAGATGTCGCTTCTAAACTCAACCAATCAACAACGCTCGATATACACAAACCCCAGCCTGATAGCTCACGACCCGCGGCCTAGATGGCAGCACGGGTAACTTAATCGAAGCTCAAGGAGAAACACGCAACTTTCAACGCATTGACAGAGCATTTACCAAATTGCACTATATATTGAAGTTCCAACGCACAACCGTCGGCCCAGCCGGCGCTACCGAGCACATCACCGTTCGGTGGGACATTTCCCTATTGCTAGGTCGAGCACACAGACACAGCTCCCATACAAAATAATAATTAAACCGAGTGAGCATAATAAAAGAAACTAGAAATCTAAGTGTGAAAAGCAAAATACACGCGTAGAAACGATTTTTTTTTTTTCTTTTAATTGTTTGTAGTTTTTGAAGTCGGTTGTAATTTTTTTCTTTTACACCAATTAAAGATGTTCGAAATTATTATAAAGTAAAATTTATTTTTATTTTTTATTTTACCCGCGTCGTCGGTGAAGTAGTGCGGCGGGTCCTGCAGCAGCTGCAGCACGCGGCGCGCGTCAGGCGGCGTCACGTGCGCGCGGTGCGCCGCCGGCAGCGCGCCCGCCTCGTCCAGCAGCGGCAGCAGCGCCTCCGCGCCGCGCGCCGCGCCGCCCGCCCAGCGCGCCGTCCACCCCACGCCCGGCAGCGCCGGCACGCCCGCCAACAGCAGCAGCGCCGCCGCCAGCCGTAGCAGCTCCGCCGGCGCCGCGGCCGGCAGCAGCAGCTCGGCCACGTCGTGCGGCAGCGGCGCGCGCTGCGGGTCCGCGTCCGCGGCGCCGGCGACCGGCGCGCGCCAGTGTGCGGCGCCGCGCAGGCGCTCCACGCGCACCCACACCGCGCCCAGCGGCAGCCCGCTGCGCAGCGCCGCGTCCTCCAGCTCGCGCAGCCGGCGCTCGGCGCGCTCCGCCTCGGCGCGCGGCTCAGGCGGCGGGAAGGGCGCGGCGGCGTCGGGCGCGAAGTTCATGGCCACGACGAGCTCCACGAGCAGCGCGAGGCGTTCGGCGAGCCCAGCGGCACGCAGCAACTCACCGCGCGCCAGCAGCAGGCGCGGGTAGGCGGCGGGCAGCACGCGCGTGTCGGCGAGCGCGGCGGCCGCGGCCGCGTCCAGCTGCGCCGCGTCGCCGCCCGGCGCCGCCGCCAGCGCGCGCAGCAGCGCTTCCCACAGCTCTACGCGCGCCGGCGCCGCGCGCTCCGCGGCCAGCATGTCGCGCAGGCGCTCGAGCGCGGCGTGCGGCGGCAGCGCGCGGCGCAGCGCAGCCAGCAGGCGCGTGCGCAGGCGGCCCGCGCACGGCAGGCGCGCCGCGCCCTCCTCGGCCGCCGCGAGCGCGCTCTCCGCGCCGCCGCACGCTTCCTGAATAGGATCGCGAGTTACGCCGCCGCCGAAACCCAGATTCAAATTTTTGAAATGATACTTTTTATCGGACACTATGCGCTCGTATGTACAGATGTCGGTCGCGCACCTGAAAGTCTATGAAGCTCTCCCAGAGCGCGACGTCGTCGGGCGCGGCCGCGAGCAGGCGGCGGAAGGCGGCGACGCGCTCGTGCAGCGCGGGCGCGGCGGGCGCGTCGGGCGCGCGGCGGCTGTAGTAGCGCGCGCGCGGCGGCCGCTCGACGCGCGGCGCCGCGACGCAGCGGTACCTGCACACGGCGCAGCATCAGCCCCAGTGAAATTAACTCGGTAAATGGAACTGTACAGTTTTATAAGGTTAACTTCTTTGACCACCTTGGAGCTGTCATCGCATTCATAGGGATCCTGTTATAATGTGTTTTAATATAGATACCACAATTTGAAGCTCATTTGGACTGGCAATAGTTTTCTTGTTTTCAGTTTGACAACATTTTTGTACTCCTTTAAATTTTGCCAAGAAAACCATTGCCAGCTCCAAATGAGTATCCAGCTCACCTTAATATTAGCTCCATTAATATTAAGACTCAAGTCACACTCAAGACTGCAAAAATTAAATTCCTTTTAATTAAAGAAAAAAGTATGTTAAATAAAAAAAAAGAAATGTAAGTATAGGTTTGTATGAAATGTTAATAACCTTTGATTGTCTTAAAATAAATTAATCTCTTAAGGCGGATGATTTTTGTCAGCCCTAGCACAGACTACGGTCTATGTGGGCTGCAAATTGCAAACACCAGTCTCAGTTTTTATCTAGTTCTTTGGTCTACAAAGTTTGGTGAAAAGTTTCACTTTTCATTAAGTCAGCAAAATAAATAAATTAAATAAAAATTATTGCAGAGCATTTATTAATAACAAGTGTAAATTAAAAATTTAGAACACCCCCGACAAGTGAAGGTTACAGTAACTAGAAAAGACCTGATAACTTTCAAACGGCTGAACTGATTTTCTTGGACTATTCCGCGCCTACGATCTAAAGTATCTCAGTTTTCCGAAACATCATTTTTAAATAAATAATTATGTATCTAGACAACGTCCATCTTGACAGCTTGACATTTGTCAATTGACATAATATTATGAACCTAACGGTTATCTAACCTTCTTTTCTACAAGAAAACTAGAAAAGAGCTGATAACTCTTAAACGGCTGAACCAATTTTTTTGGATTATAGCCAAGTACACTCTCGATCAAGCCACCTTTCAAACAAAAAAAAAAAATTAAAATCGGTTCATTCGTTTAGGCGCTACGATGCCACAGACAGATACACAGATACACACATCAAACTTATAACTCCCCTCTTTTTGGGTCGGGGGTTAAAAATGATGCAACAAGAAAACAATTGTAACCATGACTGGCATACCTGCATGTATAATAATATTATATTGTGATTCATCCAAACTTTTAAACTCCCATATTTCAGATACCACAGTACTTTTAACTACTTTGAAAATTCACTGTAGTCAGTGTTGTAACTACAAGAATCAGAACTGGGCAGCAAAGCTTGCTATCGGGCATTGCAAGCGAGGACCATGTGTGCAAACAGTGAAACAAACAAATGTAACTAGCAATAAGATACATCTATCGGCTGGGCAGCTTGTAGTGTCCCGTATGGGAGAGCAGGACGGAGTACAACAGACCCATGTCAACAGTTCCATGTCCAGCACGTGAGAAGCTACAGTCAGATGTGCCATGACAGCTCTCGGAGGGCCTGACCACTGCACTGTGACGATTGCAGCTTTTGATGATGCTTGCAACTTCGTCCCTGCGAATTTTTTTTAAATCCCCTCAGAGCTCTTTGATTTCACGAGATAAAATAATGAAAAAGTTGCACGGAAGCGAGCGGCCCAGCTTTCAGTTATCCAGGAGACGGTATAGTGTACAATAGACACTCACTCGGGCCGGCCGGGGTAGTAGAGCGTGGACACGCGCAGGTTGCCGCGGTCCAGCCGGCGGTCCACGTAGAAGTCGGCGCGCGGCTCGGGCGACGCGGCGCGCCGCGGCTGACGCGCCGGCTCGTCGTCGTCGCTCGCCAGCAGCTGCGCCTCCGCGCCCGACTGCTCGCTCGCTGCAAGCGAAGGCGCGCGTGAAGCCGTGAACCCAGCTCGCGACTCGAGACGCGCTCGTGATGAAAACACTCACGCAAGTCTTCCGCGACGTACTCGACGTCTTGTTTGGACGAGGAATAAGCTGGAAACAGAGCCATTTGTCTTCATTCACTATCGGTAGTTGAGGTAGTTTTATTTACAACTTTCGTAAAATAGTTTGGTCTGTAGCTGTAGGTAGATGGTAGAAAGTAAATTGTTTGTAGACCAAACTTATCTTCATTCCTATGAAATGAAATGAAATGATTCTTTATTTTGCGAAATGTCACAGATAATTTTATAACATTAGAACTACTAAATTAATAGGATAAAATATGTATGACGAACTATGTTTTAAATATACATAATTATAAAGTTAACTTTGTTTTTATTTTGTTGTCAACATACTCTGTATGTTATTGATCTGTGGCATTGGCCCCACAGCACCAAAGACCTTACACTTTAAGGTCTTTGCACAGCACAGATAACTTACATAATTATAGTACTGTATTATATAGCATTGGCCACAGCATTGGCTTTGGCCACACCATAGACATACGAATTTTATTGTGAGCGATACGATATTACATCATTGGTTATGATTTCTGATTTTAATACAAAAAATGTTTCCTTTGTTTAAAACTGGAAGATGTATCAGGGACGTCAAAGTGTCTGGGAATCGAACCCCCAAATCCCTTGATGAGTTTTTCAAATCGTAGAAGTTTGTAAAAGCGGATGTGTGAAAAGATATCTCATCTGTAAATTAACATTTAAAAAATTAAATAATTGCAAGTATCAAATTAAGTTATTCAATTTTTTTTACTATAAGTTTGGGGATGCCCTCCGATTTTTTTTTAAATTTGCCGGGCGATTTCAGTCTCATCTTTCATTAGCCAGACTCTAGACTAGCCACTAGCTGGACCCATTTTACCATTTTACCATATTTTTATTCAATGTTTTTTTTTCTTCCGTTACTTTAGTTTTCTGTTGTAACTATCTGTTATTATTTCTCTTCTGTTTCTGTTATTTTTTTTCTGTTATTTTTTCTATGTTTCTGTTATTTTTTCTGTTGTTTTTGTTATTTTATTGGTGGTTGTTTCTGTTATTCAATTTTTTGTTATTTCTGTTATTTTAGTTTTGTGAGTATTTTTTTTAAATAGGGTGTAATGAGAAAAATAAATAAATGAGTGAATATATAATAGTTACTTATAATAATAATCTTCGATATTTCTGCTGCTGCTGACAGCAAAGATGACAATATGATATGATGACATCTGACAGTGACATGAGAAGTACATTGTAGAACATATTATGACAATTGATGTCATTGTCAATTGACAAAACAACAAGTTCACTTACATCAACTTGGAACTTCTATTTCGAATTTCGATTTTCGTCGTTCTTTCTTATTTTATTTGGATTTGGTTAGTTACCTGTTTCCTAGTGTTCAAGAGTTATTAAGTCAAATAGAACCGAACCAACAGTCGAACACACTAATTACAGGTTGCCACGTATAACTGTGCTAAATTGGAAACATCCTACGAGGTATAAAGTGGAACCACATTCGTAAACAGTAACTACTGTGCACACAAGTTAAATAATAATTGCGAAGTAGGTATAGTTGCTATGTGTTTAGTGTACGTTTCAAATTAGTCGGTGAGTAGTCTCTTGTGCACACAGTTGTTAGTTAAAATTTAAAGGTGATAATATGCAATAAAATATTTTATTTTTATTTTATTTAACTAAGACTTAATTAAAAAAGAACATTTTACACCAATTGTTGTAGACCAAAGCACTAGAAAAAAACTGAGACTGGTGCTTTGCAGCCCATATAGACCATAGTCTGTGCTAGGGCTGACAATAAATATAATGTTTGCGTAGATGTTAGTAGATAGGGAACATAGGGAACACTACAATGTTGTCATTATTCAGCGGCGGCGCGAGGTTCCAGGATGTCGTACTGCAGCAGCGTGAGGCACGTGTTCCGCGGAGCAAGTTTTCAGAAAAGGGGAATTTTGTGCAATCTATTGGTGACCTCGCAGCGGCTTTCACATAGTAATGTAAGTACTGATACATCATTTTATTTACTTGTTTGGTTTTTACTCAAGGTCGACAGGTGTCCATAGACTTGTGATGAAGTCATGATAAATCTTTTGATAAAAAAAACTGCTACATGCATGAGGGTATATATTATGAGCCTTGTTGAGGTGGGTGGTGTGCCTTGCTCCGCAGGTGCCGGCGGAGGCGCGCGCGCTGGAGAGCCCCACGGATCCTCTCATGGACCTGCACGGTCGCAAACATGACTATCTTCGCATTTCTCTTACTGAGCGATGTAATTTAAGATGTGAGTATGATTAAAAGTACTAATAAAACTAGCATTTTTTTGTACTAGTGTAAGATATCGGTAGTCTGAGTAGGTGTAATGTTCTGTCATGTCCTTAGTTACTAGTGTGGTGTAGAAATTAAATCTCAAATAATTCCGTACATTTATAGAAACAAAACGTGTAAAGTGTGAGTTGGGCTTGCACGCGACCGGTTCCCTACCATTGTACAAAATATTTCAACATTTTTATGTTAAATACTACAAGTTAATGACTACAGAGCCAACTGTGTGTGAGTTAGTAAATTAATTATTTCATGAACACAGTTTAATTTTTTTGTGATATAACCACAGATTTTCAGATTTTTAGGGTTCTGTACCTCAAAAGAAAAAACTGAATCTTTTTAGGTCTGTCTCTCGGTCCGTCTGTTGTGTTTGTCAAGGAACCCTGTAGGGTACTTCCTGTCAACCTAGGTCAGCTAGTTTAAAAATAAATGCTACTTCCAAAACCTCTAGGCACTGGACGCCTTAGTAATAATTGAAGCAATTATTGTTAATGATGTCGGCCAACACAGCAAAACCTAATGAACCTGTCTAAGCCTGAGAAGAAGTTTCTCTGAAGGTTTCCTTTGAAGCAGGAAATTATTACATCAGTTGGAGATCATCATTCAGTTTGATGTTTTTGTTTCTCTTATCAATTCCACTTCATTATTTCTAGGGTTTCCGTACTGTCAAATATGAAATGTACACTACTTGTTTACCTTTTTGTAAAAAAGATCATTACAAGTGAGTAGATAAAAAACGTCTGGTATTATTATTATGTGTCCTGTGCTACCGAGCTCAACAATAAACGTGTTGAACCTTACTCTCGTATTATTTGAACATAATACAAGGGTGTCAACAGGAGCCTATTAGTGTCCGCTGTCTGTCTGTCTGTTAGCGATCTGTATCTTGTGAACCGATTATGGTAACTATCTCAATATGTAGATAGTCGGAGAGTTACCGTAATCGATTTTTGTAATTGGAATTATCACAGAATATATATTTCTATTGCTGCTATATAAACAAATTACTAAGACATACTTAATTACTCAGTGCAACTTGAGACCAAAATTTCAAGCATAATTCGTGGTGTGGCGCCCATAGGCTCAGCAGTGTGTGTGAGTGTGACTCGTGTCGTGCGCAGGCCAGTACTGCATGCCGGCCGAGGGCGTGCGGCTGAGCGCGCGCTCGGCGCTGCTGTCGCGCGACGAGCTGCTGCGGCTGGCGCGCGTGTTCGCCGCGCTCGGCGTGCGCAAGCTGCGCCTCACGGGCGGCGAGCCCACCTTGCGCGCCGACCTGCTCGACGTCGTGCGTGCGTACACTCTCCCCACACATGGCCCACAACACCACACTCATGTCAGCCAGCTTGTGCCGTGCGCAGGCCAGTACTGCATGCCGGCCGAGGGCGTGCGGCTGAGCGCGCGCTCGGCGCTGCTGTCGCGCGACGAGCTGCTGCGGCTGGCGCGCGTGTTCGCCGCGCTCGGCGTGCGCAAGCTGCGCCTCACGGGCGGCGAGCCCACCTTGCGCGCCGACCTGCTCGACGTCGTGCGTGCGTACACTCTCCCCACACATGGCCCACAACACCACACTCATGTCAGCCAGCTCGTGCCGTGCGCAGGCCAGTACTGCATGCCGGCCGAGGGCGTGCGGCTGAGCGCGCGCTCGGCGCTGCTGTCGCGCGACGAGCTGCTGCGGCTGGCGCGCGTGTTCGCCGCGCTCGGCGTGCGCAAGCTGCGCCTCACGGGCGGCGAGCCCACCTTGCGCGCCGACCTGCTCGACGTCGTGCGTGCGTACACTCTCCCCACACATGGCCCACAACACCACACTCATGTCAGCCAGCTTGTGCCGTGCGCAGGCCAGTACTGCATGCCGGCCGAGGGCGTGCGGCTGAGCGCGCGCTCGGCGCTGCTGTCGCGCGACGAGCTGCTGCGGCTGGCGCGCGTGTTCGCCGCGCTCGGCGTGCGCAAGCTGCGCCTCACGGGCGGCGAGCCCACCTTGCGCGCCGACCTGCTCGACGTCGTGCGTGCGTACACTCTCCCCACACATGGCCCACAACACCACACTCATGTCAGCCAGCTCGTGCCGTGCGCAGGCCAGTACTGCATGCCGGCCGAGGGCGTGCGGCTGAGCGCGCGCTCGGCGCTGCTGTCGCGCGACGAGCTGCTGCGGCTGGCGCGCGTGTTCGCCGCGCTCGGCGTGCGCAAGCTGCGCCTCACGGGCGGCGAGCCCACCTTGCGCGCCGACCTGCTCGACGTCGTGCGTGCGTACACTCTCCCCACACATGGCCCACAACACCACACTCATGTCAGCCAGCTCGTGCCGTGCGCAGGCCAGTACTGCATGCCGGCCGAGGGCGTGCGGCTGAGCGCGCGCTCGGCGCTGCTGTCGCGCGACGAGCTGCTGCGGCTGGCGCGCGTGTTCGCCGCGCTCGGCGTGCGCAAGCTGCGCCTCACGGGCGGCGAGCCCACCTTGCGCGCCGACCTGCTCGACGTCGTGCGTGCGTACACTCTCCCCACACATGGCCCACAACACCACACTCATGTCAGCCAGCTCGTGCCGTGCGCAGGCCAGTACTGCATGCCGGCCGAGGGCGTGCGGCTGAGCGCGCGCTCGGCGCTGCTGTCGCGCGACGAGCTGCTGCGGCTGGCGCGCGTGTTCGCCGCGCTCGGCGTGCGCAAGCTGCGCCTCACGGGCGGCTAGCCCACCTTGCGCGCCGACCTGCTCGACGTCGTGCGTGCGTACACTCTCCCCACACATGGCCCACAACACCACACTCATGTCAGCCAGCTCGTGCCGTGCGCAGGCCAGTACTGCATGCCGGCCGAGGGCGTGCGGCTGAGCGCGCGCTCGGCGCTGCTGTCGCGCGACGAGCTGCTGCGGCTGGCGCGCGTGTTCGCCGCGCTCGGCGTGCGCAAGCTGCGCCTCACGGGCGGCGAGCCCACCTTGCGCGCCGACCTGCTCGACGTCGTGCGTGCGTACACTCTCCCCACACATGGCCCACAACACCACACTCATGTCAGCCAGCTCGTGCCGTGCGCAGGCCAGTACTGCATGCCGGCCGAGGGCGTGCGGCTGAGCGCGCGCTCGGCGCTGCTGTCGCGCGACGAGCTGCTGCGGCTGGCGCGCGTGTTCGCCGCGCTCGGCGTGCGCAAGCTGCGCCTCACGGGCGGCGAGCCCACCTTGCGCGCCGACCTGCTCGACGTCGTGCGTGCGTACACTCTCCCCACACATGGCCCACAACACCACACTCATGTCAGCCAGCTCGTGCCGTGCGCAGGCCAGTACTGCATGCCGGCCGAGGGCGTGCGGCTGAGCGCGCGCTCGGCGCTGCTGTCGCGCGACGAGCTGCTGCGGCTGGCGCGCGTGTTCGCCGCGCTCGGCGTGCGCAAGCTGCGCCTCACGGGCGGCGAGCCCACCTTGCGCGCCGACCTGCTCGACGTCGTGCGTGCGTACACTCTCCCCACACATGGCCCACAACACCACACTCATGTCAGCCAGCTCGTGCCGTGCGCAGGCCAGTACTGCATGCCGGCCGAGGGCGTGCGGCTGAGCGCGCGCTCGGCGCTGCTGTCGCGCGACGAGCTGCTGCGGCTGGCGCGCGTGTTCGCCGCGCTCGGCGTGCGCAAGCTGCGCCTCACGGGCGGCGAGCCCACCTTGCGCGCCGACCTGCTCGACGTCGTGCGTGCGTACACTCTCCCCACACATGGCCCACAACACCACACTCATGTCAGCCAGCTCGTGCCGTGCGCAGGCCAGTACTGCATGCCGGCCGAGGGCGTGCGGCTGAGCGCGCGCTCGGCGCTGCTGTCGCGCGACGAGCTGCTGCGGCTGGCGCGCGTGTTCGCCGCGCTCGGCGTGCGCAAGCTGCGCCTCACGGGCGGCGAGCCCACCTTGCGCGCCGACCTGCTCGACGTCGTGCGTGCGTACACTCTCCCCACACATGGCCCACAACACCACACTCATGTCAGCCAGCTCGTGCCGTGCGCAGGCCAGTACTGCATGCCGGCCGAGGGCGTGCGGCTGAGCGCGCGCTCGGCGCTGCTGTCGCGCGACGAGCTGCTGCGGCTGGCGCGCGTGTTCGCCGCGCTCGGCGTGCGCAAGCTGCGCCTCACGGGCGGCGAGCCCACCTTGCGCGCCGACCTGCTCGACGTCGTGCGTGCGTACACTCTCCCCACACATGGCCCACAACACCACACTCATGTCAGCCGGCCACTCGCCTTCCCAGAAATTCAAACCACCCACAGACTAAAAATATTGCACCTATTTGAACTTTAAGATGACTTTAAATACCAGCATAAATAAATCTTTTTCATTTCGGAATTTAGTTTGATTCATATGATTGTAAGTAAAGGGTTTAGAGACTAGTAAAAGCGTGGACGGTGTGCGCGCAGAGGGCCTGAGCGAGCTGCGCGGAGTGCACACGGTGGCGATGACGAGCAACGGGCTGGCGCTGACGCGGCGCCTGCCCGCGCTGCAGCGCGCCGGCCTCTCCGCGCTCAACCTGTCGCTCGACTCGCTGCGCGCCGAGCGCTTCGAGCGCATGGCGCGCCGTCCGGTGAGCGCCCGCACTACCCTTGTACACACTCGATGATGAGCTGAGTGTTTGCAGTTCGTGATTTACGCGATATAAATCCTCCCCAGTACAAGTTATGACATCAAACAAGCCGTGGGGAGCCGCTGGGTTCAGGCGGCGCGCCGTATAAAAGTCTCTACAAGAGATCTATATCCTGCAGCGGACGTCTATTGGCGATGATGATGGTGATGCGAAATAAATAGGTCATCTTAAGCAGTGTTTTTGGCACTCAAATTATTTCTGTACTGATGTTATAACTTAAAGTTCGTGACAAAATTTATAACCAGGATTGTTCTTAGGTGTGGCACTCCTCAATCCTTTATACCGGGTTACGGAACGCAATCACTAGTGTTTCATTTATGAAATTCAATATTCCAAATGTCTATTGTACGTTGTAAATGTAACTGAACGGACCCCTCGACCCGCGTGCGGGGCGCGGGGGTGTGAAGGCTGTGTGTTTGTCGCAGGGGTTGTCGCACGTGCTGGCGAGCTTGGACCTCGCGCTGCAGCTCGGATTGCCCTCCGTCAAAATTAATACAGTCCTCATGAAAGGTACGTGTGCCGCGAACTCGAAACGGGCGTTCGTCTGTCGATCTCGCGTCGCAGCAAAGTGGTACTACAGCGCCCAACTGTTCCGCAGGGTTCAACGACGATGAAATCTGCGACTTCGTGGAGCTGACGAAGGATCGGGAAGTCGACGTGAGGTACGTAGCCGCCGGGGGTGAGTGAGGGCGCGAGCCGTGCCGTGGTGTAGAGTGCGCGTGTTGCAGGTTCATCGAGTTCATGCCGTTCGCGGGCAACAAGTGGCAGGACTCGCGCATGGTGTCGGAGCGCGCGGCGCTGGACGCCGTGCGGCGCCGCCACCCCGCGCTGCGCGCGGCCGCGCCGGCGCCCTGCAGGACTGCCACGGTGAGCCAGGACTTTATCCAGAGCGTTATAATTTTTGAATTTGTTCAGGTTTGGAGCAGCCATTTTAGTAAGATCGCGCTGTGACTCCAAAACCTCTAGATCTGCTATCAAAGAATTACGATGGCAAGAATCAAGCTCCTTTTAATGTAAAATAATAATGCTACATGTAAATATTTTAAAATGATGGAATTTGAAGGCTCGAATAAGCAGCTTCCTCTACTAGTGTTACAGTAGCGTGGGTAGTAGTAGTTTGGGAGTCGGGCAGTCGGGCAGTCGGGCAGTGGTGTAGAAGTGACGGGTGCGTGTGTCAGATGTGGCAGGTGCCGGGCTACCGCGGGCGCGTCGGCTTCATCTCGTCCATGAGCGTGCCGTTCTGCGGCTCGTGCAACCGCCTGCGCCTCACGGCCGACGGCAACCTCAAGGTCAGCGCTCTCACTCCGCCTCCGCACAGAACGCACCGCCGCACCACTTGTGCCAACAAACGGGGCGCTCGAAGGCGAGCTGTTCAAACAGTGCTTTACCATTTACACTAAACAATTAAATCACCTGCAAATTCGTATGAAGTACTTATCTATTAAGTATTTTAAATTGAATTTTGAGGTCAATTGGAAAAATTGAGGTGAAGGCAGAATTTATGCTATTAACTTCAATTTTAATTTTAAAAATATGCCACACGTTTTTTTTAAATTTTCATAATGGTCATTCTAAAATTTTTATTAAGTACTTGTCGTTAAAGCTGCAATAAAAATACTTACACATTCTATGAAAACTTCACCTCTCTACCTACCTATTATGGTTATTTATTATAATTTATTAAGATGCTAGCTAGCCCCTGACTTCTAGATGGCATCGTCCCGGTGGGAACTAGCCACGGCCGAAGCTTACAACCAGACCAGACCAGAGACATTATACAATTCCAAGCCGAATCGAACCCAGGACCTCTTACTAATAAGACGACAGCGCAGAGAGGCCGTCAAAACACATCGAAACAAAAGGTTCACGAGATACAGCCCGCTGACAGACAGTCGGACGGACAGCGGAGACTTAGTAATTAGGGTCCCTTTACTTTAGCGCCCTTTGGGTACGGAATCCAAAAAAAAAGATGGAATATATAAATCGTTAGTATAATTTTGGCAGTTTTGTAAATCGTCCTAGGTGTGCCTGTTCGGCGCGGCGGAGACGAACATGCGCGACGCGCTGCGCGGCGGCGCGGACGCGGGCGAGCTGGCCGAGCTGGTGCGCGGCGCGCTGCGGCGCAAGCACAAGCAGCACGCCGGTCAGTACACATCGCATCTCGCTCTCACTTGTACACAGCGCATCTCGCATCTCGCTCTCACTTGCACTTCGTTGGTAGCTCGCTTCGTCATTTTGACCTCGCGCGATTAGATGCCCTAACCTAAGGTAGTAATTCTACTTATATTGTAAACTAGCTGATGCCCGCAGCTTCGCCCGCGTGGATTGGTCAGATCCCCTGCAGCATCAGGATTGAGGAGTTGGACTCCAAATTTTTTATGAAACAATGTCGCAAAGTTCCTCTATCGATTAAAAAAGAAATGACGCAAATCGGTTCAGAAATCTCGGAGATTTCGGTGTACATAGGTAGAAAAACACAACTCCCTTTTTGAAAGTCGGTTAAAAAAGTAGCCTATTTTACGCCCTGGTCAATCCTCTACTTGCCTGTGAAAGTCCCGTCAAAATCGGTTCAGCCGTTCCAAAGATTAGCCTTTTCAAACAGACAGACAGACAGACAGACAGACAAAAATTTTAAAAACTTGTGATTCAGTTATGGTATCGTTCAAATAACCATATATGAGCTTAATATGAGGTAGTTATTTCGAAATTACAGACAGACACTCCAATTTTATTTATTAGTATAGATATAGATAAGAAAGTTATTTAAAAAAATGAGAGAGTTTGCTGGAATTTTTAAAGCTAACCCCACGTGAACGAGTTCGCGGTCTAGTACGCCGAACGCTGTGAATATGTTTCTTGTGTAATTTGCTAAGATTTTTATTTACTTGCGCTCAATCAGATGCAGGATCACCTGTCAGACCCGTTAGCGACAGCGACACACATTCGCGTGGGCGATAGCGACGTCTACCTGCGCCGCGTCAAGTGATATTAGATCATTGGTGTTTGTTTGCAAGAGACGACGAGTCGCGGTCAAGTGTAGTCGCGAACGGAATGCTCTAAACATAAATCATGTAGGTTCTATTAAGATCGGCGCAACGAAATACTGGAAAGGATGCTCCATATAAAATATATAATATTGTGAAAACGTTTTCCATATGATTAATTTTAATATTATGTGAATCAGTGAAATGATATTTTTATTTTATTACAACATCCAGCTGATTACATTCAATATAAAGACATAGGTATTTTTCATAATCGTAGACCCACTGAAAAGTTGCCACAGTACCTACTATAAATATAACTGAGCTAGAGAAAGACGAAAAGAAGTGAGGCCAGGAGATACTGACTGACTGAGTGTAACGAGTTCAGTTGGTGTCTCGTGGAATTGCATGTTTGGACCGTGTGGGCGTGTTGTAGGCATGCAGAATCTCGCCCGCTCCAAGAACCGGCCGATGATTCTGATCGGCGGCTAGGCGCTATACCCGTGCACGTTCACAGCGGCGCCGCAGCGCGTGTTCGCGCGCGGCCTGTGCTCGCGCGCGCTCACGCACGTGGACGCCGAGGGGCAGGCGCGCATGGTGGACGTGGGCGATAAGCCGGTGACGCGCCGCTCGGCCGAGGCGGAGTGCTTCGTGCGCGTGTCGGCGCGCGTCGTGCGCCTGCTGCGCGCCGCGCGCCTGCCCAAGGGCGACGCGCTGACCGTGGCGCAGGTGGCGGGGCTGGCGGGCGCCAAGCGCGCGGCCGAGCTGCTGCCGCTGTGCCACCCGCTGCCGCTGGAGCACGCGCGCGTGCGCCTCACGCTGCCCAGCGGCGACGGCGGCGGGCGCGTGCGCCTGGCGTGCGAGTGCGCGGCGCGCGCGCGCACCGGCGTGGAGATGGAGGCGCTGACGGGCTGCGCCGTGGCGGCGCTGGCGCTGTACGACATGTGCAAGGCGGTGGACAAGGCCATGGTGGTGGAGGGGCTGCGCGTGGTGCGCAAGGCGGGCGGCAGCTCCGACTGGCCGCCGCCCGCCGAGCCGCTCACGCTGCGCGCGCACGACACCTCGCCGCTCAAGCCCGACGAGACGTACGCGCCCACCGACGTGGTGCACTTCTAGCGCCGACACCTCCATGCAATACCCTCGCGAAGCAAATCTACCTTTATTCCCCTCACTCCTGTCGATGGGAGTTTTGAACTTTTCTTCTTTCTGGGATCAGTGGAATAACTCAAATGGAACCGTCTCGCACACTTGAAATGGTAAACTTATTTTGCGGTCGCAGGGACACGAGTAGCTAATAATACTTTGAACTTTAACAAAATAGTTTTAAACTTAAACAGTATAAATAGAAGTAATATATTGCATTGATAAAATTTTCGCTATGGTGCTACGATAAAACATAATATTATATTAAATGTAAACGTAAATATTATAAAAATTTGTATTTTTGATAGTATATTTATAGAAGTATCTTCTAAGTACACGCTATGGTAAAGATGTAAGAAATAGGCCTCTGCTCTTTATTTTTTTTAAAAAAAAAAACAGGGATCGTAATGTAGGTACGTCTATCTACAGCTACAATTTGGAAGTAAGGTTAGGATGAAATGTTTTGTGTGTCTAGTCACAAGTCCACGGGTCAGGCTTGGAACCGTGGACTGTTGAAGATATAGCGACACACGCGGGATGCAGCGGCGCGGGGTCAACGCGATGTCTACACGACAAGTGCACAACATGCACACATTAAACATTTCCAAAATATTACTACTTATAGTTTTCTATTTACATATTATATTATAATTGATTATAGATTACTATTATCGTAATAAGTATGTTTTTTGTTTGACCGGCGGTGCGGCGACAGGTGATAGTTTAGCTCTTTCTCAGGGATCCGGGTGCAGGCAACACCGTATGTAGTTATTCATTATTTTGAAAACGCTTTTCTTAAAATGATTTCTCTCTTGCTACCTGCGAAGACTCCTTTGTTGGCGAAACTTCAAAGTCTCGATCACCGCCGTAAGGTCGTCGACTTATCGGTGTTTTATAGGATATATTTCGGAGAGTGTGCACACGAACTTTTCGATCTTGTCCCCCCATCACCATTTTACCACGGAACCGCAAGACGTCGGGCGAGTATCCATCCTTATGTTGTCGACATCCCATCTACACGCACAAAACGTTTTGCGTCTTCATTCCTCATACGCATGGCTAAGGTTTGGAATACTCTTCCGCGATCTGTGTTTCCTACCAATTACAATCCGGGTATCTTTAAAACAAGAGTGAATACGCACCTTCTAGGTAAACGCGTCCCATCTTAGACCACATCATCACTTTCCATCAGGTGTGATTGTGGTCAAGCGCTTACCTTTAGTGAATTAAAAAAAAAAATTTAACATGCACGATTTTATTAATCCTGAGCTGCTCTGCCAATGTAAATTTTCCATACAAGATAAGTAAATATATTACATTAATGATGTGATGCAATGACTTTATGCATTTTATCTTGTTCATTCCAAAAAGAAACAATTTAAGGAAAACAAAGAGATTAACTTATCTCAAAGACGAGTTAATTCTTTCAAGGTGAGGACATATTATGACGGATTTTTTCTTCAGGAAAAAAAAGTTCAGACTCATAAATTCAATAAGTAAATGTCATGATTTTGGTATTTTATCACGAATATTAAATACGATATCTACGGTGTCTGGACCTCGCCTTGTATCATTTATATTTTTTAGATTAAGTAGGTATAATATTGATTAAATTTGATAAGAATGTTTTGTATTTTTGTATTGATTATCATTTTCTTTGTGATATAAGTAAATAGGTAAGTATCAAAATATCGGTGTCAGTTTTTGCAATCCCATAAGAGAGTTTAATGTTATTAATTAGCATACCATTTTTGGTGTTTTGTATATAAGTAACATCAGTTTAACAAAACAGTCTCTCACCAGTTATTTATTTATGTTGTAGCAAGCGTAGTGCCCGTGGTAGTGCCATCGTGTCTCGTGATCCATGCACAGCTACTCCGGACTGTCACATACCTATATGTCAATGTATAATTTGGAACTATACTAAAGGATGCCCGAAATGATCATTTGCAATTGACAATGCTCATGTGATTGAAGATTTCAAATGATGGGTGATTCAAGCTCCAAATGAAGGCGTATCATTTGCGCTTGCTTCAATCTGATTCTGAATTGTATAGAAGAAAGTAAAGTCGCTCGAAATATGATTTCAAACGCAGATATAGTTTTTTCTTGCAGTTTTTACCCACAAAAACGAAAAAAACTAGACATTGGTCCAAGGAATGTCATAAACTAAGATATCGCTTCACTAATGAACATTTACCAAGAACTCTTCAAGAAACAGAGCCGGATGATTATAAAAACGATTGATATTTGCTGTCATTGAACGTCAATGCACAGCGCGTCAATTGCCATCAATCAAAATTTCCATCAATGTTCTTCAAAACCGTAGTTGCAATTGACAATTGCTCCAATTCTCTTGGTAAACGATCATTTGGCATTGACAATGAGCATCAATCACGCAAACATTGACAATCGCGATTGATCGTCTCGGTGGCCCTTTATGGAAGATTTTTCAACTGTCAAATAACATTTATCTGAATAAATTTTAGATTTGACGTTTCTATAGGAAATCTGTCAAATGTCAAATCTAGTATTTTATCTTTGGATTAAATTTATTTGATGATATTAATGATGCTTGGAATGTAATAATCTGGACTACCCACACACACTTATGGAACTGCTCGGTGCCTTCCTGCTAAAGCTCCTTCTTTGTTATTGATACATATTCAATGTGGTGGGTGTGTAGAAAAATAAAATAAAAATTTTTGTTAATTTTCAAAACATGTTTCATTATAACTTACCTATTGTTAACTTTACAAAAACTAATAGATACAATAACTTTGAGAATTTCAAGGAAGTGTTTTGAAGCTCGTGTTAAGGCCGTAAGGTACTTATTGCCCTATACATATTCAGCATCAATGAATTCTTTCCATCATCACTATCCAGATACTTGCGGCAAACTTCAGAGATAGCATTAGATGGGAGATTGTTCTTCAGCCACTGACAATACAGATAGCAGTATGTATCGGCCAAGCTGCTCGGGATGCCTCGCCCACACTTGTGTCCCATTACTGCAATTCAGCTTACTCCACAACTGACATAGCAATGCAGTGATATTGTAGCGCCCACTCAAAGCTCGGGGAGTGCACTCCCAGTTTCTACAAATATCACACTAATTTTTTTTCCATTGACTGATCTATTGTATTACAATGTAGGCATCTTTCTTGAGAATAAATCCTTTGAAAATATTCCTATAGAGTCCCACGGCGACCGGCGACACCGCCGTCGGACAGCAGCAGGGGTGAGGAATTAGTTATCTGAGAAAGTATTGCCCCATTCCAATGCTAACATGTGCCAGTCACACACCAACATTTTTGTGAGGAAAGTTAGGTTTGGAGTGATAGCATTGGAATGTTGCAACGATGAGCACGGGTTACTTTCTGAAGGCAACATCGTGGGGTCCTCAAGCGCTGGCGACCAGCACGTTGCTCTTGGCGGCGTCGGGCGCGGCCGCTTGGGGCTCCGCGTCGGCGCCGCGCTGCACGCGGATGTCGTGCTTCTCGATGTAATCGTTGATCTCCTGCCCCTTGCGCGTCAGCTGCTCGTTCAGAGCCTGCCGAGTGCCACCACAAACAATCGTAAACATTCAAAACGAAAATTCTAAAAAATACATAGCGAATTTAACATGCACAGCGACGATTTGGAAAAGTTAATAGTGTGCAAACCCTGACGATGTGGGCTCACCTGTAGCGCCTGCGGCAGGCGGTCGCGGTTGCCCTCCAGCTCGGGCAGCACGGTGCGCTCCACCAGCACGCCGCCCACCATGCGGAAGCACTTGCGCTCAGTGTGCAAACCCTGAGCTATGAGCTAGGCGATGTGGGCTCACCTGTAGCGCCTGCGGCAGGCGGTCGCGGTTGCCCTCCAGCTCGGGCAGCACGGTGCGCTCCACCAGCACGCCGCCCACCATGCGGAAGCACTTGCGCTCAGTGTGCAAACCCTGAGCTATGAGCTAGGCGATGTGGGCTCACCTGTAGCGCCTGCGGCAGGCGGTCGCGGTTGCCCTCCAGCTCGGGCAGCACGGTGCGCTCCACCAGCACGCCGCCCACCATGCGGAAGCACTTGCGCTCAGTGTGCAAACCCTGAGCTATGAGCTAGGCGATGTGGGCTCACCTGTAGCGCCTGCGGCAGGCGGTCGCGGTTGCCCTCCAGCTCGGGCAGCACGGCGCGCACGGTGCGCTCCACCAGCACGCCGCCCACCATGCGGAAGCACTTGCGCTCAGTGTGCAAACCCTGAGCTATGAGCTAGGCGATGTGGGCTCACCTGTAGCGCCTGCGGCAGGCGGTCGCGGTTGCCCTCCAGCTCGGGCAGCACGGCGCGCACGGTGCGCTCCACCAGCACGCCGCCCACCATGCGGAAGCACTTGCGCTCAGTGTGCAAACCCTGAGCTATGAGCTAGGCGATGTGGGCTCACCTGTAGCGCCTGCGGCAGACGGTCGCGGTTGCCCTCCAGCTCGGGCAGCACGGCGCCCACGGTGCGCTCCACCAGCACGCCGCCCACCATGCGGAAGCACTTGCGCTCCGGCTCCACGCCGCGCAGCGTCTCTATCACGATTCTGCAGAACGATGCACGAGTAAATATCATGAAGTAAACATGGACGATAGAGCACCTCAACCGAGACGAAGCTGCTCACTTGTGTTCGTTGAGGTCCATCTCCAGTTCTGATATCTTGTTCGCGAGCTGCCTCTGCTCGGCGCGAAGGTTCTGAAAGCCTGCGAATACTTCTTCGTTCGATTTTTTTCCACCCTTGGTAGCATTCTTTGCCATTTTGCCGTTCGCTGTTATTTTTAATTGCACTCGAGTGAGGTTATAATGTGCGGTTTCCCACGTCCTCCTACATAAATGAAGTTAAACTTTTTAACTGAATAATAATGTAATATTTATATTACTGTAAAAGCAAATCAATGCGTGACTTAATTTAATGTCGCCTAATTTTTTAAGAAAATTAAAAATAATTCACATCTGTTTTTGTCACAGAGTAAACCGATCAAATTGGATAATTGGATCAAATCATCAAACAAAAGTGTAAAGCTTTGGTTGGACTTCGTCTGCGATGGCGTTTGCTGGCGCGCGTGCTGTGCTTGTTTGGAGTGTTTTTTTTTTTTTGTTAAGAGTGGCTGGTTTTTGTGTTAGTTGGTGTTTTTTGGTGGTGGAACTGACTGGGAAGCGCTCCAAAGGGGCGCCGCGCGTATGTCGGCGGGCGCCGGCGCAGACGGAGTCCATACTTGTATTAAATTCAATAACTTGAAAATATCACAAACTTGACATTGGCTAATCAGAGTAAAGCCAGATTTAAAGAAAAAAAAAAAGCTTTGGTTTTTTTTTTTTAAATTTATTTTACGGCCCTGGATAACAGTTCTTTAAGGCCTTTCAAAAATTTACAAATACTAAAAATACAAAATTGCTTATAACTAAATATTATTCTAAAAATACAAAATTGCTTATAACTAATAATTAGTCTAACGTTATTACACTTTATTTATAGTATTGCATATATAATTAAAAATAGACTTAAAATATGACGTTTTACACAACAAATCCTTTACATGGCGGGGAAAATCAATTTTTTGTTTTTGTTCCATATTTATAGTGTTTAGATCACTGGCTAATATAAGTCTTTGTATGCCAAAAGCTGGACATTTGAGTATCATAATATGATTAACATCAGCCTCCTCATATTCACAATAGTTGCATTTTTTACTGTTTAGTACTTTTATTTTATTCAGGTGTGTTGTCACCAGACAGTGACCAAATCTCAGTCTATTCATTAATGATGTAAATTTTCTAGATTCACACTTCGTTTTGAAATACCATGGTTGTATTGGTATTTCCTTTTGAATTTCCGCATACCATTTTCCTTTATTTTCATTAGTCACATCCCACACTTCCCTCCTACCGCGTTTAATAGCCTCATCGGGTGACAGAAGGGCTGGCTCATTTTTTGCGCAACGGATCAGCCTGGCTGTCCAACGCGGAAATGCAGCCAGTATTCTTGGCACCATTCCACGCGGGCATGATTTGTATAGTAATTAGATAAGGCTAGCTTTAAGTTTTATTGTAATATTTTCAATAAAAAAAAAAAAAAAAAACCTTCCCTCCACAATTTCTTTTGTCTTATTTTAATTGTATTGCATATATCCGTAAATGGCACTTTGATGCTACTTGAACAATCTTCATAAAAATTACTTCTTCTTGTAGCAGAATCAGTAAAGCTTTGGCTTTGCATATCGCCAAAGAGTATGTAAACGCCATGTAAACCGAAGATGTAAACATAGAGTAGGATGTATATAGGGTATACCTAAACCATTATGTAAACGCAAATCTAGGACTTCGTCTGTGTTAGCGTTTGCTGGTGCGCGTGTTATGCCTTTTTGGAGTGTTTTTTTTTTTGTTAAAAGTGGCCGGTTTTTGTGTTTCACTGGTGTTTATTTTATTGGTGCTGGAACTGACTGGGAACTTGGGAAGCGCTCTATGGGCGCCATAGTAACTAATACCTAATCTGTGATGGGCGCCGCGCGTATGTCGACGAGCGCCGGCACAGACGGAGTCCATACTTATATAGTTTCCCTAACTTGTAAATAACTACAAACTTGACATTGGCAAATCTTTGAAAAGCCAATCCTTCATCCAAGGTAAAGCCAGACGAGAGAAAAAAAAACCGCAAATCTATATGAGCTGATATGAGCTGTCAGCTGATAACAAAAATGACCATATGTCGCATATCACCACAGACCACGAATGACGAATCCGCATATCACTTTGTTTTGCTTTTGTGCAATCCATGCAGTCAGTCTACTCCGTCTACGCAAAGAATCAAAAAATATTACATAAAGTAGTTTTTGAAAGCGAAAGATAGATTCTTACTAAAATTGTGAATATGATAGCTTATGGTGGTTATAATCATTAAACAACATAAGGGAAAGTAGGTGGTGGCGCGTGACAGGATGAAGCTGGAGGAGTGCGGCGCGGAGCTGGGCGTGGCGGTGGAGGGCGCGGGCGGGCGCGCGCAGCGCCTGGCGGCGGAGGGCGGCGCGCTGGTGCTGAGCGAGGGCGGCGCGCGGCTGCGCGTGTGGCCGCTGCACGCCGTGGCCGTCAAGCCCGACCTGACGGTGAATGACGTCCATATTGCCGCATTACTTCTCCGCTTCGCTCAATCTCACCTCCAACAATCGCTTCTTTTAGGATCTCCATTGAGAATCATCTAGTGTAGCACTGTTTTGAAATGATGGGGCTTGGGGTTTAGGTAGCTATAAATATGAAGCTGAAGGCTGCAATGGGCCATTCCACAACTTAATTGTTTAGTTTAATAATACTAACATAGTAAATGCAGAAAAAAGGCAGAATTAACTTCATAGCTCATTAGAGCCAGCCGGCACCCGATTTGCACTGCCTCAACTTGTGTTCAAGGAACCAAAAGCTTATTTTGCTATAATCCGCCAAACCAAAGAAATCTGTATGGGGAGGAAAAGCCAGCAAGCCACACGCACCACCACCACGCAGCACCACACAAATCCCAACACCACTGTGGCTTGCTTGGTGGCTGGCTTTTCCTGCATGTTTATCAGTGGGAGGGCGGGCAGTGCATGTCGCATGCTGCATGTTGCACCATACAGATTTCTTTGGTTTGGCGGATTATAGCAAAATAAGCTTTTGGTTCCTTGTATATGATGGACTTCCGCAAAATAACGCCTGCTTCTATACTACATTCAACTTGTGTGGTTTAATATTCTTTAATAAGGACAAAATCAGAGGTTTGAAATTTCAAAGTACAATAACTAGTTTGAATGGGATATCATATGAAAGGGCTTTACCTGTACAATCTAAAACAGATTTTTATTTATTTGTACGCATAATAGTTTTAGATTTATATTTAAAATGTTTAAGTGAGGTTGATAGGTAGGTAGTGTAGCCAGTGGGTAGAGAGTAACGCGGAGGTTGCACCGCAGAGCGGCGCGGTGCTGGTGGAGGCGGGCGGCGAGACGCTGACGCTGCGCTGCGCGGAGGCGGGGCGTGCGGCGCTGCTGCAGCTGGCGGCGGCGGCGGGCGCGCGAGCGGCGCCGGGTGCGCCCACCGACGCGGCGCTGGCCGCGCTGCTGGACGACGCCGAGCCCGGCGACGCGGACGCCGAGCGTCGCGTGCGCCGCCTGGCCGAGCGCCTGGCGCGCCTCGACGCGCTCAACGTGGCCGGCATGCTGGCCGCGGCCACTGAGGGCGGCGGCGCGCGCCTCGCCGATCGCCTTGAAGGTACGTGTCGCCGCGTCGCGCCTCGCGTGCTGCGCTATACCTAACCGTGACGTGTGTGCCCGCAGCGGGCGGCGCGGCGAGCGGTGCGCTGGCGGCGCGGCTGGCGCGGCTCGAGGCGCTGACGCGCGCGGCGCCGGCGGCGTTGCACGCGCGCTCGGGCGCGGCACGCGCAGACGCAGCGGCCCGCGCGCTCCTCACGGAGCTCACGGACATCTACGACTGGCTCGACAACCCCGCGCTGCAGGACCTCGACGCGCTGCCCGAGGTGAGCTCGCATTCGTCGATGCCGCGGCGCCAGCACCCAAGGGAAGCCGCGTACATCGTCCTCTGTGGCAGATCTCGCTGGGCACGGCGGAGGGGCGCGCGCGCGCGCTGGCGGCGGCCGAGGCGCTGCGCGACGCGCTGGACGCGGCGCGCGCGGGTGAGGCGCGGCTGCGGCTGGGCGCCGTGCGGGAGCGGCTGCGGCGGCTGGCGCGCGCGCGTGACGCGTTGGCGGCGGCGCTGGCGCGACACCTCAACAACGCGCTCATCCACCTCGGCAACGAGGCGACGGCGGCGACGGCGGCGCCGCGCGCGCGCGCTCACCACGCCGAGCTGGCGCCCTACGCGCCCTTCATGCGCTGGCTCAAGTGCACGGACGAGAAGGCGTACGCGGCGCTGCTGCGCGTGTACTGCGGCGCGTGGGCGCGCGTGTACGAGCGCGACGTGCGCGCGGCCGCCGAGCGCGCCAAGCAGGAGCTGGCGCACGCGCCGCCCGAGCGCGTGGACGCGCTGCTGGACGAGGTGCTGACGCTGGTGGAGAGCACGTGCAACGCCGAGCAGGACTTCTGCACGCAGTTCTTCTGCCTCGACGTGGACGCGAGGGTGAGTACGACTGTTCCTAAGCGTTCATTGTACACTCATCAGTCATCACACATTGTAGACACAGTAGTACTGGTAAAATAGCATAAGTTGGAGGTACATTAATGAAACTTTGTTCATAACTTTACGAGTAACTTGGCACAAGAAATAAGGACCTGCAAACGATTGTGCCACGAAACGCTTATGTTTATTTATTAACGGTCTTATTTTACCTGTACTACAGGTAGAAAAACACAAACCAGAGATTTCAAAACAACTGAGCTTTAAGGTGCATGAGACGGGTCTGCCCGTGAAATTCAAAATTAATTTAGTTTTTCGCAATTTATAAAGTAATACGACAAAGTAGGCTTATGGCACTCTAATTCCGACAATGGCAGTATCATCTTCACAGGTTACATAAAAATCTTTACTTGAAAGGGTCCAGTTTAAGAAATTAGCTAAAGTATCGACTACTTTGTGAGTAACTCATTATTTTAATTAATTTTTTATATCTATTATTCTATTATTAGTTTATAAATTGCGAAAATCCAAATCAATTTTGAATTTCGCGGGCAGACCCGGCTCAAAATTCTCGAGGTCGTCCACGCGGACCCTTTCGGGTCCCGGGGTGACTGGTCAGGGCGATGGCCCTCTTCAGTGGTGGCTACGCCGCCTGCGACTGCGGGCGGGGCACGGGGTTGGACCACTGGTCTGGGTGTCAATTCCGGATTGTCATGTCCGGTAGTGGCCGCACGGCAGTGCGATCGAGCCCGCGGATGTTCGCGAGCGATCGGCTACTGCGGCGGCGTGGGATGTCCTTGAGGCTAACGCCCGCGGCTCGGCGAGGTCGAGCCCGCCGGCGATGTTCCGGCGAGCGCCCGTCAGCCAGCGGCGGGGAAGCAGTGGTGACTATTCAGGTGGTCAGGTCACGTGGCAGACCTAACTTGTCCGGCGGACGCCGATGGTATGGCGCGATGCCCCGCAGGTGCTGGGCTTGCGCTCCATCAGCGCGCGCGAACATCGAGGTGCTCAGGCGGCGAACGTGGTCGTCGAGGCTCTCCATGCGCAGGTCCCTGGAGATGACCGCGTTCCGTACGAAGCGTGGAGCTCCGGCGATGGTGCGGAGCGCTAGCGACTGCTGCGCCCGCAGCGACTTGCGGTCCGTTTCGCTTAGTAGCGCGTACCAAGCTGGGGCCGCGTAAGTGAGTCGCGTGCGGACGTACGTCTTGTAGACGCACAGCCTCGTACGGAGATGCAGGTGGGACGCCAGCACTGGGCGCAAGAGAGCCCGTGCGGCGCGCGTCTGCGTGACCACGTTCTTCACGTGGGATCGCATCTTGAGTCCCCTATCGATGGTTACCCCCAGGTATTTGGCCGAGGGCGTCCACTCGATGGTCTCTCCTAAGAGCGATACCCGTGGCGGCGGGGCAGTCCGCCCGAAGGATACCGCCTGAGTCTTCGCCACGTTGACCTTCAGCCTCCAGTCATTCAGCCAAGCGGGAAGTGCATCCAGTGCACGCTGCATTTTGATCGCCGCGTGCGGTCCATTGATCGACTTTGTTATGAATGCAGCGTCGTCGGCGTACAACGCCAGCATGGCGTCGCCGACCACTGGGATGTCGTCCGTGTATCTGCCATAGCAGACGGGCGACAGGCAGCTTCCCTGAGGCACACCGGCTCGGATGGGGCGCTCCGTGGACAGGGCGTCTTCAACCGCCACTTGAAAACGTCTGTCTCGCAAAAAGGTGGCCACAGTCTTGACTACTCGACGAGGAGTAGTAGACGTGGACAGCTTGTAGATGAGCCCGGTGTGCCAGACGCGATCGAACGCCTTCTCCATGTCGAGGAATACTGCAATGCACCGCTCTCGCTTGTTCATGGCGGCAGCGAGATGGTGCAGTACCCTCGAGACTTGGAGCGTGGTAGAGTGTTCGGCACGGAAACCGAACTGTTCGTCGCGTGGCTGAATATGAGGCGTGATGTGCAGCAACAGCAACTTCTCGAAGACTTTCGAGATCGTCGACAGCAGCGTGATGGGACGGTAGCTCCCAGGCTGCATGATGTTTTTCCCCTGCTTCGGAATCATGATGACTCGGCCGAGCTTCCACGACGATGGGAAGTGCCCGGTGCGGAGTATCCCGTTGAATAGCCGCGTCAACGTCGCGATTGCTCGCGGGGGTAGGTGACGCAGGGCTTCGTTGGTGACTCGATCGGGGCCGGGCGCTTTGCGCAGTTTAGTTCGTCGAATCATCCGAAGGACTTGTCCAGGGGAAAATACGACGGGGTCTTCCGTCGGCGCTATCGGCGACTCGAAGTATGCCTCCAAGTGTCGCTCGATGGCTTCTTCGTGCTGCACATCTGTGGTCGGGTTCGGGGTGAACTGCGTCTCCAGGTGGTCCGCAAAGATCTCCGCTCGGTCCTCGGCACGGTAACGCGGGGTTCCGTCACCGGCCAGGAGGGGCCTAATCGGAGGCGGTTTCCCGGAGAGTCGGCGGCAAAGGCGGTGGATGCCGGACCAGTCATCGCCGGCTCGCTCGATGGTCATATGCCAAGACTCGTCAGCGATAGTTTGTAACGCTTCCGAGATCTTGGCGGCCAGAGCGTTGAGCCGCGTCTTCATGGTCGGGCACCGCTGGTTTTGCCATGTCCGGCGCAGTTTCCTCTTCTCCTCCAGCATCGCTTGGATGTAGGATGGGAGCTGGCGTGGTTTTCGCATGGCTGCAGCGTCGAGTCTGGACTCTCGAAGCGCGGTGGACATAGTCGCGCTGAGGTCCTCGGCGAGTCGGTCGACGTCTGCAGGGCTCTCCACTCTGAAGGACGGCGAATGCTTGGCCATGTGTTCGGCGAAGATTCGCCAGTCCTGGCGATGCTTTGGCGGAGGGAGAAGAGAAGTCATCGGCGTTGTCTTCAGCGTCAAGAGGACTGGTTGGTGGTCGGAGATGAGGTGGTCATCCAGTACGTCTAACGTCGGCGTGGCGGACAAGCCACAGGTGACGGCTATGTCGATGACGTCAGGCGTATATGCTGCGGCGTACGGGTAGTGCGTCGGGACCTCTGGCCCCAGCACCACGTACCCGTGGCGGTCTGCATCGTCCAGGAGGCGTCTGCCGTCCGGACACACGTGGTTGGAATTCCACGCCGTGTGTTTCGCGTTGAAGTCCCCGGCGATAATCGTGGGCAGTGGCGAGTCCAGCAAGGTGTGGACGTCAGTCACTGCGAGGCGATTCGTCGGCGGCTTGTAAAAGGCGAACACACGGGTGGGTTGGCGGTCAATGCAGACCTCCACGCCCAGTGCGTAGGTCGTCTGCAGCTGAGGTACTGGCAGCACTTGGTGGATGACATTCCGACGGACCAAAACTGCTAATCCCCGGTAAGCAGTCCCGATCGGCGAGGCGTGGTCCTCCCGGTAGACGTGGTATCCCGAAAAGTTCAACCGGTCTACTGGTCTGAGGTGAGTCTCGTTGATCAGGCCGATGTCCACTCGACGCTGAGACATCAGGTTCTTGAAAAGACGGGCTTTTTGTGACGAAAGCCCGTCGGCATTCCAGAATGCCACACGGAGCTCACTCAGAGCTGCAGAGCTCCATGATGCAGGCGAGGATCAGCGGGGCTGGATCACGCTGCTCCTGGATTGCCAACAGAACCTGGTGTAGGGTGCCGATGACTTTGGTAAGTCTGGAGTCCAAGTGGCCGGGGGCCGGCTGAGGTGCCGGGCGCGGCGCGCCCTTCCGCTTCGCCTTCGTCTCCCTCGCGGGAGCGGCGACCACGGTGGGCTTGGACTGGGCGGCTGGCGGCGCGGGTGCAGCCGCCGTCGGGCGCTTGGTAGGAGGCTGTGGCGCGGCGGGAGCCGCGGATGCGGCCGCCGTCGGGCGCTTGGCAGAGGGCTGTGGCGCGGCCTGCGCCGTGTCATGGCGCGGCTGCGCGCGCTTGCCACGTCTGCGGCGGCGCTTGCGGCCCGGTTGCTGCTGTGGCTGGTTGGCGGCAGCCATGAGCGAGCCGGGTGCGTTGGCCTCGGTTGTCGAGGCGGCGGCGGCGGCGCGCGCCGGTGCGGTGCGCGCGACAGTGCCCGCCCTACGGTTCCGCAGCTCCTTGCGGAACACGGGGCAGTTGGCGTTGTTCGCCGTGTGCGCGTCGCCACAGTTGGCGCACGTCGGCGGCTCTTCTTTGGGGCGCGGACAGTCCCTGGCTGCGTGGTTTCCCGCACAGGCCACGCAGACTAGGGGTCGGTGACAGTTCACCGAACTGTGCCGCCACTGCTGGCACCTGTGGCATTGGGCGGGCCCCTTCCTGCCACGCCAGGCCTCAATAGTGATGCCGGGCATACAGAGGAGCTCGTGCACCTCGTATATGCCCGGTGTGATGTCTGGTGTCCGCTGCAGCTGCGCGAACATGAGGCATCCAGGCCTGCCTGGACGCGCGGGGATCGTCCTCACGTGCTCGGGGACGTATCCGAGCTCGCGCAGCTCTGCCTCGACGAGCTCCGGCTCTGTGTTCGCCGGCAGACCGCGGATCGCGACTTTGAGGCTCCTTTCAGCCGGCAGCGAGTAGCAGAACCAGGAGATTCCGCTGGCGCTCTCCAGCTGCGTAAGGTAGCGCTGGATGGCGCGGAACTCCTGGTCCGACTTGGGTATAAAGCGGACACCCTTGCCAAATGGGCGTCCGTTGGGAGCATGGCCGAGGAGCCTCTTCAGCTCGCGGAAGTGAGTGGGCCAGTCCGGCAGCACCTCCACGATCAGCGGAGGGTAGCGGGCGGCCTTCGGCTTCGGCGTCTTGCTGGGGTCGACGGTGGCGGCGGCGGCGGGCGCGGGCGCAGGAGCGCGCACTGGAGCGGTGCCCGACGGGGTCGTCTTGGGCCTCTTTGCAGCGGCCGCAGCAGCTGCGTAGGAGGGGCCGGGCTCACTCGCCGGCGCGGTCTCCATGGGTTCCGGAGACAGGGCCGGCATATTTGGTGGAGTGAAGGCCGGTGTTTTCTCTCCTCTCCTTTGCGGCGGAGAGGGAAAACGGCCCACAGCAATGTTGTCCTGTGGGGCCGGGAAGCGCGGCGCGTGCGGCGACGGAGAAAGAGTCGCCGGCGCGGCGGGTTGGAGAGATGCGCGCGGCGCGGCGGTCGGTGTGGCCGCGGACGCGGGCGCGGGTACGGCGCGCGGGGCGGCGCTCACGTCAGCGCGAGACGCGGTCGCTCTCGGGTCGGCGCGGGACGGCACGGCGACAGGCGGCGCGGCCGCGCGCGGGTCGTGGCGAGGCGCCACAGCGCGAAAATCGGTGCGGGGCGCGGGGGCGCGCGGGTCGGCTGGGCTAGCCGGCCAGGCGATGGCCGGCAGCGATGAGGCCGGGGAGGATGGAGCCGGCGAAAGTGCGAGTGGGCTCGCGGCGAAGGATTCTTCGCCGGCGCCGACTGCCGGACTGTTCATGGCTGCTGCAGCGCGGGCGGCGAGGGTTGCCTGGCCCGATGCAATGATGGCCTCCAGGGTGTCCGACGATCGGACGAACACCCTGCGGCGGATGGGGCGCGGGCGCGTCGCGCGGCGCTGCGGAAGCGGCGGTGGTGGCATAATGCACTTTCCGCGCGTTACCACCGGCTTCTTGAACGCATGCGCACAGCGCGAGTCGCGGACGCGAGAGCGCTATCGGAGCGCTGGCGGACGAAACGGTGGCGGTCCTTGCCTGGCGTGAGCCCGAGACAAGGGTGTCGGCACGTCGACCCCACCGGCCCAGCTCCCGGGGCTTGCCGCTTGTGGCAGACCGGGAGACTAGACCGGGAAGCACGAACGCGTGAGTCCGAACCACCCCCGCTGGACGCAGTGAGTTTCGGACAGGCAAGTCGCGAAAATGGTCCGAAAGACTGTAGGCGGGCTCCGAACGCCGGTGCGCAAACGATTCGAGCGCACTCGACGGCAGACGGGCTCGTCTAGACCCGGCTCATGTACCTTAATAATTCTATACCACGGTTATAGGACTGGTGCAAGAGCGCGACACAATAACAGACAGCGCCATCTTGTATGATTTTTGTAACTAAATTAAATTTGATTTGTATGTTAATCACCTTATATACAAAGACCTCAACATAGATACAGACAGCGGAAAGCGACTTTAGTTTATAGAGATTCACAACTTGGGTGCAAGGTTTACTTGGTATTATTTTCTACTACGATACGATACGTAGGTTTTGAGGGCGATAGTATTTTGCGTGGGCAAATAAATAAATTATTTTTGTTCATCAGCTGAAGGGCCCAGAGTCGAGACCTTTTAAGTTTTGGGAAGTTGAAGAAACTTTGGAGTCGTACGCACATATAAGGTGTTCAGGACAGCCGCGTCCGGCGCCTCGTGTGGCGCCGCCAGCTGTCGCCACGCGATTAGCACTCCTCAATAACATAAACCATATCGATTACAGTCTATTGATTATATTAGCAATAACCCTACACGAGGTATGATATAAATGTTCCAAACAAAAATGTTCTGGAACCTCTCGAAAATGAAAAATTTTTGATTCGGAGATGAATTTATTTTCAATGGCTCGATAATGTTATCGATTGTCCCACGGTGTTCTCGCGATAAACAGATCCATAAAGGCACATGCTATTCGGGCTCGGGCTTGTATTTGTGTCGCAGGGCGCGGGCGGCGGCGGCTCGGGCGGGTCGGGCGCGTCGGGCGCGTCGGGCGGCGGCGCGGAGGCGCGGCGCGCGTCGGACGCGGCGCGGCGCCTGCGCGCGGAGCTGTTCCCCGCGCTGGAGCAGGAGCTGGTCGCGCTGGTGCAGCACATCGAGAAGCACGAACCCTAGTGAGTCGACGTCTGCTCGTCTCGAACATTCCCGAATCCTAATTCTCTATTTACTTAAAATATGAAGTCCTAGGACTGGTAGGTTCATTGTGTACTTATTTGAATCAAGTCTTAAAGCATTCGGACGAGTTGACGGTTGCCTTGGTCCGCAGCGGCGCCATGCGCGCGCTGGCGTGCGTGGGGCGGCGCGTGCTGCGCGGCGGCGAGGGCGAGGCGGAGGCGGGCGCGGGCGAGGCGCGCTGGGCGCGCGCGGCGCTGGCGGCCGTGGCGGTGGCCGCCAAGCGCGGCGCCGACCGCGTCGTGGCCGAGCGCCTGGCCGCGCTGCCCGACGCCGTCAAGCAGGTGCGTACGCCGCCTGCCGTCTACTTGTCCCACCAAAGAGAGTCCAGGCCTCCAGCCCAGCTTGTAGTCTAAGCAATGTGAGTAAGATGCGAGATAGTGTGTGCGTGTGAGCTGGGCTTACAAACAGCCGGGTGCAGCGCGCAGCTCCAACAATTCGTATTTGGTCGAGGTGATGATCCAGGCACACCAACTTTCCGGCAGTATTCGGAATCCAGTATGGTGCAACACTTTCTTATTTCCCCACAATTATTATTTATGTCACGACTATACTTTCGGGTGGTTTTACTTCACTAATGATATCCACCCGCTCACATAAACAGTTCAACAGTCAACTCAAAAATTAAAGTCTACGATTACGCGCATCAACAAATGCATCACAAAATTATCGCGTATTCGCGTACGAATCAAATATCGTTTACCGAGTTCATACAACAAATCCACGAGCCAGTTTTAAGGCCCACTCGATTCTATTCAATATCACTTACGCGGAAGGAGACCGTATAGTATTATCCTCCACGTGATATCATAATATTATCACGTCACAATACGAATTATATTCAGGTCCAACACACAGGCCACGCCCTTCTAGACGACTCGCAATTAGACGATGGCTTGTCCATATCACAAAATGCGCTAGATTTCCAAGACGGCGTTCCTCACCGGGACAATTGTAATACCTCCGATAATAAGCACAAGCAATTTTATCGCAACCAAATCCATCACGCCACTATGCAGCCCGCCGCCATTCACTCACGCGCGCGCCGAGCCCGCACTTCGGAGCGACGACTGCTGACGCCGCGGGCGAGTCCACTCGACGGCCCAGGTCCGCGCGCGGTAGCTGCACTAGCTTGTGCGAACAACGACTACAAGTAAAATGGAGCTAAGATTGTTGTTGCAGCGCGTGTGTCGTGCAGCTGAGAACTGCTCCGCACACAGTTTGCCTGTAGCAGTAGGTATAGTTCTGTCTCCCCCGGCAGGCGGCGCGCAAGCCCAAGTGCGGCATCCTGAGCTTCATCCCGGAGCTGGAAGAGCTGAGCGCCGTGTGCGAGGCCATCTTCGCGCGCGGGCGCCGCGCCGACCTCGACCGCTGGTACCTGGCGCTGGGCGCGGCGCAGCTGCGCGCCATCGCCACGGCCTCGCACCCGCGCACGCCGCGCGCCGTGCTGCAGCTGGAGAACTACCACCGCCTGCACGCCTGCGTGAGCGCGCTGCGCGTGCCCGCGCTGGACGCGCTGCGCCGCGACGCGCGCGCGCGCTACGCGGACGCGCTGCGCGCCTACGTCACGCAGCAGTTCGGGCGCCCGCTGGAGAAGCTGGCCACGTTCTTCGAGGGCGTGGCCGAGGCGGTGGCGGGCGGTGTGCGCGAGGACGAAGTGTGCTACCGCGCCGCCTACAGCAAGCATGAGCTCCGGCGCCTGCTCGCGCTCTACCCCGCGCACGAAGGTACGTCTCCGAGGCCAGGCTTTCCTACTCCCAGCTAATTGAACAATGCCATCAATAATTGCTTTTAGAAAAACAAGTTTTTTAAGTGTTTTGCGTGAGTGCTGGTTTTTCGCAAACGCAAGTATTGTCTCTATTTGACATTTTGTAATAGATTAAGATGATGATTTAGATGTTTGTATTTTTACGGACCCAAAGTCTACATTTTTGAGTTTGTATATGGCCAGTGGCCACCCTTGCAAGATAAAATGCCATTTTATATGGCCAGTGGCCACCCTTGCAAGATAAAATGCCATTTTATGTGGCCAGTGGCCACCCTTGCAAGATAAAATGCCATTTTATATGGCCAGTGGCCACCCTTGCAAGATAAAATGCCATTTTATATGGCCAGTGGCCACCCTTGCAAGACAAAATGCCATTTTATATGGTCAGTGGCCACCCTTGCAAGATAAAATGCCATTTTAGAGTTTTTGAAGCTATCTTGAGTGAGATAATCAAACGTAACAAAATCGCATTTCATCCTGCAAAAGTCGATACTTGATAATCGATATACATGTATATTTTCATTTTGTTCTATATAAGGCGTTTGAGAGAAAAACTGAACAACGAATTTTTTTCGGTGGCCATATATTTTTCACCATGTCACCCGATGGCCCCAGGGGTTTGAACATAGTTTGTTTAGTGAGTGTGCAGCTGGCGTGGCTGTTACAGTGCGCAAGTCTCTGCATCGGCTGTACCGCACGGTGGAGAAGCACCTGAGCGAGGAGGGCGGGCTGCTGCAGGTGGTGTGGCGCGCCATGCAGGAGGAGTTCATCGCGCAGCACGTCGCCTTGCAGGTACCTACTTGTGAGGGTTGGAACATGTTCGTTGGGTGAGTGTGCAGCTGGCGTGGCTGTTGCAGTGCGCAAGTCTCTGCATCGGCTGTACCGCACGGTGGAGAAGCACCTGAGCGAGGAGGGCGGGCTGCTGCAGGTGGTGTGGCGCGCCATGCAGGAGGAGTTCATCGCGCAGCACGTCGCCTTGCAGGTACCTACTTGTGAGGGTTGGAACATGTTCGTTGGGTGAGTGTGCAGCTGGCGTGGCTGTTGCAGTGCGCAAGTCTCTGCATCGGCTGTACCGCACGGTGGAGAAGCACCTGAGCGAGGAGGGCGGGCTGCTGCAGGTGGTGTGGCGCGCCATGCAGGAGGAGTTCATCGCGCAGCACGTCGCCTTGCAGGTACCTACTTGTGAGGGTTGGAACATGTTCGTTGGGTGAGTGTGCAGCTGGCGTGGCTGTTGCAGTGCGCAAGTCTCTGCATCGGCTGTACCGCACGGTGGAGAAGCACCTGAGCGAGGAGGGCGGGCTGCTGCAGGTGGTGTGGCGCGCCATGCAGGAGGAGTTCATCGCGCAGCACGTCGCCTTGCAGGTACCTACTTGTGAGGGTTGGAACATGTTCGTTGGGTGAGTGTGCAGCTGGCGTGGCTGTTGCAGTGCGCAAGTCTCTGCATCGGCTGTACCGCACGGTGGAGAAGCACCTGAGCGAGGAGGGCGGGCTGCTGCAGGTGGTGTGGCGCGCCATGCAGGAGGAGTTCATCGCGCAGCACGTCGCCTTGCAGGTACCTACTTGTGAGGGTTGGAACATGTTCGTTGGGTGAGTGTGCAGCTGGCGTGGCTGTTGCAGTGCGCAAGTCTCTGCATCGGCTGTACCGCACGGTGGAGAAGCACCTGAGCGAGGAGGGCGGGCTGCTGCAGGTGGTGTGGCGCGCCATGCAGGAGGAGTTCATCGCGCAGCACGTCGCCTTGCAGGTACCTACTTGTGAGGGTTGGAACATGTTCGTTGGGTGAGTGTGCAGCTGGCGTGGCTGTTGCAGTGCGCAAGTCTCTGCATCGGCTGTACCGCACGGTGGAGAAGCACCTGAGCGAGGAGGGCGGGCTGCTGCAGGTGGTGTGGCGCGCCATGCAGGAGGAGTTCATCGCGCAGCACGTCGCCTTGCAGGTACCTACTTGTGAGGGTTGGAACATGTTCGTTGGGTGAGTGTGCAGCTGGCGTGGCTGTTGCAGTGCGCAAGTCTCTGCATCGGCTGTACCGCACGGTGGAGAAGCACCTGAGCGAGGAGGGCGGGCTGCTGCAGGTGGTGTGGCGCGCCATGCAGGAGGAGTTCATCGCGCAGCACGTCGCCTTGCAGGTACCTACTTGTGAGGGTTGGAACATGTTCGTTGGGTGAGTGTGCAGCTGGCGTGGCTGTTGCAGTGCGCAAGTCTCTGCATCGGCTGTACCGCACGGTGGAGAAGCACCTGAGCGAGGAGGGCGGGCTGCTGCAGGTGGTGTGGCGCGCCATGCAGGAGGAGTTCATCGCGCAGCACGTCGCCTTGCAGGTACCTACTTGTGAGGGTTGGAACATGTTCGTTGGGTGAGTGTGCAGCTGGCGTGGCTGTTGCAGTGCGCAAGTCTCTGCATCGGCTGTACCGCACGGTGGAGAAGCACCTGAGCGAGGAGGGCGGGCTGCTGCAGGTGGTGTGGCGCGCCATGCAGGAGGAGTTCATCGCGCAGCACGTCGCCTTGCAGGTACCTACTTGTGAGGGTTGGAACATGTTCGTTGGGTGAGTGTGCAGCTGGCGTGGCTGTTGCAGTGCGCAAGTCTCTGCATCGGCTGTACCGCACGGTGGAGAAGCACCTGAGCGAGGAGGGCGGGCTGCTGCAGCTGGTGTGGCGCGCCATGCAGGAGGAGTTCATCGCGCAGCACGTCGCCTTGCAGGTACCTACTTGTGAGGGTTGGAACATGTTCGTTGGGTGAGTGTGCAGCTGGCGTGGCTGTTGCAGTGCGCAAGTCTCTGCATCGGCTGTACCGCACGGTGGAGAAGCACCTGAGCGAGGAGGGCGGGCTGCTGCAGGTGGTGTGGCGCGCCATGCAGGAGGAGTTCATCGCGCAGCACGTCGCCTTGCAGGTACCTACTTGTGAGGGTTGGAACATGTTCGTTGGGTGAGTGTGCAGCTGGCGTGGCTGTTGCAGTGCGCAAGTCTCTGCATCGGCTGTACCGCACGGTGGAGAAGCACCTGAGCGAGGAGGGCGGGCTGCTGCAGCTGGTGTGGCGCGCCATGCAGGGTTGGCAATAGAACATTGATAGATATTTATTAGGTACGCAAAAGGAACTCTCCTAGTCCTCTGTAAAATCTAGGACATCATACAATATGGTCGCCACGTATAGGTTACCTAGTGTGGATACCACAAGCAAACGACGTAGACATACAACTGTTTGAAAATAAAGATATTTTTTATTTTTATCATCATTAAAAAAAAAAACTTAAAATGTGTTTCAATTTTCAAAATAAGATAACTATACTAAGAGGGGTATCATATGAAAGGGCTTTACCTGTACAATCTTAAAACAGATTTTTATTTATTTTTATGGAAAATTAAAAAAAAAATTATAAATGTTGGAAAAATACCCGAGTACGGAACCCTCAGTCCGCGAGTCTGACTCGCACTTGGCCGGTTTTTATTTATGGTGTGTGCAGGCGCGCATTGCGGCGTGCTACCCGGGCGCGGGGCTGTCGCTGCCGCTCACCACGCAGGACATCCTCGACGCGTTCTCTGACATCGCGCGCGAGCACTAGCGCATAGCCCCCGACCGACGCGGCGCATCGCGGCGTGCTACCCGGGCGCGGGGCTGTCGCTGCCGCTCACCACGCAGGACATCCTCGACGCGTTCTCCGACATCGCGCGCGAGCACTAGCGCATAGCCCCCGACCGACGCGGCGCATCGCGGCGTGCTACCCGGGCGCGGGGCTGTCGCTGCCGCTCACCACGCAGGACATCCTCGACGCGTTCTCCGACATCGCGCGCGAGCACTAGCGCATAGCCCCCGACCGACGCGGCGCATCGCGGCGTGCTACCCGGGCGCGGGGCTGTCGCTGCCGCTCACCACGCAGGACATCCTCGACGCGTTCTCCGACATCGCGCGCGAGCACTAGCGCATAGCCCCCGACCGACGCGGCGCATCGCGGCGTGCTACCCGGGCGCGGGGCTGTCGCTGCCGCTCACCACGCAGGACATCCTCGACGCGTTCTCCGACATCGCGCGCGAGCACTAGCGCATAGCCCCCGACCGACGCGGCGCATCGCCTAATGTTTCGAGTAACTCTTATCATCGGCTTTAAACTACAACTAACAGTAGTAGAATACTTCAGAAATATTTTGTTACTTAAGTATATAATTGTTTAGCAGCAACATATGTATATAGCTAGTCTACCAGCAAGAGCAAGTAAGTAATGTAAAATAAATATTTTATTTTTAAAAAGATTGTTTAAGTTAACCTAATAGTAGTGTTTTGCGCGGATGCGCGGACCACAACAGAGGTCAGCGAGCATGCAAGGATGCGCGGACCACAACAGAGGTCAGCGAGCATGCAAGGATGCGCGGACCACAACAGAGGTCAGCGAGCATGCAAGGATTGTTTTTGTAAATCCAGGCATTGTCTTCATTCTCTATATTTCCTAATTTGGATGTTTGTATTTGTATGGATTCAGGGCCTACACTTATTTCTAGTTTCTACACGTCGAGTTTGTGAGATGATGTGTATATATTGCACACTTTGCTCTTTATAAGACCATCCAAAGAAAAATCAATAAGAAAAACAAATCGAGAATTTTTTTTAAGATAGACTGGATCAATCAGCAAGAAGTTTTATTTTATATAGGAATTTATTTCTGTTTGGTGGCCAACATTAATTATCATTCAAGGAAGGTTTTAAGAGTAAATAAATTAATACAACTTTTTGATTAATAGTTTTTAGGATAATTTTTTCGATCCGCAGCAACCTTAAACAATCTGTTGACCAAAGAGTCCAAAGTTTCAAGTATTTATTGGAATATAGCATTTTTTTGACTGATAGTTTTTGAAAGCGTTGTATGGAATTTTTTTAATTCGTTGGCCATCTTTTTTACTAGTTCACCAAGGGGCCATATTATATAAGTACCTAAGTGCTTTGTGTAAGCAATATTGAATAGAATCGACTGGGCCTTAAATGTTTGTCCTCATTAGTTAATTCGGTTTAGAAACTGTCTCGTGGATTTGTTGTATGAACTTCTGAACCACCCGAAAGTATTGTCGTGATATAAATAATTGTGGGGAAATAAGAAAGTGTTGCACTACTGAATCCGAATACTGCCGGAAAGTTGGGGTGTCTGGATCATCACCTCGACGAACAACGAAGTGTTGGAGCTGCGCGCAGCACCCGGCTGTTTGTAAGCCCAGCTCACACATACACTCGCACACTATCTCGCATCTCACTCACATTACCTACACTACGAGCTGGGTTACTTTTGAAGAAGCTTCGTGATCCAACGTTAAAGTGAGTGCCTTCAGCAGTGCATAAGCTTTGTCACAGTCGAGCGGCCGACCGCCGCGCCGCGCGCCGGTAGCGCAACATCACTTGTTCGAGTTGGGCGTCGCCGATGTGCCCGGAGGCCGACACTCTTTGGTAGGACAAGGAGGGGCCGAAACAGACACCTTTTTGTACCTAGCTACATTCACACATTTTAAGTTTTTTGTAACCTGTCATCTGTCATTTATGTTTTGTGGTGTGTAACGACACACCGCCTGAGCCCACCCGAGCCAAGCCGATCACCGCCGGCCAATCCCAGCGTAGCGAGCCATTGACCGCCGACCGCCAACCAATCATAGCTAGCCGGCCATCAAATGCCAAATGCTAGCCAATGACAGTCAACGCCACCACCGCAACGGACCGCCACCACTGCCGAACGAATGCCTTCGGTGGGGGAAAAGCCTTAAAAAGCCATGAGAGCTCATTTTGTAGTGCAGTTTTTATACGAAACACAGTGTAAGCAGAAACTATGTCGGTCTCTGCCCAGAATATTAATTAATCCAGTAAAATCAGTGTCAATAAGTGCATAAAGTGATTATGAATCAGTGTATAATAATAAAGCGATAAATAGTAACGAATCAATAAGTGTATTTCCTAGCGTGCTGTAAATTATTGTATTTCCAAAAATATATCGGTGATTATTAGTGTAATTTGTGAACAGTTAATAAACCAGTGTGATTGTACTGCTTACTCTTTTCATTTTATACCCGTTGCTTCATCTCAGAAGCGGGATATAAATTAAAGGAAGCAATGAAGCGTAATCGTGATAATTCGGCTAAAACTGGCCGCTATGTTCGGACGCGAGATTCATCCGAAATAAACGACAGTGAAGACGAAGTCACTCCTCCGGCCCGGAAAATCCTCAGAAAACTTTTAGTGACCGAGGTACAGAAGGCCATGCATGAATTAGATGAAGAACTACCCTCCGCTACCTCGAGAAAACAACACCGCGCGGCCTCATTGATCCCGGAATTCGACCCTGACGGCGAAGAATGTACTACTGCGTCAGCATGGCTCAAAAAGATTGATCAACTCGGCGAAATTCACGGCTGGAATGAAACCACAAAGTCGTTTTACCTACAAGACAGATTAAGAGGTCAGGCAAGAAGATGGTACAACCGGCTTGATGAATACGATTATACTTGGAAAGACTGGAAGCAGATGCTTATACGTGCTTTTCCCAGACATCGAGATTTTGGGAATATGTTAGAGGAGATGATGAACAGAAAAAAACTACCCGCAGAATCGATGACAAAATACTACCAGGACAAAGTGGCCATGTGTTTCCGGTGTAAGCTCTCTGACAGCGCAACTATTTCCTGTATTATTCGTGGTCTACCATCAGCACTACAAGCGAATGCGAGAGCATATCAATGCGAGCGACCCGAGGAATTATATGAAGGCTTCCTCTGTGCACTGGATGACTACCAACCGCCGTCAACATCAATTGGAATACGTGCATCAGGTAAAGATACCAACAATCGACAGATGAATGATAAGAAAAATACGCCTATCAACCTGGACATTCACCCTTGCCCACGGTGTAAGAAAATTGGTCACATTTTACGTAATTGTCCATATCCTGATTCGCGAACCTGCTACAAATGTGGTGCTCAAGGTCACATTGCCATACGCTGTGTAAATGCTCCGAAATCTGCGCCACAGAACAATGATAAAGTTAAAGAAATCAAGCTTTTGCAAAACCTTAACAAGATTTATGAAAAAACGGTGAAAATCAATGGTATACACGTAAAATCTTATATTGATACTGGCAGTCAAGTTAATGTACTTTCCTCTCACGTGTCAAAACTACTAGGTCTCGAGATAAGTCCGACTAGCACCACACTCAAGGGATTTTCGGGAGAACAGTTACCCAGCCGCGGGATGGTAACGTTCGAATTAGAAATCGATGATATACGGATCCCCTGTAATGCTCATTTAACGGACGTGGATATGGGGAACATCGATCTGTTGGTTGGACAGCCTATTATCAACAGCGATGGAATGTCTATGGTGGTCAGCGAAGGGAAAACCACCCTAAAACAAGACATCGACTTTACAAGACACATGGATATCATTGAAGAGCGCACTCGTTTCAAGGTCGTCACTACAGAAAAAGAGTGCCTATTGCCTGGACTTTCCATCATCAAAGTCAACGTGGTGAATAATGATGAAGATAACGATGTTATCACAACGCCACAACATTATGAACTTCGAGCTGTATCCTATTCAATTCCTGCCACCTTGCTTCGAGGCGCCGTCGGTTACATCAAGGTCATCAACAATGGTGCGGAAAACATCGTCTGGGAGCAAGGCGAAGTGCTGACCAGAGCCGACAGCTGCATCGCTTCACCGCCACCGAATGTTGAGGTTAGTCCACAAAATTACAATTTGCTATCGACTTTTGTAGCCAAAGCCAATGCTGACGATAGCCATCCTGTAGCGTCTTTGTTACACACTAGCCTAGCTAATGTTAGCACTATTGGGGGGATAAACGTAGATGAAATCAAGACAGGACCATTGAATAAAAACGATTACGGTAGTTTAATAACTTTATTGACGAATTACAGTGACTGTTTTGCAAATAAAACCCAAGACTTAGGATGTACAGATTTATTACAAATGAAAATAAAACTAACAAGTGAACAGCCAATATTCCGCCAACCTTACCGTTTGTCCCATAGTGAGCAGGAGATAGTTAGGTCCAAAGTCTCGGAATTGTTAGACGCAGGTATAATCCGAGAGTCTGAATCATGTTATGCTTCCCCAGTTATTCTTGTAAAAAAAAAGAACGGCGACAGTAGGCTCTGCGTTGACTATCGAGCGCTTAACGCTATTACAATAAAAGATAGGTATCCGTTGCCCAACATAGATGATCAGGTCTCGAAGTTGGCCGGCAAAAATCTCTTCACAAGTCTCGATTTAGCACAAGGTTACCATCAGGTTAAAATTGATCCTGAAGATGCACACAAAACAGCCTTTATAACACCACAAGGGCACTTTGAATATACGCGTGTTCCATTCGGTCTAGCTAACGCACCCTCTGTTTTTATGCGACTTATAAACAAGATCGTAGATTCTATACCAAATTCCGAATATGAAGTGTTAGCGTTTTTAGATGACTTATTGTTACCCTCAGTCGATGTGAAGTCAGGCTTAGATATTTTAGAGAAAGTTCTTAGTAAATTAAGATCAGAGAATTTAAAACTAAATATGAGTAAGTGTTCATTTTTACAAAATAAGATCACGTATCTAGGACATGAAATTTCATCGAATGGCATTCAACCGGGCGAATCGAAAGTGGCAGCAGTATCGCAATTTCCCATCCCTAGTAACGTTCACGAGATACGTCAATTTATAGGGTTATGTAGTTACTTCCGTAAATTTATTAAAAATTTTGCAATAATCGCTCGCCCATTAACAGATTTAACAAAGAAAAATGCTGTATGGAAATGGGGCTGTGAACAATCAAACAGTTTTGATCAATTGAAACAGTGTTTATGTACCAAACCAATACTAGCTTTATACGACCCTGCATTGCCAATCGAGATTCACACGGATGCATGCAAATCAGGTATTGCCGGCATTTTATTACAAAAACAAACCGACAATTCATTACGTCCCGTTATGTATTTCAGTAGGGTAACGAGTAGGGAGGAAAGCATGTATCATAGCTATGAGCTTGAAACGCTAGCCGTAGTCGAATCCTTGCGTAAATTTAGAGTATACATCGTAGGCAAACAGGTAAAGGTCGTGACTGACTGTACGGCTGTTCGAGACACCTTGACGAAACGTGACATTATCCCGCGTATTGCCCGATGGTGGCTATCAATCCAAGATTTCGATCTGAGTGTAGAGTACAGACCTGGGGATAGAATGAAACATGTAGATGCGTTAAGCAGGAACCCAGTTGATAGTACGAACGTCAATCGCCTCGAAGTGTCAGACTGGTTCTATACTGTTCAGTACCAGGATGACAAGTTGAAGCGAATTATTGACCAGCTTAGGGAGGGCTCAGCTGCCGCGGAAATAACCAACAATTATGTGTTCTTGGACGATAGGTTGTATAGAAAGACTTTGCATGGTAATCGTCTTGTAGTGCCAGCATTAGCTCGATGGAGGCTAGTCCAGATGCACCATGATGATATAGGCCATGTGGGTTTTCAAAAATGCATAGATTTGATAAAAAAAGACTACTGGTTTCCAAAAATGACTAGATTTATTCGAAAGTATGACACTGCATGTCTTTATTGTGCTTATGGCAAAGGTGATTATGGAAAGAAAGAAGGAAAATTATTCCCTATTCCCAAACCTACAGAGCCCATGCTCATGGTTCATGTTGACCACTTAGGACCCTTTTGTAAGACAGCAAAAGGATATCAGTATATGCTGGTGATTACCGATGCTTTTTCAAAATTTGTTATTGCTGAGCCAACCCGAACAGTCAATTCTGTAGAAACTATTCGAATACTTAAAAAAATATTCAGTCTTTTTGGATACCCTGATAAATTGGTAAGTGACCATGGGAAAGCTTATACTAGTAGACATTTTAAACAGTTCTCCACTGACAAACAGTTTAGGCACATTTTGACCTCTATCGCATGCCCACGAGCCAATGGCCAAGTGGAACGCACCAACCGGACCATTTTAAATGCTTTGCGTGCCACAGATCCAAGCGAGGCTGCGAGTAATTGGGCTAACTGCTTACCTGACGTTCTATGGGGCATTAACAATACTACTAATGAAAGTACGACCTACAGACCCTATGATTTAATGTTTGCCAAAAGTTCTAGGTCACGATGTGATGTAGCTACTGACAAAAGTGTTAGTGAGCCAGTAGAAGTTAGGCGTAACAATGCTAGTGCTAGGTTAAAGATAGCAAGCAATAGAATGAAGCATAACTTTGACAAGAAACGCAAAACGAGCCGTATCTATAGAAAAGGGGATTTAGTTCTTTGGCAACAAGCTCCCACAAGCAGTGTTACAAAAGTGAGCACTAAACTTGACGACATTTACTCAGGTCCATATATCATAACCGAGGTGTTGGGCAATGACAGATATAGGATCCGAAGTATCAAGGGGCTTCGAGGCTACAAAGCCTTTACAGGCCTGGTTGCTGCAGACTCCTTAAGGCCCTATCACAGTTCGGTTCCTATATCTGACAGTGCCAGCAGCTCCGATGAACAGCTTGAAACCGAAGACCTCATTGACCTACTAGAGAGTTAACCAAGCTTTCTCCCATTGCGGGAGCAATCATTGTTTCAGGACGGCCGAAATGTAACGACACACCGCCTGAGCCCACCCGAGCCAAGCCGATCACCGCCGGCCAATCCCAGCGTAGCGAGCCATTGACCGCCGACCGCCAACCAATCATAGCTAGCCGGCCATCAAATGCCAAATGCTAGCCAATGACAGTCAACGCCACCACCGCAACGGACCGCCACCACTGCCGAACGAATGCCTTCGGTGGGGGAAAAGCCTTAAAAAGCCATGAGAGCTCATTTTGTAGTGCAGTTTTTATACGAAACACAGTGTAAGCAGAAACTATGTCGGTCTCTGCCCAGAATATTAATTAATCCAGTAAAATCAGTGTCAATAAGTGCATAAAGTGATTATGAATCAGTGTATAATAATAAAGCGATAAATAGTAACGAATCAATAAGTGTATTTCCTAGCGTGCTGTAAATTATTGTATTTCCAAAAATATATCGGTGATTATTAGTGTAATTTGTGAACAGTTAATAAACCAGTGTGATTGTACTGCTTACTCTTTTCATTTTATACCCGTTGCTTCAGGTGCTATAAAGAACAACCCTTTGGGTATAGCGAGACAATGAATATAGTTTTGATACTTGTATTAAATATTAATTTCTCAATTATTTCTGCGTCATTGTAAAATACACAAAATAATAATAATAATTATCTTTTCACACCACTCGCTCCAGAATGCCTTATTACTATACATCGATGCTTATTACTGACCTGTTATTCTAAAGGTAATATATTATGTCGGCGTCAATCCCAGAATATAAAGCCATTATTGTAATTCATAGATCATAACAAACATTAATTCAAGATACAATGATAATTATTTACACTCTAGCCTTTAAAATCACATTAATAAAATTAAGTATTCAGAAACATGTCTAGTCTTCCACTCTTCTTCCAAAAGTTAGCTTTTCCCGCCGAGACACGCCCTCTGGCGTGGCCAACGTGGTTTGTCGAAAATGGAGTCATTAACATTTTCTATATTTCTTAATTAAATAATTATCTAGTTAAATAACATATTAAATATCTTAATAATAATAAGATATTTAATTAATATCAAAACAAACAACAGAAGGTGATAGTTATCAACTTATAAATTCTATTAGGACCATGGACGTATTATAACTATGGACCGATAATAAACTGAAAATGCGTGTCAATTATTTTTGTGTGCGTAAGTCATTTTGTCACTGTGTGCACCATCTAGGGCTGGGACGGCGAATTTGGGTATATCGATACCACATCCAAATTAATTTTCTATGTTACTACGACGGACTACGTGCAATATATACTTATCCATACTAATATTATAAATACGAAAGTGTATCTCAGTCTGTCTGTTAGCTTTTCACGGCCCAGCAGCTTAACCGATTTTAATGAAAGGTACAGAGTTACCTTGGAAGCGGACATAGGCTACTTTTATGGCCGAAAAATCAAAGAGTTCCCATGGGATTCTTAAGGCCCATCCGTTATACCGATTTATATGAAATTTGATACATAGGTAGCTTACGTCCTGGAAATTGACGTAAGCAACTTTTTACCCCAGAAAATTAAAGATTTCCCATGGGATTTTTAAAAACCTATAAATTCCTGCGGACGGTTATTATATATTCAGTAAAAACAAGAGTAAAATGAAACACTTTTCAAATAATTCAAATCAATTTATTAGTATTATTACTATAATTAATAACGTAGGCAATAAAACGCATATTTTATATTATGTTGCTTTTTGTGGCGGAAAGTTTCTGACAGTATTGAATATTAATTATTCACAATCTTCTGTAAAACATACTTACTTATATTATATCTACACTCAGACTTTAAGAAAAGTGAGTAATGTTATACATATGTACCTTTAGCAGGCAGCAGCTGATACTTATAAATTGGCCGTTTCTCAGAAAATAAGTACATAAATACAGTCTGGCGCTTCCGGGATCTTGCTCTATTATAAAATAAAAAGCCAAGTAAAAGTCAAGAATTCTAGGTCAACAAAATTATAGAGAGCTGGACGTAGAAAACTGACTGAGGAAAATGCTCAAAACCTTCGTTTTTGTTTCATTATTAGCCAGCTCTCGAAGTTTGTTTCGTTCGTCCTTTATAACCTGAAATTAAATGAATTAATGTATGTCTTGCTGTTACCTAGTCAAAAATGCATAATTCTTTATGATGATAATAACATTTAAATAAATATCAGTAAAACAATTAGGTAATTTTTAATTTTAGAAATTATTTAAACTCACTTGTACCTCAAACCTTAAAATTAAGTATATATTATAACATAATATCTACTAAGTTTTTTTTTTCCATAATAATTACTTCTCTCTTTGCTGTACCTATTCTACTCCCTTTACAACCTCTTGCACTGCCAAGGGTCACTGGTAGAGATCTCTTATAGAGATAAGTGCTTCCCTGTCCACTTTATACAAATATACTTGTACAAATAAAAAAATTAATAAATTAATTAATTGTTGGTGTCTTTTTTGTTTAACTATTGTCAAATAAAGAAAAGTGTAACATTACTACATATTTATTTGTAGATAAGTACCTACATACAATTTGAAAGAGCTTAGTGCTTACTGGTTGATGGTATTGACTTTTGAGGATATCTTTCAAATATAGTAGGTATTGCATCTGATTTCAATTTATTTATTTTTAAACCAGAAACATAACAAGACTCTTCCAAATGTTTGGAGCATAGACGAGAATATACCTTTCACTTCCAGATTTTCGTTTTATTGTCCAAATCCACGCAGTTCTAATTTCAGGACAATTTGGAAATCTACAAAAGTAAGCAAATGTTATTTATACGATAAAAGACAAATTTGATTTTATCGATAAAGTGTGTACACATCACTACAAATGATGCCTAAAATAATAATTCATAAATTAAAATTAAATTGCGCTGTAAAACGTGATTTTTGTCAGTATTACACGAGATAATTACACTTATAACATGTAAATCTTTAATTTTTAGCGATTTTCGGAATAAAAGTCGCGGTTGGTATCGATGAAATAGTTATTAAAGACTTACCTATGAAAAGGCAATTCAGGAACTTGGACGCCTTCTTTCTTATATCTGGAGGCACAAAACACAGCGTCACACATTTGGTTTTTAGTTTTTATCTTAATTTTAACCCAGACTTTTGTGATTTTTAAAATTTTATAAAAACGCTGCATCAAATCCCAATGTTTTGTCTCCAAATGCTGACAACTACTGTCACCAGTTACACATACAGTGCGTTGTTGCCAGACTTATATGAGCTATCGCTTTTACCCGAACGGAGGTTCCGTGAAATAGACCGAGATAACAATATCTAGTTGACAAATGGATGTACAAGAGCGGCAACAACCTATGACTACCTCTATTGTTTATATAATATCTCTATGATTAGGACAATAATTCTATAGTATTGGCGCCAATTCAGTATGAAAAAGAGATCTTCAGGAAACTCACTAGGCGGCGTTAGGATCGTGGAGGTTTTTAAACAAGGAGGTTCCATATATGAATAAATCTTAGACCGAAAGAGGTTATTATTAAAGAAGATTCTATATAATAATTTTATAAAGCAAACACCTTGGCAAACACGCCCACATATACGTCATTACATTCCTATGAATTAGCCGGGCAGTAATGTTGTAAGGAAAGCCCATGGGGCGTAATGTAGCGTCTAAAAAGGTTTTAGTTATCAACTATCTCGCTTCGACATAATATGATGGTGTCCCTCTCACATGCGCGATTTAAATTTTCTATCTCGCTTTGATGAGTGATGGCGTCTCTCTCTTTCACAAACCATAGATTAAAGAATATTGAAAATTTTAAATTTCCTTCAAAACTTATCTGCGAAACCTTGTGCGAAACGTTATATTATGGTGTTATTGAAATAAAATATTTATTTAACTTGAAATTAAAATGTCGAGTGATGACGATGATGGCAGCAATAATCTAACTCCGGAAACTATTAAAAGTGTTCAAAAGTGCTCAAAGTGTAATAAACGATTTGCTCCCAGATATTTTTAAAGACAGATAGGTAGGTACCTATATAAGCATACGAAGATTTTGATTTTGATTTTGATTGCGAGGTGTGAAAAGCAGAGTATGCAACTTGGGGATAATGCTGTCTTAGTCTTGGGCAGCCCTAAACCCCGCGCTTCACTCAGGATTCTAGATGTAACACCCTCGCTACGCTCGTGAGTTACTCTAAAATCCCTCGTTCGCTTGGGATTTATCCAGGTGCCCGTGACGTAAGACATTACATTATCCCCATGTTGCATAATCTACTATTGTATCTTTACAAAAATAATAATTATATAAAATGATAATGTTCATTATAAAATATTTTGAAGTAATCCCTTCGCGAGGAACTTTATTGAAGAAGTATTTTTTCATGAATCTGGGTTCAAGTAACTTACGAGCCAAAATCAACCAAGATGATTTGGTGTTCTTCTCTATAGAGACATGACTGTAGGGTTCCGTATTCGTGTCATAATAGATCTCACCAATTTTTAGGGTTCCGTTATCCCATACCTCAAAAGGATAAACGGAACCCTTATAGGATCACTTTGTTGTCTGTCTGTCCATCGTGTCTATCAAGAAACCTATAGGGTACTTCCCGTTGACCTAGAATCATGAAATTTGGCAGGTAGGTAGGTCTTATAGTACAAATACAGGAATAAATCTGAAAAGCGCAAATTTGTGGTTATATCATGTAAAAAAAAATTAAAATGTGTTTCAATTGTCAAAGTTAGATAAGTATACCAAGTGGGGTATTATATGAAAGGGCTTTACCTGTATATTCTAAAACAGATTTTTATTTATTTTTATGCATAATATAGTTTTTGATTTATCGTGCAAAATGTTAGAAAAAATACCCGAGTATGGAACACTCAGAGTCTGACTCGCACTTGGCTGGTTTTTTTTTTTTCATTAAAACTAGGTGTGGGAGATCGATCACTGCAAAATAAATCAAATGGTTTTTGTAAATATGATTCAGTAAATGTTAATGCGAAAGATTGGTTTATTTGAACATATGTATTCAATTATGTGAAAGCCACATAATTGAATACAATTTGTTACAATAGAAATGAGTATACTTAAACAATGTTGTTAAGTTGAATACTTTAATTTACTAATTACATCACATAGGTACATAGCTTACATACAATTTACATTCAATCGATGGACTTGGGGGGCGCGTAGTTGAGGTACAGCAAGCCGGAGCCTTTGGCCTGCAACAGAAACATTGGTCGGTTCAAAAAGTAGCCTGTGTTACTCCCTGGCCAATCCTCTACTTGTCTGTGAAAATCCCATCAAAATCGGTTCAGCTGTTCTGAAGATTAAGCCCGTTCAAACAGACAGACAAAAATTTTAAAAACGTGATTCAGTTATGGTATCATTCAAATAACCATATGAGCTTAATATGAGGTAGTTATTTCGAAATTACAGACAGACACTCCAATTTTATAATATTTATTAGTATAGATAGTATAGATGAAAGAAGTACCTACATAAAAGAATCAACTGGCTGACATCAATGAAACAATGTGCAGCAGGTGACAGACTAAGACAGAACAGGTCACAGTGATGGAACTCACGAGAGCGACGGAGCCCGCCAGGAAGCTGATGCCGAAGAGCAGGATGGCGTTGTAGCGGCGCTGGTTGGCGTCGTGGCGCGCCTGCCACGAGCCCTGCGGCACGGGCAGCTCGTCCATGCTGGGCGTCTTGAAGCCCTCGCCCGCGTGGTAGCGCCGCACTGGAAATGTAGTGCAAGCATATACAAACGCCACTCCCTCAGGCAGTCTGATGGCAAGGCACAGGACTAACAGATATATTCACTGAGGCACAACCAGCTTCCCAATTCCTACCTGTTACTGATCTTTCTTCACAGAAAACCCCAATAGGTAACTTTTTCTGCTATTTGGGACATGATTTGACTTCAACAAGATGAAGTTGAAAACTAAAACCTGACTTCGTCTTAATAAAAGCTGAAATATTATAATAGTAAAATTGTTTTTCTGTCACTTCTTTTTTTGATGAAACATCTGTTGGATCAATTTTTTCGTATAAAATGTACCCTATGTCACCCAGACCGTTACAATGAATCAATTGACACCTCATTCATCAAAATCGCCCCAGTAGTTTAGGCGCTACGGTGGAACACACAGAATCTGGACACAAACATACATAACTACATAAATATACAGGGTGGTCAAAAAGTCGTGGATCAAACGAAATAGGGAGATAGAGGAAGTCATTTCTAGCAAAAAAAAATTCTACAGCATGGCCATATTTAAATTGCCCTAAGAGTTATGAATATTTTTGGGCTTTTTAACAAAATACCAGATTCTCTTACAATTAGACTAATTTAAAAAAAATGAGACAAAAAACAATAAAACAAACGATGTTGTGTCATTACTAGATAATGTATGAGCACTACAAACCTTCTATTGAGGCTCTGGCTACCAAATTACAATAGCAATTAATTTTTTTCCAAAACTTTTAAAACGTTACCAAAAATTAAATGTCACTTTAAAAGCGCACTGTGAAAAAAAAATGTACTACGGAAAAGTGACCCTGTATCAGAAAAACTTGCTGATTTAATGCTAATTTAAATGAGGTATAACACATTACCCTTTGTTTCGTAATTCTGGTATTATAATCGTTTTTTTCATATCAAGGTGCAAATTTCAGTAGATTAGTTTAATTCAAAATAATTTTGAAGATTATCATGCTGCTAGTTAAACTGCTAGTTTTTTGTACGTTGGAATGCTAGAAACATCACTGTGCTTGTCACACTTAAAATTTGTGAAAAGAACAGAAACTCTTTACTACCACCACGTGCCAGAACTACCCAGAACGCCCTCTTTTCTAGGAAACAAAAAGATAAAGAAACTATGCCTCTCTTTCACATCCTTCCTTATTCCAACAATGGAAATAGAAAGAATAGTGTGAACGAGAGGCATAGTTTTTTTATCCGTTTCATAGAAAAGATGAACTACTTGCAAGACGGGCGTTCTGGATAGTTCTGGCACGTGGTGGTAGTGAAGAGTTTCTGTTCTTTTCACAAATTTTAAGTGTGACAAGCACAGTGAAGTTTCTAGCATTCCAACGTACAAAAAACTAGCAGTTTAACTAGCAGCATGATAATCTTCAAAATTATTTTGAGTTAAACTAATCTACTGAAATTTGCACCTTGATATGAAAAAAACGATTATAATACCAGAATTACGAAACAAAGAGTAATGTGTTATACCTCATTTAAATTGGCATTAAATCAGCAAGTTTTTCTGATACAGGGTCACTTTTCCGTAGTACATTTTTTTTTCACAGTGCGCTTTTAAAGTGACATTTAATTTTTGGTAACGCTTTAAAAGTTTTGGAAAAAAATTAATTGCTATTGTAATTTGGTAGCCAGAGCCTCAAAAGAAGGTTTGTAGTGCTGATACATTATCTAGTTACGACACAACATCTTTTGTTTTATTGTTTTTTATCTCATTTTTTTTTAATTAGTCTAATTGAAAGAGAATCTAGTATTTTGTTAAAAAACCCAAAAATATTCATAACTCTTAGGGCAATTTAAATATGGCCATGCTGTAGAAAAAGTTTTTGCTGGAAATGACCTCCTCTATCTCCCTATTGCGTTTGATCCACGACTTTTTGACCACCCTGTATATACATAGACTGCTAAAATCATAAACCTTCCTTTTGGTTTTGCCAGTCGGGTAAAAAATAACTAATAGGTACCTACCTATTTAGTAAGTATTTAAAAAAGAAACAGTATTAGATATTGAAAAACGGATAGGTACCAATTCTAATACAGATAAGAATAACGCTTATCTATTTAGGCAATTCATGACTACAGGCAGACTTTGATGTAAATATTACAACGTCATGTAAGAAACAAGGACCTCTTTTACACACATACCTACCTTAATTAGGTAGGTATGTGTGTAAAAGAGGTCCTTGTTTTTCCTTCTCTTAAACATAATTTAAAGGTTAAAACATTTTACCTAACGCAAGTGTTTCAACAAAGTTTTAGGTTACTTTGAATTGTTATGTAACAATATTCTTTCAGTTTAAATTGAATAAACGAAGTCCAGTCTTCTTTTATTAATCGGGAGATCTTGAAACGAAATATGAATGATATTAACTAAGTAAATATAACTAATCAAACCCAATATAAAAGATAAATCCCTATAATTTCCAAATTTGAATTTAATGTTTCAAATGTATAATTTTTACTTACCTGTGGTTTGCATCAAGCGGGAAATAACATTTCGTGAAGCGAGCATTTTGAAACTTTAAATTTAACTTGACTTTGAAAGATACTGGAAAATTTTCCTCGAAAACCTGCGAAAACCGTGTCTTTAGTGTTGGCCACAAAACCACAAAAATAATCGATTCAACTAACAACTTCAACTTTCAAGAAATGAAATGTCAGATGTCAAACTCAAATGACACTTGCGTTTCTTTTCACATAATATATTGCCATTTATTTTTATTCATGATTGTTAGTATTAGATATAACAATTGGAAACTGTTAAGTATTTCTTTCACTAACCATAATATTTTGATTTACAATTTTTTTTATTAACTATCATAAACTAGTAGAGTTTTTGTTTTATGTTAATATAGACTCAGCGTAACGTACTATGTCACCAAAGTGCCTACTGCCTAGTAAAATTAAATAGCAAAGTGTCTAAACCCTAACGTACAAATCATAACTTATAAGGTGATAATGCGGGTTTATTGTTAGAATTTAGAAGTATTTCCACTGTTAATATAATATGTACACTTACTACTGTGCCACTATTCACATTTTCCAGCTTCAGCAGCCGGCTCTACAGACCGTAGAGCTAGCTTCTGCTCTTCTACCACCTCAGATATTGACCGTGTCGTAAAATATAGTTTGATGAGTCGTTCGCGTCGTCATCAGACGCGCGGCGAGAGGGAAACGATGCCAATGAACGAAATACGAATTCTCGTTCAAATACCGACAACCAGTTCGTATCCGACACACGGAGTGAGCGCACGAGCGCCGTCGCTCGCTCTGCGTGGCCGTTCCTTTGTTTACAAGTATTTGTTTTGAGTCTCGAATGTTATGATCGGGGTTGAGTCGGTCGGGCGGAGTGAGCGTCGCAGGCGCGGCTGACATGGAGTGGCTGAAGGGGCTGGCTCGGCGGCGGGAGGCCCCGGGCGCGGGCGCGGACGACGCGCTGGAGACGGCGCAGGAGCGGCGCGAGCGCTGGCGCAGCGTGTACGTCATGTACTTCACCATGTTCCAGATGTCGCTGGGGTTCAGCATCGTCCTCACGGGGGTCTGGCCCTATCTGGATAAGGTGAGACGACGAAAACACTGCCTCAAAAATATATATATAGAGAGATCGCTCCATCTACACGTGATCTGCACTTTATCTTCACTTACCATCAGATGAGATCGCAACTTCATTAAAAAGTATGTACGTACCTACACACCCAGTATGTAGGTACAAACACCTAAACAGAGATTCCAAATTATCTGACCTCTTTAGAGGACCTGCACGTACCTACCCTGCGGCCTGCCTGCTGCCTGCTGCCTGCTGCCTGCCGCCTGCCGCCTGCCGCCAACCTGCGCCAATCCAGAGCCAGAGGCGATAAGTCTCCGTTTAAATCTTAAAATCCGTTTAATGATCTTAAAATATAATGCAGTGGGTCGCCTGGACGAGATCACTCTAGTGATAAGGTCGCCCTTTGTTAGCGAATCTTTCCTGTACTTTACTTTGTGTCATAGTTTTTAAGCAATTACCTAAGTGTTTAAATAAATAAATAAAAATGGTTAGGTAGGTATATAATTACGCATCTACCTAGTTAGGTGCGTATTTATAAATTGATCAACATATGATTTGAATGTGGGACCTCTGTTCACTGTTCCCTTCACTATCTGTGTGCTAACTGCTACTTGCTAGTGGAGCGCGTTACATGATACTGAGCAAGTTTCATACAGCTTCATTTTGAACAGTGTTTATTTAACAAGCTATTACCTAATTTATCAATCCTTTCATTTTTAAGGCATATAAATGACTTAAATCAGTTAATCTGTTCCGGTAGGTAAAGTAGTTAGGTTAGGTACCTGTGTCCAACTATAATGATTTATTATAATAGTTAATGATATAACGCAGTATCTAAGTAGTAAGTAGCTAGTGTGTTTAAGTATCGGTTGTTACAACTACACACTTCATGTAGGTAGGTGCAGCGGTTACGTACCTCTACATGTGAACGCTTCGCTGCGCTTGCGTCGATATTGATAACTTTAATCGCGATTATTAAGGTGGTTAATAGTCGCGATTTAGCAAATTTTTTAAACTGGACCCTTTCAAGTAGGTAATTTTTTATATACAGTGGTGGTCATATAATTAAGAACGATTTGTAGTTCCAGTCTTTCTTTATCAATATCATGTTTTATGTAGCTCTGTGTTCCTTCTTAGAAGTAGTTAATTATTTTTTGACTTAGCCACATAAATCGGCAAACTGGATTACGAATAGGAGATATGAAATCGCCAAATATTTTTTAATAAATCTCATTTACTTCCAATAGTAACGAATTCAAACACAGATGTAGCTGGACAAATAATTAAGAACGAATATTAAACTGGTTTGAGAATTACTTTAGATGAAACTTAAGTTAAATAGATTACATAAACATGAAAAAATAATCCTTTTAAACTAAAATTGATAGTTAGTGGCATGTCCATAGTTTTAAATTACTGCCTTTCAACGGCGAGGCATTAACTCTATCAATTTTTGACATTTTTCAAGAGAAATAGGGCTCCATTATTCCAAATAAACATCGTAATGCTCTTAAAATTGCTACTATGTCGTTTGATTACACTTTTCTTGGCTTCACACTAAATATTTTCAATTGAATTTAGATCTGGACGTTAGCTGGCTAGTCTAAGACAGAAGCTGACTGTGTTATGCAGAATTTCTCAACAGTGTAGGCTTCGAAATTCGGATCATTGTCGTTCTGGAATATCCAAATAGCTGAAAGCACTTCATCAGCATTACGGTAACATTGTTTCTTCCAGTATGATTTTGTATTGGAATTGATCCATGCTTAGGTATCAGACTAACAAGTCCAACTCTAGGCCCAGAAAAGCACCCCCAAATTTTCGTGTTTTCTTCGTCATGCTTTAATGTCAGTTTTGTGTACTTGGAGTCAAATGCTTTATTCGGAGGTCATCGTACGTATCATTTTCCATCTGAATACACTCTGTTTATTTTTGTTTCATCAGAAAAAATAACATTTTTTCACTGTCTGACAGTCCAGGTTTTCATACGTCTTTGCAAATGTAAGACGGGCTTACCTATGACAACGTTTCAACATGGGTACCTTCCTTGTTTTCCTTCCATACAACTTCTTTTCTACCAAACACCTTTGAATAGTGCGTGACGAGATCGCTGAAGGGTTGTTTTCACCAAAATATTCGTTTCTTAGCTCGCTAGATCCTTTGAGAAGATTTTTGAACGATATTCGTATCATCTCAACGAAATTTCTTTCTCAATTTAGGTACGCGCGGAATATTTGACGTCGTTTCATACGTGTTAAAATGCTTCATAGAATTAAAAACCATTGTTTTCGAGCATTGGAAATAATCAGCTATCTTTTTATGCGACTAATTCTTCTCACAATGTTTTGTTATGACTTCACTTGTAGATTAATCACAAGTTTTACTTGTACCCATTATTTTTATAAAATAATCAAGTTTAATACTTTTACAGCATTAAATGGCGCCAAAAATTATACGAAAAGAGACTTAACCACTGAAGTTCTCTATTTAAACTTGAATAAAAAAATGAACAGTTCAGCGTTCTTAATTATGTGACCAGCCAGTCAGTAGTAGCACAAGATTCAGATCTAATGTCATAAATGTATCTGTTAATTAATTAAATAATAATGTATATAAATGAATACACTAATAATATGGAAAAGTTTTGTGATACCAAGAGATATGAAAAATAATACATGCATTGAGTTATACTAGTTTATTAAAAAAATAATGATCTTTAAATAATCGTTCTTAATTATATGACCACAACTGTATAAACAACCTGTAAGGATGATACTTCCATTGGCGCATTGCCATAAGCCTACGTTGTCGTATTAGTTTACAAATTGCGAAAAACCAAATTGCGAACAGACCCGTGTCATGCTTAATAAGAAAGTCATTGCTTAATAGCTTAATTCGCAATATCTACGTAAGTTAGTTTTCAAAGCATGAAACAAGAAAATGGGTGTTTTCCATTGAAATAATTACCTCCTTACTCGTTTACGAGTAATCCGGCTCGAAGGATCTTTGTTGAATTTGCGACTAGATAATATTGTTGTTAATTTCGGGATGGGATGTCAAAGGATGTCAAAAATAATGCAGAGTTCAAAAAAGGTACGCAAGTACCTACCTAATTCATAGGAGGTAGATACAAATCGGAGCGCCAATTGGACAGTTGAAGTACTTATAAGCAGGCACGTGTGCGGCGCGGCGGATTCATTAACATAGCAATTAGTCGGCGGAGCAGGAATCTGGCGCAACGGCAGGGTCGAGGCAAAGGTCGCCACTCGCCGCGCGGCTGGTTGCCACATCTGCCGCTACGTCGTATCTACCGAGGCACCTACCTACTTATCTACTGGCACAAGAGGCGGAACAGCTCGGAGCCGTGATCAAGGACCAGCGCTTAAGGAGAGGAACGGATCCGGACCGCGTGGCACGCGGGGATCTGCGTGATAGTGTTCGTCTGCCCCAGAAAGGGGAGAAAGACCAAAGGGACAAGGAGGAGATAAATAATTTGTAGGGAGTCAAGAATGCGCCCCTGGGAAACACGCCCAGAGCAAGTACCGGGGGGCTCTCCCGCGATTCGGCCCATATAACCGAGAGGTTCGTGGGGCCATGGGTGGTTGGAGGGTTATCTACTTCGCCTCAGCGCGGGCGCAATGTTCACTAATAAGCTTAATTTGCTAAGTAGGCACTAGGCAGATAGTGTAAGCGTCACTCAGAAAGAGCTTACGAATTATTGGAATGTCCTCCCAAGTGTCATAAGTAGTTAATGGTAGTTCCTAAGCATATGTTAGAAAGGAACGTCTTCTCTATTCCCTTCATTGTCCCTCTCTCGTCGGCTCGCCGTGTTTCGATAATAATCGGTTAGGACTTAGGTAAGATCAGTGAAATGCAGATACTCCATAGTAAACTTTACTAAGTCTAATCTCTTTACATTTGGCCTCTACTAACACAATTAGGTACTTAGTTACTACTGCTCATTATTATAATTATTATTCGTCTTCCCGACAAAACCCTTGTTAAATTCGACTCGCTCCCTTTTATTCCCGTTCCCGTCTGACGTCACGCTCTATCCGTCAGTCGTTTTTTGACACCCCGATGACATGCATTTCAGGGTTGCTAACAGTCGGCCTCCTGCTGGTCTCCAGGGATGTCCTCATTCCTGGGCTCGGCCTTCCAGCTGAGGGTAATGGACCCCATACCCGCAAAATCACAAGCAAAATAAAGTCATAATCCTAAATTATGGATACTATGATTATCATAATAACTTCTCTAACAGATCAAGGCCAAGCTGTGTTATTAGACTATTTTAATTATAACTATAATTGACTTATAAAATAATTATTCCGATTAGACTAAAAATATTGACATCAAATAATAATATATACTGTATATAGGATTAAAGTTGATTAAAGTAGGTACATATTAAACATAATTTTGAAGTTATTAATGTTGAATGAATTGTAATAATAATAATTAGAATATTATTATTTATAATGGTATAACAAGATTGTATTCATGACTATGTTATTGTATTATTGCATACCGAAAGGTAGAATTTGGAGCACCTAACAATAATAGTTTTAAGATCTGTAAACTAACCCGAATTCGCAATAAAGATTATTGAATTGAAAATTGAATTGAATTAGTACTATCCACACAACAAATGACCGTGAAATTTATACAATAATAATTGAGCGATTGAGATCAACATGCTCAAACTTATTTACATAAAAGCTTGATATCATAATCGTATTTACATACTCCACTTTTGTTTTTGATTAATAAGTATTATCTAATTAAATTATTATTATTATATTATATAATTATTAAATTCTAATCATTGTTTAAACCTAGTAATATGCGGTCGCACTATTAAATTATTCCTAATGTATGCGAAGGAGAGAGCTGGTTTTCCTTAATACAGATTGTCAAAATCTAGCAAGGGCAACCACTTTTGATTTTGAATGTTCAAAAAGTACTGAATGTCATTTTACATTAAATTAACTAATTATAAGAATTGTCAGGTATAATCAACCACAACCTAAACTCTTTGTCTATACGACTAAGTATATAATAAGTCCTCTAATAGATCAGAGTTGTGCTATGCAGTTGCGTTGTGTTATACACAAAACCAAATGGCAATAAGACCTACACAACATCAGTAACAATGATTTGAAATTGAGATCAACATAGTTAAGTCTAATTCATATGAATATGAAATAAGTTACATTGTGAAGTTATGATCAGCGCCTAAATAATATTAGTCATTCCAAATTCCACACAAAAAAAAACAAAGAGAATAGCAGAAAGGGAAAATTAACTTTTAAATATTTTAAAACAACAACTCAGTTTGATTGGTACATACTCTACGAATTTATATACTATGCTCAAGGTTGGCGTCCAAAGTCACGAGGTTTAACAGATTTGAGTAAAAGTACGTTTATCTATCCTATCCTTAATACACTAGTTAGAAAAGGGATGCTAATCTTATTTCTTGGTTGGTTATCATTAAAATTAACAGGTAAATCAGAATGATCCTCAGGACATTAATGATACCTATCTTCATTATATGTTTACTTATTTGTTTTAACTTTAATATCTGATCTGATTAGTTTTATTTTTTTTTTGTTAAAATCTAGATCAATTTGTATCCAAATGTATCTAATAATAAATTAATGCATGTCATATAAACTGCATACAAATCTACATAAAATCATTTATGAAATAATGATTATATCACTTCATTTATAATTAACATTCAAAATATTTGCACGCCGCTACGGTTATACTTATACGCTACGGTACATAGTTCAAACACATTAGTATTTGAACTATGTAATAATTACCAACATCTTGTAACACACAATATGCAAATAAAAGGATTATTATTATTATTACTATGTTGCCGAAATTCAAATAAGCTTAGTTAGAATTTAACTGATATTAAGTACTGAACTCAAAACGAGTCACAATAAAATCAATGACGCTGATAATCCTATCGCTTGAAAGACACTGATCTAATTGTTAATACTACTACACACAATCGGATTACTAAGATCAACAAGGTTTTGATAATATTATCTTTTGAAATAATAGAAGTGACTCTAATATTATTAATAAAACTGTACACATCATTCTAAATCACAATAGTCTTAGGAAAGACATTATGTAACAATATAGTTATAACTTATAACCATTATAAAGGCGCGCTTTCATGGGCAATTCTCAAAACTGTTGTTCAGCAAGACATTTGGGTCAATGTGGCATGAGGAATTTCATTTGCCCGTGTAAGCGTATCTTTAGTGATAGTACACATAAAGATATTACTATTTTGTCAGGCATCCGACCCGAAGATCCGACATCGATTTATCGTACGATATGTACCATACAATTAAGCCAAAATAGCAACGCAATGCATTAATGTCTACGCTTTTGTAGGTAATTATTTTTTATTTTTGCGCGTGGGACGAATGATGCCAAAGCCTAGTTCATCACTCCTTCCTCATCTTGGTATAGATCGTCGCAAAGCGATAAGGCTGCCAATTGCACTTGAACATGATGAGTAAGGACAAACAGCGCCCAAAGCTGTTCCAAGTTGGCGCCTCCAATCCAGTGCCGTACCACGCCGTGGGTTGCCGCCTCGTTCTCGTGCGACTCGTGTCAATATGAGGACAAATTAGTGGCACAGATGTAGGAAATTATTTAGTAAATACATTAAGTATACCCTGATATGCTTTAATGACGGGTAAGCGTTACTTGATAGTATTATGACACATCATTATTTAAACTCTGATATAAAGCCGCAGTACAGAGAGCCATAGAGAAGAAAATTTAAACTCTATTCTTCATTCCCAACATAGTATCTACATGTCACAGAGGGTTGACTAGGGAAATGTACCTACTTTCTAATAACGGTAGGCACTCATTTACTATTTTAGATATTCAGTCAGAATGAAAAGCTTAAGTTTGTCTACAATGCAATAATATGGCTCACCCACACCCTCGAGTGGGAGCCGGGAGAAATCTCTGTTTAGAGATAAGCATTTCCAAAGTTACTTAATTTATTATTACTTTGTAACTACAATAAATTTTGGTACCTACATGAATAGAATAGAATAGAATAGAATAGATTTTTATTCAAATAAACTTTTACAAGTGCTTTTGAATCGTCAAATAATTTACCACTGGTTCGGAATGCCGTTCCTACCGAGAAGAACCAGCAAGAAACTCGGCGGTTGCTCTTTTTGCATGAAAAATAAAAATATAATAACATAAAATAATATTCTGCTTTGCGTTTAAAATAATAATATTCATTTTTCCTTATGTCAGTATGTATGTATGTATACATAACATATTTTTTTTATTATTTTTTTATTAGGTCTTGTGCTGACATTGAATCAGTACGGTCCGGCAAAACAAGAACATGTATATTACTCGAAAGCGATATTATTATCATTCATAATCAAAATATCTATTAAATCTCTTTTTTTTTCTTTAAAGGATACATCAACTTCGACCACTATACTCGTATGCCAACTTCAGCCTTTTTGTCCATGACGTTCAACCAATCGTCGCTATTCTTCAAGAAGTCCGAATTATTGTTCAGACATCATAGGTTGTCACCGCCATGGCACCGAAATTGTCCAATAAGGTTTTACCAGACTATTATTGTTCGTCATTTTCCAGCCGCTCTGTCAGCCGTTTTCCAGTTCGTTTGCTGGTTCCAATCATATTCTAGATTCCTCATTCTTAGGTTTTTATTTTAATCACCGCGCTGCCCTCGTTTGTCACACTTGGGACAAAGTCAAAAATTTACACTTGCCGTATGTCACACTTGGGACATAATCAAAATTTCCATCTGCCGTATGTCACACTTGGGACATACTCAAAATTTCCATCCGCCGCATGTCACACTTGGGACATACTCAAAATTACCATCTGCCGTATGTCACACTAGGGACACAGGTCAAAATCCTACCGCGTCACACCTGGGACATTTAAAATAAACTATCTTTGACACACTTGGGACAAAGTATATTCAATCAAATATTCTTAGCAACCACTGCTTGTCACACTTGGGACAAGTCCATACATAAGCCAGTACTCTTCTCTCTCAGTTGTCAGTTGTCACACCTGGGACATTATTTGTTTGAATTTATATTATTCTTTGCACGACATCTACTAGGCACCTCATCATTACATCGCTAATCTTGTCACAACTGCTACTTCTGTTTCGTCACTACTTCTACCACTGCAACTGGTATAATCTTTCACAGTTGAAAGATAAATCTAACGTGACCCCGTGTTTACACCAATCAGCAAGATATGATAATATAATATCTTTTCGGAACAACTATGAAGAACAGCTCACGAAACTTCCATAGCCGTAACTTGGCCTCAATGCAGACTTTCTACTTTTTATCAAGTGTTCTATTCAGTTGCTTCGGTTTGTTTAAAGAGTCTAAAAATAATAATTGCATGAATTATACCATACACATAAACCATAAACATTATACCATAACAATATTAAAATGTTATAACATTTTCCCAAAATTCGCTTTACACACCCGCCGGAAGCGATCACATGAAATAGATAAAGGTGTCAACGATTATGCCATAATGTATCCCATTGATCAAGTAGTACTCACTTCAGTCTCCTATTTATTATGCTTAAGCCTTTTATTCCAGTAGGTATTCCAGCAATAAAACTACGAATAATAAATAGATGTAATAAGTCAACATTTATTTTTCATTATGATCTGCCAGGAACTAAGTTTATACCTTAATGCTTATCCTGGCTTTAAACCCTATGCACGCCACTGCATACGTTTATACAAAACTTGCTACGTGTTTGCTCTCTTGTACTTTATTTGATTAATGAACTGAAGAACCTAGTTATCAAGCCTTTTTATCGTCACTAGCCTTAATACTCAACTATTTGTGGAGTACCTACAGCAATAATCATCTTTAGTGCACGGTGTCATGTCTGATAATTTTTAAAAATTTATTGAGCAACTTGTTCCAACTTTTGACATACCAAAAAGGAACACACCCTTCTTGTAAAACCTCTTTCCCAGAGTCGATCATTTAGTATATGTATTTACCCTCTACATAACAATATCGTATGCTTGATAAGGTAAACTGCTTCTAGCGGGTAAATTAATTAAAGATCTTCAATATGTAACAGTTAAACAATTTAAATAAATGAAATGAAATTAGCTAGTCAACGACAGGGCAGTACAGGGAGAGAATATGTCTCCTTATTGCTTACATGGTGGATCTCGCAGGTTTAATATTTCCACTTGTTATTCATACTCTATATGCTGATAATAATTTTATCAGTTGTCATTCCAGATCTAAACCTAAGTCAGATATCGATTTATTCGTTTATTACTTATATCCGAGGACAGGGATATAATAAAATTAAGTTTGAGTGTCTATTCTGAAAATTATGATTTCCCGGAAATCTCTATTCTAGAGCAACCTCGTGTGTTGATAAGCAATATAAGAAAATAATAAAATACAACATCGCAGACCCAGTAATACAATTGGCACAGTTACTTTATTTTAAGAAAAGATATCTTCGTCTTTTTTTTTTGTTAGATATTGCTTAGTCCTGCATCCCTTAGCCCTTTGACAGCCAAGGGACCCATTTTCCCCTCCTTTATTTGTGTATAAACATATATTTTTGTAAATTCAGGAAACCCAAAAAAAAGGTGCACGGCGTCCCTCGTAGTAGGGACGTAGGGTTCATGTACTATCAACCGTGTGGAATCGCACGTTGTCTAGACTGTTTTATTTGTAAACTTTGATTCTCTATTCTCTATGAACTATTCTCATGAGCAATCACACGATACTAAAGAGAACACCACTACCATCTCCTTTTCCTTCTTGTTTTTTTTTTAATCCGTTTATTAGAGCCTTTTGCTCAAACTTATCAAACTGAGACATAATCAATAGGATATTTGATCAGTTACTAGATATCACTTGTATAAAATGTAATAATTTGTAATAATGCTCACATTTTATATCCCAATTACATGATAAAAGCAAGATAAGAACTACAGAACCCAAAGAACCCATACTCTGCAGAAGCTTAACAAGTGAAACTTCTGTTTTAAGCAAACTATCAAAATTGAAGATTGATATTATTAAATAATTTTATACCTAAATTACACAGAGGTTTGATTAGGTATTATTATATTTTCGCACAAACTCTGACTACTGCCTTTTATGCTGTAATAATCATTTAAATGATTGTAATAATTTGCTCTATTATTTCTTAAAGTTATTTATTCTATAAGTTGTGTAACTTTCAACCATTTTCATTGTATGTAATAAGTACCTATGTATTGGGTAAATATATAGTATGGTTATTTTCTCAGACATTCAATAGATCACATAGATGATTCCTTATGTAGATAAAGTTCTCTCTAATTTTCAGCTCAGCTAACTTTTACTTAAGTAGGTATAGAAAACAGTATCACCTATTAAATTTATATTGGTACCAGTAGGTAATAGCTACAGTAAATATTATGATGTACATACTTGGCAGTTCAGTGAGTATGTTTTACAAAGCCTAAAGACTGTGATTTTTATTTTATATATTATTTATTTATTTTTCCTCTAAATTGTAATAATCACAAATGTACATAATCTAATAAATAAATCTAGTAAAATGTAATAATTAGTGGAAGGGGGTTTCAGTTACTTAGACTTCATTGTGATTTGATAGTAATAATTCAGAGTTTAAAAGAACACTCTTGGACCCAAAATGTGATATTCAACACCTACATTCTTTTTACAATTTATTTATTATATTCTTGCAGCCAACATCCTCACTGTCTAAATAAGGTAAAACATTTGTGAGTGCCACCATTGCCTGATAAACAAATATCTAATTCAATTCTATTTGACATTTTGAGTTGATGTAATCAGTTTTTGTTTTAGTTCAATATATGTAATCATGATTCAACTCCTTTACTTTCATAATGCGCCTCAAAGCTTGGTCGTAGCAATTTTAATTTATAATCTACCCAAAGATAACTTACAAGATAAAATACAAGAATCTACATACCTATGTGCTTCTGCGAACATGTGTGTTTTATGTCTTTCTGTTCCTGGTTTGTACATACCTAGTCAGATATGAAACCTGTAATGTTTTCATCCCCTATACCTACTAGGTATTCAAAGCAAATTAATAATTCTAATTTGGTAGGTACTTCCAGATTCAGAACGGGTTCAATGTTGCGCCAGCATAATCTTGATTTGCCTAGTGAACCTAGAGTGGACCAGTTGATCTGCCCCAGGTGAAATTTTTAAAACCTCTCCTTTGTGTCCAGTATCAATCCAGTAGAGAACTCATCAAATATCTGTAAGGCCATGTCTGCCACGGGCTCGAACCCAAAATTTGATGTGAGGTGGTGGGTAATGACACACACCCACACATATCTCATCACATGAAGTTTCTACAATCTCTTCTTTATACTGAAAGCTTGAAACTGAAACATTATTGTGTGTACTGTGTAGATATGTAATCAATAACCATACATATTTTGAGGTATATTTACCTCCAAATATTGGAATTATTTAATTCAAAGTTAGAAACCTTGATTACATCTACTAGATAAAATAAATTTGTATCAATTAACCTTAAAAAAAAAGAAATTGTCACATTCAAATGTAATACTGAATGATTAAGTATGAATATTCTATTGTATTTTATAGATAGCATAGAGGACCATATCCCAACTCTTCCTACTCTAAGATGGAACCTGTGCTCAGCCATTAGCCTTGACAGGTTGATAATGCTGATTGAATTTCCCAAAGATACATCATACTCTAGACAAGCCAAGCTCATACATTCTGTATTTTCGCAAAAATTACGTTAACTAACATTTGAAGAAAGTAGGAAGTTTATAAGTATGTTATTATATAAAACAACCATAGCAAGACTGTATATTCTTGTACTTTATAGATACTCATGCAGTGCCTGTGCAGGACTACATCTTAGCAATCTGCCAGCCCTCTATATGTCACTAGTATTTCCATCTTAGCTGTATGTTACAATGTGACTGCCATCGATACATCCTTAGAAGTTGCATAAAATTCGAAAGCTCGGTACAGCTTAAACAATTGTTATAATTTTACTAACACCCTAATCTCTACTTAAACTATGTTTCAATCAAGGGTTCCACCACTTGTAGTCAATGCACACTTGTAGACACACAAATCTTAGACTTTATGTCTTTTATTTCTATTTCTGCACTATTTTTCTCAAATTAAGAGTAGAATAACTAGTAAATCTTACTGAAATAAAGCATAGTTTACACGGAGCCAACACTGGCTGCCAATAAGACTGGCAGCCAGTGCTGGCTTGGTATTGGCCTTGTGTAAACAGTTTTTCAAGCCAAGCCAGCGCTGGCTGCCAACGCTGGCGAGAATAGAGCGACCGTCTATTTTTCTAGCCAGTGACCTCCGCCCGCATACCCTTCGACCCCCGCGCCAGCGTTGCGGACACGTGTAGACGAGTCTCGCCAGTCACTGGCGAACGTCCGTACGGTGTGTGTTCTTTGTTGTTTTTCCAAACGTGTGCACACCAGAAGAAAAAATCCGTGAATGATTGGCCGCGTCTAAACAACAAGGGCCAGGCCAACGCTGGCTTGTCTGCAGACTGGCACCAGCATTACTGGCTTCGTGTAAACTCTACTTTACTGACAATATGTCTACACAATACTCACACATAGAAATTACAACTTACTTTGCCCATATTTCTCCTATTCGAAATGAAAAGTTCGTGTAGGTAGGTACTGGACAACATTTGTGACTGTCTGTAGGAAGTTAGGAACTAATCTCCACTCTGTACCTTCCTTCACTGATGAGTAGGTACATTTACAGCTTCAATATCTCAGTGCTATCAACTACAAACTAGGTATAGTAACTATTATGTAGTTGTATTCGCAGGCAAAGCTAGTGGCTAGTCAATAAATGGAAATAGGTAGCTTTTGCCACACATTTGGTGTAACTATAGATACCGACCTTGGTACAATCCAACCAACTAATTTAAAACATTACATACCAGCTGTGGGCTGAGGGTTTTCCTTCATCTCTTACCGCACTTCGGATGTTAGAAAGGAACGTCTTCTCTATTCCCTTCATTGTACGTCTCTCGTCGGCTCGCCGTGTTTCGATAATAATCGGTTAGGACTTAGGTAAGATCAGTGAAATGCAGATACTCCATAGTAAACTTTACTAAGTCTAATCTCTTTACATTTGGCCTCTACTAACACAATTAGGTACTTAGTTACTACTGCTCATTATTATAATTATTATTCGTCTTCCCGACAAAACCCTTGTTAAATTCGACTCGCTCCCTTTTATTCCCGTTCCCGTCTGACGTCACGCTCTATCCGTCAGTCGTTTTTTGACACCCCGATGACATGCATTTCAGGGTTGCTAACACATAGATATGTACCCAAGTGAATGGACGGACAGAATGTCTCGCTATTGGCTGGTTCATTGCCTCCACGACACGATAACGACTCACAGATAACAACCTACCTAGTTGTTAGCGTGGCTTACTGGCCGTACCTACCGACAATAATACAATTAATACGTAACGAATTGTTTAGTTAACATTCAATGATTTCTATTTATTACAAAAACTACTAAACAGTAGGTACTGACAACGCCTACCTGCTAACTCGGAATATAAATGGGGTGAAATGTAGGTACATACTTATGTAGACATATATTTAGTTAGGTAACTACTTGTAGATATGATTGCCCTGCACGCCAAGTCTGCGGCACGCGTAGCTGATATCAGTGGTCTAGTACGACTCGGCTTCGCAGTCGAAGGGCGAAGTATCATCGCGAGTACACTTAGGTTCTCAATTCGTCGGATATTTTTTTAATTTTCATGAAAATTGATTTTTTTTATTTGTAAGTAAACTTACTACTCATTAGTTACCGAGCGGCACCCACAGGAGGCTTAGTCATAGAGTCCCGCTGGCACGCTTCGGGTACGGAACCCTGAAATAAGGTGAACAATAAATAGTTATTTGAGTGACGATGACAGATATAATATCCGATGGATGGATACTGGGCAGTGGAAATAATTCCAAGATTTGGTTGAATGATCGATTGCACGCTCCGCAATGATATCATCAGGGCCTTGATAGCGGCAGCTTAGCTACCTACCTACACTGTTTTGGAATAACCATAGGCAGGTAGGCAGGCACCTATGCAAATGATGATTACATTCCCTACCTGTGTGCCTCTACCAACTCTCTTATAGTACCTATTGCTTATAACTTGGTAGATACTCGACAGTACCTACCTATCATTTTATTTTATTTAATAGGAAGCCAACGGTATACAAAGAAAAGTAATTATGACGACTTATATCGACACCTGCAATTTAAAACATTGTAACTCACTTTTTAGCGAAAATGACCTTTAAACACAGGGTTAATAAGAAAAAAATGCTCTTTCTTTTGCGCTTACCGTCGTATCTAAATTCACTCCCGTTACGATTTTAGCCAGCATAAAAACATTGTAACTAGTCGTCCACTAACGATGAAAAAAAGGTATCTTTAGTTACACACACTTGCCCGTGGTAAGTAATAATAATTTTACAAAACAATAATTGTAACATAAGATACAATTTTTTTCTTGGTAAGATTTCTTACATAAATGAAAATATTTCGTTAACTTTCATCGTAACTTGAGTTACGATGTTTTCATTCTTAAAATATAATAATCATTTCAAATAAAAAAATTGTAATTCCGCCGTATATTTACGTTCCTGTTCTAATAACTAAACTTAGAATGCATGCAGTGTCAACCACATCTCCCTGCGACCCCGCACTTCTTGTTTTGATCGAGTTACAACGCGTGCATTGCCGGCGTTTTACGCATTGTTAATTAATTTGTACTGTTTTAATATTAAAAATAGCTGTTATCATTGTACACAAGTGTAAATTAAAAATTTATAACACCCCCGACGATCCAAAGTATCTGAGTTTTCCAAAACATCATTTTCAAATAAATAATTATGTATTTAGGCAACGTCCATCTTGACAGCTTGACATTTGTCAATTGACATAATATTATGAACCTAACGGATATCTAACCTTCTTTTCTACAAGAAAACTAGAAAAGAGCTGATAACTCTTAAACGGCTGAACCAATTTTTTTTAAATTATAGCTAAGAACACTCTCGATCAAGCCACCTTTCAAACAAAAAAAAACTAAATTAAAATCGGTTCATTCGTTTAGGCGCTACGATGCCACAGACAGATACACAGATACACTGATACACAGATACACACGTCAAACTTATAACACCCCTCTTTTTGGGTCAGGGGTTAAAAAATTGGGACTGCGATATTAACAATGTGAAAGTAACCTGGAGTAAAATTATGCACATTAAATTTATCAGTAGCTTACCAAACATAATTACTTTTCAATATGATTCTTTAAGTGACACTGAGATGTCTATAATTAATATAGCTCAAGTTTCTGTTCGATCAGGTACTCGTCATAATGTAAAGGAACCTCAAAACAATGATCAAAATATTAACATTCCAAAGGCTTATAACGCGCTCTTGCCTATATCTGCTGCAAAATATAAAGGTTTAATAAATTTGTGCAATAGCAAAGCTATTCCAGATATCTATCATGATTATTTTATAAAGCCTCATTTGAGCTCAAACGTACCAAATGCAAGTGAGTTTGATTAATATGTACCTAATTGTGTCTATTTTTTTGATGCATAAATTATAAAGAATAAGTTTTTTGTTGCTGTACTTAGTTCCCGTCAAACATATTTAAATGTGAGTGCTAGTGAACGGAGAAGAAAGCAACAGCTCTTACTCATTGTTCTTTAACAAAATACCTTATCTTTTGTAAAAGAAACAATGAGAGAGCTTATCCACTTCCTTCACCTACCACCAGCACCCACATATTTAAACATGTTTAACAGGATCTTTACATTATATTGTTGAGGTTGATTATGACTGATTTTAATTAGTTGAATAAAAATTAGAAAGTGATTGGTTGATATGCCTAGTTCCCATGAAGATTCGAAAATGTCTGTGTTACATTCCTGTCAAACTTTATTGTAGTTGCTTGAACTGGAAGGAGAAGCAAGCAATCGCTCTGACTCAGAGTTATAAGACAAAGATAGAGCGATCATTTCCCCTCCGCTTTCACGCAAATAATTTATAAACTTGCGAGAAAGCATAGGGAAAATGATTGCTCTGTCTTTGTCTTAAAACTCTGAGTCATAGCGATTGCTTGCATGACTTGCTTCTCCTACCAGTTTACGCAACTAAAATAAAGTATGACAGGAATGTAACACAGACATTTTTCTAAATTGAAAAGGCTGATTCATTAATGGTTAATTTTCAATGAAGATTTAAAATTCACAGTTTACAGTTTTTGTCTAACTTTAAATGTAGCTGCGTGAAATTGGAGGGTAAAGCAAGCCATCACTCTGTCACAAAAGACAATTTTCCCCTACTTCCACGCAAAAACAATAAAGCCTAAAGGCAATTGTTGTACGTCCTTAAACGCTTATTAAAATAATTGAAAATCTATGATTATTGTTACTTTACTTTGTAAAACTTACACCCTATGTAAACCTAAATGTAAAGATTGATTAACTTTAGGTTTATTTTGATATTTTGGAACTGTAATAATAAAAACAATGCAAATTAATTCATTTTTTATTTTTATGGTAACTCCAACTATGTATTAAAATAAATATTATCCATTGTAACTCAGACTTACAATTATTTTTCTCGGTAAATTAGTTATTGCCCTACTAAATTGCACTGTATGTCTGAGTTACAACTGTAATTTGGAAACCAGTTTTTAATGAAAAATCATTGTAAGTCATAAAAACATATAAAATACATAAGTAAACAACAATTTAGTCATACAGAAATGTAGATAATCCCTTTTTACTTATATTTACAAAATTGGAAGACGCTAGGACTTTTAGGAACAAAGTGAGAATATTTTGAATGTTTAAATCGCTCTCCTGAAAAGTAGTGAAAAATGAGTTACAATGTTTTAAATTGCAGGTGTCGATATGAACTTAGGGCTATCAATGTATACTCACTTACAGGCTAACTCAACATGCATACTTCTAGTTATAAAAATACTTACCACCAGGATCACTGCTTCTATTATCTACTTGGGAGCTTTGTCACTGCAATGTTCAAATTACTTACGTACCTACCTACCTGCCTACTGAAAACTCGCCGCTTAGGCGCTTCGTATTGTTTGCGACAGGTCGAGATGGCAATTTTCTCTGCAGATGACATCATACCGGATAATCGAAATCAATATAGGTAGGTACTACTTACCTTATAAAATAACCTTTTTAGGGTTCCGTAACTCAAAAGGAAAACGGAACCCTTATAGGATTACCTACAAAAAAAAAAAATACCCGAGTACGGAACTGTCGGTGCGCGAGTCTGACTCGCACTTGGCCGGTTTTTGTTGTTTCGGAACACAGTATAACGACATGTTCTCTCGATGCGATCCTCTGCAACCCGAGCGCGTGAAGTCAGCGGGAGTTGGTGAGTCTCCACTCGCCCGCCTCCCGCCTCCCGCCTCGAGCGAGCGCGTGAAGTCAGCAGGAGTTGGTGAGTCTCCACTCGCGCGCCTCCCGCCTCGAGCGAGCGCGACCAGCGGCTTCTGTATCTACGTACCTACGTGCTGTGCTGGGCGAGTGATTCGGCACGCGTATGGCTCTTTGCCAGAGCATTATCATTTTTGTCGTACTAAAACCCGGAATTTTTAAAGTTACGAAAATAGGTAGTACCTACCTACCTACCTATGTCGATCACGCCGCGCCGGAGACAGCGAGCGGGCTTTATTTTTATTTCCTAAACGCTGCGCTGTACAATTTTCATAGGTCCTAGTCAATAGTAACATAAATATTCGGTGACATCGCTGTTTGTACTGTATCTCCATAGCGTGTGTAAAACTCACGATACCGTGAGTATCAATTATTATTATTGACAGTTGTTATCCCAAACATGGCGTGTTGGTGTTGGATGATCGATGGTGACACGAGATGTATCGCGTCCGGCGCCTCGACACACGACACAGTGCCCACTGATGAATTGGGAAATTGCTGCAAAGATAGCCGTGACGTGGCGATGACTCTGCCGACTCCCGCCAGTGATAAACCGTGGACGTTTTGATAACTCTAAGCAAAGAATACGAATGGTGAAACTTAAAATTTTTAATAGGTATTTTAACTGGCAGCTTTTCTGCTCGGAAACGGATAGGGCATCGAGGATACGACGACCGAAGTATGGCGGGATACTGCGGGCTGCAGCGCCCCGGGCGAAGTCGCCGGTGGGTTCCCGACAGGCGCCTCGGCGCTGCGCTGACCGCCCGCCTGTCCGTTGTGCTCAACAGACACAACTCTGAATGAGCAGCACCGAGCGACACAGGCCCCAACGCCCCCAACGCCCCGTCGCTCGCCGCTTCCGACTCACGATGTGCAGGAGGCGCTAACTCTGTCATCTATAGAGTACACTTTGACTTTGCTCAGGCTTAATATTGAGTTAATTGATTTGATTGATTGATGGCTAGGGTATTGATTTGATTGATTGATGGCTAGGGTATTGAGTTGATTGATTGATCGCTAAGTAGAGATAAGGCCGCCAAATTGTACCTATTTATATTTTGTTGTGTTTACATGTGCTTTTCTGTACTAATTTTGTGGTAGACAATAAAAGTGTATTCATTCATTAATTCATTCATTAAAAAGAGACGGATTTATGTAAGAGATTACACCTGTCTCGTTTTAAGTCAGTCCTAAGTGTAAGCAAAGTCAGAATGCGCTCTGTCGATCTCGCCCTAGGAATCTCCGGGCGACGTGAGCTGCCTGAGCTGCCGTCACGAGCACTGAGGTCGGACGGAAGCCTAGCTGAAGTATTGTAAAAGTACAATAAGTAGATAGCATCATAAGTGACGCTGTAGAGTTGTCAGAGATCAGTGAGAGGATGCGGTTAACTTGAGCGGAGAACTTAGCATTTCGCCACATTTTCTACCTACTATTGGGAAGGCGACGAAAATATTCCCAGATCCTACTAAGTATACGGTTTCTTATCAACAAAATCCTCGCTAACAATATCGTAGAGGAAGGGTGTCGCTGTGGTATCGTTCAGACCGCCTTCCGCCATTACCGTTCGAGTCCAAGACCACCAAATATATCCTACTTATTCAAAGGGGATAAACTCAGAGAGATATTTTGTTCCCGAAACTCTTCATTTTCGTCCTCCAACTCGAGATTCCAATGCCTCAGGAAGGCGTTTGAGTTATTTTGAGTTTACAATTAGAAAATCTCTTTTTTGGGAAGCCTTGGGTATTGTTGGATGAACTACGCTCGTATCACCTAGAACGGATGTTGTTATCCTGACTGGTCGATGTGTCTGGTTGCAGCTGCAGCCCGGCTCGAGCAAGGAGGCGCTGGGGCTGGCCGTGGGCGCCAGCCCGCTGGGGCAGCTGGCCGCGTCGCCGCTGCTGGGGCTGTGGGCCAACCGCGCCCGCAGCTCGCGCGCGCCCATGCTGGCCACGCTGGCGCTGTTCGTGTTGGCGTCGGTGCTGTACGCGCAGCTGCACCTGGCGCGGCCGCACGCGCATCACTGGATGCTGGCGGCGCGCGCGCTGGTGGGCGTCAGCTCCGCCAACGTGGCCGTGGCGCGCGCCTACCTGTCGGCGGCCACGCTGGCGCACGAGCGCACGCGCGCCGTGGCGGGCGCGTCGCTGGCGCAGGTGCTGGGCTTCGTGGTGGGGCCGGCGCTGCAGGCCGCGGCCGCGCCGCTGGGCCCCGGCGCGCCGTACGCGCCGCCGGGCGCCGCGCAGCCGCCGCTGCGCCTCGACATGTACACGGCGGCCGGCTGGGCCAACGCGCTGCTGGGCCTGCTCAACTTCGTGCTGTTCCTGCCGTGCTGCTTCACGGAGCGCAAGATCGCGGCGCGCGAGGCGATGCAGCAGCACGGCAAGCGCAGCGAGAAGGAGGCGCTGCAGGCGATCGCGCCGGACTACGTGAGCAGCTGGACGCTGGTGGGCGCGTTCTTCGTGCTGGTGTTCAACTTCGTGCTGCTGGAGACGCTGGCCACGTCGCTCACCATGGACCAGTTCGCGTGGAGCAAGCGCCAGGCGCTGGAGTACATGGGCGCGCTCATGAGCGCCGGCGCGCTCGTCGCCTGCGTCGTGTTCGCGCTCATCGCGCCGCTCACCAGGCTCTTCGAGGAGAGGTGGATATTTGTTTATTTATACCTACACTAGCACTGACTGCAATCAAACCTGCTGACAGTTAATGATGGTGTAGCCTGAGGTGGGCGCGCTTTCCTATTCACTCTGTACAGAGAAAACCTCAAGCCGAAAGGGAATTTCATATCCTAGCGGTTCGAATTAGGAATGAGGGTATATTATGCTTTTTTAGTGTGGGAGGAAATAAAAATGGACCCATTTCAATCAGCTTTCCTTAGAAAAGTTTATGTTTAATTTTATTTTGACAAGGTCTAATTGAAGGTCATAAAAGGCGTTCAGGAGCCGCAACACGAAGGTACCTAGTTGTTGATATCGAGCTTCCGGATGAGGCGAGAGTGAGTTGTCGGCTCTAATCACCGAAGTAAGCCTGTTGTCGTGTCGCGTCGCAGAGCGCTGCTGCTGTGGGGCGGCTTCCTGCTGACGGGGCTGGCGTCCCTGCTGTGCATCCCGTGGGGGCCGGGCCCGCCGCCCCTCGCGCCCGACGCGCTCGGCGCGGACGCATCGGGCGCGCCGGAGGCCGGCGGCGGGTGTCCTCAGCACTCGCAACCCTGGTGTGCGACCTCCCGCGGCCTGACCCTCGTGCAGTTTCTTCTGGGCTACTTATGTGTATCTATTGGATACCCTCTGGGAGTCACCCTCATACAGACTATATTCTCTAAGGTAAGTTTTCTTACAAACCGATTCAGTCTGTGTATGCTGCGGTTTTTTTTTTGTGTAATATGATATGGTGTTTTCTTCTACATTCATAGCAGGATGTATGTCTGCATTAAATTACACCTGCGCCGGCTGTAAACAGTTGTAGCATAATACCTCATTCTTCATAAATTCTGATCTCGTAGTTGGCGTTTACTTAGGAAACTTAGTAAAATTATTTCTTACTAGCTGATGCCCGCAGCTTCGCCCGCGTGGATTGGTCAGATCCCCTGCAGCATCAGGATTGAGGAGTTGGACTCCAAATTTTTTATGAAACAATGTCGCAAAGTTCCTCTATCGATTAAAAAAGAAATGACGCAAATCGGTTCAGAAATCTCGGAGATTTCGGTGTACATAGGTAGAAAAACACAACTCCCTTTTTAAAAGTCGGTTAAAAAAGTAGCCTATTTTACGCCCTGGTCAATCCTCTACTTGCCTGTGAAAGTCCCGTCAAAATCGGTTCAGCCGTTCCAAAGATTAGCCTTTTCAAACAGACAGACAGACAGACAGACAGACAGACAAAAATTTTAAAAACGTGTGATTCAGTTATGGTATCGTTCAAATAACCATATGAGCTTAATATGAGGTAGTTATTTCGAAATTACAGACAGACACTCCAATTTTATTTATTATTAAGTATTAGTATAGATGGGAAGTGGAAGGAGTTTCTGAAGAATTAATTCATTTTGGTGCTAAAGACTCTGTTGTCTGTATTTTTTTAAACTCCAATTCCTTCAGGAAGTCTTGAAGTTCTTGCATTTTAGATTCCTTCAACTTTGATATTCTTTCTGGTATTATCCCTCGGTCACGTGATTTGAGAAGTATACCTGCGTAGCCTCCTTGATGGCTAGCGTGTAAGTCTTATATTTCATAAGAGAGGGAGGGAGAGAGAGAGAGAGAGAGTTAAGAGATAAGGTACTATCAAGTATTATCTACTGTGGTATATCACTACGCAATAAAGAGCAATTTAGCTCGCACTGCGATCTAAAGTTAACGAACGGAATATCTCTGTCCCTGTTGTGAGATCGTCGTCGGTGTATGTTTCGGATGCTGGGTCGGCAGGTGCTGGGCCCGCGGCCGCAGGGCGTGTGGATGGGCGTGCTGACGGGCGCGGGCTGCGTGTCGCGCGCGCTGGGGCCCGTGTTCGTGGCGGCCGTGTACGCGCGGCGCGGCCCGCTCGCCACCTTCAGCGCCACCGCCGCGCTCACGTTCGCCGCGCTGCTGGCGCTGCGCGTGGTGTACGCGCGCCTGGCGCCGCCCGCGCCGCCGCCGCCGCCCGCCGCCGCGCCCGCGCACGAGCTGCAGCCGCTGCACGCCGCCGACCAGCCCGCGTGACCACAGCTCTACCGCCTTCGGTGCAAAGCCGGATAAAGCGTTCGTTCTAATGTTGGATAGATGCCGGTGCTACTTTGCCGACTAGGACTTTGAAAGAATGATGGTAAAAAAAACGAATTATGGCTATTTTAGACACGATATCAAAAATAGTGAACTTTTTCTTATCGTTGTAATTGTATAGAGATGAGGAATGCGAATGCTTTGTGTAGATAGTAATACTTGAAGTAGACAAAACTATTGTAAGGCTTTTCCATACGTGAGCTCATTTAATTATTCAATAATAAGTTAAGATAAGACGTTTAAGATAATATTATTTAGTTCAAGAGCAACGAATTTTAGAATAATTTTAGACAGAGTGATGCGCGATTATATCAAGAGTCTGGAAATATTGTGTAGGGGCTCGCAGACAAGACTGAGTGATGGCTGTGGCTGTGTATTCCTACGGTGCAGTGGGTGCGACTGATATGTAACACACCCACTGCTAAGCTAATCCGTCGCCGGTGTTTTCCAACTTGGCTTAGCACACTGTCGTGTGTCTACACTCTGGACACAGATGTGTGTGAAAATGAGACACCTGTTAATTCCTCGATTTAAGGCGGATTTATATTTGACTGACGCGACGACACGTGTCGTGTCCTGGCGTGATGCCTAGCGTTTACATTAATATGTCGTGTTCTGACGCATCAGGATAATATTTAGAATCAATCAAATCATTTACGTAAATAAACAAGCGATACGACTCTGACGCGTCATAACATAGCACTGAGGTGCGCACATTAATGTGACGTGTCGTGATGGCGCCGATTCCGTGCCCCCCGCAACCCGCAGCTCTGACGCGACACATCAGAAGCCATCACATCACGTCATAACACATCAATGTAAACGTTTCCATACAAAATGTATGATACCGATTCAGTTCTGACACGACACGTCAGTCAAATATAAATCCGCCTTTATTCTCATGACTCAGTTGTATGTCGTTACATCGCTCACTACAAGGTGTCTGACTTTCATGACATTCTGTGTAGGACGTAGGTATAAGACAACTACTTTACGCTCAAAAACCTTTGGTTGGAGAACTCAAACTCAATACAGGTAATATTATAGGTACCTATGTAACTTGTGAGTATATTGTTTTATAAGATAATAGTATCATCAAATATCATCATCATCATCATCACGATCAACTCATCGCCGGCGCACTACTGAGCACGGGTCTCTTCTCGCAATGAGAAGGGTTGAGGCCACACTCCGCCACGCTGGCCCGGGGGCGGATTGGCAGAATATATTGTTATAAAATATTATTTTTGCTAAGCGGAATCGATTGTTGTACAAATAGGTACCTAATTTTATATTTTTAGAAGTTTACATAATTTATTAAATGCGTATATTTGTATATAGCGGTGAAATGTTATAATATCTGTAGTAAGTATCTGTTATTATTTAGACTGATCGAGATGAAACTATTGTGTTGGTATTTTAAGTGTGTTTGCATCCAGCGATATTAGATAGAGATACAGAGACAGCCGCTGGAGCGCGTCAGACGCGAGGCGCGACCGAAGCGCTCCGCGGCTCACCCACTGATGATGACGATCCGGCGCGACTGATGCGACTGACGCATCAATATGAACAAGACCCCGACAAATTGTAGTCGGGATAGAGTCATTATTTCCAAAGAACAGCTTCCGAAGTCCGATACATTCGAATCCACTAGTGACCAGGCTGCCCGAGACGCCTAAAGAGAAAATGGATTCTCGATGTCGCTTCCTGATCCATACTAATATTATAAACTAGCTGATGCCCGCAGCTTCGCCCGCGTGATTGGTCAAATCCCCTGCAGCATCAGGATTGAGGAGTTGGAATCCAATTTTTTTATGAAACAATGTCGCAAAGTTCTTTTATCGATTAAAAAAGAAATGACGCAAATCGGTTCAGAAATCTCGGAGATTTCGGTGTACATTGGTAGAAAAACACAGCTCCCTTTTTGAAAGTCGGTTAAAAAAGTAGCTTATGTCACTCCCTGGTCAATTCTCTACTTGTCTGTGAAAATCCCGTCAAAACCGATTCAGCCGTTCCGTAGATTAGCCTCTTCAAACAGACAGACAGACTGACAGACAAAAATTTTAAAAACGTGTGATTCAGTTATAGTATCGTTCAAATAACCATATGACCTTAATATGCGGTAGTTATTTCGATATTACAGACAGACACTCCAATTTTATTTATCAGTATAGATGCGAAAGTGTGTCTGTCTGTTTGTCTGTCTGTCTGTCTGCTACCTTTTCACGGCCCAACAGTTTACCGATTCTGACAAAATTTGGTACAGAGTTAGCTTATATCCCGGGGACGGACATAGGCTACTTTTTAAAATCAAAGAGTTCTTACGGGATTCCTAAAGACCCATCCGCTCAACCTATTGGTATGAAATTTGGTACCGAGGTAGCTTGCGTCCATGTTATTGACATAGACAACTTTTATCCCGGAAAACCAAACAGTTCCCACGGGATCTTCCAAAACCTACATCCACGCGGACGAAGTCGCGGGCATCCTCTAGTAGGCAATAACACATAGAGTGGTGCTCCTAAAGAAGAGCAGCCTTCAAACAACAGTGACCAACTGAATCATAAATCATAATGTATTTATTGCAAATACACGTTACATTATATGTATAGATGGTACAAAACTTTTCAGGTCAGACAGACACACTTTCGCATTTATAATATAAGTATGGATTAGTCTAATTTGCTGCCTAAAAGTCCTCAGGCTGATCGCAAGTGACTATGTGCGCGACAGTCGCGGCGCGTCTGTCGCGCGTCAGTCGCGACTCACGGAAGTCTGCCGCTCGCAATGCGTCGACGTGTGTCCATCGCGGGTAGAAACGACGCCATATTGTGCAAACACACTTAACATACAAAAGTACAGCAGAATGGTGATATTGTGTTCACTACAACTGTACCTATTACAGGATAATAAGTATAATAAAACATGAAGTTTTTGTATATGTATTATTATTTCATATTAAACCTTAACCTAAAGATAAATACAATTAACAATAGGTGGCTAGCATATTATAAGTTTAGCATTATAGTAATTATCACAGCTTAATAATTTTATTATTTACCTATTTAAGAGGGCTCACAATATTCGGTTTCAAAGTTACGCGGTCTTAAAAAATTTCATACAAATCTTTGAGCAAGTGTAATTTTAAAACTACATATTTTTAGAAAAATCTAAAACACCACAGACACAGATATTAGTTTCTAGAATATGTCTGCAAAATTTCATGGACTTTGGTTGCTTAATATTCAAATGAAATTGGAACTACGATTGTATGAAACGAGTGACGGAGAGAGCCCTGTTAAGTACTAAATGATTAATTCCTTTATTTTGTGTCCTAGTCTTTGTAATACCTATAAGCGTCACTCAGAAAAGCAGCGATTATTGAAATATCGAATTCAAGTGGTGCAGTAGACGAAAACCTTCCTTCAGAAATTCAACAGATTAAACTGCAATTATCTAACACTGTATCTATCTATCGTGCACAATCTTGAAAGATAAGAAAATGCTTCAAGATATCATAGACCTACCTCGTCTGAGTTAACGCAAATGATTAGGTTATTTTCCTTCAAGACAACTAGCCTGGCAGCCACGAGATTAAAATATATCTTTAGTAGGTAGGTACTAGGTAGGTAACGATCTCCATTATAACATAAAAGTGATTATACTAAGCAATAAAACCCACTGCTAAATAAACTCTCTAAGTTCTTGAACATGAAATGCATCGTATAAGTACTGGCAGCATCAGTGTCTAGTCACTGGGCAGCGGTGCTTCAGCACCTGCTACAATTGCTCATTTTTGAGAACAAGGACTGCACTTGGATCTCTATCAGTCGTGAGGTAATGACTCTCGAAAGTGTCTCAGCGGACTTTGATACTCTACTAAGTACAAATCGGCTAAGTAGGCAGGCCCTATTTAAAAGTCTTAAAACTTAAGTGACAACGAAATGATTTTTTATTCAGGCACAAGTTAGCCTGTTACTGCAATCTCACCTGGTGGTAAGTGATGATGCAGTCTGAGATGGAAGCGGGCTAACCTGGAAGGATGTGGCAGCTTTCATTAAACCCATACTCCTTTGGTTTCTACACGGCATCGTACCGGAACGCTGAATCGCTTGGCGGCACGGCTTTGCCGGTAGGATGGTAACTAGCCACGGCCGAAGCTAACTTCTTAAATTAGGTACACGCTGCGCCGATCCTTATACTCCTACGCATCCTAGCGAGAACTTGCCACAATGGTGGAGAGTGACGCAGACGTGGCACGGACGCATGTCTTCCCAGAGTACCAACACGGGGGACCTACGTGCTCCGGACGATCACTGCCATATTAACGCCGTTCTATAAAGGACAATATTACATGTCGTTTTCGCCACATACCAGTTTTATATAAATGACGGTCTACAGACGATGAATCTGGGTTTCTAGTCTAGAAAATAATTTGTTTGCTGTTATACTCCACTCGTTACCTCTGAGTTTAAACTAGACCAGTGATATCTCGAGGATTTGTCGAGCGATATAAACATAGGTAGAATGAAATCACTGTTGATTCCTCCTGCATGGTGTGGGGCTTACGGAGCGAACGTCACGTACTGATCCACCTTCGCTCGATGAGACGGAGCGAGTGTTGTATCGACCAGCGTTAGAACTCACGCTACAAGTCGATGGAGCCGGGCAGTGGTGGCAGGCGGGGCGCGGCCGGTGGCGCCGCCAGGGTCTCGGCGTGGCTCGCGCGCTGCGGCAGCGCCGCGCGCCGCGTCTCCGGCGCCAGCAGCACCAGCAGCGCCGCGGACGCCGAGCAGCCGCCGTACAGCAGCGCCTGCACGGGCACGCTCTGCAAACAGACGCCAGTACGCCCTCGAGTCAAAACGACCTGGCTCTTAAACTGAAGGTAGATCCATGTAGTTATTTACGCATCAGTGGTACTCAATGAGGTATACCAGCGAAGTGTTTGTGCCGACGTGCTATTGTTTAGGCAGCCGAACCCGCCATGCACCACCACTACCATCAGTGGCCGCCACCAGCGCTACACAGTGGCGTGACACCGACTTCACTGTGGTATCAGCCCGAACTGAGAATCTATTAAGAAAAGATGTCTTAAAGTTAAAGAGCGGTGGAGTATCTCGAGCAGTTGATGTTCAACGCTCGTGTACATCGTGCAGTTACGATTGTTCGGATCGATCGCGACTGCTCGAGCGGCTAGGATGGCTCGAGTGATCTCGTAATCAGGAAGATTATAATTCTCTATGCAGTCAGTCGGGCTGCTCCGAGCTCTCACCAGCAGCGGCGTCTGCGGCGCCAGCACGGAGCCGAGGCGGCCGACCAGCGAAGCGGCGCCCAGCGCGGACGAGCGCGCGTCCGTGGGGAACAGCTCGGCCGTGAACACGTACAGGGAGTTGAACGCGAACGTGATGGCCAGCTTGCCCACGAAGAACGTGCCCAGCCCCGTGCCCGAGTGCGCTGCAACGAGCCAATACTGGGAAGTTTGCACTATTCACCGGTTACAGCCGCTAGCCGTTACAAAAAGAGATTCCGTATGAGATACCCAGACATGATGCCCTTATGTTAATTCATCTAAGGGCGCAGATCCTTACGCACACACTTGAGTGAACTAAGAGATTTCGACTCTGCTTTTAGCTGCTCACTTTTTAGATTTGATGATTCAATTATTGACAGATGTAAGTCATAATATTCGGGTCCGAAGACTCCAAGGTAAGACGAATCAAAAGGCCATGTCAGGAATTTGGAAGTCGATCTCTATTGTAACGAAATCGTTTCAGGAACTCACAAACAAAGTACGGAATGATGCAAGCGATCCCGCAGACGAGGAACGCAGCGAAGATGCTACGCTTCCGTCCGAAGCGCTCCAGAGCCATCATTATGAGAAGCGAAGCGACGATCTCCATGGCCATGTTGAGCGCAAAGTTGGTGTACTTGTCGCCCGCCAGCGCCACCGAGTTGATGGTGAGGCCGTAGTACACGAACGACACCGCCACCCAGCACCAGCAGCACACGCCGAACCGCAGCATCAGCACTCGGGACTTCATGAGGCTTAACCAGGGGTTGCTTTTGGGTTCCACTTCTTCAGATTTTTGATCTTCTTCGATCGCTGCCAGTAGATCTTCGTCGATTGTGACCTGAAGGATAATACGCGGGTTTCTGTATAACTAAATAATTAAGTAGTTTGAATAGTTGGAACATAACATCGATAAATACACTTTTATTTCTACTTCAGTGGGGTGGAATTTGGAAAACAGTAGTCATTAATCCACATAGTGTGTAATTGAAAATAATCAAACGGTGATTGAGGTCGTTGTTCAGGGAACTGGTTCAAAGTTGAAACACAGACATTCGATAATCTTAGAATCTGAGTTACAAGGATCCACTCTTTGGCAACCACTCAGAAGGTAATCGCTCTCAGCAAAGTTTTGACGACCTTCCTGGCACAGTGGTATAAGTAGGAAGTTTTAGGTACTATTTCCGGCTTGGTCACTTTGGTTCTAAATCAACTCAGATTTCGTGGTAGTAGGTGGTTCCCGGTGGTCGGATGACGTCGTCGGCATGAGCGTTTTCAACTTCTAGTATTTGCAGGTGATGCTTATTCCTGCATCACCTGGAAATGCTGCAATAAAAGGGGGCCGTGTCGTCAGCTACCTTGTTCCAGTGCGCCGCCTTGCGGATGTTGCGCACGAGCTGGCGGCGGCGGCCGCGCACGTGCAGCCAGCGCGCGCTCTCGTGCAGCAGCAGCCAGTACAGCGGCAGCAGCAGCGCGGGCGCGTGCACGACGCGCAGCAGCACCCGCCAGCACCGCACGCGCCGCGCCAGCAGCGCGAACACCACGCCGCCCAGCCCGTAGCCCACGCCCGTGGCCGACGCGAAGGCCACGCGGAGAGAGGGCCGCGCCAGCTCCACCACTACAACCAGTTCAACGTCTAACCGAAGAGCTGCACTACTTATTTGCTTAAATTTTTTACAGAAGATGATGAGCTATTTATGAGGTAGTGTTTATTGGGCCACGTTGCGGAAAAGGTCAGATGCCCGACGGGACAGTTGGAGTGAGTTAGCCGGGGACGTTCTTCTTCTTCTTTTGTACTTCAGCAGGGCAGCTGCCCGAGTCCCTGTGTCGCGTCGATCATCGCCGATCTATTGTATCACAAACATTTTATATTTCCTTGTCAATTCTTGTAGCCGACAGATGCAGCAGTAGCAACAGCAGCGGGTACCTAAGTACCCAACAGATTGAGATGGCAATCGGGGTGCGAGGCGGGGGGACGTCCCGCACACCCGCGCGTCTCCCGCGCTCATCCGCAGCGGGTTAGCGCGGGGGCTGTGTTGATGTACGGCGCGTCTCCACCCCGGTTACTAACTCAACCTGTTGCTCACTATGCTTTCCCCAATCAGCAGCGTATTCTCATCAAGGTTTCCCTAGACCGCATTAAAGTGTAGGTAGCATCCACTTAGGGCCTAGATGAATGCTACGTTCATGCATCAGAGAGGGCCAGCAACATATGGGGGTCGTACTCATGACGTAGGCGGCGCTGGTAAAGCCGTACCCCAGCGCGGCTTCGAGGAACTCCAGCGCGAGGTAGGCGCGGTAGTGCGGCATCAGCGACTTGACGATGCCCAGCGCGCCCGCGCAGAACGACAGCGAGCAGAACGCGGTGCGCCGGCCCCAACTGACAACAGGAAACAGTACTCTCACCTACGCTTCTCAGGCCGTGCCATACGCTTCATCTGGGCACTTCTATTATTCGAAACTATTATTACTTTACTATTATTCTTCTAAACCTGTTTTTCATCAAGCTACAAGCACATAGCTCGAAGAATACTCAAGTTTAAACTATTGCTCGACTAGATATAAAATGTGGGTTACCCGTCGGAGATGTATCCGGTAAGCAGCAGCGCGAAGGGCAGCGCGGCGTTGCGCAGCGTGCCCACCAGCGTGCGCCGCCACTCCGCGCACGCCAGGTCGAACTGGAACCGGAAGCCAAACCATTCACACCATTCCATAGCATCTACTTCTGACGACCTCCTGGCGCAGTCCCGGGTTCGATTTCCGGCATGGGCTTCGAATTTTATGATTTCTGGTCTGGTCTGGTGGTCTGGTGGGCGGTGGCCATGGCTAGCTACCACCCTACCGGCAAAGCCGTGCCACCAAGCGATTAGGTATTTCGTTGCGAATTGCGATGTCGTGTAGAAACCAAATCAGTATGGGCTTAATAAAAACTGCCGTTTCCCTTCCAGGTTAGCCTGCTTCCATCATCACTTAACCATCAGGTGAGATTTCAGGCAAGGGTTAACTTGTATCTGAATAAAAAAAAACTTATTACACAAAGGTAAACGAGGCCATAGACGAACTGCTAGTGGGGGTTTTAGTTTTAACAGTCAGACAGACACACAGTCAGACAACAAAGTAATAAGGACACCTTTTAATCTCTGGAAATATTTTTCCATTTATCAGGCATCAGCCTGTATGCGTCCACTGCTGGACATAGGCTTTTCCAAGAGCTCGCCACAAACAAGGTCCTCTCCACCTTCCTCATCCACGCGCTCCCCGCCACCTTCTTCAGGTCATCGGTCCAGCGGGCTGGAGGTCGGCCCACACTGATATTATGGAACCCTAAAAAAAGTGACCCCGTGTGCCCAGTCAATAGAATTTTCCAGCTCGTTACCTCCGCATAAATAGTATCCATGTTCTCGTACATGACAGCGTCGCACGTCACCGTGTCGTTGAGGTGGAAGTCGGCGCGCGCGCAGCTCGGCCGGCCCTCCCGCAGCGGCGCGTAGCGGCGGCAGCGCTCCGCCGCCAGCAGCGCCTGCACCGTCGCGTTGCCGAAGTGGCTGCCCGCGCCCTCGCACTCCGGGACCACGCACCTGCAGTCAAACAGTAACCTATATTTCAATACAATTACAAAGTTGCATTTCAGTTGGGCATTGTAAGGTCTACATCTCCTGAGGATGCTCCGGTGTCCGGGCGAAACGTTCGTCGAGTGGTGTGGGGATTGGTGTGGTGCTGCGTGGTGATGGTTCGTATTGGTTGGCTTTTCCTGCATGTTTAGCAGTGGGGGGGCGAGCGGTGCATATCGCATGCTGCATGTTGCACCATACAGATTTGTCTGGTTTAGCGGATTCCTGGCATATGATGGACTTCCACAAGTTCACACGCTCGCTAAGTGCGGATCGCGGAACGTCGCACAGCTCTGAGAACATGAGGCGAAACTCAAGCATTCAGGTTTCCTCACGTAGTTTTTCTTTATGAATAAAGGAAGTGATTAAACGCACATAACTTCCAAAAGTTAGAAGTGCGAACGTAGAGCGAATAGCGATTTTTTTAAACTAAGAATAAATCGAGTTATCTCGTTCCTTCGTTTATATGTATGTCTACGTTGTAACTTGAGATTGTACCTGAATATATTTTTTTGAAGGCTCACGAGTCGCGACTGACTCTTAACAGGGTTCTCTCCGTCACTTACTCCATACAATCGTAGAGCCCTCTTACGAGTGTGTTATGTTGTCGTGTCGCCATGCTGGTCGATTGCAAAAGTTGAAATTATTGCATTTTTTAATGGCTGAAGTTACGATATTCTTAAGTTTAAGGTATCTTTGAGATGACGCGACGTCTCTCTGGCACCATCCACCGCTTCCACATTCGCCTGTCAGTAAAATTTCAAATATCCGTTTCCCGTCCATTTCGCATTTGTACGAGGATGAGTCTAGGCTGGATGAGAATGTCGCCCAAGCAAACAGAAACACGAAACATAGGTACCTACTTTTTATTGATATTGATTCCAACTTTGGTGAATACGGTGAATAGATTGTATGAAAATCTGATAGTGTTAATGTAAAGATTATAAGACAAGAGATAAAGTATAAGATCAGCGTCGCTTGCGGCTGTGTGACGCCAGAGATTGCGATCGCTGCCTGGCGCGATGTCGCCGCACTGAGCAATGATGCTCCTACAGCTGTGCGCGGATCTCTAAACTTAAGTTGAGAGATGTTAAATAAATCGCCTTCCTAACGGGGGTTCCCTTTTTTTAACTAACTGTACATGACCGCACGTCAACGAAACCCTTACCGACAAAGTTTAACGAACCGCGGTTGGGAAGGCAAAATTTTCATTCCATTAAACTTTTATAAGCATTTTTGAATGGTCAAATGCATCTGCCAGTCTGTCACTGGTTCGGAATGCCTCTCTTACCCAGAAGAACAAGAAACTCGGCGGTTGCATTTTCACAGGTTCGATATATGTATGATGGCATCAGTCCTGCGCGTTTCTTGTCCTTTTTTGAAAGTCGGTTAAAAATATTATGATGGTGCGCATTTCACCAACATTCATTCCGCTTATATGGCACATCGTGGAAGCAGCTGTTTTCAGCCGTGTTCCCACTACACGTGGATAATGTCATCGGGTCATTCGAGGGCGGACTCATGAACTACTAAAAACTACGGCAATGATGGGCGACTCCCCTCCCGCGGTGCTGCAGGTGCCGAGCAGGCGCTGCGACGACCGCTGCCTGCTCGGCTTGCTCGCTGCTAACTTGAAATACCTATACAGAAACCTTTTCCCAACGAACTGTCAATTTACTTGGTACTTATTGGTTTATATAGTACATAAAACTGTGTAATCTGTCAAATTAAATAATTACGGTTTCCGCGATATCTCAAACAAACGTGCTTCACGAATATCCTTTACACATTTACACAATATTACTTGGCTACCTACTTGGGCAGCGATAAACACGGCTGGGTAAGTATCTAACATAAAATAATATTGTGAACATAACTCAATAGGTATGAGAAATAAATAATTTAAAAAACCGGTCAAGTGCGAATCGGCCAGACCCTGTGCTGGTTCTGTAGCCGCAATGTAACGCCCGTCACTATATATTTACTACTGCTAGACTTTACACAACTAATGACATCTGACATGAAACAATGTTATTTTGAAAGACCTATCTAACGAACCTAATGAGTAATGATACCCCACACCCACACCAAGCCCACACCAGTGAGAGAGGAGAAAAAAATCACCAATTTTTTTTTCAAGTTTTTATTTTACCAGTTTGTCCGCTTGATTAATATTTACGTATGATCTATATTACATTTTTTTAGTGTAATAGTCTCGGAGTAAAGCCGCGGACGGACGGATGGACGGCGGAGGCTCAGTAACAGGAACGCGTTGGCCCCTTCGGCTACGGAACTCTTAAAACGTACAGTTCGAAGACAAACATAAAGATAAGAAATAATCCGATTTGAGTACTTACCTACGCCGCGTCGTGATCGTGACACAAATGAGCAAATACAGAGAGTATTGTATGTATGTTTGCTCATTTATTTTCGAAGTCGAACTGTGATAATATATGTTTCGACAGGTTGCGACCAATCAGTCCTGAATATAGGAGCAGAGGTAAGATAGAAATATGACATGTGACTAGTATCCTACTCTTACATTTGCCCTTACCGAAACGGGACCTGATCGGCCACGAACACATAGTTCAGCGAGTACATCGCAGCCAGCATGTTGGGGATGCACAGCATCAGCACCACGTAGCGCTGGTACAGGCCGAACGGGCCCAGCTGCATCAACGCCAGCTCCAGAGCTTCCGCAGAGTCCCTGTAACTCTTCCTCTGACTTCTCCCGCTGTCTCCATCCTCGCTTCCACTAAACCACTGTCTACTGTCATCCGTAACTCCCTCGTTCCCTACACTCGACGGGCTTGCATTCTCAGTTGCGTTATTTACAGTTGTAATGTTACTTGTGTCACTTTCACTTGCGTTTCGGTTTATCCGGACTTTGTTATTCAAATCACTGTATGCCGATGCATGAGTGTCGTTTGAATCTCTAATACTGCGATCTTTTGTTTCACTTTCAACGTCACTTTCTGTTTTAGCATTTTCATTTAAAATAGGCGTTAGTTTTTCCTCTTGATTTTCAGTGATTTTATCTCGGAGAGCGTCACCTTTGGAGCCGTGGCCGGGACGCGGCGCGGTCGCTGGCGCCATGGCGGACGGCGGGCCGGCACTGCTGCTGGTCGCGGCGCGTGTTGGCTGCTGCGTCACAGATTATCGCTGTTGGCAAATACCTAAGATAACATTACCTTGTATTTCGAGTTTAATCCACTATAATATAATATTCTTATAGTATACTTACTATATAACTATACTACTTTATACTATACTTAATATCTAAGTTATTTTTACATTCATTTAAATCTGCAAAGTGAAGTGCAATAGCACGCTGCAACGTCCCTGTCGATATGCTAATTTCATAGATATGTATAATTTCAGAAACGTTTAAACACAAATTGGAGTCTGCCATATTAAGATTCAATCTTAAGCCATTCTTTGTAGTTAGTTTTATCTTTTTCATTATTTCTTTTACTGGATTCATTCGAAACCGATTTGCAAACTAGTTACATTACTTTGAACGGCATTAAATTAAAAGTATTTGATGATTCAGTGATAACAAAACCAGTTTCATGCTCTGAACTAAAATTGCGAAGATATACCTACAAGACTTTTTTAGCGTTGCTTATTTCATGGGGCTTAGTTCGTTTACTAAGACCTTGGACCTCGTCAGACAATGATCATTTCGGTCATGACACATCATGTTAACTTTACTCGTTAACTATTATACTCATTATCGTCTTAAATTAAAACCGCAACGATTTCTCCGATATTCGTTAAATGAATTGTGTGATTGGTTTGATGATACTTGATTGTTTTTTAATAGGGCGGATGCTAAAATGAATGCTAAGATTCTGTTAGCTAATAAAAGTTACAATAATCCTAACTGTGATGGTGGTTCCGACATCAATGATGATAACGATGGCTAATTCCTTATAATATAGTGTACATACGCCGCCTGTAAGATAAATGAAGCAAATGCTAATATTAGTCTTATCGAATATGAACAAATTGAAGGCACACAGCCTTGAAATAAACTTCGCTATAAAGGAGCTTAATTTATTTTAGGGAAACTTTTAAATAGTCATAATATAAGGTATTTAAAAATATCGATTGGATTATTGAACTAAGTATACACGCCGGTTATTCAGCACATCGCATCGGTGAAATGTCGTTGACTCATAGACTGATGGTAGCCGGTTGGAGTCCAAAGCTCTCGTAGTAAAGGTTCGGTTATATTTACGTTGTGTTATTTCGGTCGTGGCATACATTATGTCGTTGGACGTATTTTTAAACGCATTGCGTTCACCACGTGCGCGCTCGGTTCACTTACCTACCTACGTCACTGATGCCACGATCACACTCGGCCTCTTCTCCGATTTAATAATTTGCATGTTTCTTGCTTGCTATTTACCCCTTAATTTCCCTTTTAATGAGAAACTCTCTAACAGTATTATTTACTTTTCTTTTAGTGAACAAACGTGTATACAAGTTACTGTGACTGCAGCAGCTTGAGATCTTACAGCAGCAAAGGAATCGCCGAGGCATAGCCGGCTTTTGAGGTTTTTTGTCCATCCCCAGCCAGTTGCCTCTTTTCAAAGTTAGTATGTATCTAACTTTAATGGATCAGCTACCAACAATCTATCTTGACTTTCGACACTAAAAGTATTGTCACCGGCTCCTCTTCCTACTCTGTTATGTGAGCGACAAGGGAGATATAATCTAGAACCCATAATATGCTATTTTTTGTTACAAATGGAGCCTCCTTCTGACAGAGTTGTGACAATGTACCTAATTCAAAAGTCACAACGCTACTCGCTGTTCACGGGAGTTCAAGTGTAAGTAGTCGGTTATAGTCGCACAACAGTCACACGTGGGCGCAGGCCTGCGCGTGCGCCGCGCCGGTGTCCTCCGCGTTATCTCTTGACAACACGGCGTAGCTCAGCTGGTGCTCCCGGTGAGCGGTCAACACGCAACTGTCAAGAAGTCGGCCGGCGATCTTCTTTCGCAGCAGTGCCGCGACCGGCATTGTCGCGCGGAGCGTGCGGCCGGCGGGACGCGCCAGCGGTCGCCCGACTCTATACAATAAATAAAAACACGCTGTCGGTAACCGCTCCGCATCCCACGTACTTTATCTGAATCATTAACTTCACCAACCTATTGAAGTACAAAGCTTAGTACTTAGTAGTTCTTAGTTAGTCATTCGGTGGGGTTGTTCCAAGATCCAATTATTATTGGTCTTTAAGTGACCCACCTTTAAATCTTGAAATAAATTCCGTTGTCTCCAGTTTTACTGAAGCAACAATCTTGAATTAAATTCAGTCGTCTTCGGTGCGGTAGTTCAGTAGTAGTTCTGTTGAAACTGCGTAAACTTTTGAGACTCGTGAGTCGGAGTGCACTCGCCCTCAGGATGGACAAGGAGTGCGTGGGCTGGGGGCGCTGGCAGGCGCGCATCGCGCTGCTGCTGGCGCTGCCCGTGCTGCTGACCGGCATGTACGGCACCAACTATGTGTTCCTCGCTGCGCGCACGCCACACCGGTGAGTCTAAATCCTTTATTCCTTGACACTTGACAGGCCTTAGGCCTTAACTGTGCTGGTATTAGCATAAATTCTTTCCGAAGGGTGACAATTGTTAGGACAATAAAAAAAATAGATTTCCCGATTTGTTTACTCTGCGAAAAGCTTTTCAAGAACACCCGTTTTATATTTGAATCCTTTTGACTTTCCCTCGGATAAGGTTCTCTGTAAATTTTTAGGCCATCCAGGATCTAGCTAGCACATAGAAAACCCTTACAATAAAGAGCCATTAACTACCTTCCCTTTCTATGAGGGCATTTAACTCGTAGGGGAATTTCGAAAACGCACGTGTATTTATCTATTTTTGCATAATATAATAATTCAGTGCAATTACCACTTTAATTTAGAATCATCATCACGTTTATTTCACTTAGGTTCCAGACATCGATCTGGTTTGCTGGGTTTATTGATTATTCCATTCAGTTCAATTGAATAAGATTTATAAAATTAAAAATAATGTTTGATAATATTTATTTGAATTTTATTAAAATAGTTAAAATAGTTATATTGTAGAATTTGCTAATTCTTCAAGTTATCTGCTATGTAAATATTATTCAGCTACCTACTTGCATAATAATTAAGTATTATGATATGATGAGTACTAAGTATATTAAATTATTATGCATCGACAGTTAACACTTTCCATGAATACCATGGTATATAACTACTTGTGAATATTATGTTGCTAGTTTAAGTTCATCCCGTCAGCATTAGGTTTGTGCAAAAAGACTGTTGGAGAATAGTATAGTCAGTAGGTACTGCAGTTGAATGCTAAGTTTACCATTCAACTCGAATGATAAGAAAGGTTACTATAATTCGTTATTTTGTGCGGAGTGCGGATATAGTATATTTTGTTTAGGTGGAGCATAGTGCATAGTAGAGGTGTCAAATATGGTTAGATTCCTATATCATAATATTAATGTTTGTTACAGAAAAATATTGAATATTTTTTACGTTAAAATATATTAACTATCAAAAAAAAAGCCGCAAGCAGAAACTTGCATGCAAACGATTTTCAACCTTATTGACATATTTCAGAAAACCACATATTAGCAATCTATGAATGATACTGAGCAAGAATATGACAAAATAACAACTTTCTCGTTACCGTCAATAAGGTCGAGAATCGCTTGCACCTGTTTTTCTGTTGCTTTCACCCCTAGCGAACCATTATACAGATTACCACCTTAAAAGCGACGTCTGGGAGGTGTCGGAGGAGGTTCTGTAGAAATATATTATATCACTTTAAAAAAACAAATAATTTTTATTTTGTATTTTTATACTTAAATTATTTCTTCTCATTTTTTTTTTTTTATAAGAATCATTAAAAAGAAGTGAGAACTTATCGCCGGCGCACTACTGAGCACGGGTCTCCATTTCAATAACACTCAAGTAATAAAAATAGTACCTAACACGATATACTAGTACCAACAAATTTCAAAGGCACTTGTAAACCTTTACTTCAATAAGTACCTACAAGCTTCACAAAAATAAATAGACGCGTTTTACCTACCAATAAAACGCTTATTAATTTACTTACCTTACTCGATGCTTAAATATATGAGATAGACGTCATTTGTCCCGCCTTAACGCATCTATCTCGCTCTATCATATAGCGCTGTCCCTCTCTCTCACCACCACCGCCTAGCAGTGCGAAGCGTGGCCCAAAGTGGCCGCGTTATTTTATTCATTGCGTTGAAAATCACCAGGCAGAATTCAAAGTTAAGCATCGAGTAAGGTAAGTAAATTAATAAGCGTTTTATTGGTAGGTAAAACGCGTCTATTAATTTGACTGTACCTTACTCGATGCTTAAATATATGAGACGTGTTTGTTATCGCCTGGTGGTGGTGGTGATCTGCGCCATACAAAGATTTAACATCTTTGACGCCAATGTGACATATATATAAGACAACTGATATGTTGAGCAAATAATGCCATTTTCTTGCTAAGAAAAGGTAAAAGAAAAATTACGGGGTGTAAATCCTCACTAACAAACTATTCACATGATTGCGAATTAAGAATGAGTTTGCAAGTCGACATACAAAATAACAGAAAAGATATACGCGTGTATGTATTACATCAGGCAAACCATTATAAGCTAGGCAATAAATTTAGCAATTAAAATTATATGCGTGCCTGTATGTGTAATACTCAGTCAATAGGTAAGGCTGACCTCGCAAACACTTGTAAATACATTCTTTGCATGTAAAGTCTACCTATTAATTAGACAGCATCAATATTAGGATAGTGATTAGTCATGAAAACAATTGCCATTGCAAGAGTGATTAAATATTTTAGACTCACTCTATGAGTCAATAACATAATATATACCACCAAAAACAATATAACTGGGTCAAAATACAGCTATTTCAACAACATTAGACAATTGACCCAATCGTTTCGAAAACATACTGAAATTATTACCGTCCTGCATGAAATCCTCGGACATCTGATATCTTAGATATCTATTAAGAACAATTTAATCACAATGAACAATCCTGGGTAAAAATAAGTAACTTAGTACATGCACAAAACATGCCCTGGAGCGAATTTAAAATGGAAAGGTTCCTTTGTTTAAAATAACTATTTTCACTATGACCAGGAAAAATCTTCCCAGAACAGTCTAGTCTCTTTAGTTCCATGTCCTTTTCTTGGCTCATAGCTTTGCTATTTAGAAAAGTTCGTACAGTTCTCACCAGAACAGAAGAAAGTTTTAATTTGAAACTCATAAATAAACAATTCATCATTGTTTAGGTATTTTCCTCATACTCTTTGTTTTATCATTCTACAAGAATTGGGATGATGCCACTGTCAAAAATAAATTATAGCAAATTAAGCTTTTGGTTCCTTGCATATCATGGACTTCCGCAAAATAACGCTTGCTTCTATAATACATGATAAAAAGTCGCTGATTTGACTAGCAGCCATCCTTCCTATTATTAGAATTAGAAGTTTATTTTAAACTAAGCATGAAAAAGCTATAAAGGAACCCCCTACAACCTGCGTTGGGCGGCTGTAGCTAGGACACTTTGAACCAGACCAGGACTTGTAATGACTCATTGTTAGCCGAAATGTTGACTTCATTAATTAATGATGAAGGGATTAATGAGTTAATGCCCAGCTATGGTGATAAAACGTAGTTATTACAAACTGTCTTCTGGCACAATGCTTAGACATTCCAAGATCTATCTTGGCGCGCTCAATATTACCATGTTTTAAAGATTTTAACTTTGAAGCAAAAAAGGAACAAAAACCTTTTGGAGACGTCTCTCAACAAGCTTAAAGTTTCATAAAACGAAACTTACTGGAAATCCTATCACCATGTAAAGGATTATTTAAATGATAAGAAAGCTTAGGAATGAGTTTCTTAACAACTCCGATAGCTTGTAAACACTCACCCAAAATTTGACAATCGAAAAGTGACAAAGACAAGGTAGGTAAGTACTACTTTGAATAATTCTTTGACTTTGACATTTTATGACAAGAATGTTTAACTACGCTGACTTGAAGACAGTCAGCAATACTCGTACAATTCACAAAGATATGAAAAGAAATCGACCAAGCTCAATCATAAAAGTGGACATTTCACTGGTGAAAACAAAGAATATTCTCACAGTTTCAAATTATTGATAGTTTTATGGTAATGTTACCCAAAAAGCCCGTATCGAGGATCAGGACATAGTTAGGGACACGGTAAGCTGATTCGGTACGAAAATCCATTCCTTGCAAAATAGTATCCGAACAAACTGTACAATAAAACTGTCGTAACCTGTTAATTTGACATCTTGGATTGGACTGAAATCGCTCCCGCGTCGGACATACCTTGCTCCTGGAACTTTTACGATCCAGACCTACACATGACTATTAAATCCAGCAACATCATAGAAGATGTCGTAGATTTTAGGATTACAGCCCACTTATAACATATACAAGGTAAGGTATTGTGTAAATGCTTCTTGTAGCATCCTTGCACACAGATCTAATTCACTCAGAATTAATAACCATGTTACAATTACGAATAACTATGAAATTAAATCACAACCCCTAAACAGATCTTAAGTTCTGATACATCAGGCTGGATCAAAGTTATTATTCGAAATATAGAAATTCGATAGATTTGAAATGAATTTTTTGTCCGCTGAATTAGTTTCTGAACCAAAAATTTTGAAAAATAAATGGGTTGTTTTATTTTAAAAGTATAACCATGAATCTTCTGCCACGAGCAGAGCATATGAAAATTTTTGTCATGTGACTTTGAACTGAAAAACGATTTTAACAGTTAACATTAAATTTTCCATGTAGGAAAGCTGTCTTGTTTAAGATTATAAATTTGCTACACCGGGCACGGCTAGGTGCGAATAAATCTAGCATTTCATTCTAAAGTCTTTCTCCGCCATACGAGTATGCGGTTAGCAAATGCTAATTCAGAGGAATGCCAAGTCTAGAAACATAGTCGCCATGACCGTTGTTTTGTTGCAAAACTGAAAATGTATTTAGACATCCAGGATCCAGAATGTATGTATCCAGGATTGAAACGTACAAAATACTAAATAACTATAAATGTCCCAACTTTGAAAGCATGTTTCTGAGAAGGAGCAATCTTAGCTTTAGGGGACATGACATGAAGCTACATGTCAATTATCAGTGTCAAATCCATTAAAAACACTTTCTGACCAACAGAGTCGGTCACATATGGAGTAAATTGCCCAAGGATGTAGTTATGACAAGCTCTGTTAACCATTTCAAGAAAACATTAAACAAACATTCGGAAAACTCGAAGCACCTCTGATATAGACGAATCAGCGAAAGCTGCTTAGTCTATTATAAATAATAAGTAATGATAATAGTAATCTGGTAGCCACGATGCCAGTTCCCAGAGAGGAGCAGATTGCGTCCTCTTCTGTCATAAGTCCATGCCAGACGAAAAAGCTGACCATGACCTTGGTGATACTTTTAAATAAACTCTAACATCCTGTTGACTTTTCCATCAAATGCATTGCTCTTAGCATACACGCATTTACATCAAAAATATATTGATTGATTGAAACTTACAATAACCGGAAATTTCTCCTGGAATGCATCGGTTTGGTCCAAGGCTCGACAAGAGAAGTCTGCCCATCAAGCACGAAAACACGATGTCCATGCAACGTTGTTTGTGAGAGAATAAGCTGCAAAAGGCATGTAGATGGAAGAAAGGAGATTCTGATACCATCATCTCAAATCCTTCGCTTCATGCAGACCAATAATATGAGGGAAGGTGCAAAAACCTGCTATTCTTCAGAAAATACAGTCTTGAGAGCCGAAATAGTGGGTCACGTGGACGCAAGCCGCCACTGTTGGCGCAAACATACACCCGCACTCGCGTACTGCAGCGGGTGTCACTCACGCACGAAGTTCGCACGCTCATGTCAGTCACTGAACAAATCTACCTGATCAGTTGATCACTGGGCAAGCTCATATAAACCACAACGATATATGACAAGTATAGATTCATTAGGTTAGTTGTAAATAGTAAAAATATCATTATATAATTCAAACTATTTAACCCTTCTCATTTAGTGAAGACAGCCGTGCTCTGTAGTGAGCTGGTGGTGCGTTTATCATGATAATGAATTTAGGTTAACTTATCCATTGAATTAGCGTGTAATGATAGAATTAAGTTTTCCAAATAAAAATAATAAATTGCTTTGTTGGCTTTCCTTTCATGTTATTTATAGGCACCTTTACTTGGTCAGAAGTATGGCCTCCTTTAGCTTGAGAGATGTGAATAACACATTGTTATAAACTTAATACTTGCTGCAATTAGCCAGCAGCAAGAGAGCGACAGCCAATTCAAGATGATTGCATTGCTCACTGTACACACTGTAGATGTCAATTTATGGCAATAGGACTGCGATGTTCGGATGACTCCCATTAAAAATATCGGGAGCTTGTAAAAAGCGGTATGCGGTACGCTTTATGAGATATAAGAATATATTTATATTTCTATGTGTAATTTCGGAGCTTTTACTCTTCCCAATTTGTTCGTAACGTGACGCAAGTGGCCTCTGAAATTTATATCAATATATTTGCATTCGGTATCGCTTAGAACCCATACCTTCGTTAATAATGTCATGCAAAAGACCGTAAAATTATTTACGTCGTGACTGAAACGAGAGCAGCTGTGCTCCTAGCAACGACTACCCTGCAAGGGCAAGTAGGCATGAACCATTACAAACAAATGCACGAGGTGTGCTGACCAGCCCGCGTAGTTCAACTGTGCCTACGAGGCGTAGCTAGATTTTTAATCGGCCAAAAACATTAGGTCATAAGCCTGTACCTGTAAAATTGAGTTGACCAAGACGAACCAAAGGAGGTTTCGAAGCAAAAACAGGTATAACGGAGCGTAAAACTTAGCATAAATATCGGTGGCGCCCAAGAGCGACTGATTGATATTCCACTGAGACCATAACAATGTCATGCACACTCCCGCGAGGAGTTGCTTACTTGGCTTTTACACTGCGCCTGCGAGGCGTAGTTAGCTTATTAAATGGCCCATGCACTCCCACGAGGAGGCATTTAATTTCTAAGCTGCACCTGCGAGGTGGATCTAGGTTTTTAAATGGCCTATGCACTCCCGCGAGGAGGCATTTCATTTCTAAGCTGCACCTGCGAGGTGGATCTAGGTTTTTAAATGGCCTATGCACTCCCGCGAGGAGGCATTTAATTTCTAAGCTGCACCTGCGAGGTGGATCTAGGTTTTTGAATGGCCTATGCACTCCCGCGAGGAGGCATTTAATTTCTAAGCTGCGCCTGCGAGGCGGAGCTAGATTCTTAAATGACCAAAAACACTGCCATGTATACTCCCACGAAGAGCCATTCTGTTTTCCAATAATTTTTAAGCTGCGCCTGCGAGGCGGAGCTAGATTCTTAAATGGCCAAAAACACTGCCATGTATACTCCCACGAAGAGCCACTCTGTTTTCCAAAAATACGCCTGCGTGGCGAAGGTAGATTTATAAAAGGTCTTTTAACATTTCTTTGAGCCTTACACTTTCTTCTCTTAGGTAACTCTAATACCGTTGTTCTGAATATAACCATGAATAGAATTCAAATTCAAAATGTTTTTATTCAATTAGACTTATGCCACTTCTTTTGAATCGTAAAAGGCATCTACCACGGGTTCAGTTCATGAAAGCCGGTCAAATTATCAACATATCGTGAGAGATAATATATATTTATCGTGGTAGGTGGGTAGGCACGAAAGTTTTACATCATTTAATAAGCTATAAAATTTGTTCACTTTCAATAGGCTCGATTAATCTGAAAACTGGTACCTGAACCTTTTCCTTTCAATGTAATCAATTATGTACTTTTAATCTGCAAGAATCTAAAAGTAAATGAAAACGAAAGCACCGGTACTACCGGATACCTTTTATATTAAATCATAAATAGCATAAGTTTTTTTAAACAATAAATATTTCAACATTTCTTTCCATAGAAATGATAGCATTTAAAAATACGAATGACGTGAATGTACACGACGTTGCGCGTCGCGCTGCACATTGTTCTTACCTACCCACAAGATTAAGTACTATGTACCTACATTACCAATTTGGTATTATGCTGGTTTCTATAGTTTTATTTTTATTGTATAGCTATAATTAATTAACTCAGTGCCAGGTAAAACCAACTGTGGTTTTTATGGCGCTGAATGTAACAAAAATTGCAAATGTTTCAAAACTACCTACCTTATGAGGTAGTTTTTCGTTCACAATGAATTGTTGGAACTTATATAGGATTCATTGACGGTAGCTTAATAAAATCGATATTTGACTCATTCGATGTCAAACTATCTGTTGAATCATGTATTTAAATTAACAAACTACCTCTAAGATGACATTTTCATAAATAGCCAATGAATTTAGCTATGCAGTAAAATTTTGCTTAAGAAATAAAAGTATTTCTATACTCAAACATTTATAAGAATTAAATAAATTGAAAAACTCACGTGATCTGGTTTACAACCTCCATGAAATATTGTTAAGTAATTATACTCTTGCATGAGTATTATAATACTTTATCCAATGCAGGTAATTTTTTCTCCAGAGTGCTGCATTTTAGCAAGCACAACCGTTCTCGGCGGGAAACAAAACGCCAATGAATAAAATAACGCGGCCACTTTGGGCCACGCTTCGCACTGCTAGGCGGTGGTGGTGAGAGAGAGGGACAGCGCTATATGATAGAGCGAGATAGATGCGTTAAGGCGGGACAAATGACGTCTATCTCATATATTTAAGCATCGAGTAAGGTACAGTCAAATTAATAATAGATTCTGTATTCCTTGTTAGCACCCTTCAGGTTCAGATACGGAACCCTAAAAAGCATGACAATAAAGAAATCACGAAAGACGTATAGTATATGGTAATAATTTTACTCTAAATACCTAGGTACCTATACCCATGGAACAGAATGCCTATACCTACCTACGTATTTATGCAAAATTAAAAACAATTGGAATGATAAAGAAATGTCAAGAAGGTACAAAAAGTAGATAAGTTTACCCAGTTACCTATTTAAAAATCGTTTTAATAACGAGTTTTTATTTTAGCCTTCATCACGGCTAAAACTAATACAAAAATCGAACAACCCAAGCTCCAAGCACGCCGGAGCTATAACAGACACTCGGTTCCCATGGCTACCTCCCAGTTCCATCATGAGACCCTGGATATAATCCACTATGCCCACCCGGTTCCATCATGAGACCACACAAACACACACATTTCCAAAAAGACCAATACAATTTACGTACCTAACCTATAATAACAAATATGCGCGTCACAAATCCACAAAATCAAGTAACTAACCTAATCTGTGATAATATCAACTCCGAATATCGAAATATGATATTATTTACATTCAGTATTCACCCACAACCAAGTTCACAAATAAATAAAACTACTGTCCTGATTGAATAGCAAAATCGAAAGAATCTATTTGATAAATGAAACTACCGAGGGGCGATATTCCAAACGAATTAAAAACCAACGCGTAGCGATAGAATATAATATTTTATCGCGTATGATATTCGCTACTGATATCGTGTGACGTAGATCGTAGGTCTATCTTTGGCAAACGCCTCGTCAAATTTAAAAGCAATTACTAATAGAAAATGTATTGCTTTAAAAATTTTATATTAAATATGGGGTTTAAGGAATATCTAATATCCTGAATATTTTTTTATATTGAATACGTATTATAGATAAATTATTTTTTGACACCACTAGTGCATAGCTACCGTCACGAGATTACATTTGGTACATGCTCAATTCTGCGCACGAGTTTACTCACCCGAGCTTAGGCTTAGGGTTACCATGATTCTCGTATTAGTCCCATCTTAGTTCACATCAACACTTTCCATCAGATGTGATTGTGGTCAAGCGTGTACCTATAATATAATTATTACAATTTTTTTAATAAACCTATTTTATAAAGGTGTAAAAAATCGAGGAAGCTTGATTCCTACCTGTCCCTCAAGGGTTAGCTATACCTACTTACCGAAATGTTTTTCGGCTCGCTTTTCATGTTCATTGAATATTATTTTTATGCCTCTGTGAAGTAAGTACCGGTTTCTATTATTCTAACAAAATTGCTAAATTTCACTTTATAGTGTGTTCTTAGGGTTCTGTACTTCAAAAGAAAAAAAGGAACCCTTATAGGTCACTTCGTTGTCCGTCGTGTCTGTCAAGGAAATCTATGTATATGATATTTCCCGTTGACCTAGAATTTTTGCATGAAATTTGGCATGTAGGTAGGTATCTAGAATTTTTTTTAGGACAAGTAAAGGAAAAAAATCCGAAAACCGTGAATTTATGGTTTACATCACAATTCACTGATAAATAATTTAGTATTTTCAATTCTCAAAGTAAGATTACTAAATCAAGTGGGGTATCATAAGAAAGGGCTTTACCTGTACATTCAAACAGATTTTTTACTTATTTTTATGCATAGTTTTTGATTTATCGTGTAGTATATCCGAATACGGAACCCTCAGTGCGCGAGTCTGACTCGCAGTTGGCCGGTTTTCTTTAGTAATTTCTCTATCTGGAGGTGGGCAGCGTGTTTTCAAATAAAGCAGTTGTTACCCTTCTTTACTCTCAAGGCAATGTAAAGAGAAAAATAAAGATTTTTTCATTTTTCTTCACCGTTAATGCAAGTGACATTGCTTAAAGTGCACGTAGCTTAGGTAGGAAGCTCCGACAAGTCAGTGGTGCGCGCCACCGCCACCGCCCGGGATCAAACCTACCACCTCCGTAACAGAAGAGCGACATCTCAACCACAGGCTATAGCCGCTTAATTATGTTATAGCTGGTTCTCCCGCTACTCATCACTCGATTTTCGCTCCAAAGTGATCGATATTTATTTTGTTCTTTGTATGAGTAGGTGAAAATGAACAGAGGCTACAGCGGTGACAATCATCAATGAGCTTCATCACTCCGGTGGCCATCTGTTAGTTGTTATACATAATAATTGTGTTTGTGGGATCATTACAGAGAGCAATTGTATAAAACAAAACATCTTGTAGTTACAGGAAAGACAACGCGTTATGTTATTGTCTTGGCTCATATATTTTATCTTCGATTAATTAATTAAGTTGTTTATAGTGGCAGCGGACTCATGAGTTGGTTTAGTTTTGAAAACAACCGTTTCGTGGGTAGAGGTCTCTAAAGCGTATTTATTAAATTAGAAGGAATAGCTCGCGGGGAGAGTGTCCATTCATCATCACCGTCATGTCCGACGCATCGCCGACTCACTACTGAGCACGGGACTCCTCTCAGAATGAGAAGGGTTCCGCACGTTTGCTGGCCCTTGACAAATGAAAACATTATGGAGAACTCTCGGGCGTGCAGGTTTCCTCACAAAATTTTCCTTCATCGTTAAAGCGTGATATAGTGTACAGTGACACATAGCTCTGAAAGGTTAGAAGTGCACGCCTGGGATCGAACCTTCGACCTCCCAAATAGCTGGCAGAAGTCTGCCACGCCGCACTGGGCCCGCGTGGTGGACTATACCTAACCAATTATTATTTTTTCATTTTGAGAGCACACCGTGCTCAGTAGTGAACGAGAGCTACGGGTCAGAATATTGAACAAATTAGGTTTAGAGGCCAGAGATCTTTGGAACAAACTCACACACGTGGCGGACATGTCACGCGTCTAAGTAATTTGTATTTCCTGATATTTTTCTACTTTTTTTACCTACGTTACTCGTACTGTAACGTTAAGAGGGGTCTCTCCGTCACTCGCTTCATACAAACGTAGTTCCAATTTCATTTGAATGTTAGTTAATTGTAATATCTGATCTGAATTGTTTTATTTTTTTTGTTAAAATCTAGATCAATTTGTATCCAAATGTATCTAATAATAAATTAATGCATGTCATATAAACTGCATGAAATAATGAAATAATGATTATATTCTTCACTTCATTTATAAATTATCATTCAAAATATTTGTACGCCGCTACGGCTAATGTGTTTGAACTATGTAATAATTACCAACATCTTGTAACACACATTATGCAAATAAAGGATTATTATTATTATTATTATTATTAGGCAACCAAAGTCTATGAAATTTTGCAGACATATTCTAGAAACTAATATCTATGTCTGTGATTTTCCAGATTTCTATTAAAATATTCGGTTTCAAAGTTACGCGGCCTTAAAAATTTACGTACAAATCTTTGAGCCCCTGTAATATTAAAACTACATATTTTTAGAAAAATCTAAAACACCACAGACACAGATATTAGTTTCTAAAATATGTCTGCAAAATTTCATGGACTTTGGTTGCTTAATATTCAAATGAAATTGGAACTACGATTGTATGAAGCGAGTGACGGAGAGAGCCCTGATAAAATCAATCATTTACTTAATTGTAGTTTTATCTCTGGTATGGCGTGGAAAAGTTTAATATAATTCTAGATTAAGATAATAATAGTGACTTGTACCTACTACATTCTTGATAGATTGTTTTTTTGATCATTAAAGCAATTAGCTCGCCACGCGGCCGCCGTTACCATACATTATAATATAAAGAACGCGTTATGGAGTCTGCTAGTAAACAATAGCGTAGAAAACTTTGCATAAAATAATACGCATATTAGATTCATTCATTTTTATTATTATTTTTACTAGCTACTGCACGTGTTTATTACACTTTATTTACTTACATAGAAGCGGGAATTTGTCACGAGGTTTTGTATTTTTCAAATCTTTAGATTCTGCAGTCAAGGAAAACATCGTCAGGAAAAACCTGCCTGCTTAAGAGTTCTCCATCATATTCTCAACGGTGTGGGAAGCCTGCCGATGTATCCTATGGCCAAAGCGTTCTCATTCTAAGAGAGGAGCCGTGTAAATGTAGTGTGACGTCATAGACACATGTATTCTGAGAGTATACACATAACGGTATCGGATGCCGGTTGCAGCACGTGCAGGCTGCAGCCACGGTCGGTAAGCGATACCCGGCGAGGGTGGAGCGCGTGGCAAAGCTGCCGACAACCTTCGTTTCATTTTATTTTTATCTGCATAAAAATAAATTACACCAAGATTATCTTATATCTAAATAAATGTTTGCGAAATAAGAACAATACTACGGCGTAGATATTGACACTAGGGAATGTAGCGAAAGGTCGCGGAATGTACAAATAATAAATATAACAATATACCTAATAATGATAAGTAAGTAAAGTCCCATTATAATGTAGAGAAGGAGTAATGTCGGATTTTTCGAAATTCGTGCGAGAGTGAAGTCGCGGGCTTTATTAGCACTAAATATATAAAAGACAATCTTTATATTATTACCAATTTTACCCAATGTGAAAGTTAGTGTGTTGGTTTGTCCTTCAATGACGCCGCAACAGAGCAACGGAGCAACGGATCGACTAGATTTTTTGCATAGATAGGTAATAGGTCTGCATAGTTAAATGTAAGAACTAAAGAATGACATAGGTTACTTTTTATCCCGGGAAAATCAAGCAGTTTCCACTGGGTTTTTGAAAACCTAAATCCATGCGGACGAAGTCGTGGGCATCAGCTAGTGTCATAATAAATCTGACTATTCTCCTTTCCCCTCCACTTAGACTCGTGAACACTTTTTTCGAAGTTCAGCCCTCGGAGGTCATTCCTTGGCCGTGGAGTTAGTGAGGTTCAAACTCTACCTTTTGCACTGTTGTTTGATGTCGCACCTATGTGCTGTTGTCGCGCCGTTTCAAGAGAAATGACGCACTGTGCACTGCTCGCCGGCCAACCAGGGCCGTCAAATAAATTAAAAAAAAAGGATGTTTTACATAAATCAGATAACCTCTGACGACACTTGGCTAACCTAAATAGTTGAGTAGGATGTAGTAAGTTGTGTAGTAACTCGCTCGAGCCGGTTCACGTCCAAGGCCTTGTCTCTTATCAGTGGCTGAGGCTTCGGGTCAGAGGTGGCTGTCATCACCTGCCACTGATAACACGGGTCATCATATTTACGTGGGAATGAGACACGTGCTAAAATGTCCCATTATTATCTGATCACCATTTTATGTTGTGGTCATGATTAGGTTGATATCTAGGTACCTGTAATGCGTATTTGCGTATTTAGGCACGTAGGTACACTAACGTCAACCGATCGCCGGCTCATTACTGAGTACAGATCTTTCAGAACGAAAATGCTATGGCCCATAGGTCTCCAGCTGGCTAAGTGCGGATCGGCACACTTCACACACAGAACATTATGGAGAACTCTCCATAATGCAGGTTTTCCTCACGATATTTTCCATCACTTGTTTATTATTATTAAAACAAGTCGGAAATTATTTTGTTTTTAAGACAGGTTTTAAAGACTTAAGGTATTTTAGTCTTGCTTGTTTGTGTTGGTGTGGAAATAAAAATAAAGAACTCGGTTTTTTAGTTCTGTTAGCGAGAGATACCAGCGCTAGTAAGTAATGTCCGAATCGAGGCCATAGAAACTCCATACAATAATGTAGAAATAACTTTGTCGAAACATTTCATGTTTAAGTAGACCGCGAAATTCTATTATCTAATGTACCTAGGTATCAGGTCTTCCATACGCTAAGCTAACTGGGTAGTTGCAGGGCGCGGCTGTCGGCACTCGGCAGACTGGGGCGCTCACTCGCCAGCGCGTGATACAGCCGCGCAAATGCACGTGCGCTCCGCATTCACACAGACAGAGTGGCTATTGGGGACTACCTACGACTGAAAGAGTGGAGTCTACAAACTTGAGATTTTGCCAATAGATTTTCTTCACAGTGTAGTTTTCTTCATAGTTTCTTCCATATTGTTTCTGTTATCTCTGCTCATTGCTCCAACTAAAGAGGATTTCCAGCACAGACAGTATTCCGCAGCTGACGCTGGGACAGTCGAAGCCACAACTTACTTTAGTTAACGAGCCGCGAATCTTTGTAGAGGTTTATTGTTAGGGATGATATAAATACAAATCTTAACTTAGATGTTATGGCGAAATAAAGAAACTCACATCTACATGAACCATGGATGATGGAAACATGCTTCGTTGGTCAGTCGTAATTCGTAACTCATGTGTGCATATCAATGTTACAGTTGTACACATTATTACATCGTATAACTGTATCAATATCGAAGCTTGCTTAGACAACTTTATAGCCATGTTTGTTGTACACATGTTGTTATTCTCGCTACTACGCCACGAGTTTGATGTGTGTGTGTGTGTGTGTGTGTGTGGTAGTTGACAACTTCGGGGCGTGGGAAGCTTATCGCTTATCTTGGGCGATGGCGACCGCTAAATATGAAGCTGATAAAAGAGTAACACTCAAACAAAAATAAACTATATTTATTCAAAAGCTTTTAATTTATAAATAAGTTTCTTTATTTTATTTAATTGTTTATTTTTAGTTTTCAGCTGAATTCGTGACACTCTGTCTCTGACGTAACCTGATGAGTTGCGCGCTGCGTGCTGCTGTAAACTTGTGATAAGTAATAGCACAGGAAATACCTCGTTGGAGCTAAGTTTAACATATCGATCAGTTTAACCTAAAATTATTCAAATAACAGTTATTTGAAATGCCAAATTTGTTCGAGATTCGAGAATTATTTATTGTTCTGTTTATTTTTACGTAGCTTTTACTTTTGTCGTGCAAAAAGTTCTAAAACAGTGGAATTCTTGGTTTTCCTAAAAACAACAGGTGCGTGGTGTCTAGGTAAGATCCCTCGTAGCGATTCTTAGCTACGAGTAGAAACTTGACCAGTGTGCTAAAAGTCGCATCTATTTGCGTGCGTCTTCCGCGTCACGTCGGGGTCACCACTTTAGGAGATGTTAGGGGTGGTGACCAATTAATACTCCAAATGTTTTCGTTTAAACTTCTTTATTGCAACGAGTCGGCGCACGCGCAAACGACCTAACACTGCGTACAATTTCCAATCCGCGTACCTACATGCTAGATATACGTTCGAAGTAAGAATCCCCTACATAGCTTGTAATCGACTTGCATCGATTTTTTGATCTAAACTCCACATGCATTAGGTTTTAAAAGAATGGTGTGTTAAAAACTACTACAGGCTACTTCTAAAAATACATTATCGAAGGTAGGTATCACACAAGAAAACGATGGTATTCCCGATCCGCGCAAAGATCAGCGCCATAGATCTACCAATAAACTTGACCAAAACTTTACGAAGATGATGTCGAGAAACTGTTGTTTTATTGTTCATGCAGGTTTAAAGGACATTAATTTCCTTTTCATCGTGAGAGTGAGCAACAGAACCAATCTCAACGTTTACTGTTTATATTTATCTCGACGCTTGTATTAGTCAGACTGTAATTTATTCAATTATTATCCATTAACTTCAAAAAAAGCCTAACTATCACTAACCGCGCCATGTTTTTTGTGAGGTCAATTTGGAAAATTTCCAAGTGATGTCTGTCTCACTCGACCCTGAACTAACCCTACAGTCAGTTACGACTGACTGACTAATAAACTAATCAAGCCGCAGACAAGTTGATACATAAGTTTATTTTGGTCGATCATTATTTTCGCTGATCATCGCGATGCGATAGAATGTCATCGGTATAAACAAATCCTATATAAGTAAATCACTTTGTTGTCTGTCTATCCGTCGTGTCTCTCAAGAAAACCTATGGAGGGTACCTCCCGTTAGCCTAGAACCATCTTCGCCATCACTATGAGCATTATAAAGGCACATTATTATGAGACAAAGCAGCAAAGGCATCAAGCAGTTTGTAGCTGGGCTATAAATAGTATTATATTTCCAGATTTCTAGAAATAGATAGGTATATATTTAGTTTTTAAATGTTATCTTGTTACTAGACATAGGTCAGTCGTTTACACAAGATTCACTTGTACCTACCTACTGGTTACTCTTGTAACAAATTATTATATTGTTGTTTGATTAAGCAATATACACAATAAAATACTGCTACTTTTCATGTAGTAGGTACTTAGGTCGGTACTCGGTATCTTATGAATTTCCAATTGGTGTCTGTCGCGCGCGTAAGCTCAGTGCAGCAAACAAGTTGGTAAGTCAGCAAATAGCAATGGCAAGTATGAGCAGAGTGTGGCAGTTATTTATAGTGCGTTTATATTTAGCCTGGCTATTTGTGGCAACTGGACATGCGTGGCGCCCTGTGGCGGCGCGGTGGTTGTAAAACTACCAGTTTACCGGTACCTAACAGGAATTACTAGAAGTTAGATATTCCAATGTTAGTGGAATTGGTCTTCAGGGAATGAGATTCAGGACATTCAACATTGATCCAACAAGACATTGGTCAAAAAATTTCATTGTTTTGAAGTCCTATGCCCCTGAGTCTAGTTAATAGTATGGTAGGGGCACTTACTTTACAGTATTATACCATTTCGTGTGGTTTGACTTTACCTTGCTGTTCTGTGGTGAACCCACCTTCGCCTCCGTCTTCTACCTCCTCAGTTGCAACTTTCACCAGAACCAGTACTCACACCGCGCCTTCAAGCTTTCTCAGGCCAGCCACAATTTCTGCATTCCCGAGGGTCAATAGTAAATATGTGTCAATAGCTTGTATCGCTGGATTCCCTGCGCATTTAAATGCTGGTGATTTCTTGCAGCGTAGATTTTATGGATATCTTTACTTTCATGAAAGGTCTCAAGGTTTCCATACATGTCTTAATTAATTGTTCCAGATGCCACATACCAGAATGCGAGGACAACAGCACGCTGCGGGGGCCGGTGGCGGCCGAGTCGTGGCAGCCGGGCTGGTCGAGCTGGGCGCTGCCGGCCGAGTCGCCGGAGTGCCACCGCCGGGCGGCGCGCGGCGGCGCGGGCGCCTGCAGCCGGGACGCCTTCGACAACTCCACCCGGCTCGAGTGCGAAGACTTCGTGTATCAACACCACAGCAGCATCATGGCTGAGGTAGGGGTTTTCATCGATGTCGAAAATCCGTTAGCAAACTTGTTTGAAAGAGATTTGCGCGAAAATTTTAAAGTACTTAACTCTATAAGACCTAAAAATCCAAATCTCGTTTCGGGATGGAATCGCACAGATTTTCTGAGTCCACTCCTAACTGATTTATGGCCAAAGGATCGAATAGGTACCTTGATAACTAGATTTTATAATACTGCAAAGTACGAGCACAGCTGTAGGCAGGAAGGTACCATGTACCATGGCACGACCACTCACACACAAGCAACACTGCAACGGTCGCACGTTGTAATATTGTTTTCTGTATTTGCAGTTCGACCTGGCGTGCCAGGAGTGGAAGCGCACGCTGGTGGGCACCATCCACAACGTGGGCATGCTGGTGTCGCTGCCCATCATGGGCTACGTCTCTGACAAGTAAGCTTCTGCGTCCCATCTTAGGCCACATCGACAAAGTTCGTTTGCGCAGAAAAACGCAATCTAACGCCGCCTAAAACTGAATATACACCAATGAAATACAGACCTTATTGCTTGACGATAAGATCTGAACACAAAAACAACAGAGACTCGTGCTATCTCGCTCATAATTCGCTCTCACCAATAGCGGACGGACGCGCGCTTGTGATTGGCTGAGATATTATTTTCGCGCCATTCAAAAATTAGATGTCTGCACAGGTACATCGGCGTATCTCATAATAGTGGTAGTACTGTAGCTGCAAATCATTGCATGAGGTTATTTTAGGAGCAAAGTGAACAACCTGGCCATAACCTGGCTATAATATGTATTGTGTGGCAGCAAAACATTAGGTAGTTGACTGAAAATTGTATTCATTAATATTATAATATTATAACCCTTACGACTACTTATTTAGTTATTTACCTTGAACCATGCTGTCATATAATCTCTTAAAGGTACATGTAGGTACCGTGCTAATTACATAAATTAATCGCTCGATTACAAAATTATACAAACCGATTAGGTTGATAATTTTAACGATAAGTAAAACTAGTTTAACCGGGAGTTAGCAATATTTACCTACATGGAGTATAAACTATGGAACTGGTCAGGGTTATAATTAAAATAGGTATATAACAACTTATTTTATTTAGATACATATTTTGAATCGCATAAGTAAAAAGTTTATTACTGTCATCTAAGCCAAGCAGGTATCTTGAGCCTCGTTATTGCTTCCGGCTAGATTTGATATCTCTTGAAAGCCTCTCTGGCGCAGTGTTCACTCGGAGGTCCCGGACTCGATTCCTAGCAAAGACAATTTAGGAATTTCTAAATTTGCTCTAGTCTGTTCTGTGGGGAGGCTTTTGCCGTGGCTGGTTACCACCCATGTCGTTCCGGTACGATGCCGCGTAGTAACCGATCAGTTACCACGTGCTCTCCAAAGTTAACCCACTTCCACCTTAGACTGCATCATCACTTACCACTACGTGAGATCACAGTCGAGGGTTCAAGATTCAAGATTCAAGATTCAAGATTTTTTATTTGCAGAAACATTTTTTACAGTGAGATGTTATTAAGTACATATTGTCCAGTAGAAATGTTAACTTGTAATCGTTAAAAAAATTGTGATAATGTGTTGTTTATCTCGCATGAAATAAACTTGCTTGTTGGCAGGTGGGGGCGGCGCGCGGCGCTGGTGGCGAGCGGCGCGGGCGCCGGCCTGCTGGGGCTGTGCAAGTCGTTGGCGGGCTCGTACCCCGCCTACCTCGCGCTGGAGTTCCTCGAGACCGTGCTGGGCGCGAGCGTGTACCCCGCCGCCTTTGTATTGAGTTAGTTTTTATCTCTATTTCAAAATTGTGCGTAGGTCTTCTGTAGAGACTTCCACACGCTTCTTCAAACGTCTTCATCGTGATTCAACGGCGCCCTGCAACATGTTGGATGTCGTCTGAGGCACAATGTTAAGAGGGCTCTCTCCGTCACTCGTTTCATACAATCGTAGTTCCAATTTCATTTGAATATTAAGCAACCAAAGTCCATGACATTTTGCAGACAACAGAGCCCTGTTAACAAAAAATATATAATGGACTAATTGAGATGACTCTCGCTCAACGAAACGCAATTCCAAAGCATTTATTAAACTCTTTAGGCTTGAAAACGTGCAACATAAGGATGAAGAAATTTTGTAGTCGTCAAAACTACGCAGATTAGATTGGAAAGATTTTTTTTTCTTACCTATTCGAATTTGGCTTCGACACACGACCGTGTGTCTTGATAGATAGAAAGGCTTTATTTGCAAAATAGATACAGAGCGAAAAAAATTCGCCGTTTAGTTGTAGGCATGTTTGTTTTGATGGTGAACAGCTCGATAAGGAAGCAAAGCGAGGCTGCTTCGTATAGCAACACTAGCAATTAAATGAAATGAATACATTTAGGAAAGGAGAAATTCAGCAGATGTTATTATTGTGACTATCGTAATGTTTAGATCGATTGCAAGTTGTACTGATAATAATAATTGCTTATTAACCTAAAGAAGAAATTATGTAATCTAAAATGATGTTTTCACTCAACTGATTGTGAAGGTCAAATTGCAATAAGTTATTGTAAAAACTGGTGACCGTAGATCTGGGTTAGAACTTAAAATTGTAAGCAGACCTTTAGTGATAGAAAGAGCTAGAAATTTGGTGATGTCAACAATTTCATTTGAATTTTTACAGTGATCGAATGGCTGGGCGTGGAGCACAGGATCCTGGCAAGCTTGCTCCTCGGCATCCCGCTGTCGGCCGGCGCAGCCTCGCTGGCTCTGCTGGACTATCTGACGGGCTACTGGCGCACTTGGGCCCGCTTCGCTTACCCCCCTTCCTTCCTACTCCTCCTGTACCCATGGGTGCTGCCAGAGAGCATCAGATGGCTGGTGGCAGGGGGGAAAGTCCCGGAAGCTATTCGCGTCATGAAGCAAGCCGCGAGAGCCAACAGGGTCACGATACCTGAGGACGCGCTGGAGAAGATGCTGGCCAAAGACCAAGTCACCAACAAAATAGAGGCTATTGTCGAGGAGGAGAGTCTTTTCTCGGCTTTTATTAAGTAAGTGATGAAAGTAACCTAATAAAATAAATTTCTTACAAGTCTAATTGTTTGTAAATAATATTATTATGGTAAACTGTGATTAAAATTATGTTGCCTGAAGAAACAATGAATCCAATGAGTCCATCCCCCATCACCAGATACGGCGCGCTGCGGCGGCGCTTGGTGGTGTGCTTCGCGTGGTGGTCGTGCGCGGTGTTCGTGTTCTACGGGCTGGCCGTGCGCGCGCACGCGCTGGCCGGCTCGGCGCACGCCAACTACGCGCTGCTGGCGGGCGCCGAGCTGCCGGCGCTGCTGCTCAACACGCTGCTGCTGGACCGCGTGGGGCGGCGCCCGCTGCTCACGGCGGCCTTCCTGCTCACCGCCGTGGCGCTCATCGCCATTCCTTGCTTGCCTGAGAGTCAGTATTCCTTTAGTTCTTCAGACACATATACCTAGCGGCTTAGATCGCTGCCAAAATGTGTTGGGTCTCATTTGCAGAACGTGGAAAATAAATGTTAGGATTTTTGAACAGAGTAAGAACTTTTTAGTTCTTACTCTGTACAAAAATCCTGCAATTTTGGAAGGTTGAAGCATGTTAATCCAATTCGTACTTGCTTCCATTTTCTTACAACTAGCGGAGTTATGCCAGGAGAAGATACATTTACAGGTTCTGTTATAGAACTTGAGATCTTTTAGACAGAAAGACACATGCTTTAGTCTTGGATTCCCTGTGCCGAAACTCTCCATCTTAACACATCCTTCGTCCTTGTTAAAAAGGACGTCCTTATTAGGTTGTTCCATGTGATGCTTTTGAAGCAACACTCGTCTCACAATACAATTATTCGCCATTTATTTAAAAACATTCAAGAATTGAGGCTATGGAAACCTTCGAATCAAGGTTGGCATTAATATAGTTTGATTGTGTGTTACAGATGAAAGCGGCTGGGGCACAGCGCTGTTCCTGGCGGGCAAGATGGGCGCTACCATGGCGCTGAATGCCCTGTACGTGTACACGGCCGAGCTGTTCCCGACGCGCGCGCGGCAGCGGCTGCTCGCGGCCTGCTCCACCTGCGGCAGGATAGGCGCCATCCTAGCGCCGCAGACGCCGCTGTTGGTAAGCACTCACAGTGATATTCCTACGCGTAATAATTACTACTAACTTTGGTACTTGGCTTTTGGAATGATGTGCCCTATCCATTGCGACTTCAGCTTTGTAACGCGCTGAGCTGTCGGTTCTGCTGTTGTTTGTTTGCCTGACTTCTGGTTTGATCACGTAGAGAAACTCCAAGCTCTCTCCATTGCTCGCTGAGTAATTCTGAGTTTTCTTATGAGGCCCATAGTTAGCGACCATTTTGTCTCAGATCCATATGTCATCACTAGCAACACGCGCTGTTCGAAGACTGTGGTGTTCAAGCGCGGAGGAATTTTGGACGAGAAGACATCTCGGTTTTTATAAACTTCGATTTTATTGTGCGCTTGCCTTTTCAGGCGGCTTACGGAGCGTGGGTGCCCACCACCCTGCTGGGCGCGCTGCCGCTGTGCAGCGCGGCGCTCACGCGGCTGGTGCCGGACACGCTGGGGCGGCGGCTGCCGGACTGCTTCGCGGACCTGGACAACTCCGCCGCCACCACCGACACGGACATCCCTTAGACACCCTCCCTTCGTGCCTGACAACTGGTGGGGAACTTTAAGAGAGTCCGGTAAAAGAGAAATGTTTGAAATAAAATCTGTGGCGGGCCACCACAGTTGACATCGGGTGGCGTTTCTCAGGCTCATATAAAAAATTACGCCACACGAACCTGAGACGGAAGCAACTCACTACTTCACAGTGGAGGGCGGGGCTATCTACCTCGATGTTATTTTTGTCGAATTTATTTATGAGATTAGTTACCATTTGCGGTGTTATCCCAAAATGAGAATTAGGAATTATTAATATTAGGATGGGATTTTACAAATAAATTGCTTAGCCACTTGTTGCCTTCATTTTAGGGATAGGACTATCTGTCTACTTCTGGTATGTACTTAACATCTTATAGATAGCCTGTTAAACTGATATTTATTATGAAATAACTTCACAAATCACCACAAAATTGAGGCCACGTTTTTAGATAGCGAAGAGGAAAACGTTCGGTTGCTTAGTGTCTTCAAACTTTCCCACCAGTTCTGGGGAAACCATGGATTCATGGATCTCAAGCTAAGCTACATTTATTGATAAGGGTGAACGGGTTAGCGAAATATCGCGTGTCAGTGCATTGACGAAGACATTAGTTATAAAAATAACATAGCTTTAACTTTTATATTATAAAAAGCACAAAATGACATTAAGCTAGCATGTATGTGGAATTCGGCGGTAGAATTATGTAAATCAATCCAAAGTTAATAATTATGTGAGTATATTTTGCCGGAGGCTCGTGAAGTGACAGCGAAGGAACAAGAAAGCGGGCAGTTCGATACTGCCGCGACAACTTGAACATCATCCCTCGCAGCTCCTACTGCAGTCCCGCCGTGACCACGAGCCATGCGATTGGGTCGAAAAATCGATATTTTAAAATCATCGTATTAAACGTGGCACGTATTTATTATTTAAATTATAGTATCTCACAAATGACATTATTTGACGATAGGTATACACACCTACCTACAGGCCATAGTTATTATTTACATGCTTCCTCATAAGACTCGATTAGGAGAACGAGATTTCAACTTTTTAACGTTAACAAAATAAGTTAATAGCTTTAAGATCGCCGTCCCTAGAGCTTAAACTGACTGTCGAAATAAACGCTGGCTTCACTTGCATCACGAATTGAAGTTTATCACGTTGTATCAAAGCTTAATATTAATTCTTAAGTTTTCAAATTATTAGTTTTAAGGATCAGATAATGTGGCTAATTCTAATATACACAATGAACAATCTCTAAACTGGAATGACAGGTCTAAATGTATCGTTATCCCTCTCATAATACTCGCTGCGGACAAAGCTAGCACTAGACTGACTCGTCAAATTAGTTCACTCTAGAGATTGTATACAGCAGAGTTTGCCACATTACCTCGATCAATGCACTGGACGTTAGATATGACAAATTGTCATGTAATTGATAGATAATTAAAAATTAATAATTGTTTTAATTCGTATAAATTAATACCTAAGTATAGATTTCGTAATTTTGTAAGACAAAATTAGGAGTAAGATTAGTAACATGTCTAAAGTGACAATAAACAATTTAAACAACAGCAATACTTGCTCAATTTGGTGGTTTCATTTTTCCTTCTTGTGGTATTTTATGAAATCATGATAGCAGCAACGGTGCTGTGCTTCCGAGGCGCTGGAGTGAAGACCTCGAGCCTCGATAGACCTCTCACTGAGTAGACGGACGACATCAAGTGAGTAGCAGGAAGCTGCTGCGTGCAGGCAGTGCGAGACTACTGTATGTGGAAGCCCTTACCGATACCAATGCCCAGCAGTGGGCAGCGACGATAGCAATCATACTCTGCAGAACCGTCCTGCAACTCAAAAAGAAAAGTAACCATGCTAGGTTGTGCTTTGGTCTAAACTACGCCTATGTTATTTCAGAGGCAAAGTATACAGAAAAGGTTTTGGACACGACTATTACAGACCACGGGGATACTTGTACTTGTATATCAAACTCCAGTTAGATGTCCACAGCTGGGCATAGATCTCTGTAAGAAGTTCCACAAACAGTAGTGTTGCGCCGCCTGCAATCAGCGTAACAGTTCCTTGCGACTGGTTTGATGTGGTTTGTTCACCTCGTGGGGAGTCTGCCAGCGCTGCGCTATCCAGTGCGAGGTTACCATTCCCGCAGTTTGGTGGCCAGCGTGTCGTGCCCGTTCATTGCCACTCCGCAACTTATCGAGCTCTGTGATTACCTACTCTGGTATCTTCTATGGATCTTCTCCTTTCTGATCTGATCACGTAGAGAAACTCCGAGTAAATAGCTGTTTCCATCGCCCGCTGACTGACTGAACTGAGTGTATGAACTTCGTAAGAAAGCTGAGATTGTTTATATTATTTTGCATAGTTATAAAACTAATGAGTACGGTACAGTACCTAATTTTATTGACTGATTGTTTAAAAATAGCAATAATAAGGAAAATCAATTATTTATTTTTAGAATTTTATATTTTGTAACTGTAATAGCATCAGTTAGTACCTAGCAGTGTATAAAAACAAAAAGTCATGTCAAGCACGTTCAGCCTTGCGACAGGCTGCAGCGGCTATTGTTGCTTTAACAACGCTACGACAATATTTTACAAATGATATTGAACAAATCACATTGTTCAAAGTAGATTCCCCAACATGAATGGTTCAAAGTCGTGCAATGATTGAGTTACGCCTATTGTGGCAATGGTCACTGAGGTGTGACGCGGTTACGCAACCGTGGTCGCTGGTGGAGACATGGCGGACACAATGATGTCTCTCCATGATGGTCTCCTGGCCACCAGTCAGTTTCAACAGAGGCTGCCCTCCTACGCAGGAGGTATTATATTACACGGGTGTGTGCGCTAACAGGTGTGTTTCTCACTCTTATATTCCCATCGGACAGCGGGCTATGTTAAGTCTCTCTCTGAGGGACAATATCCGTAACGAGGAAATCCGTAGGAGGACCAAAGTAGCCAACATTGCTCAACGAATTAGTAAGCTAAGGTGGCAGTGGGCAGGCCATGTCTGTCGCAGAACCGATGGAGGCTGGGGCAGACGTGTTTGGAGACCGTGTATCAGTAAGCGCAGTGTGGTACGCACTCCGACCTGACGGCCTTAAGAAGGTAACTTGGAAAGTCAGCGGATGAGAAAGGCGGAGGACCGTATGCGATGGATGCTCTCACGGAGGCCTATGGCCATCAGTGGACACAAACAGTTCGATTACTTGTTATTCCCATAGGATAGCAATTCGATATGAGCGGACGGCAAATAGCTTAACTTGCTTTCCGTGGGGTAGGTATGTCAATTGCCAAACTTCCCGACTCTGAGTCGCTCCTGAGAATTTCTTTGTAGAAAACCCAATAACTTTTTTGGCTTTATTATCCGCTGCTGAATAAGCTAGCTATGAGTCCGACAAAGCAGTTAACTGACGCCGTACATGATGTATGGAAGAGCCTATGTGTACCTTATGATCCGTCCTCGCCACTTCTGTATCAACGCCTCTATGACGGCCATGACCTAGAGCTTTCAACCTAGCATTCAGTAACGTCTGGCGTTCAGGCAATCATCTGATTAGTGTGCGCGTTCAGTGCTCTGTTTGCTTTCATTCGGGACACTGCTCAACATTTAGAGCAAACACTTCCTCTATTTATTCGGCTACAAAATAATATTATCTAAGTATTTACATTTCAAAAGATTCCTGAAATATTTTATTTAATATTTTTTCATAAATAAATAGTAAGTAATCTTTGCCATTGTCATTCGGATTACGGACATACCTGGTGATTTCTGGTTGTTCCTATTACCTTTATATCAAGGTGATAGTTAAATAAGGCGTAGTATTTCTGGATCTAAGAAAATATACATTCGTAAAGATTTTGGATCTAAGGAAAAAACTGAAGTCGTAATGATATTCGATTGGTGTTAACTAAGACTACTTTTTGGCAAACCTACCCTACCGCCTACCTACCCTACCGCCTACCTACCCTACCGCCTACCTACCCTACCGCCTACCTACCCTACCCCCTACCTACCCTACCGCCTACCTACCCTACCGCCTACCTACCCACCAAACGTCACCAAAGTCATCAGGGATTTTAAAAACTATAGTCGTGATGATGTTCGATTGCCTAAAAATGTTTCACAAAATGTGTGTGAGGAAGGCCAAGGAGCGTTCAGCGGCGGCGGCGGCGCGCGGCGCGGACGTGGACCTGGAGCGCGTGACGCGCGAGCTGGGCTACCTGGGGCGCTTCCACGTGCGCGTGTACGTGCTGGTGGCGCTGGTGGCCGCGCAGGTGGGCCTGCTGCACGTGTCCTACATATTCCTGGCTGCGGATGTGCCCTACAGGTAACACCGTTCAATCACACTATCACATTTCACACTAATATTATAAAGGAGAAAGTTTGTATGTGTGTGTGTGTATGTTTGTTACTCCTTCACGCAAAAACTACTGGACGGATTGGGTTGAAATTTAGAATGGCAATAGATTATACCCTGGATTAGCACATAGGCTACTTTTTATCCCGGAAAATCAAAGAGTTCCCACGGGAATTTTAAAAAACCTACAGCCACGCGAACGAAGTCGCGGGTATCAGCTAGTTAAATATAAAGAAGAGAAGTGAGCATGAAACTCGAATAGGCGCTCCTATTTTTAAAGCTTTATTTGCGAAGTTACTTTGCACCCGGGAACCGAGCCCGCGATCCGGGGACCTGCCACTGATTAAGAGCACATCTTTCACCATTGCACCAGGAAGTCCCCGTGCTAGATAAGAGGTATTTACTATACCCATTGGTATCTGGTATATACTTATACTTTTGTTATTTAGTTTGGAGGTTACAAAACAGATTAGTCGGTTAGAATAATAAGTAAAATGGAAGCTACGAGTGAATTCCCTGTACATACACATATAGTTAGTTATTATCATACTCATGTCATACCTAGGGATAACTTTACCACTCGAGTGGATATACGTCCACTATGTATCGTATGGGCCGCGTTAACGTCAAAATTAACGTTCATGTTAACTTTACGACGAGGACAATTTTGTGCTACTTTTTTACATTTGGTTTCTATAATGTTTCACATACATTTTAAGAACTTACTCGCCATTTTTGCTCTGTGTGTCAACTATCAAAGATTTTTCATTTTCAAAAAAAAAAAGGACGGTTTATCCTGGGTTTGCCTTACCTAGGTACCTTACTAAAATCTTACATTCGACATGACAGTTGAGACAAAACAAAAATGGCAAGCGAGTTCTCAAAATGTTATGCAGTCTATGTATGCAGTACATTTAGATTTTTAAAATACCGTGATAACTTTTTGATTATCCGGAGCAAAAAATAGCCCATGTCCTATGGAAGCTATGTCTGTATCAAATTCCGTCAAAATCAGTTAAACGGATGGGCTGTGAAAAGCTAGCAGACAGACAGACACACACACTTTCGCATTTATAATATTGGAAGTAAGACGTCGGCCCACTCTCCGGGCGGGGCGGGGTTCGATCCCGGACAGGCAGCTCTTTAGAATATTCTACGTGACTATTTCTAGGTATGTTTATGAATATTTTTATCCAAAATCACAATACAATTTCGGACAATTTGAATACAATAGAGAAGTATGTAGTTTATTTGTCAACTACTTACTGCAATTACAGTTTAATTTACTGCAATTTACAGTCGTGTCATAAAAGTACGCTTTGATTGAGTTGATACATAGGTAGCTGTGGCTGAAGGCGATTCCATTTCAGTTATATTGGATTCTTTATTATCACTTCAACACGTAGGTACTCTTAGCAACTTGCGTCTTGTTATTATACATTGCACAATGCCTATTACAGTTTACAACTAGATGCAAGAATTGAAAGAATTCGATTCTCCACCGGGGCTCTGCAATGCCGGCAATGAAGGGTATTCCATTGAAATTGAAATCAGTATCTGCACTAATATATAGTATGAAAAAAGAAAAGACTGCAAACCGATTGACTGACATAATATCAACGTACTTACAGCTTACTTACCACTTACCAGGGTCTACAAATAATGAGTTTTTTTCAAATTTTAGGTTTTCTTAAATAGCGTTAACCCCAACTCAGAGAGTATTTTGAAGAATTGTAACGGAATTATTTTAAAAACTTAAGTAAAATGCCAACAAAGTAGAGGGCATCCGCAAAACTAACTGACATATTATCATACAGCTGTGTACAAACTTGAGATTTTACTTGTATGTAGGTTATGGTTTGCTCTACAACATAGATCCACACTAAGAATGGAGCACCGCCAGGCGGGCAGCTAGTCTATAGATGCACGAGATTTGCAATAAACGTGATGCAAAAGAATTTTTAATAATGTAATACCTACTTATAGTTAGTGGAATGCGTACCTATTTCATAACTTCAAGTTATCTATGCCTATTAAGGTAGGTACACTAGCTACCTGTTGCTATTCGGATTAAAACTCAAAATGGTTTTGAGTAGCAGTCCTAGACCGAGTTGTTTGAGCTATTGATATCTCAATTTTCTTCATTGTTATGTCCATTCTAATGTGCGTCTTATATTGGCCGCTGCTGCCGCGTGCCGCGTGCCGCGTGCCGCGTGCCGCGTGCCGATGTCACTCGCTTTTTCAGCCGCAACTTGTGTAATACCTAACTGTATTTATGTAATATTATGTACTTATCTATATTGTAAGTCATTTATTTTTCGCGGTTCTTTCGGTTCTGGTTTTGAGTCTTGTAGAAATACAAATATTTGTGGCAAAAAAAGGAACTCATGTTTCTCTAACATTCCTTCACAACTGTTCCCACTGCCAAGGGTTACTGGTAGAGATCTCCTAGACAGAGTAATTTCCATCTCCACTTCTTATCTTTTTCTTTTAATGTTACTAATTTCTGGTACGAATAAAAAGAAATGTTGCATCACGCATAGAAACTGTTCTAATTTTGTGTGCTCTTGTGCTAAATTTCATTAGTTATGAATTGAAGCCGAGTTTTCAAGTGGCACTTTAGACATTGAAGGTGTTGGATATTGGGTGATGAGGCATGACGATAACTTATTGACAAAGTGGTTACCTACCTACCTAGGGAAACCTTGTAATTACAATAGCTTGCCATTTAATGTAACACTTGACCTGCAAAGATAAAATACTATGTGATTTCGTTTTTGATCTTCTCCCTATTTATCCTAACCTTAACTACAGATCAATTTGGTTGTTTGTCTTAACTGCGTTAATTCCTATTAATTTCCTATTAGTTAAGAGATTTACCTACTCCGATTTTGTCGTATGCCATTTTATTGTATGTTATTAAATAAATTAGATAAATTTTATCTAACCTCTGAGATTTTTATGGTTCACTTATATTATGAGTAGGTATACTACAAGGAATTGTATTTTTGTAGAGATATCATTGGTATCTAGGTCAAATTAGGTGTCTACGTTGCAATGAAAATTTACACTAAGTATTTCCTGCGGGGATCTTTGATTTTTTGGTTTATAAAGTAGCCTTTGTGTTAATCCAGAGATATAATCTATCTCTATTCCAAAGTGCAGCCAAATCCATCCAGTAGTTATTGCGTTACAGAGTTACAAACAGACACACACACACACACACAAACTTTCGCCTTTATAATAATATTATTAGTATGATAGTGCGATTACTGCCATGCCCACCATGCTCTCTGCAAGAACTACACAAGTTACATCTCTGATACACACCTATTCGTAGATTTTTATATCAACGTTAATTCTGATTTTTGGTCCTTCCTCAAGCGACACATAATAGATGTCATTTAAGATTCTGGTCACATGAGCGAACATCCTGTTTCCGGGACACGGTGTAGCCAGTAGATACCTTTGTACGTGACGATGGCTTTTCCTTGCCGTATTTTGACTGCTCAGTGCAGAAGAGCCCTATATATTTTGCCCTTCACTGGGGTACAATTATTTGAAGTTCATCGCTCCGCATGAAAATTCCGCTATGTAGAAAAATCGCAAGTTTTCAGGCGACTCTATCACACTCAAATTTTTCGAAAAAAGTTTCTATACTTTTAGATCAAAATCACATCGCTAAGAAGATTATCCCTTTGACTAGCACATTTGCTAAAGAACGGGTATTTTTGTGCGCACACGCCATAATTGAACACAAGTGTAAATAATTAAAATTTATAACACCCCCGACAAGTGAAGGTTACAGTAACTAGAAAAAAGCTGATAACTTTCAAACGGCTGAACCGATTTTCTTGGATTATAGCTAAGAACACTCTCGATCAAACCACCTTTCAAACAACAAAAACTAAATTCAAATCGGTTCATTAGTTTAGGAGCTACGATGCCACAGACAGATACACAGATACACAGACACACAGATACACACGTCAAACTTATAACACCCCTCTTTTTGTGTCGGGGGTTAAAAATAACATCAAAAACGAAAATTCAAAAAAAAAAATACACAGCGAATTTTGCATGTGCAGCGACAATTTTTTTCTTCCTCTAATGAGGTCTTCGATAAAGAATACCTACGTGCAAAATCTCGAATCTCTGGAACCGGTGGCTCACTCATGTAACAAAAAGAGATTCGTATATTATCAGTTGTTTTTTCTAGAAAAACTGATAGTGCTTTCCTTTCTGTGTTCGTATTTGTACAAACTTTGTACTACAACTCTTCGATGAAATATCGATCGTTGAGTAGATCTTCTCCGTTTTATTGTATTTCTAGCAGCTTGTTTATATCTTTATACGGACTGTTCTCTACACTTAGCGGATTGTTCTGCATGAACAATTTGTTTACTTACAAAGATTTTTTAATGTATCATTCGAGGGCAAACTGTGTAGCGTCTACTAAACTAAAGGTTACTTAACAAATACATCAAACAACTATGGCAAGAAGATACTTGTATAAAGGTTTGTAGTTAGTAGTTTTTGTCTGATCATCATCATTAACGCGATCAACGCATCATCGGCCCACTACTAAGCACGAGTCCCTCCTGCTCTCAGAATGAGAAGCTTCAGGCCGCAGTCCGCCACGCTGGTCGTGCAAATTGACAGACTTCACACACATTTGGAAACATAATGAAAAACTTTCAGGCATGCAGTTTCAAAACGCACTTAACTCCGAAAATTAGATGTTCGTGCTCGGATTGGAACCGCTGACCTCCCGATACTGAGATGCACGTCTCAATAACCACTAGGCTATTGCGGCTCGGCGCCGGCGCCGGCGCATGTTCGTCCGAGTTCCCAGAGCTTCTCAATATGTGCTGAGGAGGGGTTTTAGTGGGTAGGAATCTCACATAACTCGAGCGGGTATCATGAGAACATTTCCCCCTCGAAAAAAAAGGCTGTTGTGGTTTTTTGTCTGATAAAGCAGTAATTATTTAAATTAATGATTTTTAACTCCTTCATTTAAATAGTTACTATTTTATCATAATTTTATGACCGTAAGATTCAATCGCTCTCTCCGTCACTCGTTTCCACTCGTTTCATACAATCGTAGTTCCAATTTCATTTGAATATTAAGCAACCAAAGTCCATGAAATTTTGCAGACATATTCTAGAAACTAATATTTCCTTTATTTCATTGTTTGTTGGTTTTCTCTCGCACCTGCACACCGACACACGCAACACACGCGACACACGCGAACACCGCAAAGTGTGTCCTCAATTGATTAGCCGCCAGTTAACCTTTACTTTAATCGCTAAAAAGGTTAACAGCTTAATAGGTTTTTATCCATTGACGGCGCTCTCTCCGTCACTTGCTCCATACAAACGTAATTTAGCTCTCATTTAAATATTAACCATTCGAACTCCATAAAATTTCGTAGACACGTTCTAAACTAATATCTGTGTACTAGATATTTTTTCAGATTTTCGTAAAAATATCTAGTTTTAGATTTCTAGGTACATGAGTTAAAAGACTTGTATCTAAATCTTTGAATCCATGTTACTTTACCTAGAAAGAATCCAGAAAGCTAAAGTTTTGCACCAGTTTGACATTCCACATTAACAGAGCTCTCTCCATCACTCGCTTCATACCATCGTAGTTCGCATTTCATTTGAATATTAAGCAACCAAAGTCCATGAAATTTTGCAGACATATTCTAGAAACTAATATCTGTGTCTGTGGTGTTTTGATTTTTCTAAAAATATGTAGTTTTAAAATTACAGGGCTCAAAGATGTATATGTATGTATTTATATAATATACTCGTGAATAAGTTGCTGCACAAGTTTTTGCGAGTTAATGTAAACGTATTACTCGTTGAATCTGAGGCGAAACTTTTTGATTCATTGCCGAACTGAAAGTGTACTGAATATGAGACAAACAACTGTGTAAAGTTATCGATTTCTTCCTGTATTTTATGTTTCTTCGTTTAAGAATTTTTCTGGTTTCCAACTTAAGTCTACTTTCTTTCATTCTGAAGCTCTGGTGCTTCTTTTGCACTGACTCTCACTTTGTCACTATCTTAACAGGGCTCTCTCCGTCACTCGCTTCATACAATCTTAGTTCCAATTTCATTTGAATATTAAGCAACCAAAGTCCATGAAATTTTGCAGGCATATTCTAGAAACTAATATCTGTGTCTGTGGTGTTTTAGATTTTTCTAAAAATATGTAGTTTTAAAATTACAGGGGCTCAAAGATTTGTATGTAAATTTTTAAGACCGCGTAACTTTGAAACCGAATATTTTAACAGAAATCTGGAAAACCACAGACATAATTATTAGTTTCTAGAATATGTCTGCAAAATTTCATGGACTTTGGTTGCTTAATATTCAAATGAAATTGGAACTACGTTTGTATGAAGCGAGTGACGGAGAGACTCCTCTTAAGATTGGATTTTTCTAAATCGCTACGCGTTGAAGAATAAAGATGATTTATAATATTTTCGCCGAACCGCTGGTAGTCGCTGATCATTCATACAAATTATTCGTACCTTATCATTATAAATACTTTTAATATAGCAGTTTTAAAATTCTTCTGTCTTTATAATTACAGCTTATAAACATCATGATAAACTGAGTTTATTTTCTTAAACAAAGAGTCGGAAAAATATCAAGAAATCTCATAATAAGTGTTAAAGTAACCTTTACACAGACCTAAGCTACGTGCCGCCACTGTGAGAGCGTCGCGCGGCGCGTGCGCACATTCCACGTACGGTGTGTGACATCGGCGACGCGGTACGGACGACAAATACCGCTTCTTGATAAATAACCATTAGATACATATATCTATATTAAGTTATATTTTACTTTAAACCCCAAAAAATACTCTAAAATAGAAATAGTGATAAAGAGAGTCATAAAATAATCAAAAAGCTGTATGTGTTATAGAAATTCGAATTATATATTGACAATTTATGCAAACACCTTGAGTTTTCGCAAAACAATTAAATAAATAAAATAGTATTTGTAGGAAACAGACGTTTTTGGTCTAAATTGTCAGTTATAAAGTGATACGTGGTGATATAGACAATAGATATTAAAGTTACAGTTAATTTTAAAGTAGAAAATAAGTAAAATGGGAAATGAGGAGAAGGCTTCGACGGAGAAGGCGGGTCACGTGGACACGGACGCGCTGATGCAGGAGTTGGGGCAGTTCCGCAAGTTCCACGTGCTGAACTACTGCCTGCTGGGCGTGGTGCCGTTCGTGCTGGCCCACTACGCCATCAATTATGTCTTCCTGGCAGCTGATGTTGATTACAGGTGATATTCATTACTAAGAAGTCTTTGATCTGTACAATCCTGTATGTTAATTTAGCTTTGTGATGGTTCTAATAAGTTAAGTGATTTTGTGAAGTGGTGATGGTAAAAAGAATACCCGGTTGGGTTTGTTGTGAGCTCTTCTCAGACCTGGACGCGTTTGGAACCCTCGTAGCTTTAGTTTTAAATTTACGTAATATTAATTATCATCATTATATCAAGTTACAAATCTAACCATTCAGACGATCTTACAATAGTACCTATTTGGAATAAATGATTTTTATTTTTATTTTATGAAGTTACATCTTAGTAACCAGTGTTTTAAGTTAATTGTTTTAGCAATATACCAAAGAAATAGATTTTTTACGTAAAGTATACCCAGTGTAGGCAATTATTAAAGGATTTTATCAAATCAGCGACGCATGTAACAACTGGTACATCAAACTAACTATGATATGATAATTTTACAGCTATAATAGCTAACGTCCTGTTTAGTTTAGATGTACATCACTTCAACCATAGTGGTTTCGACATCAAAGTCTAACTGTCAAAGACTGTGATAAATTCTTTTGATTCAGTTCAATACTTTTAAATCTTCATTATTATCATCATTGTAATAATTACCTAATTATTTCGTACAGGACTATATTTTTGGACAAATGAAAGCGTTGCTCTGTGATAATATGTATACTAAATACTTATTATATTTTCTGAATCTCGCAGTTATTCCCACCTTTTGATCTGCGACGCCTCAAATGAATATCTCTAAATACGCCAACTTTCACATGTCGCGTGCATGCATGTTGCACATGGTGGTGTGAAAACGAGTTATTTAGCCAAAACGAGTGTTGGAGTGGGCTTTGTGGCGCTCGTACGCTGAAACTATTGAGTCTACAAAAAAAGGTGACTACACAAATTGTAGGAAATTGTCTCTAGTTTAATTGTTACATAGCCACTTTTATCGTAAAATGAATGGGAAATAAGTTATCGTGAAAAATTGTTTTTGGGCGCCATTTTTCCAAGATGGCGGCGCGAGCGGCAAAGGTACGAGGTGGCAAAATAAAAATTCGGAAAGAGCACATTGAAATCTACGAAACCACCAATTTGCATAATTTTCTGAAAACTTTCCATCTCATATTACCAAATTACTGGACTATGTGGCAATATTACATTATTCCTAAGCATTAGGTATACTTTCGTAGCTCATTCTCCTTTATAGACTTTATCGGCGTTGAAGGATAAGAAAACTTCTAGTATGAACTCTTGTTATGTTCAACCTTATCACTATCAACAGCAAACTTAAGTGTGTAAGTAAATAAGCGCCAAATAAATCAATTATTGAACTAGTTTGGTTGGGCGCACAACTATTTCTGTAATATCTTTCTAGGTATTACTGGTTGATAGAATTAAAGACGATCAAGTCCTTTTCTATAAAATAATATTATGTGTGGAGGATTTCAATCCATTGGTAAACATTCAGATTTATTTCTCAATTTTTAGATTTTGTAGTTTTTAATAAATAAAAGAAAAAATGTTTTGTGTTTCCGATTGGGATTGAAACTAGCTTTATTCATTTTGTGGTAATTGTGATGATTTGATAAATCTGATATTTTATATTTTAGTGTTAGTCTTTTATTAGATATATGTTTTAATTTTAAATTTAACTTTTTTTGTGCGATATTTAACGACATAACACTTAATAGGTTTCCTAACCACTATCATATAGAATCTTATGGAGGTATACGCTATTACATAAACAACAATTACGCGCAAAACTTGGTAATGTCTTATTTCTAGTTTTTAACAGACGTATATTATTAGTTTTCTTCATTATACTTAATTCACTGAAAAATGGCTACAGTGTCCCGGAAGTCTCATCAAGATGGTTAATAATTTAGCAGTTCTATTCTATGATCATCGTAATATCTATGTTTACTTCTAGTAATTACTGTCACATTACCAGCATCCTGTTGAAATCAATTTCAAGTGAATTCTGAAAAATCTGTCATTTTCTAGTACCTATGTGGTAATTCACTAGAGAGTATTTATTATTGGTAATTAAGATTACGTAAGAGAACATTTTGTCCCAGATGTTTCTGTTATTTTTCTCAATTTAGTCATCGTAATAAAATTTCAAGTAAATTAACTAAATATGTAATGCTAGACGTAATGAGGAGAAACCCAATAAGATTTTATAAATAAAGATAGAAACATTTTATTGAAAACTATTCATATGACGAATCTATCATTTAATAAGAAGAATTATTAAAAAATTATTTCTTAAGAAATAAAAGATGTGAATATCAAACTTTTGGAACGTTTGAGAATTTATATTCAGAACCGAAAGGAGTTACGAAATATATCTGAATTCTGTGAGAATGTATATGGAATCTCTCAGAGGTTTGATTTAATCGAAGTGATATTGTGAGGAAGGAAACTGCAGTATTTAAAGATGTGGTCATGAGGTCATGTGGGTCAACTGGTGCTGAATGAGATAATGTCGAGGCCGAACACCGGAAACACTTTAAGATCCTCTAACAAGGATGTCAACTCATTTCACTTGATCTGGTAAAAACAAGATCACATTAATTAACAAGTACTACGTAGAGTTATTACCTCTCTTGTTCTTAGATAAGGAAGCTGTTTATTTATTTTTCCTTTTAACTCTATTTAATATCAAGGGCGCAAGAAAACCGGGTTTCGTCTTTTAATTGTAAGGATAAACACCCGACGACAGCCCTGTGAATGTTAAGATTTCTGGATTTGCAGCGATGCTTTGCGAAAACAAAAAAAAAAATACTTGGAGACCTGAGGTGTCATTGATGTATTAAATAAATAAATCATTGCTTAGGTACGTACTTTTCGTGGTTTTATAATTTTGTTTTACCTACCGATTCCTACTATAATCTAGTATTATTGTATTGTTACAGTTTGTATGATTATCAAATTTGTTCAGCTCTTATCGAATCTTTTATGGGTTTTTTGTTAATTTTTTGTTAAATTAATTTGCATGAAATGCCCCGAACAGTCAAACTGTTAGTTTTTTGCGAACAGTATCTGAAAAACTTCGTAAGTATCTAATGATGACTTTAAATATAATCCTGCATTCGAGACTTATTAATTAGGATTCTGCCATCTTTGGTTGGTGCAGGTATTGGTAGCTCTAGTTACGTTTTCGTCTCTAATGAGCCGACCAAAAAACAACTTTTTTATCATTTTGGAACTACTGGATCAATAATATGGTCAAAGCAAGTTTAGACTAGTTAACCAACTCAGTTACAGTTACTTAACAGTTTACTTAGAGTGAATTTGGTATTGATTTGTCGTTTGGTAATAAGGCTCTGATAAGCCGTGATAGCCTAGTGGTTAGGTTAGGTTCGATCCCGGGCACGCACCACTAACTTTCCAGTTATGTGCGTTTTAAGCAATAAATATCACTTGCTTTAACGGTAAAGGAAAACATCGAGAGGAAACCTGCATGTTTAAGAGTTCTCCAAGTTCTCAAAAGTGTGCGAAGTCTGCCGATCCGCATTGGGCCAGCGTGGCAGACTATGGCCTAAACCCTTCTCACTCTGAGAGGAGACCCGTACTCAGTAGTGGGGCGGAAATGGGTTGATCATGATGAATGAGGCTCTCTATGTAAGTCCAAATATACTCTGGCTCAAATCGCTTGTAGCATCTGACCTCTCTAGCAGGCAGAGCATCTACCGAACAAGTTGACCAGCTATGAGTTAATATTCAAACTTATATTTAACTGCTGAATTTTTACAATACATTCTGGCGGTAGAAGCTATCAGACGTCCAGCATGAGCGTGGAGGCATTTGAAGCTGGACAGATTTACTATTTAAGTACCAATTAGTATAGCTATGGGATATTACTGAGTTGCATTATCTGCTCTACGGCCTTTTATAGACTTAGGTCTGGTACAGTCGATTTCTGCATTTCTCTCTATTAACTATTATTATTAATACAATTTTAGTAATTCACTTCCTTGTGGGTCTGTTTGTTTTTTAAGTTTTGCTCTATGATTTTATTGACGTGAGGTTTGATGATTATTATCGCTCACACCGACATCATTCGTCACTTTGTTTTGTATACATTACCGTTACTTTCTATATTGTCTCACTGGGATGTGCTGACAATATTTGGAATCATTTACATAATATGTATATGGAAGCTGATAATAAACTAACAATATTTTATTTTTGTGGTCTTCATTATAATAACGTGTAACGGAGAGTGTACATGTTCAAAATATCGACGAAATCTATACAAACTTACGATTGCGTAAATTTGATTTTTCTTTACTTATCTCCGTTTCGGCTGAAATTATAATACATATAGTGTTGTCATGGTAACCGTGATATTTTCAGATGTGTGGTGCCGGAATGCGAGTCCGCCAACAGCACGGTGTACAGCCCCTCGTGGCTGCAAGGTGCGCTGGGCGGCGGCGCGCGCGAGCGGCGCTGCTCCAGCAAGGCCCCCGTCGACGCCGAGCTGCCGTGCGAGGCGGGGGCCTTCTCCGAGCAGCTGCGGCCCTGCGACCACTGGCTCTATGCTTCCAGCGATACCATCGTGGCAGAGGTAGGCATACACGATGCTGGATAGGGCACTGGCAGCCCGTGGGTGCGATCAGCGGTGTTTTGGCGTCGACGCCGAGCTGCCGTGCGAGGCGGGGGCCTTCTCCGAGCAGCTGCGGCCCTGCGACCATTGGCTCTACGCTTCCAGCGATACCATCGTGGCAGAGGTAGGCATACACGATGCTGGATGGGGCACTGGCAGCCCGTGGGTGCGATCAGCGGTGTTTTGGCGTCGACGCCGAGCTGCCGTGCGAGGCGGGGGCCTTCTCCGAGCAGCTGCGGCCCTGCGACCACTGGCTCTATGCTTCCAGCGATACCATCGTGGCAGAGGTAGGCATACACGATGCTGGATGGGGCACTGGCAGCCCGTGGGTGCGAACAGCGGTGTTTTGGCGTCGACGCCGAGCTGCCGTGCGAGGCGGGGGCCTTCTCCGAGCAGCTGCGGCCCTGCGACCACTGGCTCTATGCTTCCAGCGATACCATCGTGGCAGAGGTAGGCATACACGATGCTGGATGGGGCACTGGCAGCCCGTGGGTGCGAACAGCGGTGTTTTGGCGTCGACGCCGAGCTGCCGTGCGAGGCGGGGGCCTTCTCCGAGCAGCTGCGGCCCTGCGACCACTGGCTCTATGCTTCCAGCGATACCATCGTGGCAGAGGTAGGCATACACGATGCTGGATGGGGCACTGGCAGCCCGTGGGTGCGAACAGCGGTGTTTTGGCGTCGACGCCTCTCTGCGTTTGTCGTCCGAGGCTCCGACACAAAAATCAGATTTTACAACAACTAATAAAATAATATCAGTATTGCAAGAGTACAATCGTGTCACTCTCCTACAGTAAGCATTATAAATAACTTGACCTTACTTTAATTACACTTACTGCTCATCTGACCGCGAAGTTACTAAGTAAGTAACTTATAATTTTTGTGCATTGCTTTCAGCAAAAATACTTGTTGATTTTCAATTTTATTGATTTGTTCCTTAATTTTATTTATTGGTTAATAACATTGTTTTTTGGGGTTTCGTACCTCAAAAGGAAAAAAGGTACCATTATAGGATTACTAGAGGATGCCCGCGACTTCATTCGCGTGGATGTAGGTTTTTGAAGATCCTGTGGGAACTGTTTGGTTTTCCGGGATAAAAAGTTGTCTATGTCAATAACATGGACGCAAGCTACATCGGTGCCTTTCATACAAATCGGTTGAGCGGATGGGTATTTAGGAATCCCGTGGGAACTCTTTGATTTTCCGGGATAAGAAGTAGCCTATGTCCGTCCCCGGAATATAAGCTAACTCTGTACCAAATTTCGCCAGAATCGGTTAAACTGTTGGGCCGTGAAAAGGTAGCAGACAGACAGACACACTTCCGCATTTATAATATTAGTATGGATTTCAGTGTCTGTCTGTCTGTCCGTCCGTCTATCGTGTCTGTCTACAAAACCTGTAAGATACTTTCCGGTAACCTAAAGACCGAAATCCGTGAATTTGTGGTTACATCACAAAAAAAAATTAAAATGTGTTGACGAAAAAATTAATTTATTAAATCACATATAGATAGATGGCTCTATTATCATTAACTTGCAGTGTTGCACATAAAAATGTTATATCTTGTATAATGATACGGAACCCTTCGTGTGGGAGTCTGACTTGCACTTGACCGGTTTTTAGGTCATGGTTTTTCTTCTTCTTGGTTGGATTTTTACTATTAGGCTTTCATTGAATCTTTATTTTTTGTTGTTTGCACTATTTATATTACTGACTCACGTAGCATGTAAAAACTGAAAGAAGGTCGGTCGATCGACAAAAGGATCTAATGAAACATGATCTACTTTAAAAGGGATCCCATGCTTAATTTTTCTACCAAATTGGTAATTTAGTTTTCATTAAAGTGTCCAATTATGTTAAAAACTAAAATCTAAATTATTAAAACAAAGAACCTAGAACTAAAAACCTTAAAAAATATAATATAATAACTAAAAAAAATATTAAAAGAAGTCCCTTTAGGCAAGGTTCCGAAGATACTGGCAGCGTTCCCCCTTTTGATGGCTAGACTAATTCTTTGTCCGAGGTAGCTACCTCTTCGGTCTCCTGTGATGTCGACTAACCTTTAAAAAATATTTGAAGGTCCATTCATTTACATGGAATGTTTTACACGAAAGGCATTATCTGTCTAGAAAAAGAGCTAAGGCGGCTGTAACGATTTTGCGATTGTCTGCAAAAACCTATTTATTATTCGATGTCTCCTAACCTCCAATTATGGCTATTATTTGCTGAATACGACCTTCAATATTTGGCAATACTTAATTTAATTGGTATGAAGTTGCTTGCTATCAAATATTTAGAGTTAACCACAATATGCTAAAAACGTTTACTTAACTACTTTTTAGTGTATTCTTGGAATTGAGTTACGTCCGGGTATATTTTCATGTACTTACCTAGGCAAAACAACGTCGTTATTCATACTAATGTTTGAAAACAAGTGTAAATTAATTTATAACACCCCCGACAAGTGAAGGTTACAGTAACTAGAAAAGAGCTGATAACTTTCAAACGGTTGAACCGATTTTTTTGGATTATAGCTAAGGACACTCTCGAACAAGCCAACTTTCAAACAAAAAAAACCAAATTAAAATCGGTTCATTAGTTTAAGAGCTACGATGCCACAGACAGATACACAGATACATAGATACACAGATACACACGTCAAACTTACAACACCCCTCTTTTTGGGTCGGGGGTTAATTATTTACGATAGTAATGTGCTCGGCCGCTTCTTTCTCTTTCTGAAAATCTTTATTCGGGCTTCTTGTTCAGTGGTCTGGTTTGCCAATACCTTGTGGTGTACTTGCAGTTCGACATGGCGTGCCAGGAGTGGAAGCGCACGCTGGTGGGCACCATCCACAACGTGGGCATGCTGGTGTCGCTGCCTATCATCGGATACATCTCAGATCGGTCAGTGTGTACTTTAATTTTCTAAAAAATTCGAGCAAATCTTTTACGAGTATTATTGATTACTCCACGATTCTGTGATTAATATTATAGTCAGACGTAACCTATTCTGACTGGTCCCCTGAGTTTGTGTTCGTCGGGTTGGCCTACAGGCACAATCGATCTTGGATTTCGCTGGGTCTGAGGATATGACACAGAAGCCCTCATCCTTCTTTTATGAAATAAATCAAGTAACAAAATCACCACATGTGATTTCAAGTGTCCGTAGCAATTAAGTACATTATTTTAGATTGTCTGGGCATTTATCAGATAATTGTATTAATAGATCCCAGCTATCGATTAGTACGTAGGTTTTATGCAAGACTGCTGTTTTGAAAAAAGAAAATCCCGGCCTACTAGGTAGGCCCTCTGTTGATATTACTGGTTAACAACTCAGATGGGGCCGCAAGCGCGCCTTGGTGCTGAGCTGCACGCTGGTGGGCGCGATCGGCTCTCTCAAAGCGTTCTCCGTCTCCTACGAGATGTACGTCGTCGTCGAGTTCCTGGAGACGGTCGCCGGCGCCAGCGCCTTCCCGGCTGCTTATATTCTAAGTGAGTCCAAGTCAAATCATTTATTCAATCCAAGCACGAGGGTTCTAAATGCTAACATAGAGCTAGGTATTTCTTTACGTAGGTTGTTTTCATGATAACAAAAAGTGGTGTCAGACATAAAGGCACAGCTTACTCTACCTGAAATAGCTTGATGCTCGTTTTTGGTTATGACTTGCCAGGTAAATAGCTACTTTCCTAACTAAGCTCGGCCTCCCATTGGGAGATCCGAGGTACGATCCCTGACGTTTTCAAATCCAAGCTAATGATCTATGGCTATGATCAATCAAATAATTTTATCAACTTTATTTTCTTGCTGAAAATTACAACATCATCTTTAGCAACTTTTATTTTTGTCGTTCCAGCCATCGAGCTGCTCGGCCAGGACAAGCGAGTCCTCACGACGGCATTCCTGGGCATCATGCTGGTCATCGGCGGCCTGAGCTTCGCCCTCCTCGCCAAAGCCTTCCCCTACTTCCGCACCTTCATCCTCGTCGCGTACCCACCTTCCTTACTCTTCCTCTCCTACATATACTTCCTCCCCGAAAGTATACGATGGCTGTTGTCCAAAGGTCGCAGGGAGGAAGCTTTGGAAATAGTTTTGAAAGCGGCCAAGATGAACAATGTGACGTTATCAGATGAGACGATGAGACAGTTGACTACTGTGGAGGAGAAAGTCAAGATAGATGACAAGAAGGAGTCAGTGGAAGAGGGAGGGTTGTGGGTGCAAGTGTTGCGCTCCCCGATCATAATGACTCGGCTAGCTATATGTTCGTGGTGGTGGATCACCTGCACCTTTGTGTTCTATGGTCTAGCGATCAACTCGGTTTCCCTGGCAGGGGACAAGTACACTAATTACATGTTGGTAGTGAGCGTGGAAGTCATCGCAGTGGTGACCAACGCGTTGGTTTTGGATCGCATCGGAAGGAAGACTACGTTATTGATAGCGTACCTTGTCTGTGGATTCTCTTGTGTGGCGATTGCGTTTGTACCGACCGGTAAGTTACTATTTTTATATTATGTAAATATTATACATTCATGTATATAAATGATGGAGGAACGATGCTATGAGTTTCTCTACGTGATCGTAGGAGAACCAGGGGGGCATACCTCACTAGGTTGCGGGGCTGAAGTAGCAACAGACAGGGGGCTTAGTTCGAAAAACCCATAGACGTTGGGGTACCTACCGAGCTGCCTAAATGGCGACCTCGCACCGAAACCGTAGAAGCGTTGGAAAACCTTCCACTAGGTGCAAAGACAACAACAAACAAGTCGCAGGGAGCCGCCGGATGTCGGCAGCGCAAGACCGTGGCGTGTGGAAGTTCATACAAGAGATTTATTTCCAGCAGTAGACGCCTATCAGTCGATAAAGCAAAACATCAGCCTAGTCTGAAGTGGCCCTGACCGCTTGTGAATATTTGCAGCACCAGAGGAACCACTTAGCGTCGCGTTGCAGTTTTGTTGCCAGTCAGCCTTGCGAGAGCAAGTGAAGGACAGTCCTCTGTTAATGTTAATTTTCATGAAGTGTGTATAATTGTGCAGCGATGTCGTGGCTGACGACGCTGCTGTACCTGGTGGGCAAGGTCGCCATCACGCAGGCCTTCAGCGGCATCTACATGTACACGTCGGAGCTGTTCCCCACGCATGCGCGCCACTCGCTGCTCGGCTTCTGCTCCATGGTCGGCCGGGTGGGCTCCATCGTCGCGCCGCAGATGCCGCTGCTGGTGAGCACCTGTCCTTGACACCTGCCGTGAATAAATGAATGATTAATTTTTCAATAAAATGTAGGTACAATCTTCTTGATTACGTCTTTGTTGGTTGGTGGCTAGCTTATTTGGTTCTGAATTTAAAGTCTCGGATTCGCATCCCGGGTCGACTAACCAAAAAAATTCTATTGATAGGTACAATCTACCCATAGCCAGCCTACTAATGAGCTTGGGGCTTTCAGAATGCAATGGCTTAGGTTATAGCCCACCGCGCTGGTCAAGTGCGGATTGGCAGACTTCGCACTTTGATTTTCGGTTGAGAAAAAGTTTCAGGCTGGCAAGTTTCCTTACGATGCTCTTCACCATCAAATGGCTAGAATATAGTCTTCATATTATTATTTTGCTCTACCATGATACCATAATGTCCTACCATGGTCAGGTGATTATGATATTTAAAGTAAAAAGCTTGAAAAAGCTGAAACATTTCTATACGTAATAAAATCTGCCCTATAATAGTTTTAAAATGTTTTTCTATATCTCATACGAAGTGTTTCACTTTGCAGGCAATCTACATCGAGTGGCTTCCATCGGTTCTGTTTGGCGCCACAGCGCTGGTGGCGGGCGGGCTGATGCTGACCACGCCGGAGACGCTCAACACGAGGCTGCCCGACACCATCAAGGAGGCGGAGTGCATCGCCGCACAGCCACGGGACAACAAACAACACAGCAGTAGTGGCGTCATTCCAGACGCGCAAGCTACTTCTAAATTTTAAATTATAGTTCAACGACATAATATTATCTTGACTATAAATTCCAGTGTAAGTGAAAGTGTAAAAATTGAATAAAAATATAATTTTCATTTAATACCGAATTTTTACAAAATTGTGTATTATTAGTTACAATAGAAAGTGTGGTGAAAGTTTAATTGACTTGGGTAAGTCGATGAACTCAATGATGATATGAAATTATTATATTATTTATTTATTCCTTTATTGGGAATATTGTGATATAAAATAAATATATGTTATTTTAGTATTAACATAAGTAGGTATATACTTAGGAATACGAATCTTATTTTGATAATACTTACAATAAATCGCCATTGAAGGTAATATTGTTACAAAGGCAGATGCCGCAATGCTCGCGATAGTAGGTATGTTTTGTGTGAAAAGATTATATTTCTTGTATAATTACTGAATTCTTTTATTTATTTTCTTATGATTCTCCTGAGATTTAGTTTTTGCAGTATCGTTGATAATGACCTTTACTTTATACACGGAGAGAAGTTAGTATCTTTGTTACGAAATCCCATACAAATGACAAATACAAAAAGTCAGAGGGCGTTAACCATTTTGAGTAGCCAACCAATCACATACGAGCCTATGTTTTCCTAACTTGTTTCCGTGGATAGAGTAGTATGAAAAACATAGGTTCGTTTCGAGTTCGTTCGGTTTTGTTAGGACTAAGTCACAGAGAGAACCCTATTATAATATAAACTCTCTCCTAAAGTTGTAGGTAACAATTCAAAGGTAGGTATACTTCAATAATAGAAATAACAAATATTTGACTACAAAGTTTGCGTGAAGTTTCTGAGAATCCCTTATTATAGGGACTTTGTAATAAATTGTTAAGGGTTCCTTGTCAGAATCCCGCCTGCTAATATCCAATATTAAAATTCACTCTAAACAGTTCATTAATCTAAAAAAGATTACTTTGTTTGTATTGATTTTGCAAAGCTCATGTTTGGATTGCTTCACAAAACAGCAGTTAAATTCAGTGCGATCCAGCGTCAAACATGATTGCGAAACTCCGTATTCTCATAAATAAGATTGGATTGTGACTTGTAGATAATAAACCTCCGAAATTCCACCTCCAGTACGGATTTATCCCAGTTCCCACCGACCGGCGCACGCGCCGCGCGCCGCGCGCTGTTGTTACTGCTTCATACCAATATTTACTGCCAACTCGATTAAATAACCCAAATATTTGAGTGGTTACCATAATGTTCGGGATTAAACGATAGCGAAAAAAAAGTGATAGGTGCATTTTGTGTGATGTGTTCAAAAGTAAATAAAAGATGAAGATAAAGAAAACAGGATTAATGCCAATCCAAGCAGAATTATTGATCAATTCAGAGGCAGTGATATCTAGTGGAGACGTATAGTGAAGTATTAGCCGAGCGCGGTTGGAGAAGGAATAATTTATGTTTGTAAAATGTTTTCAGTTTTAGTGGTTGTAGAATACAGTGTGATTATGAGTACATGACGTAGGTGTATTGTCTTGAAGAAGTTAGAGAAGAGAAGCAGAGAAGAATAGTTTTAGAGAAGAAGATTCAGGATGTCTCGACGCGAGACGCGTATCGAGCGCGTCGACTACCCTCCCCCGCCGCCCAGCAAGTGCGCTAAGGTACCTACTAGTTAATAAGCTCTTTGAAACTTTATACGAGGGACCAAAAGCTTAATTTGCTTTAACCTGCTAAACCAGATCAATCTGTATAGTGCATATCAATATGCAACATGCGATATGCACCGCCCGCCCTCCCACTTCTAAACATGCAGGAAAAGTCAGCCTATGAGCATGCAATACGCACACAAACTCTTGAGAGTCCAAAATCAAGATTCTAAGATCAAAGTTTCTCAAAGATCTATTGAAGAAATAAGAATACTTGTCTCAAAACTGCTAGTTGGAATCGTATCAGCCTTGACGATTTGCATACATTTTTAATAGAGTGGGCCAAAGAGAAATAGGAGGTTGTGAAGAATTAATCGGAGAGACTCTTTGGCCCGGTCACGGCAAAGATTTTTATAATATAAATGGCCGACCCGCCTCGGCTTCGCTCGTGTCGAATTTTTGAAAATCCGTGAATTTTCTAAAAATTGTACTTCTTCATTTTTTATACAAATCAAAGACACAACTTGAAAAAATGACGGACTTTCATACAAACTTTCATAAAAAAAGAAATACAGAAGTTTAGAATTCCCTGCAGGTGCTATACTACACGTGGAAGCTGTGCTCGGTGGTGTTCTCGCACTTCGTGATGATCAGCCTCGTGGTGGCCTACTGCATCCTGGGCGCCGTCACCTTCGAGAAGCTGGAGGCGCAGCATGAGAGAGAGGTAGCTGTTTACCGGCCTTAGCTTGCACAACACCATTGCTACAATGTACGATTCAATTATAATAAAAGAAGGAAGTATGTAATACTAGCCGATGCCCGCGACTTCGCCCGCGTGAATTTAGGTTTTTGGAAATCCCGTGGGAACTATTTGATTTGCCGGGATAAAAAGTAGCCTATGTGCTAATCCAGGATATTATCTATCTCCATTCCGAATTTCAGCCATATCCGTCCAGTAGTTTTTGCGTGAAGGAGTAACAAACATACACACACACACACACACACACACACACACACACACACACACATACAAACTTTCGCCTTATAATATTATATAGTGTGACTATAAGCAACTAAATATTACTCACTTTAATCGTGAAATAAAACGTCGTGAGGACACCTCCATACCTGAGAGTTCCCCATAATGTTGTTAAAGGTGTTTTAAGTCTGCCAATCCGCACTTGGTCGGCGTAATAGACTAAGAGCAAACCCTCCACATTCTGAGAGGAGACCCGTCTCAGTACTCAGTAGTGAGCCGGCGACGAGTTGCTCGATGATGGAATAGTTGCTACAGCTTGCATATCAGTTAACTACGCTAGTTCAACAAACTTGACCTAATGTTGGTAACGGAATGTTAGATGGATGATCCGAATTTGGTTTTTTTTGGCTTTGGATTTTGGGCTGCTAACGTTCGTGGGGCAGCGGTAATCACTTAACATTAGGTATCCCGGCTGTTCGCTTGCCCACTATTTTCATTCAAAAAAAGAAAATGACGCAGGGGGAGAGAAAGTGAATGTGCAGTTTGTTGCAGGTGAAGATGAACATATCTCAGATCCGCGGCAACACCACACACAGCATCTGGACCATGACGAATAAGGTGCCTTATCTCAATCAGACCAACTGGACTGCTGAAGTCGTCGATATGCTGAAGGTGAACACATATCAATTTATAATAAACTAGTACTAAATATGCGTCGTGACAGCCTAGTGGTTTAGACGATCGACCCCTGTTCGGGAGGTCGGGGTTTGATGCCGTGTACGCACCTCTAACTTTTTGGAGTTATGTGCGTGCGAAGCAATTAAATATAACTTGCTTTAACGTCGAAGGAAAACATCGTGAGGAAACCTGCACGCCTGTATCCATAATATTCTCGGCGGTGTGTGAAGCCTGCCAATCCGCACTGGGCCAGCGTGCTGGACAAAGCTATTCTCACTCTATGGCCCGTCCTCAGTAGTGAGCCAGAGATGGGTTGGTTGGGATGAAGTTGATGTTTAATTTCATTATTTTTATGAAACTGATAAACGCTTTTGCAGGATTTTGAGAATGCGATCCTGCTGGAGATGAAGGTCAGGGGCTGGGACGGAAACGAGAGCACCGAGCACATCCAGTGGACCTTCTTCGGCGCTCTGTTCTACTCCATCATCGTCATCACCACGATCGGTAAGTGGCATTTAAGGCTGCATGGTCACTTGCCATCAGGTCTGCCAAAGCCAGGCGCTAGTCCACAAATTGAAAACAATCACGTATCCAGAACGTACACAGCGGTTAGATATTATGACATTACGAGATTATGGCTTTCAGTAAAAAAGAAAAGAATATTTCATAATTATTGTCTCTTTGTGGATAATACTGAAAAATTATATGACATTGGACAGGAGTTCCAACAAGAATGTTTGGTTTGAGTAATTCGGGCGCATTGCGATTTATCAACGGAAGCGGCGCCGGCGCACGCGACCTGGCTCGTAGCCAAACCGTGGCTCGGTACAAGAGAATTTTTTATATTCACTTCAGTTATTCGGGCCACAGTTTATAATGATCTACAAATTGAGTAGAAATCATAAGTTTTCATTGAAATATCTTTGTTTCTTCGAAATAAAATAAAATTGGAGAAACATTTGCCTGTAAGATTTTAATAGCAACATTTTAACAATGCTGAACTCTGTTGAGCTAATACTATGACCATGTTACAAGTATCGTGTCCTTATCAAATATCATGAAAATATTTCAGTAAAACGTGGTATAATCGTGGTATGAATCTACGCTATTAGGTATAACGCAAAATTTAAAAACCCCCCGACACAAAAACCTCTATAAGAAAACTAGAAAAGAGCTGATAGCTTTCAAACGGCTGAACCGATTTTCTTCGATTATAGCGAAGAACACTCTCGATCAAGCCACCATTCAAACAAAAAAAAAACTAAATTAAAAGCGGTTTATTCGTTTAGGAGCTACGATTGCCACAGACAGATACACAGATACACACGACAAACTTATAACACCCCTCTCTTTGGGTCGGGGGTTAATAAACTGAAAAACAATACCATTTTCAGATTTTAATTAACATAATAATACAATATTACAATGGTAAGGTAAACTTAGACTAACTTGAACCTAATTACATTTGAGAAGAAGAAGAACAAACACATTGAGTTCTATTCTTCGTAGTAGATAGCTTTCCATTCGACGTTTTGGTTTGATTGTGTTTGCGACGCATGCAGCCTGTAATCAGTAGGTGTGATGATTATGTAAATTAAGTATAATATCATACATTATCTGCTGAAGAGATGGTAATACTGTCTAGAAGTTCCCAATATAATAAATTAGTATGGGGTAGTGAAAATAAGCTATATTATACCAACTACCATACTATCTACTGGTAACACTGGTAACATTGTTTTAAAAAAGTTTATCAATTTTTCAAAAATCTGTACTAAATACATGAGATCCTTCATCTCGTGATACAAATATATTCAAACTTACATAGTAGGTATATTACAAGCAATAGATAATACATTAGCATTGTTATATACATCTAATAACACATTTATTTACACATTCACACACAGGTGGTCTAGGCATCAAAGCAGTTTATATCGTGAGCGCGGATCTCTCGATCTACCAAAACATTTACTTAAACAAACATACAGTAACACTCCGACGTGTAAACAGAAGCACACTGACACTGATTACTTTAATAAATTAGTTTATTAGTCATCACAGCACTAAACTTATTTACCGAAGCTTCTTGGGCCGATTCTCCCGGTCGGGCCTCCGGGACCCACGAGGATCGGTCTGCCCGGCCCGATGATACCGGTCGGTCCCCCCGGACCTACTAAAACTCCACCACCCCGCGATTGACGGTTGAAGTCCGGACCTATTCTACCCGTAGGACCTCCTGGACCGACAAGCCTCGGCCCGATTACACCTGTAGGTCCACCCGGACCGGCTAGTACGGGTCGGTTAAATCCAGATCCGCCAAAAGCAGAGCTAAACAAATAAGGTAGGTTAAAAGCCGGACCGATTATTCCCGTTGGACCACCAGGACCAACCAGAACTCCTCGTTGCGCTGATTCACTTTGTCGTACATCGTTATGAGATCCGAGTGGTCTGACAAGTAGATTATCATCACGGTCGTAGTTTGCTGGCCCGATAATGCCCGTAGGACCGCCTGGACCTACAAGAACAGGTCTATCATTATTAGCGGGGCCAAAGACTCCAGTGGGACCTCCAGGACCTACTAAAATAGGTCTATCATTATTAGGACCTCTTATGCCAGTTGGACCACCGGGGCCCACAAGAACAGGTCTATCATTATTAGGCCCAATAACTCCAGTGGGACCTCCAGGACCTACAAGAACAGGTCTTTCAGGGAATACCACTCCAGGTCTATCAGGTCCTATTACTCCAGTAGGACCATCGGGTCCAACTAGTACTGGTTTTTTCTGGGGTCCGATTATTCCGGTCGGACCTCCGGGTCCAACGAGTATACCAGATTGACCTTGGGAATCATATCCGTGACCTGACTCGAAATCAACATTGTTTTCATAGTTCGGAGGGGGAAACGGGCCTGCTTTGTTGGATTGTCCCGGAAATAGCATGGGACGCTCGCCATCCACTTCGTTGAAGTATTCTGGAAACAAAACAAAATAGATGTTGCAATTTCCCGTCTCACAACAATATGGTTGTCTCATGCCTGGTAGAGGAGATCACTTTAGTGATATGGCCACTTTTTGGATAGACTTTCTATGCATGTCCTGTGTGTGTTTTCTTTTATACAAATAGAAATATATTTTTAGATTTACGCTTGCCTATACACTAATGCAAGAGAGAAGATTAATGCAAGACCATCGTCAGGTACATTAGATACTAGGTAGACGTGTAAACATCACGAACGTGAAATATTTTACCTGACTGTCCATTTTGTTTGCCTTTGTAGCAACAGAGATACTGATTTGCTCCACACGCATTCTGAAAAGGAATTGAGGCCGATATAAAATCAACAACAATAAATTCAGTTCGTAAAGTAATACTTCGATGATAATCCATGAAATCAGGTAACAATAATAAATGTGCAGTTAACACGCGAAATAAAACCTTCAGAAAACCAACTTCGAATAGCTTCAAATTAAAAATTTAAAAACCCCCGACACAAAAACCTCTAATAATCTTCAAACGGCTGAATAGATTTTCTTGAATTATAGCTAAGACCACTCTCGATCAAGCCACCTTACAAACAAAAAAAAAACTAAATTCGTTTAGGCGCTGCGGTGCCAGACAGATACACAGATACACACGTCAAACTTTAAACCCCCCTCTTTTTGGGTCGGGGGTTAAAAATGAGACGAATATAGAGTATTTATCGAGTAGGATAACTTTAGGGCTTATCTCTTATTATACTACAGCATAGACTTCAAGTTTTCAACAAATGATACGTGTGTTTAGGTAAATAGTGTATGAAATAATAGGAAATAGTGTATTATATATTTTGTCTCATTCTCTTACAGACTAAATCCTATAGAAGTATGTGTTTGTCTCTTTTTAATATCTCTTTTTCGTTTCATCGAGTTTTAAATCACAATGATAGGTAGTACTGAAGCAGTTTTTATTTCAACAAACAAAATCTAGTTTGTACTACAAAATAGTATTCTACGAATATAATAGACATAGTTACAGCGAAGAAGTCACTTCAATTGAATTTCGAGGAATACCAATTTAGCTCTAAGTTAATATGAAACTCACCTTATAGTCGGTTCGTAGTTCACAATCGGGAGTAGAGACACACTTGCAGTACTGAAGCGCGTCTAACGTACCGTCCTGATATTTCTCGTTTCTGGAAATGAAAACAGTACTCAATTAATTAATTATTTATTATTATCAATTAGCCTGTTTGCATTCACTGCAGGACATATACCTTTCTAAGAGCGCGCCACCACACACGATCCTCCGCCTTCCTCAACCAGCCACTTCCCGCTTAATGATTTATTAATTTTGTTAAAAAATATGAGCAGCGGATATGCTAAATGCTAATGTAAGATCGCTAAAGAGATAGGATCGACTACCTCTATATTCAAGTGTTGAAGTGCTTGTAGGAAACGCTATCGTGTCAGTTCGTATACAGAACTAGACTACGAGGCCAATTCAGTTGCAGTGGGGAGTGCGACAGGGAGACATAATCTCCCCGAAGCTCTTTATGGCCGCATAGGACGACGTTTTGAATCTGCTGGATGGAACGGATTTCGGGATAGCGCCGGGGGAGGGGGCGGTTGTAGAAGCCCTCCGTGTCTGTCGGCTGCTGGAAGATGTCGTCTGATCGTCACTCACTTGTATCCGCCATCGTCGTACGCGGGTCGGCCGTTGATCCGGATGTCTCTGTCGTCGCTCCTGCCCGGCTCCACACGCACGGGGTAGCGGCCCGCGCCGGGGGGGGCGGTTGTAGAAGCCCTCCGTGTCTGTCGGCTGCTGGAAGATGTCGTCTGATCGTCACTCACTTGTATCCGCCATCGTCGTACGCGGGTCGGCCGTTGATCCGGATGTCTCTGTCGTCGCTCCTGCCCGGCTCCACACGCACGGGGTAGCGGCCCGCGCCGGGGGGGCGGTTGTAGAAGCCCTCCGTGTCTGTCGGCTGCTGGAAGATGTCGTCTGATCGTCACTCACTTGTATCCGCCATCGTCGTACGCGGGTCGGCCGTTGATCCGGATGTCTCTGTCGTCGCTCCTGCCCGGCTCCACACGCACGGGGTAGCGGCCCGCGCCGGGGGGGCGGTTGTAGAAGCCCTCCGTGTCTGTCGGCTGCTGGAAGATGTCGTCTGATCGTCACTCACTTGTATCCGCCATCGTCGTACGCGGGTCGGCCGTTGATCCGGATGTCTCTGTCGTCGCTCCTGCCCGGCTCCACACGCACGGGGTAGCGGCCCGCGCCGGGGGGGCGGTTGTAGAAGCCCTCCGTGTCTGTCGGCTGCTGGAAGATGTCGTCTGATCGTCACTCACTTGTATCCGCCATCGTCGTACGCGGGTCGGCCGTTGATCCGGATGTCTCTGTCGTCGCTCCTGCCCGGCTCCACACGCACGGGGTAGCGGCCCGCGCCGGGGGGGCGGTTGTAGAAGCCCTCCGTGTCTGTCGGCTGCTGGAAGATGTCGTCTGATCGTCACTCACTTGTATCCGCCATCGTCGTACGCGGGTCGGCCGTTGATCCGGATGTCTCTGTCGTCGCTCCTGCCCGGCTCCACACGCACGGGGTAGCGGCCCGCGCCGGGGGGGCGGTTGTAGAAGCCCTCCGTGTCTGTCGGCTGCTGGAAGATGTCGTCTGATCGTCACTCACTTGTATCCGCCATCGTCGTACGCGGGTCGGCCGTTGATCCGGATGTCTCTGTCGTCGCTCCTGCCCGGCTCCACACGCACGGGGTAGCGGCCCGCGCCGGGGGGGCGGTTGTAGAAGCCCTCCGTGTCTGTCGGCTGCTGGAAGATGTCGTCTGATCGTCACTCACTTGTATCCGCCATCGTCGTACGCGGGTCGGCCGTTGATCCGGATGTCTCTGTCGTCGCTCCTGCCCGGCTCCACACGCACGGGGTAGCGGCCCGCGCCGGGGGGGCGGTTGTAGAAGCCCTCCGTGTCTGTCGGCTGCTGGAAGATGTCGTCTGATCGTCACTCACTTGTATCCGCCATCGTCGTACGCGGGTCGGCCGTTGATCCGGATGTCTCTGTCGTCGCTCCTGCCCGGCTCCACACGCACGGGGTAGCGGCCCGCGCCGGGGGGGCGGTTGTAGAAGCCCTCCGTGTCTGTCGGCTGCTGGAAGATGTCGTCTGATCGTCACTCACTTGTATCCGCCATCGTCGTACGCGGGTCGGCCGTTGATCCGGATGTCTCTGTCGTCGCTCCTGCCCGGCTCCACACGCACGGGGTAGCGGCCCGCGCCGGGGGGGCGGTTGTAGAAGCCCTCCGTGTCTGTCGGCTGCTGGAAGATGTCGTCTGATCGTCACTCACTTGTATCCGCCATCGTCGTGCGCGGGTCGGCCGTTGATCCGGATGTCTCTGTCGTCGCTCCTGCCCGGCTCCACACGCACGGGGTAGCGGCCCGCGCCGGGGGGGCGGTTGTAGAAGCCCTCCGTGTCTGTCGGCTGCTGGAAGATGTCGTCTGATCGTCACTCACTTCTATCCGCCATCGTCGTACGCGGGTCGGCCGTTGATCCGGATGTCTCTGTCGTCGCTCCTGCCCGGCTCCACACGCACGGGGTAGCGGCCCGCGCCGGGGGGGCGGTTGTAGAAGCCCTCCGTGTCTGTCGGCTGCTGGAAGATGTCGTCTGATCGTCACTCACTTGTATCCGCCATCGTCGTACGCGGGTCGGCCGTTGATCCGGATGTCTCTGTCGTCGCTCCTGCCCGGCTCCACACGCACGGGGTAGCGGCCCGCGCCGGGGGGGCGGTTGTAGAAGCCCTCCGTGTCTGTCGGCTGCTGGAAGATGTCGTCTGATCGTCACTCACTTGTATCCGCCATCGTCGTACGCGGGTCGGCCGTTGATCCGGATGTCTCTGTCGTCGCTCCTGCCCGGCTCCACACGCACGGGGTAGCGGCCCGCGCCGGGGGGGCGGTTGTAGAAGCCCTCCGTGTCTGTCGGCTGCTGGAAGATGTCGTCTGATCGTCACTCACTTGTATCCGCCATCGTCGTACGCGGGTCGGCCGTTGATCCGGATGTCTCTGTCGTCGCTCCTGCCCGGCTCCACACGCACGGGGTAGCGGCCCGCGCCGGGGGGGCGGTTGTAGAAGCCCTCCGTGTCTGTCGGCTGCTGGAAGATGTCGTCTGATCGTCACTCACTTGTATCCGCCATCGTCGTACGCGGGTCGGCCGTTGATCCGGATGTCTCTGTCGTCGCTCCTGCCCGGCTCCACACGCACGGGGTAGCGGCCCGCGCCGGGGGGGCGGTTGTAGAAGCCCTCCGTGTCTGTCGGCTGCTGGAAGATGTCGTCTGATCGTCACTTACTTGTATCCGTCATCGTCGTACGCGGGTCGGCCGTTGATCCGGATGTCTCTGTCGTCGCTCCTGCCCGGCTCCACACGCACGGGGTAGCGGCCTGCGCCGGGGGGGCGGTTGTAGAAGCCCTCCGTGTCTGTCGGCTGCTGGAAGATGTCGTCTGATCGTCACTCACTTGTATCCGCCATCGTCGTACGCGGGTCGGCCGTTGATCCGGATGTCTCTGTCGTCGCTCCTGCCCGGCTCCACACGCACGGGGTAGCGGCCCGCGCCGGGGGGGCGGTTGTAGAAGCCCTCCGTGTCTGTCGGCTGCTGGAAGATGTCGTCTGATCGTCACTTACTTGTATCCGTCATCGTCGTACGCGGGTCGGCCGTTGATCCGGATGTCTCTGTCGTCGCTCCTGCCCGGCTCCACACGCACGGGGTAGCGGCCCGCGCCGGGGGGGCGGTTGTAGAAGCCCTCCGTGTCTGTCGGCTGCTGGAAGATGTCGTCTGATCGTCACTCACTTGTATCCGCCATCGTCGTACGCGGGTCGGCCGTTGATCCGGATGTCTCTGTCGTCGCTCCTGCCCGGCTCCACACGCACGGGGTAGCGGCCCGCGCCGGGGGGGCGGTTGTAGAAGCCCTCCGTGTCTGTCGGCTGCTGGAAGATGTCGTCTGATCGTCACTTACTTGTATCCGTCATCGTCGTACGCGGGTCGGCCGTTGATCCGGATGTCTCTGTCGTCGCTCCTGCCCGGCTCCACACGCACGGGGTAGCGGCCTGCGCCGGGGGGGCGGTTGTAGAAGCCCTCCGTGTCTGTCGGCTGCTGGAAGATGTCGTCTGATCGTCACTCACTTGTATCCGCCATCGTCGTACGCGGGTCGGCCGTTGATCCGGATGTCTCTGTCGTCGCTCCTGCCCGGCTCCACACGCACGGGGTAGCGGCCCGCGCCGGGGGGGCGGTTGTAGAAGCCCTCCGTGTCTGTCGGCTGCTGGAAGATGTCGTCTGATCGTCACTTACTTGTATCCGTCATCGTCGTACGCGGGTCGGCCGTTGATCCGGATGTCTCTGTCGTCGCTCCTGCCCGGCTCCACACGCACGGGGTAGCGGCCCGCGCCGGGGGGGCGGTTGTAGAAGCCCTCCGTGTCTGTCGGCTGCTGGAAGATGTCGTCTGATCGTCACTCACTTGTATCCGCCATCGTCGTACGCGGGTCGGCCGTTGATCCGGATGTCTCTGTCGTCGCTCCTGCCCGGCTCCACACGCACGGGGTAGCGGCCCGCGCCGGGGGGGCGGTTGTAGAAGCCCTCCGTGTCTGTCGGCTGCTGGAAGATGTCGTCTGATCGTCACTCACTTGTATCCGCCATCGTCGTACGCGGGTCGGCCGTTGATCCGGATGTCTCTGTCGTCGCTCCTGCCCGGCTCCACACGCACGGGGTAGCGGCCCGCGCCGGGGGGGCGGTTGTAGAAGCCCTCCGTGTCTGTCGGCTGCTGGAAGATGTCGTCTGATCGTCACTCCCTTGTATCCGCCATCGTCGTACGCGGGTCGGCCGTTGATCCGGATGTCTCTGTCGTCGCTCCTGCCCGGCTCCACACGCACGGGGTAGCGGCCCGCGCCGGGGGGGCGGTTGTAGAAGCCCTCCGTGTCTGTCGGCTGCTGGAAGATGTCGTCTGATTGGATGTTCTGTCGGTTGTTTCTGAGAAAAAACCAAGATTTTTCACTAAATGGGATGACCAGGTAATGTGTGCCGTATTGCAGATGACTTGGCTGCATAACCTTCTTTGTGAACATCCCAGAATCATCAACGTGGTAGGCCGAGGCAACGATGGCGTGACGAATTAGGTAAATTTAAAGACACGTAGCCCGAAGAGGCATAGAATAAGGAGTAGTGGAAAAATTGGAGAGGCTTTTGGATAAACTTTTGGTGTCTGTAGACCCAGCGAAGAGTCGGTTGGCAGTTTCATTGCGGTCATGGTAACTGCAATACAAATGCAGTTTGGCTGTCACCTTGAAATCCAAACGCAGAGTTCGCATACACCTGCCAGCTATGGCCGGTACAGTAGACTAGCATTGATTCAGGGAATTCCGATTTCCGAAACAGTTCCAGTCGATCGGACTTGCGCAAGCCGCACTGCACCGCCGCCTAGATATCACTACAGTATTACGTGTCTATATTGGCCTAGAAAATATTTTGATTAAAGAAACTGTGAGTTACGACTGTATCGCCCTAAATCCCTGCTATATTTTGTAGTAGGTAGCTTGTGCCCGCGACTTCACCCACGAGTCATACAAGTTCCACCGCACGTCGAATGAGGAGTTCTAAAAAATGGGTAGTTTCGCCCTGCCACACGCCACAAATACTCTTGTTCTACATTCCATTACATTATCACTTAGCCCTTGCTGTGATTTCATTTGGTGGTAAGTGATTATGCAGTTTAAGGTGAAAGCGGGCTAACTTGGAAGCTGTTTGGCAGTTACCTCTTACGGTTTTGACATGGCATCACACCGGAACGCTAAGTCACTTGGTGGCGCGGTTTTGTCGGTGCTGGTAACTAACCACGGCCGTAGCCTCTCACCAGATAAGACCACAGACAATTTAGATATTACAAATTACCAAATTGCAACAATTTTGTATTCTCGATAAATTCAGTAAGCGAATGAATTTCGCTAACTGAATGGCGAATGTATTGGAGCTACTGGAGTTATAGAAGCTGCAATAATAATAGAACGCGGAAATGCAATTATCGATTGAGCTAATAAATTAGCAATCGATTACAAAGAGTAAAGCGGTTAGCAATCGGTCCGTGGAGTGTAGACGACCGGTGAAGCAGTGTACAACGTGTTATGTAAACATTATACTTTTACAGCACGTGTTTATAATGCTATTTACACTAGCTTATGGCCGCGCTCTCACAAAAATCAAAAAAATTATGATTTCAACCGCTAAATTTACCATTTTAGGAAAAACTTTCACATTATTGAATACATGTTTTGATTGATTTATTTTAAACATAATATATTCAATTATGTGGAAGTCTTTCCTATGATGGTTAATTTGGAGCTCGAAAACTTGCATCTTTTGGTTAAAATGTAAGCGCGCCCTTAATTGCGCTCGCGCACTGTTGTGACCTGCTCAAGGATATGAGAATCATATTAGGATAGGATTCAGTGGTTTGGGGTGTCTCCATGTGATCAAATCTAAAATGAGGAGGAGTTTCAGTGTGACGACATACGGGGTGCGAAGCTGAAGAGGAATGGGCAGCGCAAATAGTTCGAAAAACCGATAAACTCGGGGTTCCATGGTGCTAGAATGGCGAACTTGCTCCGGAAGGCGCAGGGGAGCCGCTGGATGGCGGCAGCGCAATACCGGGGCGTGTGGAAATCCCTATAAGAGACCTATTTCTAGCAGTGGACGTCTATTGGTTGATATTATATTCGTTTACTAGCTGATGCCCGCAGCTTCGCCCGCGTGGATTTGTCAGATCCCCTGCAGCATCAGGATTGAGGAGTTGGACTCCAAATTTTTTATGAAACAATGTCGCGAAGTTCCTCTATCGATTAAAAAAGAAATGACGCAAATCGGTTCAGAAATCTCGGAGATTTCGGTGTACATAGGTAGAAAAACACAACTCCCTTTTTGAAAGTCGGTTAAAAAAAGTAGCCTATGTTACTCCCTGGCCAATTCTCTACTTGTCTGTGAAAACCCCGTCAAAATCGGTCCAGCCGTTCCGAAGATTAGCCTTTTCAAACAGACAGACAGACAGACAGACAGACAGACAGACAGACAGACAAAAATTTTAAAAACGTGTGATTCAGTGTTGGTATCGTTCAAATAACCATATGACCTTAATATGAGGTAGTTATTTCGAAATTACAGACAGACACTCCAATTTTATTTATTAGTATAGATATAGAAGATTGTAATAATTTTAGCATTTACCTGGGATCTTGCAATAGGTCTGCAATCTAGACCTAAAATATAATTGTTACGGCGGGTGAGACTACCTTGAGAACAAAGCATAATCAGCGGATGCTGCAAGAGGCTCATTGCTGCTCGTTATTGGAGCCCATCGCCGAGATGTGGCCGAAGAGCTGCGGTGGGATAATTGCAGTATCTATTGTAACAATGAGACAATAAGTACCATGCGATACTCCCGCACTCGGTCAAGGCGCCGAAATCTGCCCGCCCGGAACGTTGCGTGAGACGACGACTGTAAGGTTCGATGCATACCTGCTGAGTGGAGCGGGGTGGAGTGGAGGCACATGGTCTTTTTTGACAACTTGAACTCAGCTTTGTTCCTATAATACATGTATAAAAGAAAAAACTGACTAACTAAACTGATTAATAAAATAAATTAAAATAAAATAAAACTGATTGCCTGATCTATTAACGCACAGCTCAAACTACTGAACGGATAGGGCTTTTTGGAATGCAGATTGCAGATATTATTGTGACGTAGACATCCAATAAGAAAGGATTTTTGAAAATTTAAAAGGGTAAATATAATAGGGGTTTGAAATTGTGTAGTTCACGCGGACGAAGTCGCGGGTATAACCTGGTTTTGTGAATAAAGTAATACAATATATCAAATACTAGTCGATGCCCACGACTTCGCCCGCGTGGATTTAGGTTCTTCGAAATCCTTTGGGAACTCTTTGATTTTTCGGGATAAAAAGTTGCCTATGTGCTAATCCAGGATATTATCTATCTCCATTCCAAATTTCAACCAAATCCGTCTAGTAGTTATTGCGTGAAGGAGTGACAAACATACACACACACCCACACACAAACTTTCGCCTTTATAATATTAGTGTGATGTGAAGTGTAATTGCGGAACTATGAAAGTCTTTCAGCGAGAGATGACGTATTTGCATGAACTATTTTATGTGTCACCTTTAACACTTTTTATTCTGAAAAGAAACTAGTGCTCAGTAATGAACCGGCGATGGATTGGTCGTGAAGCGTGATGATGTTGGTCAGATTTTTTAGGAGCAATTCATTCCGTAGCTTTCTTATCAATAAAGCTTAATTCGAGTTGTAATCAAAAAGACACTGTGCCTTGACTCCGTTTCCTTCTGCAAGTGTGTGTTGCGTCTAATGTGCTAAATTACTAGCTAGCTCGGTTCATTCATGTGTTTAATTGATATAACCTCACAACAATTATAAATATTTAAGCGAACAAAAACCTTAAAGAGGTCAAAACTAGAATATTAAAAATAAATTAATCATGAATATTAATATTTTAAGGAGTACCTACTATACCTACCTATAAATTGGTCACAATTAATTACTAGCTAACCCCAGCCAGGTAACCTCCCAGTGTGCCTGGATGCTGCTGGTCCCTTTTGGATGCGTCCGAGGGGAAGAGCAGTGTTCGGGCCGGTGCGCCCCGGTAACATGGCTAATAATTTCTCTTCGGAGATATTGTTGGCTATGGCTAATGACCTGGCAGGGGGGGAGGTTTCTCCGCGTGTCCCTCTGACTAGCAGAGGGCACAGTGGATGAAGCGGAGGATGGGACGCGGGCGACGTGCGCGTCCCAAGGTCGGGGGACGCACTTCGTTGGTGCGTCCCGTAGGTGCGTCGATGGGGACCGAGTAGGTCCCCGGTGGAGGGTCTGCCTTGGCAGACGTCGCTGGCTGGGTCGCGGTTGTTTGCTTCGGCCGTTCCCGTGACCCAGTCGCCAGGCGACGCGCAGTAGCGCCGCTGGGGTTTAGTGGGTATTCCGGTCGCCTCTCGGCCGGCGAGTCCCACATACCCTCCCTCCGGGGGGGATGCGTAAATGCATTCCCCAGCGTCAACAAAAAAAAAAAAAAAACCCCGACTTCGCTCGAGAGGAATTTTTGAAAAACGGTGATAGGGTCGAAATAATGAAAAAAATCCTGAAACACGTCAGGGGCGCAAACACCAGTTTTCATATTGTACTGACAGACTTTCATCCCCTATACATATAACTCCCGGGATTGAATTGTTCAAAAATTCTTTCATAGTGGATGCTTACACCAAAAATGACTTACATATTACTGTCTTTCAAGTTTCTAGCCCCAGTGCTTTAGGCTGTGCGTCGATAGATTCAGGATCAGTTAGGATTAGGACAAGTTTTTTTATATTATGGAGTTACACGATTAATTATTATGTAGCTAGAAGATGTAGCAGGCTGTCGGCCAGCAAGGAGAAGTGGCGAACGCTCGTGAGGCACAATATAACATCTGCCCTCTGACACGTTTCTTTTTGATGTCCACGACCGCTCTGCCAAGAGTGTTACGAAGAAGAAGAAGCTAGAAGATTTACAGTAGTTATGAAAAAATCTTGATGTCCATAAAATCAAGTTTTTAAGAGGTTTAAGACGATATCTTCCTAACCTTCTGCTGCCGCCCTGGTCTCCGTCCACGAAGGCCACCTTGGCGTCGATCCTCACGCTCGCCGCGCCTTCCGCGTCGTCCGGCCAGCGCCACCGCTCCCCGCTGCTGCACTGCAGCACCAGCAGCAGCAACGCGCATTGAGATGTGCCTGAACAAGGACATAGCTATAACAAACCTAGAGCCGTGGTAGCCTCGCTGGCTGCAGACCAAAAACTTAGCTAATTTACTTGTGTATGCCGTTCTGGAGCTACGCGAGCTTATAAGCTCCCTTCCGCGCCGTCTGATACCCCTTTGCCCGTCCACTCACAACACTAAATTGGCTTTCGCTTAGTTGTTTACTTATATGTGCACGCGACTAATATGTAGTTTATTTATGGTTAGCTTAGCTTGGCTTCGACATAGATTAGCTGTTTGTCTGCAACCGACGTCCGCCTCCGCTTCGGGAGGACGGGGCTCGATCCCGGGCAGCTCTGACTTTTCTGAGTTAGGTTTCATGTGCGTTATGTTATAAGTAATTAAATATCACTTGCTTCGGTGAAGGAGAACATCGCGAGGAAACCTGCACGCCCCAAACTTAACGTTCTCAGTTAAGTGAGTGTAGTTCACAAATGCGCACTTGGCCAGCCAGCGTGGAGGACTGTAGTCAAAACTTTCTCATTCTGAGAGAAGCAAGTTATCGCAATCGATTGCTAGAAAAGCCGTGCCTCATCGACTGACTCGTCAACGCCCATCAGCATAAACCTAAGAAAGCTAAAATTTCAGTTTTGCAGGTGCAAAAGGGGACTTCTATGCAAAATTTTGCAACCTTTGTAATGCAGAGAAGAAAATAAGGCCGGTTTTTTCGAAATTTTCATGGAATTCTACTACTTACCATTCGATTAGGTATACCTATCGTATCGTATATCTATCGTATAGATATACCTACTTACAAATACAGGACTTGGGTAAGTAGGTACCATGGAATTCTTTCTCGTAGTAGAAATAGTAGGTGTGAAGCGACAAAACCTGTGATAATAATAATATGATTCCCTACAGTTGTGCAACGCATGACATCAGAGCATTGTCTCAGTAATAACAAACATTATCCAGTAATTAGTTGTACCTAGTTGTTATACTTGTGACTTCAAGACATGCACCACCATCGCATTGTATTGTGGATGACTAATGCTTCCGTTACTTTTCCAGATTTACTATTCAAGAAATATCTAAGTTACTTGCTTTATTTCTATTATTTCTTCTGTTTCAATGAGAGCATTGAAATTGCTGAAAGGTAAATTTGTGAAATAGGCCGTGATGGCCTAGTGGTTAGGACGTCCGCCACCTAATCGGAGGTCGGGGGTTTGACCCCGGGCACGCACCTCTAACTTTAGGGGTTATGTGCGTTTTAAGTAAGTAATTAAATATTAGTCGCTTTAACGGAAGAAAACATCGTGAGGAAACCTGCATGCCTAAGAGTTCTCCAAATGTTCTCATAGGTGTCTGAAGTCTGCCAATCCGCATTTGGCTAGCGTGGTAAATTGGCCAAATCGCTTCTCACTCTGAGAGAAGTCCCGTGCTCTGTAGTGAGCCGGCCGAAGGAGTAGTAGAACTTATGGCGCCACTTCTGCAAGTGTAACTATTCACGACGGACGTGACGACACGGGGCATGACGCGGGAGAGACGCCCCAATTGCCATGTCGCCTGTCGCGTACATAGGTTACTTTAAAACTAAAGTAAATGTCGATGAATCAAGAGAAATTACACAAAATATTTGGTAGGCCACGGACGTCCACACACGAGTACATGTAGTTGCATAGCAAAGGGCCATTATGCCAGTGTTTACGATGTTGAGTACTGGTACACCTAGTCGAAGGCCAAAGTGTTTCAAAATGTCTCACGCGAAGAAATGGCGCCCTTGTGACATACTATAATGTGCTGATAACTGGTAATTAACATTCTGCTTTTATTTTTTAATGAAATAGGTACCAAGGTTTGGGACCAGTAGATTGTTCTTCAATGGCTTCAATAAAAAGAGTTACTTATAACTACAAGGTTAGTCGAAAACAGGGATCTATCTCGATGGGGGATCTATGTACTCATTGAATTCTGTTGCGCCTACTTCTCATTGATAAGTAATCATTTTTATTATTTTCAGAGCAAATCTTATAAAGTTGTGAAAAAGAATTGGTAAGCAGTGGAAACTGTCGATATTTGTGAAAATTATAAAATAACAGTGATTTTTTAAATTTTCTAACTAAAGTAGTATCAAAAATTATAATTTTTTAATTAAACAATTAGTATTAGTCTAGTTTTTAAATCTATCGGCATTTCGAGCACAATTAATATTAGCGTGTCGGTGATGCGACCTATAAATTTTTACTGACCTCGAAAATCGCCCAACGCGCCTATACTTACAAGTTTTTCCACTTCAAAAATCTGTACCGACACCTTTATCGAGTGATTTGCACTTTTCGAAAGCCATTCTTTAAATTTTTTACTTTTTACTAAGTATTGTAAGCATTTTCATAGTAAAATAAGTAGGTAAGCTTACGCGTTTCATACGAACTTGTGATGTCCAAGTCAGCTCTAGCATCTCTAACGAAATAACAAGGCCTTGTATACGAGTCATTGTAATATGACCATTAGAAGTTTACGCGGAAAATTAAAATAAGCCGTGGGCGGGCGGATTCTCAACAAGTAACTAGGTACAAGTACTAGCTTACTAATAAGTAGGTATTGAGAAGCCTTGATGACGAATATGATTGTCGTTGTCAAAACAAAACCCATCTTTGGTTTTATGGGTCGAGGTTGGATTTTGTTTATAATTTTTTTTTTCAAAAAGAAGGTCAAGGCAGTTTCCTTTAACCATTGAATTGAAAGATGTGTTTTAAGTTGGCTTAAGGAAAAATATTTTATGATCGGAAGTTATCATAAAATAAAATAAATCTCTGAATTCAAAAGCAGGTATTTATAGCGAAATATGTTTACTGTATTTAAGTAATATTTTTTCAAATTTTAATCTTTAAAATGGCTTGTCTTTTTCTATTATTATGAAGACGCTTTTCAAAATGGAAATAACAAAGCACGAGTTTCCTTTCAGAATGAGAAGGGTTTGCCAACACTCAGTCCAACACCGCCGCCGCCGCCGCCGCCGCCGCCGCCGCCGCTGGCCACGCGCTGGAGAGTATTATGAAGGACTCTCAGGCATGCAGCTTCTCTCACGATGCTTTCATTCACGGTTAAAACAGGCGGTGTTTAATTGCTTAAAACGCACATAACTCCGAAAACTTAGGGACTGGTGTCCGGGGTCGAACCCCAGAACCCCCGACTAGCACGCCGACGTCACCAAGCTATAACCGCTTATCTATTTATATTGACCTATTTAATATTCAAGATATTTAGGAAAAAAACTATGTAGCTGCTACTTCAAATAGATCGTTAGTTACGACTATAAAATTAAGTACCTATTATTACTTGAAAAATTGCACATACAAGTGTAAATTAAAAGTTTATAACACCCCCGACAAGTGAATGTTACAGTAACTAGAAAAGAGCTAATAACTTTCAAACGGCTGAACAGATTTTTTTGGATTATAGCTCAGAACACTCTCGCTCAAGCTACCTTTCAAACAAAAAAACGAAATTAAAATCGGTTCATTAGTTTAGGAGCTACGATGCAAAAGACAGATACACAGATAAACACGTCAAACTTATAACACCCCTCTTTTTGGGTCGGGGGTTAAAAATAAACTTTAAAATCGAGGTAAAAGTAAAAAATAATAAATTCGAAGTTATTAATTAATTAAAAAATATAAATTCAAACATACCAAAAACCATTTTATCAAGACACTATTGAACTCATAACAAGTGGATAAGTATAACCTGAGCCAGGTTCAAGCGGCGAGTGCGCACGCGCGCGGATCAGTGATGTAACTGAGTACTGAGTGAGTGTTGCGGCGCGGGCGGTTTCAGCAGCCGCGCCCACTTGAAAGCCTTCGGCCTGCAACTAGTGTTACAAACAGTATTGTCGAGTTGCAACGGTTAGCCAAGCTTTTTCACTTACTTTGACCGCTGCATTGGTGTATTGAACATCCCAACTTTACGTCCCAGGAAATTGTTAGTAGCGATCAGTTTTAAGGCCTATTTCAGGTTTTCTCTTTGCCGTAGATTTTTTTTAGAAATTGCACCCTACCCTTTCAACTAAAAAATCGCGCTTCTGTTTGATGGTAATTTCGATCTTAGGTACTATTTGTTACTGGACAATTATAATTTATTTTACATCAATACAGTTTTGCTTTTTGCAATAATAATAATTATTATGATGATTACATAATATTTTTTTTAAACTTTAACTTTTTCGTTTTTCTATTTAATCCGTACAAGGAAAACTGACATAATATTATAACAGGATTTTTCATAATAAGTTTTCTAACTCAGATTTCTGTTTTTAGAAATTCCACTCGAGCGTAGCTGGGGCGGGTCAACTAGTTAATAATAATAAGCTTGTAAGAATAGTGGTGTAGTGAACGGTACATTTCGGTATCGTGTCGGTGAGGCCTGAAGGCCGCGTTGCATCAACCGAGCTACCTAATTGGACTGGGGAAGCCCTAAGGTCTCGCCGGCGGACTGCAAATGACCCAAATTCTGCGCAGACCAACACGCACACAGGGGCGACCACCCTCACACTAACACGATTACTTCAATACGCTAATTGTTAGGGTTCCGCAGAAAGAAAAGAAAGAAAGGAACCCTTATAGGAGTCACGTGCTCAGTAGTGGGCCGGCGCTGGGTTGAACATGATGATGATTTATTGGGACAGTTAGAATCCCAATAAATAACACAATTATAGCTTCTCCGAGAGCTTTTGCTGCGACCGAGTAGCTAAGTACATGTACGAGAGAAATAAAAAGTCTGGTTAAAACAAAGTTTAAAGTTTAACCAGTTCAGCGCTTAGTAAACACGTATTTAGTAGTTTAACGATTAAACTATATCATGTCATGTCTAATTTGTGTATCGGCATTGAGTTTTGGGTTTTTGTGCGATGGAGGCAATTAATTCCCGATACTGGAAGAAGCCGACCTCGCTGGTATCCGCTTCGTATAATACGACGGAAATCGTATTATTAACGATTTTTATCGAACAAAAAATTATATTATGTACATAGTTTGTAGGTAGAGTAATAGATTAGAGGTTGTCCACGTTTCCATGAGATTAACGAATTTTCCCGTTCACACAAACACTCATTTTACTTAGTCTCACCATAAGGCTATAGGTACCCTTTTCAGCAAATGGTACGGAATTAGAATACCTAATCATTTCCTAAACTTCATACAACAAAACCTTCATACGACTTTCATATAATCTTCCAATTACCATTTCACCCTCGTCTGCACGTCGGAGGTTCTGAAAGGTTTATAAAGCCATAATGTGACTAATTTTAATAAACCATGTTACTTGTTAGATTTTGCATGCTAATAGGCAGAATTTAGCTGTACCCTTTTTATTTTTGTAATATCTTCACTGTTTACCCGTTATTGGCAATAAAGAAAACTGAATTGAATAGTTTCGTAGTTTCCTGAGATTTGTATATTAAAAAAGTTTAAAGTAAAAATTAAGTTTGATAAAGTAAAAATTTGGTCATACATAAGAAACAGACAATTTTTTTATCCCTATAAACCTTTAAGTGCTTTTGCATCGTCATTGAATCCTCGTAATTAAAGAGTAAATAATAAAAATAAAAACATATAAAACCAAAAAAGTATGCTTGCATCGGCCGGGAATCGAACCCGGGCCGCCCGCGTGGCAGGCGAGCATTCTACCACTGAACCACCGATGCTGATGTGAGTCATACTGAATGTATGAAACGCGTTATCGTTTTGCTCACAGTGACGTCAGTTGCGCTTACGCATACGTCTTGCTCTATTGAAATGGAAAGGGAACAACTTTTAATTTCAACATAAGTAGTTTGGTGTTTGACCCTATTCTTTTGTTAACGTTGCATATTATAAATCTAAATTAACAAGTATAATGATTTTATTTGCTAACAAGTACATTTAGTTGCGATGATATCATTGAGATAATTAAATTATTATTACTTATTGTACGCGGACATATTATATATTTTTTGTATCTAGGTGACCAGCGTGGTGGACTACGACCTAAACCTTTCTCATTCTGAAAGCAGACCTGTGCTCAATAGTGGGCCAGCATGATGATAATAAAAAACAATGTACCAAATATGTACCTACTAGAGGATGCCCGCGACTTCGTCCGCGTGGATTTTCCGGGATTGCCTATGTCAATAACATGGACGCAAGCTACCTCGGTACCAAATTTCATACAAATCGGTTGAGCGGATGGGTCTTTAGGAATCCCGTGGGAACTCTTTGATAAAAAGTAGCCTATGTCCGTCCCCGGGATATAAGCTAACTCTGTACTAAATTTCGTCAGAATCGGTTAAACTGTTGGGTCGTGAAAAAGCAGACAGACAGACAGACGCACTTTCGCATTTATAATATTAGTATGGATCTTCTTTGTCTGCCGCAGGTTATGGGCACATCGCGCCAAAGACGCAGACGGGCAAGGTGGTGACCATCTTCTACGCCATCCTGGGCATCCCGCTCATGCTGCTCTGCCTGTCCAACATCGGTGACGTCATGGCGTCGTCTTTTAGGTCAACGTTGTTCATTTTTTTATAGAATAATATCTACGTTGATAATACTACCTCAGAAATCTTCATGCACAAGCCAGCAACAACTAGGATAAAGATACGTGAACGCAAAGGTAATGAATTGTCCTTGCTGAGACTCGAAGTAAGACCACAATGCGAGTACCACTACTCACCACTGCACCGGCGAGGTCGTCGACTCTTGTAATACTGAATTTATGCTACATTGCTTTACAAAATCAAAAGGCGCAGTATTATGATGTGCTAAGGGCGTGAGGCAGATAATAAAATCCGTTTATTTAGTCTTCGTTTAATTAATCAGCTTTCATAGGGCGTTACTACATGAATCTAATATACATATTAAGTTTAATAGATACCACAAAAACTTTACTAGAGATAAAATAAATCTAATATGCATATTATTATAATATAATAAATCTAATATGCATATTAATAGATACAATTTAGATTAGTTTATTTTATCTCTATTAAAGTTTTTGTGGTATCTATTCAGTTAAAAGTTAAACGAGTCTAAAATGGTGCTTTTTTAGCTGACTGCACCAGAAGGAGAGTAGGTGGTAGTGTTCTAAACAAAGCATTCCTTATGTAAAATGACAATAATGAGATGGCCTTGCCATCCGTCATACGGTTTTATGACTGTCGGAAATTTGAAGCCTTGCTCTTAAAAACAAAAATCTCGCACGAAAAGAAATAAATTAGTTAAGATTCTGAGTAATTGTAGGAAAGGAAGTATAAAAAAACAAAAGGGCAAAATAAATTGCTCTAAAGCTAAATTGCGTTAGGGTCGGTCATAAATTAGATAAAAGTCGTAAATTTTAACTTAGAAATCTCTACAAGTGTACAAAATTGCAATCACGTGTTATGCGAGTGGTCTAGGCAAGGCAAGAGCGTGAGAAAGCAAAAGGTACGGCCCATTAAGGGATGTTCGAAATACATTTTATTTTCAGCCAATTAGCCATCAGCCAGGGTAATTCTGTGCGCAAGAGTGAACCAATCAGAAACCGAAATTTCGCTGGGTTTTTTTTCATTTCAGATCATGGGCGTGAACAAAAGATATCCGTGTGGACGTTTTAAGTCTACACTGGGGGACCGAGGGGAACATTCGATTGAGGTCTGGCTCAACGTGCAGTAGAGCCTAACAGTGAATATTAATTAAGTGTAGAAATATATTGCAATTGTATAGTTAATAATAGAAAAATTATAAATAGAATAAAATAGTGTGTATCCGGGCCAGCAGAAGCTGATATATGGTGATGTACTAATTTACATTTAATTTTAAACTAGATTATTTGAAAATCAGTTCCAAAAATCTTGAGTAAAGAATTATTTTACAAACTAAATTAGAGATGATATTATTATTTGGATATTAGGAGGTGTTACAATATTGTGTATAACTATTAGATTTGCATCCAAAATTATAGAAATGGGACATTTCTCTTTGTGGAACTAGGATTCAAATATATCTAGAATAAATAATGAATATATTATAATTTACGCATAATGTGTGTCCTTAAAATTTACTTTATTATAGAAGTAAGAATTATAGATAATATCTCTATTGATTATGTGGGCATGTGTGTATTTTAGATAAAACGGTGTACATAATATTATATAAAGCCGAAAGGGTTTTTTTGTTTGAATATTTGCTTTTCCCTTTCAATAATTAGTATGGCTTAGGAAGCAAATATTCGGCCGGGAATTAATTAATGTAATAAAGTTACTTAATTCCCAGTCTAAATAATAAATTCAGTTTCTCTTCTTTTTTTCTAAATACTCAACTGTATGAGTAAATAAACAATTATTTACCAGAAATAAATGCACTTGGGTATAACTATCATCTTTTATTTGCTATATTTAGATACATTTTCCTAGACATTTAATAATGGAGATTCAATTTGTTTGGAGGCTAGACTATCGTATTGTGATATTAACAAAGCCAAAGATACGAAGAAACCATGTATCGAACTAACTTGAGCTCCAATATTAAGATTTTCTCATATGACCTATTTACCTATCACAATTCCTATTATTAAGTAAAAATTAGGTTAGGTTTTTTTTTCAGCAGTGCACCTATTTATAATACTAGCTCTTATTCAGCATTAAATAGGGAATAAAATTGAATTAGCAGTCTAATGCAGTCTGATGGAATGACACTTGTCGTTACAATTATAGATTTGGTAGAAAAATTACTCAATAGCTAAAATAAGGTGGTGTGCTATAAACTACTAGCTACCGCGGTATAAACATCGTCTTCATCAACATGAACAGCTTTCACCGGCTCACTACTGAGCGCGGACTTCATAGAGAACTCTCGATCAAGTTTACCTTCATCATATGGTATTTTATACCATTATGTGAAATTCTCACGATGGTTTTTCCTTATACTTTTATTATCACAAAACGATTAGTACTAATATACCAAGAATGCTCTCCACTACTAAAGATAATAGGGTTGGCTGGGTTCGAATCCCAGGCTAAAGACACCTTAAAGGGACCTTGTCGAGGATACTTTCGAGTAACAGCTAAATTTCATCTACCTACTAAAATACCCTGAACGAGACAATGGAATACACGCTGCCTCCGGAGGACAGATGGCGAGGCAGGTAGGTACCTTTTTTTTTATGGTGTACCGATCTTTCCCAAACAGCATTTTAGGTAACATTATCTGTTAAAACCGACGCCAGCTGAATTTGTGAATCACCGAGTTTTTGAATAGATAAAAATACTAGTTTTGCTGTACTTTGTAATTCCTTTGCTTGATATTATATGGTACATGGTTGATTGGTGACGTACCAGCAGCGAGATTCCAGCACAAAGCAAACACGTCATGTCTTTATACAGCTGGACTCTCCGAACTAATAAATTGGCCAATTTATTGACAATCAATCAAACAAATATATAAATATACAAAAATACCATGGTTTTGGGGCGAGCCCAGAGCTCATTGAAAAGAACCTAGGTTTCCGTACCTAGGCAAATTGAAAACGCTTCGCAGCGAAATAGGAGAGTCCAAGTGCTGTGCCCCGATAACAATGCTAAAAGACTGAGATTTCAGTGTAGGGCTCCCCCCGTGCTTGAGGAATGCCGGTTGGTCTCAAACCGATGGCCTAAATAAGGCAAATACACGTATCAACTGATTTTCCACACTAACAGGACGTTCTAAATTAGCAAATCTCTCCACTCATTATATCTATTTTGAGGAGTTGAAATTTTACATTAATTTTTTATAATTCAATCCGTGTAAACCTGTTAGCTGGTCGAGAAGTCTACGTGTTCACCCAACGTACTGTACCAATTAATTACTTGTAAATAACTCATGACTTTAAATACCTAGGTGTTTCTATAATTCAGCTGAGTTTATTTCTTATTTATCTCTTCATAATGCCTAATCTTAACCACTAGTATAGACGATCACACCGTACCATCACAGAAATTTGATGCCGAGTGACCAGGGATCTATGTACGTATTCGAAATAACGATATGACTAGATTTACATTAACATAAAAATAACACAACGTAGAAATTGTGATTGGGTATTTGAGAGAGAAAAATTTATAAACTTACATTACTATTTATAAATTATAAGTTTTAAGGACACACTGCATGTTGTTTTATATTTATATGTTGTACATTTACATTTATTTATGTATAGGGGGAGCAGGAGAGCAGAAATAAGCTGTATGTCTTATAAATGTAAAATTTACAGGTTTTCAGAAGATACTACAGAGATCGAGCTATTATTCCTTGCTTATTTCTCAGACTTAATTTTTTTCAAACTCTGAGAATACATATAATCAAAGCAGACCCAAACATGTGATTGCAATTAGTATCAGTATTATATTAGTATTAAAAATACGGCTTCGCGACTTATGAAAGTTATTCAAATAAAATTTAAAATAGTACCAAAGTAGGTAAAAGAAATAGGGTCAAATTGAAAAAAAAAAAAAAGGATGTCTTCAGGTAGAAAAGGACGTAGAACAAAGCAAGTAGGTGCGGGGCAAAGCGATGTTAGTACCGTAGAATCGAGCGAGCAAACAACGACCTTAGGGAATGCTACATTAGAGTTGATTTTGAAAAAAATCACCGAATTCGAAGCAAAATTACAACAGTTAAATTCAAATACCGGTTCAAATGAAATCGCGAGCATTTCTTCACACGAGTCGAACGGGATTAATGAAAATGAAAAATCTGATAGGCAGGGGTCAAATCTTGAAACCGCGAGCACAAGTACATTATCTGAGACCCGGAATTTATATGTTGTACAGCCGTCAGTAACTAAACCAAATTTCGACGGAAAGCCATTCACTAACCCCATCGTTTTTCTTAAACGATTAAAGAAATATATAAGGGCGGTAAATGGATTAGATCGCGAAATAGATATAGCGTTAGGTTGCATCTCGGGGCATGCTCGGAAGGTTATGGACTTGTATTCGAAGGGCTGGACTACGTTCGCTGACTTCGAGATTGATTTTAGACGAAATTATTGGACCGAACAAATTCAGGAATCTATAAGATATAAATTGATTAATGCGGTATATTCAAGCGATTCGGGAATGTCGATGTCCGAACATTTTGCTGAGCAAGCAGAATCAATGCAGTCATTAACTATTGCGTTTAGTGAGAGAGATTTGGTCAATTCTATTATGCGACATTATGCTATAGATATACAGCGATTATGGTTTACTAGAACAGAGGAAGTTAGCATCATGAACGGAGCGAAATTTCTTCGAAACATAGAGCAAAATATTGTTGAAAAACCTAGGCAAATTACGAGAGGTACTGTTAGTAATAATTACAGAGGTAGACGATACAATGAGTCAACATCGAGACGACCTATTGTAGCAACAATGTCAACAAGAAGTTGGAGAGCTAGGGGAAATTCGACGAGGGGACGCGGCTATCGTGGTCGATTAGGTTCTAGGGTTAACTTTAACAGGCCTACGGTATCCGAATCTAAACAAATTAGGCCGGCTATCACGTTCGTGAAAGAGGGCGAGAATCTTACTGTGTCTAAGAATGTGGGGGAGGGTTCATCAAAAAACTAGAATGCCCAACACAAACGAGGTCAAGTCAGTTAGTCTTGTGTGGCACGGGCGTCAGAAAGACCTCAGATCACGAAAGGACAGGTGTAGTCTATAGGATCTTAATTAATAGTGGATGGAAGCCAGGACAGAGTTTGGGGACCGGAGATAAGGGACTTAAACGGTTGTTAAGAGGCGGCGTTGATTATAACGAGTATAGTAGTCAATTTGAATTTAGGAGTATAGGAATCTTATTGGAAAACCAGTTTGAAAATGTAACAGAGTGTAATGAGTTAGGCGTGACTTGTGAAACTTGTATGAGGAGAGGTTTGAATGTGTACACAATGTATCATGAATTAGATGAACAAACCGATGTGAGTGTTGATTATTCTTTACCTAGGTTACCTGAAGTATGTGTTAGACTGTATGGAAGAAGTATGAGTGCACTCATAGATACGGGAAGTCAGATTAGTGGAATAACTAGGGAATTGTACGACTCTATTCTAAGAGAACATGGGACATTGCCAGAGATCGCTATTCCAGCAATTCAAATACAAGGCGCGTTTGGATCGCGAAGTGAAAGCACAAATCGGTTAGTGCTAATAGAGTTTCAGTTAGGTAGTACTTTAGTTGAAGCACCTGTACTAGTTATGCGACGTCTTCCTAGGTCATTGATTCTAGGATACGATTGGTTAGAGCGGGTAAAAGGAATAGTGAACTGTAATGGTGAACACACTTTGACTATTGAACATATGGGCGTTAGGTCTTGTGTTAGGCTGAATTCGGACTGCAAAATCGAAAGGTTAGGGGGAGAGACGAACGCAGCCACGATCAATTTAATATTAAATCAAAACTCTAGGCCAGTGGAACAAAGTGTATCAGACATGAATTTAGATAATGAGAAATTTAAGGGATTAAAATTAGATGACGCGAACTTAAGTAATGAACAAAAGGAATTATTACTACCTGTGTTAAACAAACACTGTAAGGTATTTACGGAAGGTTTAGGTTTGACAAACAAGTACGAACACGTTATTGAGCTATTAGACGAAACACCTTTTGTAAAACACAGTTATCCGGTACCTTTGGCGTATAGAGAACAGGTAAAAACCGAATTAGAAGAGTTAGAAAAACTAGGCGTGATCAGACAGGAAGCGACTCCTTACTGTAGTCCTCTCACTTTCACTAAGAAGCGAGATGGATCAATAAGACTCTTATTGGACGCACGAGAGTTGAATAAGAAAATGGTAGGTGACGCAGGCGCGCCTCCCCTCACATCTGAGATTTTACAATCCTTTCATGGAGTAAATTATATCAGTTTAATTGATTTGAATAATGCCTATTTTCAAATACCTTTGCATAAAGATTCTAGGAAGTATACTGGGTTCTCGTTCATGGGGAAGACGTATACTTATAATGTTTTACCTCAAGGATTAAAGACTTCTGTAGCAGGGTTTTCGAGAGCAATGGATTATATCCTAGTAGGAGTACGAGAGTTTTGCGTAAACTATTTAGACGACATAGTCATATTCACTACGGGGGACATAAAGTTACACTTAGAACATTTAGATCGAGTGTTAGATAAATTAGAAACCGCAGGTTTAACTGGAAGGTTAGAGAAGTGTCGGTTCTTATGTGTAGAGGTAAAGTTGTTAGGACACATAGTAAATACTAACGGGGTACGTATGGATCCTGAACGGGTTAAAGCCATATTAGACTTCCCTATACCTCGGACTATAAAACAATTACGAGGATTTCTGGGATTAATAAATTATTTCAGAAGATTTATTTCAAAATATAGCGAAGAGGTTAAACCACTGTGTGACCTATTAAAACAAAATACGAAATGGTCATGGACAGAGGAAATTAACGATTGTTTTGAAAGGGTCAAGAAATTGTTTATAGACACTATACTTCTTGTACACCCAGATCCTAAGGGAACTTATTATTTACAAACCGATAGCAGTAATTTGGGGGTTTCGGGTTATGTCTATCAATTGAATGAAGCTGGTGAAGAACAAATATTAGGGTTCTGTAGTAAAGCATTGACAGAGACAGAACGCAAATGGACAGTTACTGAACAAGAACTATGGGCCATCATTTTCAGTTTGTCAAAGTTTGAAACATATTTGAGAGGAGCGAATTTAGTCATTAGGACTGATCATAAAAGTCTGATTTTCTTGCAGACGTGCAAACTATTGAGCGCTAGGATGATACGTTGGGTACATTATATAGGGCGATTTAATTACACAGTCGAACATGTGAAAGGTAAACTAAACATTGTAGCAGACGTATTGTCTCGACACTTAAAGGGGACCACTGATGTATTAACTAACAAGGCCACGGGGCCTGAAATGAATCTATTTAAAACATCATTAGGACGATTAGTGCGGGAGCGATGGAGAGAGATAGGTAGTTATCAAAGTCGCGACAAGACTGTTAGTGAGATAATTAGACGCGTGCAAACAGCAGACACTTCTGAATCAAAGTACTACGTGCTTAAAGAAGGGATTCTTTATAGAAGAGACATAAAAGGGGATATCTTAAGGTTATATGTTCCCGAGAACATACTAAGGGATTTGATAGTTAGCATACATGAAGAAGTAGGTCATTTCGGGCGATACAAGGTTTATGCTCTGATGAAACGTCAATATTATTTCCCAAATATGTCTCGTATAATAGGTCGTGTTGTAAGAGCTTGCGAGGCATGTCAAAAGTCAAAGCATGCTTTGGAAACGCACACGGGGCCGATAAAAACTGTAATAGCGAAGGAAATAGGGGAGAGAGTTTTTTGCGATATTTTTGGACCTTTACCGGCAGGACGATTTGGTTTTAAATACATATTCGTAATGCAAGATGCTTATAGTAAGTTAATCAGACTATACCCACTACGCCAGGCTAGTGGGAAGGCTACTTTAACTTGTGTAAAAAAGTTTCATAAGCAGGTCACAATTAAGACATTATGTTCAGACAGAGGCGCGAACTTTACTTCAAAAGTTTTCGAGTTAGGTATTCGCCAACTAGGTATCGAATTAACGCACACATCTGTTAGAAATCCGCGGCCAAATTCGACAGAGAGGGTTAATAAAGAGTTAGGTAGATTATTCAGGACGTATTGCGACAAATCGCATCGTTCATGGGTAGATCTATTATCGGATATAGAAGATTGTTATAATCAGGTAATACATACTACAACGGGATATTCGCCAAACGAGATTATATATGGAAAACGTACTCTGCTATCGACTGATTTCAACACTGACTCATCGGTGAGGACAGACTTACAGGGTGAACCGTTAGAACAGATTCGACAGCAGGCACGACAAAACATAGATAAGGCGGCCGAAAGTAGACAATTACATTATAACAAAAATCATAAGTTAATACAATTCGAAATCGGAGATTTAGTGAAACTTAAGACTTTTACGAAGTCAGATGCGGATAAAAAGTTGACAAAAAAATTCATGCGCTTATATGAAGGACCGTACATAATAGGGGCAGTTCCATATAATAATGTATATACATTAATAGACGTTCATACTGGTAAAGTTAAGGGTAACTACAATGCCATTCATTTGTTTAGGTACTATGTAGATAAATAGAAAGATAGGTAAAACTAGAGTATTAAAAGGGACAGAAAACAGGTAGTTTGGGGTACACTAAACAAAGAGATACCTGAGTTAAATAGCTATGGTCATGCCCGAGGGTATAATAGATAGGCGTAGGAGGTCTGATACTAGCGTTCTAATACAGATAAGGGGAAAAATAGATTTTGAAACGACTAGCACAGCTGCAGGGACAAAAGGAGCTACGTGTATTAAAAATCTATTTTGGGGGAGCGTGAGATGGCCTTGCCATCCGTCATACGGTTTTATGACTGTCGGAAATTTGAAGCCTTGCTCTTAAAAACAAAAATCTCGCACGAAAAGAAATAAATTAGTTAAGATTCTGAGTAATTGTAGGAAAGGAAGTATAAAAAAACAAAAGGGCAAAATAAATTGCTCTAAAGCTAAATTGCGTTAGGGTCGGTCATAAATTAGATAAAAGTCGTAAATTTTAACTTAGAAATCTCTACAAGTGTACAAAATTGCAATCACGTGTTATGCGAGTGGTCTAGGCAAGGCAAGAGCGTGAGAAAGCAAAAGGTACGGCCCATTAAGGGATGTTCGAAATACATTTTATTTTCAGCCAATTAGCCATCAGCCAGGGTAATTCTGTGCGCAAGAGTGAACCAATCAGAAACCGAAATTTCGCTGGGTTTTTTTTCATTTCAGATCATGGGCGTGAACAAAAGATATCCGTGTGGACGTTTTAAGTCTACACTGGGGGACCGAGGGGAACATTCGATTGAGGTCTGGCTCAACGTGCAGTAGAGCCTAACAGTGAATATTAATTAAGTGTAGAAATATATTGCAATTGTATAGTTAATAATAGAAAAATTATAAATAGAATAAAATAGTGTGTATCCGGGCCAGCAGAAGCTGATATATGGTGATGTACTAATTTACATTTAATTTTAAACTAGATTATTTGAAAATCAGTTCCAAAAATCTTGAGTAAAGAATTATTTTACAAACTAAATTAGAGATGATATTATTATTTGGATATTAGGAGGTGTTACAATATTGTGTATAACTATTAGATTTGCATCCAAAATTATAGAAATGGGACATTTCTCTTTGTGGAACTAGGATTCAAATATATCTAGAATAAATAATGAATATATTATAATTTACGCATAATGTGTGTCCTTAAAATTTACTTTATTATAGAAGTAAGAATTATAGATAATATCTCTATTGATTATGTGGGCATGTGTGTATTTTAGATAAAACGGTGTACATAATATTATATAAAGCCGAAAGGGTTTTTTTGTTTGAATATTTGCTTTTCCCTTTCAATAATTAGTATGGCTTAGGAAGCAAATATTCGGCCGGGAATTAATTAATGTAATAAAGTTACTTAATTCCCAGTCTAAATAATAAATTCAGTTTCTCTTCTTTTTTTCTAAATACTCAACTGTATGAGTAAATAAACAATTATTTACCAGAAATAAATGCACTTGGGTATAACTATCATCTTTTATTTGCTATATTTAGATACATTTTCCTAGACATTTAATAATGGAGATTCAATTTGTTTGGAGGCTAGACTATCGTATTGTGATATTAACAAAGCCAAAGATACGAAGAAACCATGTATCGAACTAACTTGAGCTCCAATATTAAGATTTTCTCATATGACCTATTTACCTATCACAATTCCTATTATTAAGTAAAAATTAGGTTAGGTTTTTTTTTCAGCAGTGCACCTATTTATAATACTAGCTCTTATTCAGCATTAAATAGGGAATAAAATTGAATTAGCAGTCTAATGCAGTCTGATGGAATGACACTTGTCGTTACAATTATAGATTTGGTAGAAAAATTACTCAATAGCTAAAATAAGGTGGTGTGCTATAAACTACTAGCTACCGCGGTATAAACATCGTCTTCATCAACATGAACAGCTTTCACCGGCTCACTACTGAGCGCGGACTTCATAGAGAACTCTCGATCAAGTTTACCTTCATCATATGGTATTTTATACCATTATGTGAAATTCTCACGATGGTTTTTCCTTATACTTTTATTATCACAAAACGATTAGTACTAATATACCAAGAATGCTCTCCACTACTAAAGATAATAGGGTTGGCTGGGTTCGAATCCCAGGCTAAAGACACCTTAAAGGGACCTTGTCGAGGATACTTTCGAGTAACAGCTAAATTTCATCTACCTACTAAAATACCCTGAACGAGACAATGGAATACACGCTGCCTCCGGAGGACAGATGGCGAGGCAGGTAGGTACCTTTTTTTTTATGGTGTACCGATCTTTCCCAAACAGCATTTTAGGTAACATTATCTGTTAAAACCGACGCCAGCTGAATTTGTGAATCACCGAGTTTTTGAATAGATAAAAATACTAGTTTTGCTGTACTTTGTAATTCCTTTGCTTGATATTATATGGTACATGGTTGATTGGTGACGTACCAGCAGCGAGATTCCAGCACAAAGCAAACACGTCATGTCTTTATACAGCTGGACTCTCCGAACTAATAAATTGGCCAATTTATTGACAATCAATCAAACAAATATATAAATATACAAAAATACCATGGTTTTGGGGCGAGCCCAGAGCTCATTGAAAAGAACCTAGGTTTCCGTACCTAGGCAAATTGAAAACGCTTCGCAGCGAAATAGGAGAGTCCAAGTGCTGTGCCCCGATAACAATGCTAAAAGACTGAGATTTCAGTGTAGGGCTCCCCCCGTGCTTGAGGAATGCCGGTTGGTCTCAAACCGATGGCCTAAATAAGGCAAATACACGTATCAACTGATTTTCCACACTAACAGGACGTTCTAAATTAGCAAATCTCTCCACTCATTATATCTATTTTGAGGAGTTGAAATTTTACATTAATTTTTTATAATTCAATCCGTGTAAACCTGTTAGCTGGTCGAGAAGTCTACGTGTTCACCCAACGTACTGTACCAATTAATTACTTGTAAATAACTCATGACTTTAAATACCTAGGTGTTTCTATAATTCAGCTGAGTTTATTTCTTATTTATCTCTTCATAATGCCTAATCTTAACCACTAGTATAGACGATCACACCGTACCATCACAATAACAACCAATTTAGTTTAGAAGTAATAACTACCCTATAGTTTCTTCGGAACCGAAATGAGGGACAAACTCCATGAATAGGTGAACACCATAAAAGCTGTCATTTTGATGTTCGCAGGTTTCTGTATTGGCGCGTCTGTTGCTACGTGTGCACGAGACCTCCGAAACAAAGACATCGACATATGAGGTAACCTAATATAATTATTTACCTACAAGATGTTAGATAAATGAAAAACAGTTAAAAGAGCAGTCAGTAAACGAAGCAACCTCTGTTTCGCAGGAGATCGAATCGAGGGGGAAGCGCGATGGGTTCGACGCGTAGAAGACGACCACTCGAGCGGTCCTACTCCGACAATGACTTTAGGTAGGTGTTTCCTGATTGCGTTGAGGTCGAGCTGCTAGGATATGGGGTTGCCCTTCCCGCATAATGCAATGCTCTACCCCAATGTTTGTTGCACCTTTACTATGGTTTATGTTTCTCGAACTCCAGGTATCGCGACAGTGGGTACAACAGCACAAGACCGCGGCGCGGTCGAGCTGCGGCTTCCCTGGTGTCAGCTGGTCCCTCGCGCACGAGGTCCCAGCCCCCTGCGCAGGCCAGACCCTATGGCAATGCTGGTAAGTAATTCTTTAATCTAGTAATTCTTTTAAATACAAAAGGTGTAACCGACATATCAACGCACAACTATAACCGCTGGGCCTAGAAAGTGGAGAAATTTTTCCGAGCAAAGCTAGGGCGGGCCAGCTAGTATATATCTGAAATAAATCAGAATAACACCTGGGTATTCTTTAGTATTATAGTAAATATATATTCTTGTCGTTTGCTAGGTCCGAGGGATTATGAAGAAGACCATTCTCCTGAGAGAAGAAATGAAAAGTACGAGAGTGATCATTATGAAGATGAAGAAGGTAACACTATCGAGTACGATGAAAGTAGCGTTAAAAAAATGAACTGTAGTTTGTTAAAGTGCTAGGTTTCTTTTCAGAGGAATTTCCCAAAATATCTTTACCTCTACAAGATTTACAAGCGGCACTCAAAGATTTAGAAGACTATCAAACGAAGACTCCTAAACCTGAGACACGGAGTAAATCTCTACCTCGACCTTCAAGACCTAAACCAGAATATGGTCCAAAAAGAGATTTTGATGATTCTAGACATTTAGATGTAGATGATAAAGAAATGTACGAAATGCATGATCTCTTTGATGTAGACTACGCGAATTATAGAGAGAGAAAAGCTTTAGAAGAGAGAAGAAAAAAGGAAAGAGATGATTATCGATTCAGAGATCGTGGATACGATCCCGAAGATGAAGATTTTGAGTTTGATATTCCAAGAACTAGAAGATCTGGGAATGATAGAAGGTACGTATAAACAATTATGATTATTTAGCTCAATATTATGATTATATTTAGAACTACACAAATCAATCATTTCTGGGCTAGAACATCTTCTATTATGCCAGGCACATATACCAGAATTCCATCCAAGATATACGCAAAATGGGGACCTACGATGTGCTTTTTAATCAGATCTTTTTATAATAATCACATCATAATCTTAGAGTTTTTTTTTAGATAATCACGTGGTGGGTTCTTTTTTTTACATATTATGCTGTACTTGGAAACGGTTTTCAGTTTTATGATAAAAAGGTGCAAACATTTTTCAGACTCGATCGTGGTAGATCAGAGTATTACGAGAAGGATCCAGAAGAGTACCCAACAGACAGGCGGAGAGGGCGGCGCGCGAAAAGTGCCATCTACGAGAACGAGCGGTGCTGGGACGAGTGCGACGAGGAGCGCCACGTAGAGCGAGGGCGGCGCCGGCTGCGCAGGCTGCACACGGTGGACGACACTCCTCATGTGCGACCAGCTCATCGATATGTGAGTCATTCACCGTCATCATCATCAACCCAGCGCCGGATCAGTTGGCCTCACGTGGAGCGAGGGCGGCGCCGGCTGCGCAGGCTGCACACGGTGGACGACACTCCTCATGTGCGACCAGCTCATCGATATGTGAGTCATTCACCGTCATCATCATCAACCCAGCGCCGGATCAGTTGGCCTCACGTGGAGCGAGGGCGGCGCCGGCTGCGCAGGCTGCACACGGTGGACGACACTCCTCATGTGCGACCAGCTCATCGATATGTGAGTCATTCACCGTCATCATCATCAACCCAGCGCCGGATCAGTTGGCCTCACGTGGAGCGAGGGCGGCGCCGGCTGCGCAGGCTGCACACGGTGGACGACACTCCTCATGTGCGACCAGCTCATCGATATGTGAGTCATTCACCGTCATCATCATCAACCCAGCGCCGGATCAGTTGGCCTCACGTGGAGCGAGGGCGGCGCCGGCTGCGCAGGCTGCACACGGTGGACGACACTCCTCATGTGCGACCAGCTCATCGATATGTGAGTCATTCACCGTCATCATCATCAACCCAGCGCCGGATCAGTTGGCCTCACGTGGAGCGAGGGCGGCGCCGGCTGCGCAGGCTGCACACGGTGGACGACACTCCTCATGTGCGACCAGCTCATCGATATGTGAGTCATTCACCGTCATCATCATCAACCCAGCGCCGGATCAGTTGGCCTCACGTGGAGCGAGGGCGGCGCCGGCTGCGCAGGCTGCACACGGTGGACGACACTCCTCATGTGCGACCAGCTCATCGATATGTGAGTCATTCACCGTCATCATCATCAACCCAGCGCCGGATCAGTTGGCCTCACGTGGAGCGAGGGCGGCGCCGGCTGCGCAGGCTGCACACGGTGGACGACACTCCTCATGTGCGACCAGCTCATCGATATGTGAGTCATTCACCGTCATCATCATCAACCCAGCGCCGGATCAGTTGGCCTCACGTGGAGCGAGGGCGGCGCCGGCTGCGCAGGCTGCACACGGTGGACGACACTCCTCATGTGCGACCAGCTCATCGATATGTGAGTCATTCACCGTCATCATCATCAACCCAGCGCCGGATCAGTTGGCCTCACGTGGAGCGAGGGCGGCGCCGGCTGCGCAGGCTGCACACGGTGGACGACACTCCTCATGTGCGACCAGCTCATCGATATGTGAGTCATTCACCGTCATCATCATCAACCCAGCGCCGGATCAGTTGGCCTCACGTGGAGCGAGGGCGGCGCCGGCTGCGCAGGCTGCACACGGTGGACGACACTCCTCATGTGCGACCAGCTCATCGATATGTGAGTCATTCACCGTCATCATCATCAACCCAGCGCCGGATCAGTTGGCCTCACGTGGAGCGAGGGCGGCGCCGGCTGCGCAGGCTGCACACGGTGGACGACACTCCTCATGTGCGACCAGCTCATCGATATGTGAGTCATTCACCGTCATCATCATCAACCCAGCGCCGGATCAGTTTGACCACAGGCCACTATTGGCCGAGGGCGGATTGACAGACTTCACACACCTTTGAGAACATAATGGGGACCTCTCAGGTATGCAGGTTTCTTCACGATGTTTTTAGGTTACTTTTTCTTAGTGAAAGAGATTACACTTTGCCAAAATCTGGAAACAAATAGAGAGTTATGAAAGAGCTCGAATATTATACGGTAGCTTACAAATAGTATTTTGCACGACGTTAATACGTATATTAGGAAACTACGTAAAAATTACATTAGGAAATAATAATTCTTGAGAGCCAAACCACGTTTCTTTTAGCCGTTCTTACAACTTGTTGCCAACAAGATTTGTTTTTGTGCAGACTCCATCTCCAGAAAGGGGCGACTGGAGCGACGAGCCTCCGCCCATTCGACGTGGTCGTTCTGCAGGTGAGACCTATTTTTTTAAGTTTTTAGCTCCACCAAACGACACACGACGACGACGTTTTTCACTCAATGAGCGTTTTTAGCACGACCAAAAACGCTCATTGAGTGAAAAACAACTCACAACGCTTGTGACAATCGTAAAAGTGCCACGACGCACTATTCAAATATTGCCTATAATTCTATTTGACCAGAACTCTCTGTGGTAATGAAGAAAAGCCACAAAGCTATAACATATACACATAATACTTTCCATTCCATTGCATCAGCGTGTGTGCATCCACTGCTGAACACAGGCCCCAAGAGCGCACCACCACACGCATCCATCCTTCCTCATGCACCCGCTCTCCCCGCCACCTTCTTCATATCATCGGTCCAGCGGACTGGACATACATATAATACTAATGCACTTCATTTAAATATTCCAGCGTGGGGTTCCCGCCACTCCGATATGTATGCAATACAAGGCTCTATGAAAGAAGAAGTGAGTATAGGTACTAAAATTATAAATTTAATCCCTTGACAGTTGACAAAAAACACCCCTGTTTTAATGTAAAACAATAACATTATGCATTGGGTTAAGTTTAATAACTTAATATAGTTTAATTTAATGTAATTTTTTGATCCAAGCGTCGTCGTATCGGGGGATCGCTGACTATTTTTGCGATATTCTAAATAAATGAATTTAAATTTGAAAGAGATCCTATGAATCCGAGACTATTGTTTCCAGATAAAACCAGTCCCGATATGGTTGTGCGTGTTCCTAGTGGCGTCATACATCGTGATGGGCACGTTCCTCTTCAAGCGCTGGGAGGGCTGGGCGTACCTGGACGCGGCCTACTTCTGCTTCATCACCCTCACCACCATCGGCTTCGGGGACTTTGTGCCTGCTCAGGTAACTTCCTTTTGTTTTACAACGATGAAGAACAAAAAAGAAGAATTTAAACGTCCCTCTTCAAACTCGAGGACTACGTCTTGCTACTTCTGTTTTACCACCTCAACCACACCTTTAGAGTCTTTGTATCCATTCATGTACACTCTTTTCTTTCTCTCTAAAATTTCTATATTTTTAAAGTAAATTTTCTTACTCAATAAAACAATTACAATAAAACTATTTGAAGGACGTGTGCCAAGAGACGGTGCATCATCCGATTTTTATGGTTGAGCAACATTAATCCAAGTCAGTAGTAACTGGATGAGTGACTTGGGTTATAGCGTTATGGAAATTTGAACGTCTGATCCTCCTTTCAATTCCTACTTGCATAAGAGTGCATGTTAATTCTAAGAGTCAAAATGTTGTTTTCTGATCGGAGTCGTATACGGAAGGACATGGAATCCCACCGTATTATTATCTCAGGGGAATCCCTAAGGTCACGGACTTCAGCAAATGAGGAATACGACAAGGAGATAGAGAGGAAATAAAACAACAACACCAACATTTCCAGGGCCAAAGTGGCGAAGCGGCGGACGCAGTGCACTCCATCGCCCTCTGCTCCCTGTACCTGCTGTTCGGCATCGCGCTGCTGGCAATGTCGTTCAACCTGGTGCAGGAGGAGGTGCGCGCCAACGTGGCCGCCGTGGCCACCCGCCTCGGCATCATCAAGCCCAGGGACAACGCTGAAGACTGAGGAGCTACCACCAAAACTATTTCTAGCGTACTTTGTTCTGTTTGCTAAACCCTTTGGTCTAGCCACTACACTCTAGAGCGGAGATAAAATGAAACAAACTTTGACATATGAAACTGGTCTAGTTTTAACTGTATTTTAATTGCCGAACCAACTACAACGTACCAACCTGTAGAAGCATTAACCATTAACCGCGGTTTTCGACAAATCTTATCTTTTATGAAAATAAAAATTAATGTTTTTGTGTTGTGCATCTCTTATTTTACTTGCGAGAAAGTTTTTTAAATAGCCCTACCAATGTACGTAAAATAGGTGTTGAGCAAATCATACACACCAGCTAGAAAAAGCTAGTATGTGTAAATGTATATATGTAGTATACTAGCTGTGCCCGCGACTTCGTTCGCGTGGAATAGTGACTTTTCGGGCAGCGTGATTCTTTAAATTGACATAACTTTTTTATTTATGAACCGATTGACATGAAATAAACACTAAATGTTAAGTGAAGCTTACTACAATATATTAGTGAAAACGGTAACTAAATCTAATAAGCTGTTTCTGATATTAGCGTGCACAAACACACAGACAAACAGACAGACAAAAAAAAATTAATTACAATTTCGGGTTCGGCATCGATATAATAACAACCCCTGCTACTTTTTTTTAATATATTTCCATTGTACAGACACCGCTTTTCTACAATTTTATTATATGTATAGATTTCGTATCGATTATACTCGTAAGATTTTCTGGTTTTACAGTTGATTGACGATTACATTATATTATCACAGTTTTATCGAAAACTAGATGTCACGATAACGCAGATACGCTATGTAACTTCAGATTACATACCTAATAATATAACATATAGATATGTTGATATCGTGTCAAAATCTGACGAGAAATCAGAATCTCCTTTAGAGGAGAGCGAAAATACTTGCAGTTTCCAGAGGTTTTTTAATACAAATAGCGAGCAAACGAGCAGGCGAGTCACCTGATGTTAAGCAATTACCGCCACCCATGAACATTTGCAGTACCAGAGGAAACGTTAACTAACCGCTTGAATAGCCCCATGTTGTAATCTAATGGAAACACCGCAGAAGGGAGTTGATTCCACAACGATTTGACACAACGAGCAGTCAAAGTGCACCAGGCACCCAGGTGGTAAGGGTGACATTGCTTGCGGTGGCGTGTGGTGCGGTTGTAGAAAAAGGAGGTTGGAGTGAGGTTAAACAACTCTTCAGAGCACTCCCCATTATAAAGGCGATAGAACACGCAAAGAGAACTTGGCTTGCAAGCGAGCTGGTTAGTTCGGGATCGTCCACAAATCGAACAAATGGAAGGTTTGGGTTGTTATAGATATCGTGCTGTGACTTTTTATTCCTACAAGAGTTTCTGTTGGACAACATTGTAGTATTGAGTTGAGTAGCATTGAGTCCTAACAACTTGACACTACTTAGTTAGATTTCTGTCTGACTTACACTCAGATTTCATACAAAGTGCGATTCCATTTAGGTATTTATGACTATTTAAATCTTCCTTTGTGTAACTCCAAAAACGTTAACGACCTGTGTGAGATAATTTCGTTTGTTTAGATACTAGATAACTATAATCTGATATGCTACAACCAATTGTCTATATTAAATATAATATTGAGGTAATGGACTGATCTGTCCTCCTGAACCATTTTCTATGAGACTATCCCTAAACTTTCCATTTAGTTTACAAAATAGGTAGGTACATAGATAAAGATCAAGGTCATCTAATAAAAGATCAAGAAAAACATGGAGAGAACTGGACGTGGAAAACACACCCAAACCAGTACCAGTACCCCAAGGGTCGAAGAGGCACTACGGTGCTGAAACAAATAATGTTTCAAATCTTGAACCATTAGGTAAATCCGTGAAAAAAAATATGGCCACCAAAATCGTCACTTTCAAGAGGCTCTTCAGAACATTTTTGTATTGAACTTTTTCCACATGAATGTAGAATATTTAGAGTCAAGACCCTCAAACACTATCGTAGTATATAAAGGCATGGTGGTCTGTGCAAAACAAATTATTCAAGACCAGTTAAAGAAAGATGAACAGTAAGAAGAAAGTTGTTCAAGACCTTGGGTCCTAAGGGGATATAGCAAAAAAGATGTTCGTAAAGCACAATACTACCGCCCTCAAAAACAGCTATCAGTCATAGAGGCATGGTCCTAAAATTAAAATGTTCAAGACTTTGGGACCTTAGGTGAATGTAACTACAAGAATCGTCCAGTTGTTATAAGTACACATAAAGATTGCACTGTTTGAAGTGCAGCTATCTTTTTATTTACATTTAGTATCACAAAAAAAACAGTATCGTACCCGTAGCCTAAACCGGTGGGTTAAAAAACTTGAAACTTTGCATTTAGATTCTCTCATAATCAATGATATTTTTATTATAACATCATTGCTCATAATGTTAAAATCCAATCCAAATGGAATTGCTAAAGTTGCAGTTAGCTGTAAAATAATCTTGAGTAACGGAAGTCACTTATCCAATACAATACAATCAAATAGCAAGTATACACTAAGTAAAAGAAATGTCTCTCGACGAGAAATTAGAAATTGATAGTAACAAAGAGGTAAAGAAGCAGTTAGATCTGGACGACGTGCTGACGGCTGATGAGGAGCTGGGGCAGCTGGGCAAGTATCAGCTCGTGAGTATCCTGGCTCCTGCTGGCGGCGATCCCGGTAGTGTTCGCAGCTATGTCTGCTGAATATATTTTGACCACCGCCAGGGTCCCTACGAGGTATTAATTTAAGGTGTTATTAATTTTTGTCTAATTATCCCTACCTCTAACTTTATCTTATTTTTATCATTTCATGTCATTAGTTTTAGATGCAGTCAATCAAAATAAATGGCTCGAGATTGAATAATCATATTTTATGAGGCACTACAATAGCAACACGTATATACAATAGCAACAAGTATAATAGTATAAAAATGTACTTATTTACTGTAATTGCTAATGCGATGAACCTGGTAAATGAGACGACAGCCTAAAATTTAGCGGGTCTAAGGTTAGATTTCTTTCTTAGATTTATTGAAGAAGTCAACGAAGTATGGTTATTAACAAATTATTCCAGATGCCTAATACCACAATGCGACGTTGACAATCCTGAGTATGCTCCAGAATGGTTGCTCAACGCCATCCCAGGGACCAGCATGAGCAGCTTCGACAACTGCGCGCGATACCGGAACAGCTCCGCGGCGAGCGGCGGCGCGGGACAGTGTGCTGAGGAGTGGTTTGACTTCACACAGACTGAGCCTTGCGACGAGTACGTGTACCAGAACACGCTGAGCATCGTGTACGGTAAGTTTCTGCCTTCAAGTTGCAGGTTCATTATAAGGATAGCACACCGTAGACCGGGACGTTATAACAAATTCGGCAACGATCATAAATATGTCTGCTGCTGGGCTCACAGAATGAAAGCCGACTCTGCGTTATGAATTATGGTGCCTGTAAACGAACTATCGTTATCAAAATTGCATTAAGTACTCAGCGCAGATAGACTGACACATCACCCCTAATCTTACATATAATCTAGAATCTAGATAGTATGATATAATCGTAGATATACTTTAGTAACGAGTCAGTTTTAAAAAAAGACACATTTGTCAGCTGCAATCCCGGTATACTCTGGAATCTGGATAACGTAACATAACCGGCGAGTCATTAACATGATTGTGTACATGTAAACGTTTATTGGATTGGCCCCATAACTGTTCTCTGGAGAATTTGACTCTTGTCTTGTCTTGAAATTTTCATACAAATCTTTGAGCCCCTGTAATTTTAAAACTACATATTTTTAGAAAAATCTAAAACACCACAGACACAGATATTAGTTTTTAGAATATGTCTGCAAAATTTCATGGACTTTGGTTGCTTAATATTCAAATGAAATTGGAACTACGATTGTATGAAACGAGTGACGGAGAGAGCCCTGTTAAATATTTACTGTTAAGTATGCCAAACTTTAAAATAGTGTGTATTAAATATATTTTGTGAAATCTTAATATTGTATTTAATTTTGCCAGAGTGAACTAAGAAGAAATCTATAGGATACAAAAAAACAGAAGGAACTCTCGGTTTGATCATCAGCTCGATTGCGGGAATGACGGCTACAACGTCACGTCGCAATCACCTCTGATTGGTTGACGCTCGCTCGCTATTGGCTACAATGCATTGTTGCAACAAGAATACCATAAAAGTAATTATTACGGAATCAACAATCAGTCTGTCAAACACTAATAGGCTGTGGTAACATGAAATCATAGTAAAATAGGGCTACCATTATAAGGCTACCTGCGTCAAATCACAAATGTACTATCATTTGACGCCTGCCAATGACATCGAAGGCTAGTACCACGCTATACAATGCGGGTTTGAAAAAATACTAAATCCTAAAACTACAAGATAAGGCAAATGGTTATTGGCATTGGATTGTGCTAAGGTAGTATACTAACAACGCAAAGTTTTTGCTAGCGTTCTGGTTACACCTGTATTTAAATCCACCTTTGTTTAATTCCAAATGAAGTTATACAGTTTTGCATAGATACTAGATAGCTAAGTATAGTCAGATAAGCTACAACATATACATGTGCACATGTACATGTACAACATACACATACATAAACTTTATGATCATAATAATATGATGATAATATAATAATATCTTGTATAGTTTATCCGCCCGGCTTCGCGCGGGGAGCCCATTGTATTCCATAAGTAAAGTATATTATTATATTATAGAATATTCAATACAAACCCTCATGATAATGAAACCAGTATTGAAATTCCACTGAGAAAAGGTATCAATTGTTTTACCAAAATCAAATCTTTGAAATACAAATATACCTATGTATTAAACTATCCATCAAATCCATCCACATCCATCATCCATTAACATGGGACCAACCTGAACCAAGCTTTATAAAAAAAAGAACTGGAAAGATCAGTTCTTTGTCATTTTAACCTTTGTAAAAGAAACGGTTGTTGAAAATCGGTTCAAAGACGCGGAGTTGTAGAGTCAAAAAATATTTTATCCGCAACTAACTCGATTGTTTTCCGGGATTAAAACTATCCTAATACGTTAATCCGGAGTACCTATTAGGTATTAAGGAAGTTCAAACATGTTCAGTATTTTCAGTGCAGACAAACAGCTACAGATTTAAAAATAATTTATACATTTTGAGCTCCATATCGACTACAAAGCTTGCTCCTTCAATCAATCAATCAATCAAATTCTTTATTTGCTGAATACTGACAAAAGGTGGTACAAATAGCATATAATGAGTCCAGTGTATTCAACCATTTCTGGCATGCAAATATAATAATTAATACAATAATTAGTCAAGTAGAACAATGTCAAAATTTAAAAGATGTTAAAAATTAATATTATGTCACAATAAAATTATTATTATACCTATATAATTTTACAGTGCCAACATGTCATTTATTGAATAAAAACATTTACTTATTTATCAACCACGAAAAAAGATCTTTTTTGAAACGTGCTAAAGATGTTAACTGACGTAAGCCTGGGGGTAGTTTATTATATATTTTTATGCACATGGCATGACTACACTTTCGGTATGCTGCATTATTGGCTCTATATGTTGTTACTAGTCGATCCCTATTTCTTGAGTTCCTCGGATAAATATCACGTGCTTTGCTAAACAGATATTCATGTTGTTTAACAAATACACAAATATCAAAGATGTACATAGACGGGAGTGGTAGAATGTGTAATTGTTGAAATAATGGTCGACAGGAGTCCAAGTAGAAGGCTCCTGTCATAGCCCTTACACACCTCTTTTGTGCTATAAACGCCCTATTAGCTTCACTAGAGTTTCCCCACAATATCAATCCGTATCGGAGCACTGACGCAACGTATCCATGATAAGCTGCAAGAACCGTATTTGGTAAGGCTGTTTTACGCAATCTATAAAGCACGTACACGTATCGATTAATCTTTTTGCATACCATGCCAACATGTTCCTTCCACTTAAGATTTTTATCTAGTAGTTATCCTAGGAACTTAGTATGCAGTGCTTCTTCAATTTGATAATCATTATATTTTATATTAAGACTGAAGTTATTCGATCTGTTACTTATACTGAATTGCATGTAGGTAGTCTTGTTGATATTTACTTGTAGGTTATTATCGTTTAGCCAATTCACGATAGCATTTATTTCATCATTGATGTCTTTTTCATATTTATTAATTTCAGCATTATTATTACCTGTCACGACTATAGATATGTCATCCGCAAATAAATAGCAATCATTTTTTGTCACACAAGGTAGGTCATTAATGTAGGTCAAAAATAGTAATGGTCCAAGGACGCTTCCTTGTGGAACACCAAATCTGTTAAGTTTAAAGTCAGAACGTTGAGGAACTATAGTACCACTATCGTCAATAGAATTTATTTCCACACATTGCTTGCGATTTTTTAGGTATGATTCTATCCAGCTAAGCGCCGGTTCTCTGATTCCATTTTGCTCCAACTTGTTCAAGAGGATGCTGTGCGAAACGAAATCGAAAGCTTTACTCATATCAAAGAATACGACACATGTGGGTTTTTTAGAATCTATGTATTCTGATATTTTGTTATTGGAATCGTGGACTTGTTCTTTTGAAATCCAAATTGCTGTTAGTTAATTATATTACTTTTTGTAAGAAATTTCGATAGTCGATCATACATTGCTTTTTCGAAGATTTTTGAGAAAATAGGCACAAGTGTAATTGGACGGTAGTTATTGAGGCTCTTTCTATCATCTTTTTTATGTAATGGTTTTACTACTGATATTTTGAGAGCATCGGGAAATTCGCCGTTTATAAAAGATAAATTAACTAAGTGTGTCAAAACTGGTACAAGTTCATATATACATGTTTTAATGATTTTCGTTATAATTTCGTAATGATTGTATTAGTTTTATCATTTCATTTTCAGATATTGGTATTATTAAAAAAAATTAATGTGCCTACAGGAATCGTGCACTTAAAATTTTATTATTTCAAGTAGGCATAAAGATTGCACTTTCTGAAATGCCGCTATCTTTTTATCTAACAAAACAATATCGTACCCATAGCCTAAAACGGTAAACTTGAAATATTGCATGTAGTTGCTGTCATATAATGCAGACGCACAATAATAAAGATAATACCTTGAGGAAGCCAAACGGGATACTTAATAAAAAAACCGGTCAAGTGCGAGTCGGGCCTCGCTCTTTCAGGGTTCCGTACATAATTATGAACATCACATTTTGGGTGTATGAAATATTATTTCTTTTCCGAGCTAGAACATTGCAATAAACCGGGGAAGAAAAACCCCAAAAAATTTGTTTGTCAAAGCTTACAAACTATTTTGTAAATCGTTGTTTTCAATACAGTACATAATACATATATTCCGAAATTTCATATTCCTGACTAGTTTAGTTTTTAAGATAGCCCCCGTCACAAAAATGGTTTTAAACTGACAACTTTGACGGCCCCCAATTTTTTTTAAAAATATATTCGCACTTTACTAAATCAGCTCTAAACAATGATACCCCACGTGCTAGGATAAGAAAAAATATTTTTGGACTACTTTTTCGTGGATGAGAGAGAGAGCCCCCGACAAAAATAATTTATTGAATTTTAATTAAATATTTTGTTTTGGGCCAACGTTCTACATCAAGTACCAAAATTTCAGGTTCGTAACTCATTTACGAGCCAGAGACTTGTGACATGTTTCGGACAGACACACGGACTGACTGACAGACAGTAGAGTGACATTAATAAGGCTCCAGCTTTACCCTTTGGGAACGGAACCCTAAAAATCTAAATCCATGCGGAATTGCTAGATAGTTATAAAATAATCTTGAGCAACGACAGTCATTTATCCAATACAATACAGTCAGACAACAAGTACACACTACACAGTGAAGTTAAAGAAATGCCTCTCGACGAGAAATTAGAAATTGATAATAACAACGGGGTAAAGAAGAAGCTAGATCTGGACGACGTGCTGACGCAGGAGCTGGGGCAGCTGGGCAAGTATCAGCTGCTGACCATCCTGCTGGCGGCGTTTCCGGTAGTTGTCGCAGCGATGGCTACTAACGAATATTTTTTTACCACCGGGAGGATCCCTACGAGGTATTTACCCACCCATACTAATATTACAAGGCTCAAAAGGTCAGCCATATGAAAAAAAATTACAAATTTACAATTCTGTCTGCCACATTTTTACGGCCCATTCATTTTTTTTATTACACCTACCACCTTAAAACCTACTATTTACTAAGCTATTACAATGATTTCCAATTTACTCTTAATTATTGAGGAGTTCTGTTTTCCATGTCCGAAGATATTCATCAGATCTTCACGAAGTTTATATGGGACCACTGATCACCTGGAAAATATACGGTCCAGGCATCTTCGAGTAATCGGGGAACATACATAAAAAATAAAAAGATTCCAACCAATGATTCCGACCAATTCCGATGAATTGAGAACTTCCTCCTTTCTGAAGTCGGTTGAAAAGGAACCCTTCTAAGATCACTTGGTTGTCCTTCTACCTGTCTATCTGTCTGTCTTTCCGTCGCGTCAGTCGTGTCTGTCAGGAAAACTTATAGGGTACTTCTTGTTCACCTAGACTAGAATTACGAAGTTTTGCAGGTATGTAGGTCATATAGCACACTGAAGGAAAAAAAATTGAAACCGATTATCACAAAAAAGCCAAGTGCGAGTAAGATTTGCGCACCGAGCGGAACCCTCGGCCTGTCTGTCTGTCTGTCCGTCCGTCCGTGCGACAACTATACCAAGTGGGGTATAGCATATGAAAGGGTTTTTTTACTTGTACATTCTAAAACAGATTTTTTTTTTAAGCATAACAGTTTTTGTTTTATCGTGAAAGGTGACAGAAAAAATACCCGAGTACGGAACCCTCGCGAATGTGACTCGCTGTAACGCGAGCCCTTTTCATAGTAAAAGTAGATCACTGCTTAGTACCGGAGTGTTGATGGGCTGAAGTGATCATCATCATCAACCGATAGACGCCCCGGTCTTACGCAGCCTGGATCTAGGGGGCTCCCTGCGTCTCGCCTGATGTCATCCATCCACCTAATCGATTCGGGGTATTATGAACATACTAAAGTTAGAGGTACAGAACATTTATTAACAATTCCAGATGTCTTATACCGCAATGCGACGGCGAAAACCCTGAGTATGCTCCGGAATGGGTGCTCAACGCCATCCCAGGGAGCAGCACCAGCAGCTTCGACAACTGCGCGCGATATCGGAACAGCTCCGCGGCGAGCGGCGGCGCGGGACAGTGTGCTAGGGAGTGGTTCGACTCCACACAGACTGAGCCTTGCGACGAGTACGTGTACCAGAACACGCTGACCATTGTGTATGATGTAAGTTTGTGGCTTGAAATTGAAGCTTTCAGTAATTTATTACAACGACATTACAATAACTCAAAATGATACGCTCTTGTCAACAAGATGCCTTCAGTCTTGACTAAAAGGTACCTATATTAAAATGGAGGTGAAAACTGATGCTGGAAGGATATTCAATATCCTAGCGGTTCGCACTGAATCATAATGATTTTTACTTGTCCGTGGAATTTCGACTATGTACGGGTGTAAACTTTGATGATGCGTTGAAGGTTTAGTTCTAATAAGCTTGTATTTGAGATGCATTCCATTTCTGTTGCATTTATGCCCATTTAAATTTTTATTCTTTCAATGTCTATTCTGGATTTTCAGTTTGGGTTGGCGTGTGAGGAATGGAAACGATCGCAGATAGGCTCGTTTCGAACGATAGGAATAATGTTGGTACAGCCAATAACCGGCTACGTCTCAGACCGCTGGGGCCGTCGCGTGGCCCTCATCCTCAACACCTTCAACGCTGGTTGCTTGGGGCTCATCAGGTCCTTCGTCCACTCCTACGAGTGGTTCCTTGTCACTGAGATCCTCGAGGCAGCTGTCGGTGGTGCGGCCTTCATGTCATGTTATATTTTAGGTATTTTTATTAATACCAGATCCGTGTGAAACGTACTTTTTAAATTGCTTTCTCTGAAACTTATTTTTCATGAGTTTTAATAACTCTAAACTTATAATCAATCTTCAAACTTATCTTATAAAACTACACACTTCAGAATTATAGTGAAGTCCTATTTTTTCAGTCACTGAATTGGCTGGTCCTCAGCGTCGGGTGATCGCAGGAGCCACTATGTCAACAATATATGCGTTGGGACAAGTTGCCCTTGGACTGATCGCGTGGGGCGTGCCCGCCTGGCGTCCTTTGACACAAGTTATCTACGTTCCACACTTGCTTATTTTAGTGTACTTTTGGATTATATCAGAATCGGTCCGCTGGCTCATGAGCAAAGGTCGATACGAAGAATCTGAAGCCATTCTCAAAAGAGTAGCAAAGATGAATAAAAGACCTCTGTCAGATAACTCTTTGCAAGCGCTCCGTGCCACCGCAGAAGCTCAGAAGTTAAAAGAAAAGCCTAAAGAACCTTGGTTGGTGATTCAAGTCATAAGATCTCCCATTATGCTATTGCGCTGTGTTGTTACGCCAATATTGTGGATCACGACTGGACTGGTGTATGGTGGATTAAACATCAACTCCGTGAATATGTCAGAAAATAGATATCTTAGCTATATTTATGTGGCTCTGGTGGAAATCCCTGGTTACTGGACCGCCATCTTGCTGTTGGATCGAATCGGCAGAAAGCCTGTGCTGATCGGGGGATATTTGTTATGTGCGGGGTGTCAGTTTGCATTTGCTTTTATACCAAGTGGTAAGTAAAACTACTGCAATTTACCAACTCGATGTTATTTTTATGAGAAACTAGCCGATGCCCGCGACTTCGCCCGCGTGAATTAAGTTTTTTCGAAATCCCGTGGAAACTCTTTGATTTTCCGGGATAAAAAGTAGCTTATGTGCTAATCCAGAATATTATCTATCTTCATTCCAAATTTCAGCCAAATCCGTCCTGTAGTTTTTGCGTGAAGGAGTAACAAACATACACACACACACACATATACAAACTTTCGCTTTTATAATATTAGTGTGATAGTCGGGTTATAGTTTTGGAACTTTATTTTGACAGTCAAAATACGAGAGCAATGCTGTGTTTACCTTTGCAGGATACAACGGCTTGTCGCTCACACTTTACTTGGTCGGTAAATACGCCATATCGACCGTGGTGACCTCCGTGTACGTGTATACTACGGAGCTGTACCCCACCAAGTACCGCCAAAGGCTATTCGCCTTCACGTCGACGGTGGGCCGTGTCGGGTCTATCGTTTCACCTCTTACGCCTGCGATGGTAAATACCCATCAGAATAAACGGTACTGCCTATTTGCTTTACCACTCAGATGTTACCAGAGATGCAGTACTGAGTGGTAACTTTGGATGTCCCAATGGCCTTTACGTTTCCTCCATGCCTCGGGAGGACGCCAAGTCGTCGGTTATCATCACTTACATTCGATAAGAATCTAAATCGAAACTCTTTTTAGCCAAGTTGTATGCGGGAGAATTTGGGAGCACTTGATAGCATTACTTAATTTGAAAATGATAATTAATTTGAATGGAAGAAGCAACAGTTAGATGCATATTTTATTTTCCATTACACGAGAGTAATATCATCGATTTTTCTTGTTTCAGTAATATTTTCATTCTGATTTGGATAGAATTTTTGTACCATCCATCTACTGACGCTAATCGTTTTTAATCAATGTTTATGATACGAACCGCTAAGGCACGGAATGCCTCCGGGCGGCCGTGTTTGCTGCCACGTACCTATGACGTCTTCAATGTTCAACCACGTACCTATGGATTAGGTACAAGTCTAGGAGATAAGCATCTTCTAGACTATCGAAGCGTACTCCAACTTAGACCTCATCCTTTTTTTGGCGTGATTATCAGGCACAGGCCGATTCTGTAATTAAAAAAAGACTTTTGAATGCTTCTAAGGAATAGAACAGAATGTATTTTTATTCAAATAAACTATTACAAGTGCTTTTGAATAGTCAAAATAATTTACCAAAGTGTCTGATGAAGCCTACTCTGAAGAACTCTGTATTTTCAGGCATTGACAGTTTGGGAGCACTTCCCATCTGTGCTGTTCGGTTCGTTCGCGCTGCTGTCGGGGCTGCTGCTCTTGCTGACGCCGGAGACGCTGGGCATCAAGCTGCCCGACACCATGGAGGAAGCTGAGCAGTCCAGCTTGCGAACACGAAAGTGATCTCACCCATCACAGCTATGATTATTTGTAATCAAAAAAGGGGTTTTTTTTGATACTCGATTACTCCGTGATAACTAAACGATTTGAATAACTCTTGTTTGTATTTGAAAGGAGTATCATAGGCCTGGTCCCATTTCAAGATGAAGATTTGATGAATGCCTTCGGAGATGGTGAACGGAACTTCTCAACGGATAAAAGTGAATTGTATTTAAGTTTTATTTAAGAAGTGTTATCTTATAATTTGATGCGTGTGATCTTATGAATGAGCTTTAAAATTTTTGATTATAATATTAATAATCAAAAATTTTAAAGCTCATGTACCTACCTACCTAGTCATAGTCATTGTCATAGTCATTTATTCTTGATAATATACATTATACGTCAATCCAATAGTTCAAATTATTTTTATGATAAAATGTCACAATATTTTTTCTTATAAAATAGAACAAAATACAACAATAAATATTAATAATCAATTTTGTCTTCAATCTTTCTAAGTAAGAATTCATTATAACTATAGCAAGACTCCTCGACAAGCCAGCTTTTCATTTTTTGTTTAAAAGTGTTAATGTTTTGCGCATTTCTTATGACGTGGGGGATCCGATTATATACCTCGGGACTGGAGGTGTCAAATATGGTTAGATTCCTATATCATAATATTAATGTTTGTTACAGAAAAATATTGAATATTTTTTACGTTAAAATATATTAACTATCAAAAAAAAAGCCGCAAGCAGAAACTTGCACGCAAACGATTTTCAACCTTATTGACATATTTCAGAAAACCACATATTAGCAGTCTATGAATGATACTGAGCAAGAATATGACAAAATAACAACTTTCTCGTTACCGTCAATAACGTCAAGAATCGCTTGCACCTGTTTTTCTGTTGCTTACACCCCTAGCGAACCATTATACAGATTACCACCTTAAAAGCGACGTCTGGGAGGTGTCGGAGGAGGTTCTATAGAAATATATTATATCACTTTAAAAAAACAAATAATTTTTATTTTTTTATTTTGTATTTTTATACTTAAATTATTTCTTTTCATTAATTTTTTTATAAGAATCATCAAAAAGAAGTGAGAACTCATCGCCGGCGCACTACTGAGCACGGGTCTCCATTTCAATAACACTCAAGTAATAAAAATAGTAGGTACCTAACACTATACTAGTACGTTGGTACTAGTTCTAGTATACAAATTTCAAAGGCACTTGTAAATCTTTACTTCAATAAGTACCTACAAGCTTCACAAAAATAAATAAAAGATTCTGTATTCCTTGTTAGCACCCTTCAGATTCAGATACGGAACCCTAAAAAGCATGACAATAAAGAAATCCCGAAAGACGTATAGTATATGGTAATAATTTTACTCTAAATACCTAGGTACCTATCTATATCTACCTACCTATTTATGTAAAATTAAAAACAATTGGAATGATAAAGAAATGTCAAGAAGGTACAAAAAGTAGATAAGTTTACCCAGTTACCTATTTAAAAATCGTTTTAATAACGAGCTTTTATTTTAGCCTTCATCACGGCTAAAACTAATACAAAAATCCAACAACCCAAGCTCCAAGCACGCCGGAGCTATAACAGACACTCGGTTCCTATGGCTACCTCCCAGTTCCATCATGAGACCCTGGATATAATCACTATGCCCGCCCGGTTCCATCATGAGACCACACAAACACACACATTTCCAAAAAGACCAATACAATTTACGTACCTAACCTATAATAACAAACGCGCGAAATATATGAAGTAACTAACCTAATCTGTGATAATATCAACTCCGATAACGAAATATGATATTATTTACATTCAGTATTACCCACAACCAAGTTCACAAATAAATAAATCTACTGTCCTGATTGAATAGCAAAATCGAAAGAATCTATTTGATAAGTAAAACTACCGAGGGGCAATATTCCAAACGAATAAAAAACTAACGCGTAGCGATTATCACGCATTTTATCGCGAATGAGTATGATATTCGCAACCATATTGATATCGTGTGACGTTGATCGGTAGACGGTCTATCTTTGGCAAACGCCTCGTGAAATTTAAAAGCAATTCTATATAGAAAATGTATTGCTTTAAAAATTACTATATTTTGTATTAAATATGGGGTTTATTGAAAATCTAATATCCTGAATATTTTTTTATATTGAATATGTATTATAGATAAATTATTTTTTGACACCACTACTCGGGACCCATGCCAAACACTGTTCGCGAGGCTTTCTCAAGCTCTCTTGGCTTATGCTGTAACCTATTGATACTAGTAAGTTGGTTGAAATTTCATATAAGTCTTTGGTAGGCTTATTAGCAACTTTTTTATTTATAATTGTGTAAACAAAGATAGTTTGCAACCCGGGGTCTTACACAGGCTACTTTTTATCCCGGAAAAACAAAGAGATCCCACAGGAATTCTAAGAAACCGAAACTTATGCGGACAAAGTCGCGGGCATCATCTACCTAGTTGTTAATAATAATTTGTAGGGGCTCCGTACCTCAAAAGGAAAAAGAAACCTTTATAGGATCACTTCGTTATCAGTCTCCTCTATCTGTCAGTCCATCTGTCGTATCTGTCAGGATAATCTATACTTTCCATTGATACTTTCCATTGACCTAGAATCATGAAATTTAGCAGGTAGGTAGGTCTAGATCTCTATTCGCCAATCAAGTGTCAACTACTGCTCCAGAGCAATCTAACGAGTCATTTATTAAATGAACCTGCCTTTGAAATATGGGTTGAGCCCCTGTGGACACTTTTCTGTCTCATTATCTTAATTAATTATTTATTAACAATTCCAGATGCCTAATACCACAATGCGACGATGACAATCCTGAGTATGCTCCGGAATGGGTGCTCAATGCCATCCCAGGGAGCAGCACCAGCAGCTTCGACAACTGCGCGCGATATCGGAACAGCTCCGCGGCGAGCGGCGGCGCGGGACAGTGTGCTAAGGAGTGGTTCGACTCCACACAGACTGAGCCTTGCGACGAGCACGTGTACCAGAACACGCTGAGCATCGTGTATAATGTAAGTTTTTGCCTTCAAATTAAAGCTATCCGTAGTTTATTACATGGATATTTTATAAAATGATAAACCAAACAAAGGCAACGCTATACAATGCGGGTTTGAAAAAATACTAAATCCTAAAACTACAAGATAAGGCAAATGGTTATTGGCATTGGATCGTGCTAAGGTAGTATACTAACAACGCAAAGTTTTTGCTAGCGTTCTGGTTACACCTGTATTTAAATCCACCTTTGTTTAATTCCAAATGAAGTTATACAGTTTTGCATAGATACTAGATAGCTAAGTATAGTCAGATAAGCTACAACATATACATGTGCACATGTACATGTACAACATACACATACATAAACTTTATGATCATAATAATATGATGATAATATAATAATATCTTGTATAGTTTATCCGCCCGGCTTCACGCGGGGAGCCCATTGTATTCCATAAGTAAAGTATATTATTATATTATAGAATATTCAATACAAACCCTCATGATAATGAAACCAGTATTGAAATTCCACTGAGAAAAGGTATCAATTGTTTTACCAAAATCAAATCTTTGAAATACAAATATACCTATGTATTAAACTATCCATCAAATCCATCCACATCCATCATCCATTAACATGGGACCAACCTGAACCAAGCTTTATAAAAAAAAGAACTGGAAAGATCAGTTCTTTGTCATTTTAACCTTTGTAAAAAAAACGGTTGTTGAAAATCGGTTCAAAGACGCGGAGTTGTAGAGTCAAAAAATATTTTATCCGCAACTAACTCGATTGTTTTCCGGGATAAAAACTATCCTAATACGTTAATCCGGAGTACCTATTAGGCATTAAGGAAGTTCAAACCTGTTCAGTATTTTCAGTGCAGACAAACAGCTACAGATTTAAAAATAATTTATATATTTTGAGCTCCATATCGACTACAAAGCTTGCTCCTTAATTGCTATTATTAAAATAAAATAAAATATTTAATGTGCCTACAGGAATCGTGCACTTACAATTTTATTATTTCAAGTAGGCATAAAGATTGCACTTTCTGAAATGCCGCTATCTTTTTATCTAACAAAACAATATCGTACCCATAGCCTAAAACGGTAAACTTGAAATATTTCATGTAGCTGCTAACATAATGCAGATGCACACTAATAAAGATAATACCTTAAGGAAGCCAAACGGGATATTTAATAAAAACACCGGTCAAGTGCGAGTCGGGCCTCGCTCTTTTAGGGTTCCGTACATAATTATGAACATCACATTTTGGGTGTATGAAATATTATTTATTTTCCGAGCTAGAACATTGCAATAAACCGTGGAAGAAAAACCTCAAAAAATGTTCATTTGTTTTTGTCAAAGCTTACAAACTATTTTGTAAATCGTTGTTTTCAATACAGTATTTGTTGTTTCAATACAGTACATATATTCCGAAATTTCATATTCCTGACTAGTTTAGTTTTTAAGATAGCCCCCGTCATAAAAATGGTCTAAACTAACAACTTTGACGGCCCCCCAATTTTTTTTAAAATATATTCGCACTTTACTAAATCAGCTCTGAACAATGATACCCCACGTGCTAGGGTAAGAAAAAAAATTTTGGGCTACTTTTTCGTGTATGGAAGAGCCCCCGTCAAAAATAATTTATTGAATTTTTAATTAAATATTTTGTTTTGGGCCAACGTTCTACATCAAGTACCAAAATTTCAGGTTCGTAACTCATTTACGAGCTAGAGACTTGTGACATGTTTCAGACAGACATACGGACTGACTGACAGACAGTAGAGTGACATTAATAAGGCTCCAGCTTTACCCTTTGGGAACGGAACCCTAAAAATCTAAATCCATGCGAAATTGCTAGATAGTTATAAAATAATCTTGAGCAACGACAGTCATTTATCCAATACAATACAGTCAGACAACAAGTACACACTACACAGTGAAGTTAAAGAAATGCCTCTCGACGAGAAATTAGAAATTGATAACAACAACGGGGTAAAGAAGAAGCTAGATCTGGACGACGTGCTGACGCAGGAGCTGGGGCAGCTGGGCAAGTATCAGCTGCTGACCATCCTGCTGGCGGCGTTTCCGGTAGTTGTCGCAGCGATGGCTACTAACGAATATTTTTTTACCACCGGGAGGATCCCTACGAGGTATTTACCCACCCATACTAATATTACGTACATATATAATTATATTAAGGCTCAAAAGGTCAGCCATGTAAAAAAAAAATACAAATTTACAATTCTGTCTGCCGGACATTTTTACGGCCCATTCATTTTTTTTATTACACCTACCACCTTAAAACCTACTATTTACTAAGCTATTACAATGATTTCCAATTTACTCTTAATTATTGAGGAGTTCTGTTTTCCATGTCCGAAGATATTCATCAGATCTTCACGTATGGGACCACTGATCACCTGGAAAATATACGGTCCAGGCATCTTCGAGTAATCGGGGAACATACATAAAAAATAAAAAGATTCCAAGCAATGATTCCGACCAATTCCGATGAATTGAGAACTTCCTCCTTTCTGAAGTCGGTTGAAAAGGAACCCTTCTAAGATCACTTGGTTGTCCTTCTACCTGTCTATCTGTCTGTCTTTCCGTCGCGTCAGTCGTGTCTGTCAGGAAAACTTATAGGGTACTTCTTGTTCACCTAGACTAGAATTACGAAGTTTTGCAGGTATGTAGGTCATATAGCACACTGAAGGAAAAATAATTGAAACCGATTATCACAAAAAAGCCAAGTGCGAGTAAGATTTGCGCACCGAGCGGAACCCTCGGCCTGTCTGTCTGTCTGTCCGTCCGTCCGTGCGACAACTATACCAAGTGGGGTATAGCATATGAAAGGGTTTTTTTACTTGTACATTCTAAAACAGATTTTTTTTTTTAAGCATAACAGTTTTTGTTTTATCGTGAAAGGTGACAGAAAAAATTCCCGAGTACGGAACCCTCGCGAATGTGACTCGCTGTGACGCGAGCCCTTTTCATATTAAAAGTAAATCGCTGCTTAGTACCGGAGTGTTGATGGGCTGAAGTGATCATCACCATCAACCGATAGACGCCCCGGTCTTACGCAGCCTGGATCTAGGGGGCTCCCTGCGTCTCGCCTGATGTCATCCATCCACCTAATCGATTCGGGGTATTATGAACATACTAAAGTTAGAGGTACAGAACATTTATTAACAATTCCAGATGTCTTATACCGCAATGCGACGGCGACAACCCTGAGTATGCTCCGGAATGGGTGCTCAACGCCATCCCAGGGAGCAGCATGGACAGCTTCGACAACTGCGCGCGATATCGGAACAGCTCCGCGGCGAGCGGCGGCGCGGGACAGTGTGCTAAGGAGTGGTTCGACTCCACACAGACTGAGCCTTGCGACGAGTACGTGTACCAGAACACGCTGACCATTGTGTATGATGTAAGTTTGTGACTTGAAATTGAAGCTTTCAGTAATTTATTACAACGACATTACAATAACTCAAAATGATACGCTCTTGTCAACAAGATGCCTTCAGTCTTGACTAAAAGGTACCTATATTAAAATGGAGGTGAAAACTGATGCTGGAAGGATATTCCATATCCTAGCGGTTCGCACTGAATCATAATGATTTTTACTTGTCCGTGGAATTTCGACTACGTACGGGTGTAAACTTTGATGATGCGTTGAAGGTTTAGTTCCAATAAGCTTGTATTTGAGATGCATTCCATTTCTGTTGCATTTATGCCCATTTAAACTTTTATTCTTTCAATGTCTATTCTGGATTTTCAGTTTGGGTTGGCGTGTGAGGAATGGAAACGATCGCAGATAGGCTCGTTTCGAACGATAGGAATAATGTTGGTACAGCCAATAACCGGCTACGTCTCAGACCGCTGGGGCCGTCGCGTGGCCCTCATCCTCAACACCTTCAACGCTGGTTGCTTGGGGCTCATCAGGTCCTTCGTCCACTCCTACGAGTGGTTCCTTGTCACTGAGATCCTCGAGGCAGCTGTCGGTGGTGCGGCCTTCATGTCATGTTATATTTTAGGTATTTTTATTAATACCAGATCCGTGTGAAACGTACTTTTTAAATTGCTTTCTCTGAAACTTATTTTTCATGAGTTTTAATAACTCTAAACTTATAATCAATCTTCAAACTTATCTTATAAAACTACACACTTCAGAATTATAGTGAAGTCCTATTTTTTCAGTCACTGAATTGGCTGGTCCTCAGCGTCGGGTGATCGCAGGAGCCACTATGTCAACAATATATGCGTTGGGACAAGTTGCCCTTGGACTGATCGCGTGGGGCGTGCCCGCCTGGCGTCCTTTGACACAAGTTATCTACGTTCCACACTTGCTTATTTTAGCGTACTTTTGGATTATATCAGAATCGGTCCGCTGGCTCATGAGCAAAGGTCGATACGAAGAATCTGAAGCCATTCTCAAAAGAGTAGCAAAGATGAATAAAAGACCTCTGTCAGATAACTCCTTGCAAGCGCTCCGTGCCACCGCAGAAGCTCAGAAGTTAAAAGAAAAGCCTAAAGAACCTTGGTTGGTGATTCAAGTCATAAGATCTCCCATTATGCTATTGCGCTGTGTTGTTACGCCAATATTGTGGATCACGACTGGACTGGTGTATGGTGGATTAAACATCAACTCCGTGAATATGTCAGAAAATAGATATCTTAGCTATATTTATGTGGCTCTGGTGGAAATCCCTGGTTACTGGACCGCCATCTTGCTGTTGGATCGAATCGGCAGAAAGCCTGTGCTGATCGGGGGATATTTGTTATGTGCGGGGTGTCAGTTTGCATTTGCTTTTATACCAAGTGGTAAGTAAAACTACTGCAATTTACCAACTCGATGTTATTTTTATGAGAAACTAGCCGATGCCCGCGACTTCGCCCGCGTGAATTAAGTTTTTTCGAAATCCCGTGGAAACTCTTTGATTTTCCGGGATAAAAAGTAGCTTATGTGCTAATCCAGGATATTATCTATCTTCATTCCAAATTTCAGCCAAATCCGTCTTGTAGTTTTTGCGTGAAGGAGTAACAAACATACACACACACACACACACATATACAAACTTTCGCTTTTATAATATTAGTGTGATAGTCGGGTTATAGTTTTGGAACTTTATTTTGACAGTCAAAATACGAGAGCAATGCTGTGTTTACCTTTGCAGGATACAACGGCTTGTCGCTCACACTTTACTTGGTCGGTAAATACGCCATATCGACCGTGGTGACCTCCGTGTACGTGTATACTACGGAGCTGTACCCCACCAAGTACCGCCAAAGGCTATTCGCCTTCACGTCGACGGTGGGCCGTGTCGGGTCTATCGTTTCACCTCTTACGCCTGCGATGGTAAATACCCATCAGAATAAACGGTACTGCCTATTTGCTTTACCACTCAGATGTTACCAGAGATGCAGTACTGAGTGGTAACTTTGGATGTCCCAATGGCCTTTACGTTTCCTCCATGCCTCGGGAGGACGCCAAGTCGTCGGTTATCATCACTTACATTCGATAAGAATCTAAATCGAAACTCTTTTTAGCCAAGTTGTATGCGGGAGAATTTGGGAGCACTTGATAGCATTACTTAATTTGAAAATGATAATTAATTTGAATGGAAGAAGCAACAGTTAGATGCATATTTTATTTTCCATTACACGAGAGTAATATCATCGATTTTTCTTGTTTCAGTAATATTTTCATTCTGATTTGGATAGAATTTTTGTACCATCCATCTACTGACGCTAATCGTTTTTAATCAATGTTTATGATACGAACCGCTAAGGCACGGAATGCCTCCGGGCGGCCGTGTTTGCTGCCACGTACCTATGACGTCTTCAATGTTCAACCACGTACCTATGGATTAGGTACAAGTCTAGGAGATAAGCATCTTCTAGACTATCGAAGCGTACTCCAACTTAGACCTCATCCTTTTTTTGGCGTGATTATCAGGCACAGGCCGATTCTGTAATTAAAAAAAGACTTTTGAATGCTTCTAAGGAATAGAACAGAATGTATTTTTATTCAAATAAACTATTACAAGTGCTTTTGAATAGTCAAAATAATTTACCAAAGTGTCTGATGAAGCCTACTCTGAAGAACTCTGTATTTTCAGGCATTGACAGTTTGGGAGCACTTCCCATCTGTGCTGTTCGGTTCGTTCGCGCTGCTGTCGGGGCTGCTGCTCTTGCTGACGCCGGAGACGCTGGGCATCAAGATGCCCGACACCATGGAGGAAGCCGAGCAGTCCAGCTTGCGAACACGAAAGTGATCTCACCCATCACAGCTATGATTATTTGTAATCAAAAAAGGGGCTTTTTTGATACTCGATAACTCCGTGATAACTAAACGATTTGAATAACTCTTGTTTGTATTTGAAAGGAGTATCATAGGCCTGGTCCCATTTCAAGATGAAGATTTGATGAATGCCTTCGGAGATGGTGAACGGAACTTCTTAACGGATAAAAGTGAATTGTATTTAAGTTTTATTTAAGAAGTGTTATCTTATAATTTGATGCGTGTGATCTTATGAATGAACTTTAAAATTTTTGATTATAATATTAATAATCAAAAATTTTAAAGCTCATGTACCTACCTACCTAGTCATAGTCATAGTCATAGTCATTTATTTATTCTTGATAATATACATTATACGTCAATCCAATAGTTCAAATTATTTTTATGATAAAATGTCACAATATTTTTTCTTATAAAATAGAATAAAATACAATAATAAATATTAATAATCAATTTTGTCTTCAATCTTTCTAAGTAAGAATTCATTATAACTATAGAAAGACTCCTCAACAAGCCAGCTTATCATTTTTCGTTTAAAAATGTTAATGTTTTGCGCATTTCTTATGACGTGGGGGATCCGATTATATACCTCGGGACCCATGCCAAACACTGTTCGCGAGGCTTTCTCAAGCCTGTGATACTTCACCATAGGATACACCATACCATAGGATACAAGCGCTCCGTGCCACCGCAGAAGCTCAGAAGTTAAAAGGAAAGCCCAATGAACCTTGGCTGGCGATTCAAGTCATAAGATCTCCCACTATGCTATTGCGCTGTGTTGTTCTTCCAATATTGTGGATCACGACTATACTGGTGTATCATGGGTTAATCATCAACTCCGTGAATATGTCAGGAAATAGATATCTTAGCTACATTTATGTGGCTCTGGTGGAAATTCCTGGTTACTGGACCGCCATCTTGTTGTTGGATCGAATCGGCAGAAAGCCTGTGCTGATCGGGGGATATTGATTATGTGCAGGGTGTCAGTTTGCATTTGCTTTTATACCAAGTGGTAAGTGAAACTACTAAAATTTACTGATCCGGAGATCTTTATAAGAGAAGTAGACGGGTTTTAGTTTTGGAACTTTATTTTGACAATCAAACTACGATACAACGGCTTGTCGCTTACACTTTACTTGGTCGGTAAGTACGCCATATCGACCGTGGTGTCCTCCGTGTAGGTACACGGCAGCTGAGCTGTACCTCACCAAGTACCGCCACAGCCTGTTGGCCTTCACGTCTACGGTGGGCTGCCTCGGGGCCGTCGTTTCACCTCTAACGCCTGCAATGGTAACTTTATGATTTCAAAATATCGAGAGCGGTACTTTCTATTTGAGTTGACCAAATCACAGTCTCTCTAGGACATCTTTTCTTGTTTGGTAGCAGACATACACTGGGACGTGGCGGCACAACTAGTCGCACTACCAATTAAAATGTATACAGCTCTATGGACACCTTACCTGGTGTCCGCTTGGTTGCGCAACCAATGTGGTGGCGGCAGCAGGGATCACCCACTAGAGACAAATACTACTATGTACAGAGCTATTTGGTGTGTGTGTGTGTGTGTGTGTGTGTGTGTGTGTGTGCGTGTGTGTGCGTGTGTGTGTGTGTGTGTGTGTGTGTGTGTGTGTGTGTGTGTGTGTGTGTGTGTGTGTGTGTGTTTTTGTTACTCTTTCACGCAAAAACCACTGGACGTCTGAAAGTCTTTGGCTGAAATGGAGATAGATAATATCCTGGATTAGCGCATAGGCTACTTTTTATCCCGGAAAATCGAAGAATTCCCAAGGGATTATATTTTTCTTGTCTTTAGTACCTAATTTTGTTAATCTGGAGGTGGGCGTTAATAACTGCAACACAGTTTGTACCTAACTAACGCAGTTGTTATCGTTGTTTATTTTTAAGGCAATGTTAAGTGTAAATAAAGACCCACCAAAAACATTTCATGTAAAAAGGTAGCCAAGACTCACAAGTTCATAATGTTTTCACTGTTAAAAAGTTATGAGATCTCTAGTAGAGCCAAGCCCCTAGCTGAGCTTAGATTTGTGCTGGCCATGGGACCTATCCCAAGTCCAAAGTAATATAGCTCTTAAATGTTCTTGACTGTATCAAATTTATAACAATAAATAATAAATCACTCTACTTACAAGCTCTGATTCTACAAACCCTATATCTTGGTAAAAAAAGGACGGCTTGGCCGTATAATGTTCGTAAAACTATTACATGACATAACATATTTTAAGGCCTTAAGGAATAGTTTGTTCGACAATTACTAATTTGTATTGTACATACTTCGTGATGGTCACAGAAGCAATTCCGGGCTTAGATGTCATTTCAGATAAAAAATCCACGAACTGTAAACGGCCAAGCCGTACTTTTTTTACCAAGATATAGGGTTTGTAGAATCAGAGCTTGTAAGTAGAGTGATTTATTATTTATTGTTATAAATTTGATACAGTCAAGAACATTTAAGAGCTATATTACTTTGGACTTGGGATGGCCAGCACAAATCTAAGCTCAGCTAGGGGCTTGGCTCTACTAGAGATCTCATAACTTTTTAACAGTGAGTTTTTTAACTTTTTAAAACATTATGAACTTGTGAGTCTTGGCTACCTTTTTACATGAAATGTTTTTGGTGGGATTTCATTTCTTTTTGGCAGGTGCCCTAGATTTTTTTGGATCTATTTTTTGTAGGTACATCATTTTCATGGCCCACTCTCTATCGTTACCTCTTTTTTTAAAAGCTTTTATTCAACTTGCAATGTACTCGTATGTAAATATGTTTGTTCGGGTGGAATCTTGCAACTCAATTTTGAAGCAGATATACCAAATTTCAGTCTTTTAGGACTTCAGGAAACACAGATACTTGGTACGTTTGATAAATCTGCCACGGACATCTTATCCTGAAAACTTTAGAATTCGAGCAACAGATTTTACAGATATGCATCTCATATACGAGGGGATGAAGGAGGACCCGATTTCTTAATTTATCTGTTGTTCACAATTGTTGAAATTCCTACTTAATGCCAAATTTCAGTCTTCTAGAACTTCAGAAAGTACCCTAGAATTTGTGACAAGAGGTTTTGAATGTCGATAAATCTGAAACTATAAAAGCTAGACAATTGATACTCAGTGTGTTTAATGAATCTGCCAAGGACATCTTATCTTGAAAATATCAGCATTCTAGCGATAGAATTTACAGATTTGCTTCCCCCACACAGAGGCGTAGAGGGGTGAAATTTCCAATTTCTTAATTTTCCTGTAGTTTGTATGCAATTTATAGTCTACATACCAAATTTCAGTCTTCTAGGACTTCGGGAAGTGCCCTAGAATTACAGACTAGAAGTTTGACTGTCAATAAATCTGAAACTATAAAAGCTAGACAATTGATACTCAGTGCGTTTAATAAATCTGCCAAGGACATCTTATCCTGAAAATATCAGCATTCTAGCGACAGAATTTACAGATTTGCTTTTCTCATAAGAGGCGTAGAGGGGGGGAATTTCCAAAGTCTTAATTTTCCTGTAGTTTGTATGCAATTTCTAGTCTACATACTAAATTTCAGTCTTCTAGGACTTCGGGAAGTGCCCTAGAATTACAGACTAGAAGTTTGACTGTCAATAAATCTGAAACTATAATAGCTAGACAATTGATACTCAGTGCGTTTAATAAGTCTGCCAAGGACATCTTATCCTGAAAATATCAGCATTCTAGCGACAGAATTTACAGATTTGCTTTTCTCATAAGAGGCGTAGAGGGGGGGAATTTCCAAAGTCTTAATTTTCCTGTAGTTTGTATGCAATTTCTAGTCTACATACCAAATTTCAGCCTTCTAGGACTTCGGGAAGTACCCTAGAATTACAGACTTTGAATTGTGATGATCATCAGTGAGGGACGAAAACGGCGTATTTTAGGTATCAATAAATCTGTAACCATAAAAGCTAGATATTTGATACTTGGTATATTTGGTAAATTTGCTGAGGACACCTTATACTGAAAATTTCAGCTTTCTAGCGTCATCCAGACCGAATTATGACGGGTCGAAAATACGGCGAAACACTTCGAGAAAAAGGTACGTAGCGCCCCGGCCGCCGCGTTTGGCTCGTCTTGGCGGGGGCACTGCCGTGCCCCCTGATATTTTTCATTTTCATATTTTTCAATAACCAGTCATTATTAATAGTTACCTCACGATTTGCTAAACTATATAACTAAATTCCCACAGCTTGATGGTATCGGTGACTTCGTCGGCGTCGATTCAGGTTTTTGTAAAAATTTAATGGAAACTCTTTGATTTTCTGGGATCAAAAGTAACCTATGTCCGTCTCCGGGATGTAGCTGTAGGTAAGATATCAATGTGCCAAATAGGGCAAGCTAAGAGCAAGCTAAGAGCTTGTATAAATATGGGTGTTTAGTATAATGTTATTATTGTAAATTACATATTATTTATTTAAGTATTTAGTAATTTAAGAAGTGTTAAAAGTTAGTGAATAAAAAGTTTACAACAATATTTGTCTTCAAGCTCATATACCCTACAATGTTTTATTATTAAGATTCTATTCTATTCGACTTAATACTTACTGTTAAATATGCCAAACTTTAAAATAGTGTGTATTAAATATTTGTGAAATCTTAATATTGTTTTTAATTTTGCCAGAGTAAACTAAGAAGAAATCTATAAGATCACAAAAAACAGAAGGAGCTCTCGGTTTGATCATCAGCTCGATTGCGGTGGAATGACAGCTACAACGTCACGATCGCAATCACCTCTGATTGGTTGACGCTCGCTCGCTATTGGCTGCAATATATTGTTGCAACAAGAATACCATAAAAGTAATTATTACGGAATCAACCATCAGTCTGTCAAACACTAATAGGCTATGGTAACATGAAATCATAGTAAAATAGGGCTACCATTATAAGGCTACCTGCGTCAAATCACAAATGTACTATCATTTGACGCCTGCCAATGACATCGAAGGCTAATACCACGCTATACAATGCGGGTTTGAAAAAATACTAAATCCTAAAACTAAAAGATAAGGCAAATGATTATTGGCATTGGATTGTGCTAAGGTAGTTTACTAACAACGCAAAGTTTTTGCTAGCGTTCTGGTTACACATGTATTTAAATCCACCTTTGTTTAATTCCAAATGAAGTTATACAATTTTGCATAGATACTAGATAACTAAGTATAGTCAGATAAGCTACAACATATACATGTGCACATGTACATGTACAACATACACATACATAAACTTTATGATCATAATAATATGATGATAATATAATAATATCTTGTATAGTTTATCCGCCCGGCTTCGCGCGGGGAGCCCATTGTATTCCATAAGTAAAGTATATTATTATATTATAGAATATTCAATACAAACCCTCATGATAATGAAACCAGTATTGAAATTCCACTGAGAAAAGGTATCAATTGTTTTACCAAAATCAAATCTTTGAAATACAAATATACCTATGTATTAAACTATCCATCAAATCCATCCACATCCATCATCCATTAACATGGGACCAACCTGAACCAAGCTTTATAAAAAAAAGAACTGGAAAGATCAGTTCTTTGTTATTTTAACCTTTGTAAAAAAACGGTTGTTGAAAATCTGTGACCATCACGAAGTATGTACAATACAAATTAGTAATTGTCGAACAAACTATTCCTTAAGGCCTTAAAATATGTTATGTCATGTAATAGTTTTACGAACATTATACGGCCAAGCCGTACTTTTTTTACCAAGATATAGGGTTTGTAGAATCAGAGCTTGTAAGTAGAGTGATTTATTATTTATTGTTATAAATTTGATACAGTCAAGAACATTTAAGAGCTATGTTAGCTTTGGACTTGGGATGGCCAGCACAAATCTAAGCTCAGCTAGGGGCTTGGCTCTACTAGAGATCTCATAACTTTTTAACAGTGAGTTTTTTAACTTTTTAAAACATTATGAACTTGTGAGTCTTAGCTACCTTTTTACATGAAATGTTTTTGGTGGGATTTCATTTCTTTTTGGCAGGTGCCCTAGATTTTTTTGGATCTATTTTTTGTAGGTACATCATTTTCATGGCCCACTCTCTATCGTTACCTCTTTTTTTAAAAGCTTTTATTCAACTTGCAATGTACTCGTATGTAAATATGTTTGTTCGGGTGGAATCTTGCAACTCAATTTTGAAGCAGATATACCAAATTTCAGTCTTTTAGGACTTCAGGAAACACAGATACTTGGTACGTTTGATAAATCTGCCACGGACATCTTATCCTGAAAACTTTAGAATTCGAGCAACAGATTTTACAGATATGCATCTCATATACGAGGGGATGAAGGAGGACCCGATTTCTTAATTTATCTGTTGTTCACAATTGTTGAAATTCCTACTTAATGCCAAATTTCAGTCTTCTAGAACTTCAGAAAGTACCCTAGAATTTGTGACAAGAGGTTTTGAATGTCGATAAATCTGAAACTATAAAAGCTAGACAATTGATACTCAGTGTGTTTAATGAATCTGCCAAGGACATCTTATCTTGAAAATATCAGCATTCTAGCGATAGAATTTACAGATTTGCTTCCCCCACACAGAGGCGTAGAGGGGTGAAATTTCCAATTTCTTAATTTTCCTGTAGTTTGTATGCAATTTATAGTCTACATACCAAATTTCAGTCTTCTAGGACTTCGGGAAGTGCCCTAGAATTACAGACTAGAAGTTTGACTGTCAATAAATCTGAAACTATAAAAGCTAGACAATTGATACTCAGTGAGTTTAATAAGTCTGCCAAGGACATCTTATCCTGAAAATATCAGCATTCTAGCGACAGAATTTACAGATTTGCTTTTCTCATAAGAGGCGTAGAGGGGAAGAATTTCCAAAGTCTTAATTTTCCTGTAATTTGTATGCAATTTCTAGTCTATATACCAAATTTCAGTCTTCTAGGACTTCGGGAAGTGCCCCAGAATTACAGACTAGAAGTTTGACTGTCAATAAATCTGAAACTATAAAAGCTAGACAATTGATACTCAGTGCGTTTAATAAATCTGCCAAGGACATCTTATCCTGAAAATATCAGCATTCTAGCGACAGAATTTACAGATTTGCTTTTCTCATAAGAGGCGTAGAGGGGGGGAATTTCCAAAGTCTTAATTTTCCTGTAGTTTGTATGCAATTTCTAGTCTACATACTAAATTTCAGTCTTCTAGGACTTCGGGAAGTGCCCTAGAATTACAGACTAGAAGTTTGACTGTCAATAAATCTGAAACTATAATAGCTAGACAATTGATACTCAGTGCGTTTAATAAGTCTGCCAAGGACATCTTATCCTGAAAATATCAGCATTCTAGCGACAGAATTTACAGATTTGCTTTTCTCATAAGAGGCGTAGAGGGGGGGAATTTCCAAAGTCTTAATTTTCCTGTAGTTTGTATGCAATTTCTAGTCTATATACCAAATTTCAGTCTTCTAGGACTTCGGGAAGTGCCCCAGAATTACAGACTAGAAGTTTGACTGTCAATAAATCTGAAACTATAAAAGCTAGACAATTGATACTCAGTGCGTTTAATAAATCTGCCAAGGACATCTTATCCTGAAAATATCAGCATTCTAGCGACAGAATTTACAGATTTGCTTTTCTCATAAGAGGCGTAGAGGGGAAGAATTTCCAAAGTCTTAATTTTCCTGTAGTTTGTATGCAATTTCTAGTCTATATACCAAATTTCAGTCTTCTAGGACTTCGGGAAGTGCCCCAGAATTACAGACTAGAAGTTTGACTGTCAATAAATCTGAAACTATAAAAGCTAGACAATTGATACTCAGTGCGTTTAATAAATCTGCCAAGGACATCTTATCCTGAAAATATCAGCATTCTAGCGACAGAATTTACAGATTTGCTTTTCTCATAAGAGGCGTAGAGGGGGGGAATTTCCAAAGTCTTAATTTTCCTGTAGTTTGTATGCAATTTCTAGTCTACATACCAAATTTCAGCCTTCTAGGACTTCGGGAAGTACCCTAGAATTACAGACTTTGAATTGTGATGATCATCAGTGAGGGACGAAAACGGCGTATTTTAGGTATCAATAAATCTGTAACCATAAAAGCTAGATATTTGATACTTGGTATATTTGGTAAATTTGCTGAGGACACCTTATACTGAAAATTTCAGCTTTCTAGCGTCATCCAGACCGAATTATGACGGGTCGAAAATACGGCGAAACACTTCGAGAAAAAGGTACGTAGCGCCCCGGCCGCCGCGTTTGGCTCGTCTTGGCGGGGGCACTGCCGTGCCCCCTGATATTTTTCATTTTCATATTTTTCAATAACCAGTCATTATTAATAGTTACCTCACGATTTGCTAAACTATATAACTAAATTCCCACAGCTTGATGGTATCGGTGACTTCGTCGGCGTCGATTCAGGTTTTTGTAAAAATTTAATGGAAACTCTTTGATTTTCTGGGATCAAAAGTAACCTATGTCCGTCTCCGGGATGTAGCTGTAGGTAAGATATCAATGTGCCAAATAGGGCAAGCTAAGAGCAAGCTAAGAGCTTGTATAAATATGGGTGTTTAGTATAATGTTATTATTGTAAATTACATATTATTTATTTAAGTATTTAGTAATTTAAGAAGTGTTAAAAGTTAGTGAATAAAAAGTTTACAACAATATTTGTCTTCAAGCTCATATACCCTACAATGTTTTATTATTAAGATTCTATTCTATTCGACTTAATACTTACTGTTAAATATGCCAAACTTTAAAATAGTGTGTATTAAATATTTGTGAAATCTTAATATTGTTTTTAATTTTGCCAGAGTAAACTAAGAAGAAATCTATAAGATCACAAAAAACAGAAGGAGCTCTCGGTTTGATCATCAGCTCGATTGCGGTGGAATGACAGCTACAACGTCACGATCGCAATCACCTCTGATTGGTTGACGCTCGCTCGCTATTGGCTGCAATATATTGTTGCAACAAGAATACCATAAAAGTAATTATTACGGAATCAACCATCAGTCTGTCAAACACTAATAGGCTATGGTAACATGAAATCATAGTAAAATAGGGCTACCATTATAAGGCTACCTGCGTCAAATCACAAATGTACTATCATTTGACGCCTGCCAATGACATCGAAGGCTAATACCACGCTATACAATGCGGGTTTGAAAAAATACTAAATCCTAAAACTACAAGATAAGGCAAATGATTATTGGCATTGGATTGTGCTAAGGTAGTATACTAACAACGCAAAGTTTTTGCTAGCGTTCTGGTTACACATGTATTTAAATCCACCTTTGTTTAATTCCAAATGAAGTTATACAGTTTTGCATAGATACTAGATAACTAAGTATAGTCAGATAAGCTACAACATATACATGTGCACATGTACATGTACAACATACACATACATAAACTTTATGATCATAATAATATGATGATAATATAATAATATCTTGTATAGTTTATCCGCCCGGCTTCGCGCGGGGAGCCCATTGTATTCCATAAGTAAAGTATATTATTATATTATAGAATATTCAATACAAACCCTCATGATAATGAAACCAGTATTGAAATTCCACTGAGAAAAGGTATCAATTGTTTTACCAAAATCAAATCTTTGAAATACAAATATACCTATGTATTAAACTATCCATCAAATCCATCCACATCCATCATCCATTAACATGGGACCAACCTGAACCAAGCTTTATAAAAAAAAGAACTGGAAAGATCAGTTCTTTGTTATTTTAACCTTTGTAAAAAAACGGTTGTTGAAAATCGGTTCAAAGACGGAGTTGTAGAGTCAAAAAATATTTTATCCGCAACTAACTCGATTGTTTTCCGGTATAAAAACTATCCTAATATGTTAATCCGGAGTACCTATTAGGTATTCAGGAAGTTCAAACCTGTTCACTATTTTCAGTGCAGACAAACAGCTACAGATTTAAAAATAATTTATATATTTTGAGCTCCATATCGACTACGAAGCTTGCTCCTTAATTAGTATTATTAAAATAAAATAAAATATTTAATGTGCCTACAGGAATCGTGCACTTACAATTTTATTATTTAAAGTAGGCATAAAGATTGCACTTTCTGAAATGCCGCTATCTTTTTATCTAACAAAAAAACGATATCGTACCCACAGCCTAAAACGGCAAACTTGAAATATTTCATGTAGCTGCTGACATAATGCAGATGCACACTAATAAAGATAACACCTTAAGGAAGCCATACGGGATACTTAGTAAAAAAACCGGTCAATTGCGAGTCGGGCCTCGCTCTTCTAGGGTTCCGTACATAATTATGAACATCACATTTTGGGTGTATGAAATATTATTTATTTTCCGAGCTAGAACATTGCAATAAACCGTGGAAGAAAAACCCCAAAAATGTTCATTTGTTTTTGTCAAAGCTTACAAACTATTTTGTAAATCGTTGTTTTCAATACAGTATTTGTTGTTTCAATACAGTACATACATATATTCCGAAATTTCATATTCCTGACTAGTTTAGTTTTTAGGATAACCCGCCTCACAAAAATGGTCAAACTGACAACTTTGACGGCCCCCCAATTTTTTTTTAATATATTCGCACTTTACTAAATCAGCTCTAAACAATGATACCCCACGTGCTAGGGTAAGAAAAAATATTTTTGGGCTACTTTTTCGTGTATGGGAGAGCCCCCGACAAAAATAATTTATTGAATTTTTAATTAAATATTTTGTTTTGGGCCAACATTCTACATCAAGTACAAAATTTCAGGTTTGTAACTCATTTACGAGCTAGAGACTTGTGACATGTTTCAGACAGACATACGGACTGACTGACAGACAGTAGAGTGACATTAATAAGGCTCCAGCTTTACCCTTTGGGAACGGAACCCTAAAAATCTAAATCCATGCGGAATTGCTAGATAGTTGTAAAATAATCTTGAGCAACGACAGTCATTTATCCAATACAATACAGTCAGACAACAAGTACACACTACACAGTGAAGTTAAAGAAATGCCACTCGACGAGAAATTAGAAATTGATAATAACAGCGAGGAAAAGAAGAAGTTAGATCTGGACGACGTGCTGACGCAGGAGCTGGGGCAGCTGGGCAAGTATCAGCTGCTGACCATCCTGCTGGCGGCGTTTCCGGTAGTTGTCGCAGCGATGGCTACTAACGAATATTTTTTTACCACCGGGAGGATCCCTACGAGGTATTTACCCACCCATACTAATATTACAAGGCTCAAAAAGTCAGCCATGTGAAAAAAAATTACAAATTTACAATTCTGTCTGCCACATTTTTACGGCCCATTCATTTTTTTTATTTTACAATTTTTAGTGGAACCACTGTAATAAAATATGCTATGCCTAGTTAAAACCTATTGTTTATTAAGCTATTACAATGATTTCCAATTTACTCTTAATTATTGAGGAGTTCTGTTTTCCATGTCCGAAGATATTCATCAGATCTTCACGAAGTTTATATGGGACCACTGATCACTTGGAAAATATACGGTCCAGGCGTCTTCGAGTAATCGGGGAACATTTATAAAAAATAAAAAGATTCCAACCAATGATTCCGACCAATTCCGATGAATTGAGAACTTCCTACTTTTTGAAGTTGGTTGAAAAGGAAACCTTCTTAGATCACTTGGTTGTCCTTCTACCTGTTTGTCTGTCTGTCTGTCTTTCCTTCAGTCGTGTCTGTCAGGAAAACTTATTGGGTACTTCCTGTTCACCTAGACTAGAATAACGAAGTTTCGCAGGTAAGTAGGTCATATAGCACACTGAAGGAAAAAAATTGAAGCTGATTATCACAAAAAAGCCAAGTGCGAGTAAGATTTGCGCACCGAGCGGAACCCTCGGCCTGTCTGTCTGTCTGTCCGTCCGTCCGTGCGACAACTATACCAAGTGGGGTATCATATGAAAGGGTTTTACTTGTACATTCTAAAACAGATTTTTATTTATTTTTAAGCATAACAGTTTTTGTTTTATCGTGAAAGGTGACGGAAAAAATACCCAAGTACGGAACCCTCGCGAATGTGACTCGCTGTGACGCGAGCCCTTTTCATATTAAAAGTAAATCACTGCTTAGTACCGGAGTGTTGATGGGCTGAAGTGATCATCACCATCAACCGATAGACGCCCCGGTCTTACGCAGCCTGGATCTAGGGGGCTCCCTGCGTCTCCCCTGATGTCATCCATCCACCTAATCGGATTCGGGGTAATATGAACATACTAAACTTAGAGGTACAGAACATTTATTAACAATTCCAGATGTCTTATACCGCAATGCGACGGCGACAACCCTGAGTATGCTCCGGAATGGGTGCTCAACGCCATCCCAGGGAGCAGCATGGACAGCTTCGACAACTGCGCGCGATATCGGAACAGCTCCGCGGCGAGCGGCGGCGCGGGACAGTGTGCTAAGGAGTGGTTCGACTCCACACAGACTGAGCCTTGCGACGAGTACGTGTACCAGAACACGCTGACCATTGTGTATGATGTAAGTTTGTGACTTGAAATTGAAGCTTTCAGTAATTTATTACAACGACATTACAATAACTCAAAATGATACGCTCTTGTCAACAAGATGCCTTCAGTCTTGACTAAAAGGTACCTATATTAAAATGGAGGTGAAAACTGATGCTGGAAGGATATTCCATATCCTAGCGGTTCGCACTGAATCAGAATGATTTTTACTTGTCCGTGGAATTTCGACTACGTACGGGTGTAAACTTTGATGATGCGTTGAAGGTTTAGTTCCAATAAGCTTGTATTTGAGATGCATTCCATTTCTCTTGCATTTATGCCCATTTAAACTTTTATTCTTTCAATGTCTATTCTGGATTTTCAGTTTGGGTTGGCGTGTGAGGAATGGAAACGATCGCAGATAGGCTCGCTTCGAACGATAGGAGTAATGTTGGTACAGCCAATAACCGGCTACGTCTCAGACCGCTGGGGCCGTCGCGTGGCCCTCATCCTCAACACCTTCAACGCTGGTTGCTTGGGGCTCATCAGGTCCTTCGTCCACTCCTACGAGTGGTTCCTTGTCACTGAGATCATCGAAGCAGCTGTCGGTGGTGCGGCCTTCATGTCGTGCTATATTTTAGGTAATTTTATTAATACCAGATCCGTGTGAAACGTATTTTTTAAATTGCTTTCTCTGAAACTCATTTTTCATGAGTTTTAATAACTCTAAACTTATAATCAATCTTCAAACTTATCTTATAAAACTACACACTACAGAATTATAGTGAAGTCCTATTTTTTCAGTCACTGAATTGGCTGGTCCTCAGCGTCGGGTGATCGCAGGAGCCACTATGTCAACAATATATGCGTTGGGACAAGTTGCCCTTGGACTGATCGCGTGGGGCGTGCCCGCCTGGCGTCCTTTGACACAAGTTATCTACGTTCCACACTTGCTTATTTTAGCGTACTTTTGGATTATATCAGAATCGGTCCGCTGGCTCATGAGCAAAGGTCGATACGAAGAGTCTGAAGCCATTCTCAAAAGAGTAGCGAAAATGAATAAAAGACCTCTGTCAGATAACTCCTTGCAAGCGCTCCGTGCCACCGCAGAAGCTCAGAAGTTAAAAGAAAAGCCTAAAGAACCTTGGTTGGTGATTCAAGTCATAAGATCTCCCATTATGCTATTGCGCTGTATTGTTATGCCAATATTGTGGATCACGACTATACTGGTGTACGGTGGATTAAACATCAACTCCGTGAATATGTCAGGAAATAGATATCAAAACTATATTTATGTGGCTCTGGTGGAAATCCCTGGTTTTTGGACCGCCATCTTGCTGTTGGATCGAATCGGCAGAAAGCCTGTGCTGATCGGGGGATATTTGTTATGTGCGGGGTGTCAGTTTGCATTTGCTTTTATACCAAGTGGTAAGTAAAACTACTACAATTTACCAACTCGATGTTATTTTTATGAGAAATAGTCGGGTTATAGTTTTGGAACTTCCCTAGCCGTAAGTATATTGTATTTTAGATGATTTAGATAATTTAGCTTAGTTTAACTTAACTTTTCCTTAATTTAATTTCCATCTTATTATATATTCTTTTAAAATTTATAACTTAGGTATTTTTTCATAGTCCTTAGGTTAGCTATTATATTATATTTTATATTTTACTGTACGACTTATGTTTATGTTAATGTATGCTGTGACTGCCCGTAAGTGGAGTTGCATAAGAGCCCTAGAATTTAAGGAACAACATGTATTTAATCTAAATGTGTAACTCTGTGGGCGGTACATAAATAAATAAATAAATAAATAAACTTTATTTTGACAATCAAATACCTTTGCAGGATACAACGGCTTGTCGCTTACACTTTACTTGGTCGGTAAATACGCCATATCGACCGTGGTGACCTCCGTGTACGTGTATACTACGGAGCTGTACCCCACCAAGTACCGCCACAGCCTATTCGCCTTCACGTCGACGGTGGGCCGTGTCGGGACTATCGTTTCACCTCTTACGCCTGCGATGGTAAATACCCATCAGAATAAACGGTACTGCCTATTTGCTTTACCACTCAGATGTTACCAGAGATGCAGTACTGAGTGGTAACTTTGGATGTCCCAATGGCCTTTACGTTTCCTCCATGCCTCGGGAGGACGCCAAGTCGTCGGTTATCATCACTTACATTTGATAAGAATCTAAATCGAAACTCTTTTTAGCCAAGTTGTATGCGGTAGAATTTGGGAGCACTTGATAGCATTACTTAATTTGAAAATGATAATTAATTTGAATGGAAGAAGTAACAGTTAGATGCATATTTTATTTTCCATTACACGAGATAATATCATCAATTTTTCTTGTTTCAGTAATATTTTCATTCTGATTTAGATAGAATTTTTGTAACATCCATCTACTGACGCTAATCGTTTTTAATCAATGTTTATGATACGAACCGCTAAGGTACGGAATGCCTCCGGGCGGCCGTGTTTGCTGCCACGTACCTATGACGTCTTCAATGTTCAACCACGTACCTATGGATTAGGTACAAGTCTAGGAGATAAGCATCTTCTAGGCTATCGAAGCGTACTCCAACTTAGACCTCATCCTTTTTTTGGCGTGATTATCAGGCACAGGCCGATTCTGTAATTAAAAAAAGACTTTTGAATGCTTCTAAGGAATAGAACAGAATTTATTTTTATTTAAATAAACTATTAAAAGTGCTTTTGAATAGTCAAAATAATTTACCAAAGTGTCTGATGAAGCCTACTCTGAAGAACTCTGTATTTTCAGGCATTGACAGTTTGGGAGCACTTCCCATCTGTGCTGTTCGGTTCGTTCGCGCTGCTGTCGGGGCTGCTGCTCTTGCTGACGCCGGAGACGCTGGGCATCAAGCTGCCCGACACCATGGAGGAAGCTGAGCAGTCCAGCTTGCGAACACGAAAGTGATCTCTCCCATCACAGCTATGATTATTTGTAAAAAGGGGCTTTTTTGAAGTATCAAATTGATTAGTTATCACGGAGTTATCGAGTACGATAACTCCGTGATAACTAAACGATTTGAATAACTCTTGTTTGTATTTGAAAGCAGTATCATAGGCCTGGTCCCATTTCAAGATGAAGATTTGATGAATGCCTTCGGAGATGGTGAACGGAACTTCTCAATGGATAAAAGTGAATTGTATTTAAGTTTTATTTAAGAAGTGTTATCTTATAATTTGATGCGTGTGATCTTATGAATGAGCTTTAAAATTTTTGATTATATTATTAATAATCAAAAATTTTAAAGCTCATATACCTACCTACCTATTAATAGTATTAATATAATAAATTATAAATTATTGTTAAGATAATTTTATTGGTTAAAAGAAAAAAAAACTTCTAATGGCAAATTCTAGTGAATATTCTGTATTCAAATACTTGTAGGTACGGTTAAATATTGTGCCGATATGCCAATTTTTTTAAATAGTGTAAATTTGTGACACATTAATATTGTTTTTAATTTTGCCAGTGAACTAGATTCTCGGTTTGATCCTGAATCGACAATCTGTCAAATATTAGGCTATGGTGAAGTGAAATCAGTAAAACAGGGCTACCATAAGGCTATCTGCGTCCATCGATGTATATACGCATATGGATTAGCCTTTCCCATACAATTCCGTCCGCAAAAATACGCTTGGATCTTACGTCATCGTCATTGACAAAGTCAATAGACTTTTGCAAATTCTATTGACTTTTTGAGCGCGTTTTTTATCTTCGAAGGGCCCATCCATATACATCGATGTCTGCGTCAAATGTAATCGCCTTGACGCCTGCCAATGACGTCAAGAGCTCCTAACGCCTATGCCTACCCAGAAACTATGCCTCCCTTACATTAAGAGGGCTCTCTCCGTCACTCGTTTCCACTCGTTTCATACAATCGTAGTTCCGATTTCATTTGAATATTAAACAACCAAAGTCCATGAAATTTTGCAGACATATTCTAGAAACTAATATCTATGGCTGTGGTTTTCCAGATTTCTGTTAAAATATTCGGTTTCAAAGTTACGCGGTCTTAAAAATTTCATACAAATCTTTGAGCCCCTGTAATTTTAAAACTACATATTTTTAGAAAAATCTAAAACACCACAGACACAAATATTAGTTTCTAGAATATGTCTGCAAAATTTCATGGACTTTGGTTGCTTAATATTCAAATGAAATTGGAACTACGATTGTATGAAACGAGTGGAAACGAGTGACGGAGAGAGCCCTGTTAAGCATTGTTGGAATAAGGAAGAATGATTAGTGTGAAAGAGAGGCATAGTTTCTTTATCCTTTTGTTTCCTAGAAAAGATGAATTACTTGCAAGACGGACGTTCTGGGTAGTTCTGGTGTAGTTCTGGCACGTGGTGGTAGTGAAGAGTTTCTGTTCTTTTCACAAATTTTAAGTGTGACAAGCACAGTGATGTTTCTAGCATTCCAACGTACAAAAAACTAGCAGTTTAACTAGCAGCATGATAATCTTAAAAATTATTTTGAATTAAACTAATCTACTGAAATTTGCACCTTGATATGAAAAAATGATTATAATACCAGAATTACGAAACGAACGAAAGAGTAATGTGTTATACCTCATTTGAATTGGCATTAAATCAGCAAGTTTTTTGGTACAGGGTCACTTTTCCGTAGTACATTTTTTTCACAGTGCGCTTTTAAAGTGACATTTAATTTTTGGTAACGCTTTAAAAGTTTTGGAAAAAATTAATTGTTATTGTAATTTGGTACCCAGAGCCTCAATAGAAGAGAAGGTTTGTAGTGCTGATACATTATCTAGTAATGACACAACCATAGACTTACAAGACACAACATCGTTTGTTTTAATGTTTTTATCACACTTTTTTTTAATTAGTCTAATTGTAGGAGAATTTGGTATTTTGTTAAAAAACCCAAAAATATTCATAACTTTTAGGGCAATGTAAATATGGCCACGCTGTAGAGAATTTTTTTTGTTGGAAATGACCTCTTCTATCTCCCTATTGCGTTTGATCCACGACTTTTTGGACACCCTGTATATAGGTATATACGAATAATTTTCTAGTATTGAGCCCTAACAACTGACGCTAGTTGCATTTTTGTTAGTCTAAGGTTCTATTGCTGGGCAACACGTATGGATCAATCTGGAGCAATCTGCAGCATTTTCAATTAAATGCGGCAATTGTTTCAGCGAGATTGTTTCTAATAATTGCTCTGTATATATTCCATATTGCTCTATATTGCCGACACAAATTGCTGAATAATTCAGTTTTGTATAGATACTAGATAACTATAAGTATAATCAGATAAGCTACAACCAACTATCTAACAAAACAAAATTGATTCCATATCCCAAACTCTATTATTTTCCGGGAAAATAAACGCCTAATAGCATTAGTGTGTGCAATCCGTGTTTAATTTGCCTATCCTAAATCCTGTTAGGGACAATTGACAGGAGGTAGGTTCGAACCCTGCTCCTCATGTGCGTAGCGAGGCGAGGCAGGACCCCCCCTGAGCGCCCGCTACGTTGCAAAACTATCCTAATGTGTTAATCCAGAGTATTAGCTATAAGGAAGTTCTAACCTGGTCAGAACTTTCAGTATGATGCGTGCAGACAAACAGCCAAAAATTTAAAAATTATATAACATAATACATATATTGGGCTCCATATCGACTATAAAGCTTGCTCTTTGATTGCTATTATCAAAATAAAATAAAATATTCAATATACAGGAATCGCGTAGTTACAGTTTTATTGTAAGTAGGCATAATTTGCACTTTGTGAAATGCCGCTATCTTTTTATCTTATAAAACAAATAAACCAATAGCGTACCCACAGCCTAAACCAGTGAATTAATAAACACGCACATAGCTGCTGTCACATTGCAGACACAGTAAGATAATACTTTGAGGAAGCCCAGCGGGATACTTAAAAATCTAAATCATGCGGAGTTGCTAGATAGTTGTAAAATAATCTTGAGCCACGACAGTCACTTATCCAATACAATACAGTCAGACAACAAGTACACACTACACAGTGAAGTTAAAGAAATGCCTCTCGACGAGAATATAGAAGTTGGTGATAAAAAGAAGGCAAAGAAGCAGTTAGATCTGGACGACGTGCTGACGGAGGAGCTGGGGCAGCTGGGCAAGTATCAGGTCGTGACTATCCTGCTGGCGGCGTTTCCAGCAGTTTTCTCTGCGATGGCTACTGGTGAATATATTTTTACCACCGCAAGGATCCCTACGAGGTATTTACCGACCCATTACAAGGCTCATACGACATATTAAAAGGCTCAAAAGTCAAAAGGGTTAGAACGCAGAGCCGTAAAGTCATAAGAAAAAAAAATATAAAACAGGTGCATTTTTCTGTCCGCTAGATTTTTACAGCCCATTCATTTTAATCGATTTTAATACAGACAAAGATAGTTTGCAACCCGGGGCCTTACAAAGGCTACTTTTTATCCCGGAAAAACAAAGAGTTCCCACGGGAATTCTAAGAAACCAAAACTTATGCGGACAAAGTCGCGGGCATCATCTACCTAGTTGTTAATAATAATTTGTAGAGGCTCCGAACCTCAAAAGGAAAAAGAAACCCTTATAGGATCACTTCGTTGTCAGTCTCCTTTATCTGTCAGTCCGTCTGTCGTATCTGTCAGGATAATCTATACTTTCCATTGATACTTTCCATTGACCTAGAATCATGAAATTTAGCAGGTAGGTAGGTCTGGATCTCTATTTGCCTATCAAGTGTCAACTACTGCTCCAGAGCAATCTAACGAGTCATTTATTACATGAACCTGCCTTTGAAATATGGGTTGAGCCCCTGTGGACACTTTTCTGTCTCATCACCTTCGTTCACAAAAAAGTTTGATTACAGTTGACTGAAGTCATTAAGAAATAAAAGGAAAATGAACAACAATAGCTAGGTACAAATTATTTATTAACAATTCCAGATGCCTAATACCACAATGCGACGGTGACAATCCTGAGTATGCTCCGGAATGGGTGCTCAACGCCATCCCAGGGAGCAGCACCAGCAGCTTCGACAACTGCGCGCGATATCGGAACAGCTCCGCGGCGAGCGGCGGCGCGGGACAGTGTGCTAGGGAGTGGTTCGACTCCACACAGACTGAGCCTTGCGACGAGTACGTGTACCAGAACACGCTGAGCATTGTGTATGATGTAAGTTTTTGCCTTCAAATTAAAGCTATCCGTAGTTTATTACATGGATATTTTATAAAATGATAAACCAAACAAAGGCAACGATCAGTAATATAATGACTTGAAAGAAAAGTTTATTTATTTGTTTATTTTTATTTACAGGATAATTCCTAATTCGCTTGTGTTACAATATAGTCACAGCTTAAAAAACTTCACCTACATACGGGTGTAGACCTTGACGATGCTTTGAATTACTTGTAATAAGCTTGTATTTGAGATACATTAATTCATTTCTGCTGCATTTTACGCCTTCTTTGTCCATCATTCTTTCAATGTCTATTCTGGATTTCCAGTTTGGTTTCGCGTGTGAGGAATGGAAGCGAACGCAGATAGGCTCGTATCGTACGATAGGATCAATGTTGATGCAGCCAGTCAGCGGCTACATCTCGGACCGCTGGGGCCGTCGCGTGGCCCTCATCCTCAATACCTTCAACGCCGGCTGCTTGGGGCTCGTCAGGTCCTTCGTCCACTCCTACGAGTGGTTCCTTGTCACTGAGATCATCGAGGCAGCTGTCGGTGGTGCGGCCTTTATGTCGTGTTATATTTTAGGTATTTTTATTAATACCAGATTCAGCGTGAAACCTGCTACTAAAATTGCATTCTTTGACACTCACTTTTCAAACGTTTTAATAACTCCAAACCTATAATCGATTTTCAACCATATCTAATAAAACTAAATTCTACAGAATTATAATGAAGTACTATTTTTTCAGTCACTGAATTGGCTGGTCCTCAGCGTCGGGTGATCGCAGGAGCCACTATGTCAACAATATATGCGTTAGGACAAGTTGCCCTTGGACTGATCGCGTGGGGCGTGCCCGCCTGGCGTCCTTTGACACAAGTTATCTACGTTCCACACTTGCTTATTTTAGCGTACTTTTGGATTATATCAGAATCGGTCCGCTGGCTCATGAGCAAAGGTCGATACGAAGAATCTGAAGCCATTCTCAAAAGAGTAGCGAAAATAAATAAAAAATCTCTGTCTGATAAATCCTTGCAAGCGCTCCGTGCCACCGCAGAAGCTCAGAAGTTAAAAGGAAAGCCCAATGAACCTTGGCTGGCGATTCAAGTCATAAGATCTCCCACTATGCTATTGCGCTGTGTTGTTCTTCCAATATTGTGGATCACGACTATACTGGTGTATCATGGGTTAATCATCAACTCCGTGAATATGTCAGGAAATAGTTATCTTAGCTACATTTATGTGGCTCTGGTGGAAATCCCTGGTTACTGGACCGCCATCTTGTTGTTGGATCGAATTGGCAGAAAGCCTGTGCTGATCGGGGGATTCTGGTTATGTGCAGGTTGTCAGTTTGCATTTGTTTTTATACCAAGTGGTAAGTGAAACTACTAAAATTGACTGATCCGGAGATCTTTATAAGAGAAGTAGTCGGGTTTTAGTTTTGGAACTTTATTTTATAATCAAAATACATGCTGTATTTACCTTTGCAGGGTACAACAGCTTATCGCTTACACTTTACTTGGTCGGTAAATACGCCATATCGACCGTGGTGACTTCCTTATATGTGTACTCTACGGAGCTGTACCCCACCAAGTACCGCCACAGCCTGTTCGCCTTCACGTCAACGGTGGGCCGTCTCGGGGCCGTCGTTTCACCTCTTACGCCTGCGATGGTAAATTTACACCTATCAAAATAAACGGTACTGTCTATTTTTTTTACCACTCAGATGTTACCAGAGATGCAGTACTGAGTGGTAACTTTAGATGTCCCAATGTTTTTTGCCTTTACGTTTCCTCCATGCCTCAGGAGGATGCCAAGTCGTCGGTTATTATCACTTACATTTGATAAGAATCTAAATCGAAACTCTTTTTAGCCAAGTTGTATGCGGGGGAATTTGGGAGCACTTGATAGCATGACTTAATTTGAAAATGATAGTTAATTTGAATGGAAGAAGCAGCAGTAAGACGCATATTTAATTTTCCCTTACACGAGAGTAATATCAACGATTTTTCTGGTTTCTGTAATATTTTCATTCTGATTTTTATAGAATTTATGCAACATCCAATCTTTAGATGCGAAACCTTTTTCCTCAACGTATACGAACCGCTCAGATTCGGAATACCCTTTCGGCACCCTTTCTGCCACGTACTTATAACTTCTATAACTTAAGTAAGGTATTTAAGTTATAAAGCAAGACTTAATAGGCACCTTCTAGACAAGCGTACTCTAACTTAGACCTCATTCTTTCCTTGGTGTGATTAATTATCATCAAGCACATTCCTATTCTGTAAATAAAAGAAACACTTTAATATGCTTCAAAAAAATAGAATAGAATGTATTTTTATGCAGGTAAACTGTTACAAGTGCTTTTAAATAGTCAAAATAATTTACCAACGTGTCTGAAGAAGCCTGCTTGAGAAGTAGTTTTGTATTTCCAGGCATTAACAATTTGGGAGCACTTCCCATCTGTGCTGTTCGGTTCTTTCGCGCTGCTGTCGGGGCTGCTGATCTTCCTGTTGCCTGAGACCCTGGGCATCAAGCTGCCTGACACCATGAAGGAAGCTGAGCAGTTGAGCTTGCGAACACAAAAGTGATCTCTCCCATCACAGTTATGATTATTTTTAACCGACTTCAAAAAAGGAGTAGGTTCTCGATTAGATTTAAGAGTGAATTGCTGGCGGTCAATGTATTATATATTATTAATAATATCTTATGATAATAATATAATAATAGTGGTTCTTGAGACGGCACGCATTGTGAGGAGGTTCCTCACTCTGGAACCCTAACCACTGGTGGCTTGGGTCTAATGCACCCCGCTGCTAGTGGGATCCATTTTACCATATTTTTATTTAATGTTATTTTCTACCATTACTTTATTTTTCTGTTGTTTCTGTTATTTTATTGTTTGTCGTTTCTGTTATTTTATTTTTTGTTATTTCTGTTATTTAATTTTTGTGAACATTTTTTAAAAATAGGGTAAAATGAGAAAAATAAATAAATAAGAGAACTTAAATTGTTAATAAAATCTTTAGAAAGTAAAGAGTTTCCAACACTTTTTTTCTGAAAGCTTCTTTACCTACAATAATTTTATTGAAAAAAAAGGAAAAACGAAAAACTTCTGATGGCAAATTCTAGCAAATATTCTACATTTAAATATTGTACTGATATGCCATTTAAATATTGTGCCGATATATGCCAAACTTTTAATAGTCCAGGAGCCACCAATCCTGAAAGCTCCGTGATCACGGATTCTAACATTTTTAATAAAAAATAAAAGTTAACGTTTAGACGAACAAGATTTGCTTGGTCGGCGTGGGTTTGATTGGCCGGAAATATTTTAATTAAATTATTTATTATTAAATTTCCATATTTTTTTTCCGTCATCACGGATTTTGATCAATCTTATATAGAATTTTGTGTGAAATATTATGTTCAACAAGAAAAAATTCGGCCGACCAATGATTTTTAGCCGGAAAGATCACGCATACCTATTTGAATGATGTGATAAGGGGTAAAATTTATGCATTATCAGGCATAGATATTAGTTTCTAGGATATGTCTACAAAACATGGACTTTGGTTGCTTAGTATTCAAATGAAATTGGAACTACGTTTGTATGGAGCGAGTGACGGAGAGACCCCTCTTATTTTTTTTTTTATTCTATAAAACAAATAAACCAGTATCGTACCCACAGCCTAAACCGGTAGAAAAAACTTGAAATTTTGCATATGCTGCCAAAATGTAAATGCACATTAAGATCTTGAGGAATCCCAACCGGATACTTAGAAATCTAGAGTCGCGAGTTGTAAAATAATCTTGAGCAACGACAGTCACTTATCAAATAGAACACAAGTACACAATAAAGTAAAAGAAATGTCTCTGGATAAGAAAATAGAAATGGGTTATTACAAAGTCATAAAGAAGAAGCTAGATCTGGACGACGTGCTGACGGAGGAGCTGGGGCAGCTGGGGAAGTATCAGATCATGACCATCCTGATGGTGTCGTTTCCGGTTATTTTCGCGTCGATGGCTACTAATGAATATATTTTTAGCACCGCGCGGATCCCTACGAGGTATTTACTTACGCAGACTATTCGAAAAAAAAAAAATTCCTCAGTGCTTAGAAAGCAAAGTCTTCCAGAGCAATCCAACGAGTAATTAATTAACCTGCCTTAAAAATATGTTTGAGTTCCTGTGGCCACTTTCCTGCCTTATCATGCCTTATCATACCTTCGTTCACAAAAAAGTGTGATTATAGTTGGAGTCATCTATTCTATATCTATATCTATACATATAATAAAATTGTAGAAAAGTGGTGTCTGTACAATGGAAATATATTTAAAAAAAATAGCAGGGGTTGTTATTATATCGATGCCGAACCCGAAATTGTAATTAATTTATTTTTTGTCTGTTTGTCTGTTTGTCTGTGTGTTTGTGCACGCTAATCTCAGAAACGGCTTATTCGATTTAGATACGGTTTTCACTAATATATTGTAGTAAGCTTCACTTAGGACTTAGTGTTTATTTCATGTCAATCGGTTCATAAATAAAAAATTTATGTCAATTTAAAGAATCACGGCGCCTCGCGCCTGAGCGTCCGTGGCTATATAAAGCGCGAAAAGTCACTATTCCACGCGAACGAAGTCGCGGGCACAGCTAGTACATATAATAAAATTGTAGAAAAGTGGTGTCTGTACAATGGAAATATATAAAAAAAAGTAGCAGGGGTTGTTGTTATATCGATGCCGAACCCGAAATTGTAATTAATTTTTTTTGTCTGTTTGTCTGTTTGTCTGTTTGTCTGTGTGTTTGTGCACGCTAATATCAGAAACGGCTTATTCGATTTAGATACGGTTTTCACTAATATATTGTAGTAAGCTTCACTTAACATTTAGTGTTTATTTCATGTCAATCGGTTCATAAATAAAAAAGTTATGTCAATTTAAAGAATCACGGCGAACATTTTTATCGTACAGAGTACGTACTACACGCCTCGCGCCTGAGCGTCCGTGGCTATATAAAGCGCGCTGAGAGCTATTCCACGCGAACGAAGTCGCGGGCACAGCTAGTCTATACATATAATAAAATTGTAGAAAAGTGGTGTCTGTACAATGGAAATATATAAAAAAAAAGTAGCAGGGGTTGTTGTTATATCGATGCCGAACCCGAAATTGTAATTAATTATTTTTTTGTCTGTTTGTCTGTGTGTTTGTGCACGCTAATATCAGAAACGGCTTATTCGATTTAGATACGGTTTTCACTAATATATTGTAGTAAGCTTCACTTAGCATTTAGTGTTTATTTCATGTCAATCGGTCCATAAATAAAAAAGTTATGTCAATTTAAAGAATCACGGCGCCTCGCGCCTGAGCGTCCGTGGCTATATAAAGCGCGAAAAGTCACTATTCCACGCGAACGAAGTCGCGGGCACAGCTAGTTAAGAAATAAAAGGAAAGTGAACAAACTAGACTTAGGTACAGAATATTTATTAACAATAGGTTATTTTACTCCAATTTTTTATTACTTTATTACAAACAAGGATAAAAATAATGACGTAAACTGAAAAAACTCATTAAATCGATCAATAACAAAAAGTTACAAGCATTTAAATATTTCTTATTAGACAGAGATAGCGATACAGCATTTTGACGTCACACTGTGCTAATGCCATAGTAGCTTCATCCGGTTTCATACAAATTTTCGTTTTGCGAGAAAGGAACAGAAGACCCTCTCACTCCAAAATTAAAATGCCTGTAACTTTGTAAATCTTTGTTGGATTTTAATTTTTTTTTTCAGCGTACGTCATTATTTTTAGCCTAGATTATAATAAAGTAATAATATTTATTCCCGCTGCCGCGCGTAAAAAGGTCAAATACGCCCCGCCCCACTCGTGGGTAAATACCTTTTCGTCCCTCTGGCGGTGGAGACGATGGGCTGCTGGGGTGAGGAGGCGCGGGGCTTTGTGCGCGACATTGGCCGTCGTCTACGAGAAAGAGGTTGCGACCTGAGCTCTGGGTCCTACCTGGTCCAAAGGTTGTCCATCGCCATTCATAGGGGCAATGCTGCCAGCTTGATGGGTGGTCGCGCGCAAATCCATATTTTAAAATAAAACTGCTCGAACCAAAACCCTTTTTTTTCCTTTACATAAACCTTGACATAAACCCATCCTATATCGGCGATACCGCAAATTTCCAAGAGATGGCAGCAGCCGTCCAAAATTACGATGAATGGCATGGAGCGACACCCCCGCGCTCCCGCGCACGAGTCGATAAAACATGGCGATTTGAAAGAAACTAGGAAGTCTGTCGTGCAACCGCTTCGAGAAACCGCAATATTAAAATATTCGTTTGTGATCATTACTGACGTGAACTTTACGCTAAACCTTAATTATAAATGTGAATTGTTCGTGCATCGTAATTAGTGCCAAGGAAGGAGACCAGAGGTGGACGAAATCGAATCATCAGTACCAGCCGGGACACCGCGCTATAAAATAGCTGGACATCCAGGTACGCCGATTCCTTCCTCTTGCCAAGTCCCCTTTCGAGCAGTTCACCCAAGCCTAATCATACAGCCCACAAAACCCCTTTGTATTTTTCGCGAAGTTTGAATTATCCTACTCGACACCCGCGCCGCCTGGTCCAGGGGTAACCAGGGGCGGACTTTTTGACGTGGATAAGTATTAGGGGTTAAAGTATGAAATTGCCGATTTGTACTGAAAAATAAAAATTAGTTTTCTTTTTTTAAATTTAACATATTTAATTAATCAAAATAATTACCATTATTATCTATACATTGCTGCCATCTAATAGGAAGCTCATTTATGCCTTTGCGATAGAACTCTGGTGATCTAGATTCGACAAACTGTGTGAAAGCATTTTGCACTGCCTCCTGAGACGAAAACTTTTTATCACGCAGAAAATTGTCCAAATCACGAAAAAAATGGTAGTCCGTTGGAGCAAGGTCTGGCGAATACGGAGGGTGATGAATGGTTTCTAATTGCAGTTCCTGTAGAGTTAAAACGGTTTCTCGTGCTGTATGAGGTCTCGCGTTATTATGGAGCAATATTATGGATCGATTATAATTATATGGATCGATTCATAAGTCGGGGCTGTTTCACTGCTAGTTTCGCTATCATTGTTGGAGTTCGGCGCAGTAGACATCTGCCGTTATTGCTTGACCAGATCGGAGAAAGCTATAGTGAGTAACACCACGCTGAGACCACCAAACAGTTACCATTACCTTTTTATTGGTAAGCTTTGCTTTAGGGCACTGTTGCAGCGTTTGACCTGGGGTCAGCCATTGCATTTTCCGCTTACGATTATCGTAAAGAATCCATTTTTCATCACATGTCACAATTCGATCCAATATTCCTAATTTCTGCATCGATTCAACAAGGCAACACAAGTTTCAACACGCGTTTCTTTCTGCAGATCAGTCAAATCATGAGGCACCATTTTTCATATTTTTTTATTTTATTGATTTGACGCAAATGAGTCAATATTGTTGGTAAGGTAACGTTAAACCATGCCGCTAATTCTTGGGTAGTTTGGCTCGGATCGGCTTCCACCATCTCTTTCAAATCATTGTTATTCACCTGTGTGGGCGGTCTTCCACGTGGTTCGTTCTTCAAATCGAAGTTTCCATCACGAAAGCCTTTAAACCAAAATCGCACAGTGCGTTCATTAGCAGTCCTCTACAAACGCAACACTAATATTGCGAGCTGTTTGTGCCCGCGTTAGTTCCGCGTCGGAACTCGTATTCAAAAATCACACGAATTTTCCAAGTATCCATCTTTATTGTCTAAGCTAAATAAAAAAAACAACTGAAAGTTGGTAATCGAATGTTGCACATTTTTTAAAAGAAGAACTACATAGGTACCGTATGAAAAAAGTTTCACTCAAAAATCTCAAACCATGAAGGTTCTATGTCAATTCGAAGTAGGTACCTATTACATTCAAACGGCAATTTCATACTTTAACCCCTATTATTAATGTTAATTTATAATTATCAAGTATTCGTTTTTAGGTTTTGACATTAGTTGGTAGTTTTTAAGAATTGACATTGTATTAAATCAATTGTAAAACGTTATTGAATAAATTAATAACATTTATCAAATTCAAAAGTAGGAAAATACCCAATTCCAGATGTCTTATACCGCAATGCGACGGCGACAACCCTGAGTATGCTCCGGAATGGGTGCTCAACGCCATCCCAGGGAGCAGCATGGACAGCTTCGACAACTGCGCGCGATATCGGAACAGCTCCGCGGCGAGCGGCGGCGCGGGACAGTGTGCTAAGGAGTGGTTCGACTCCACACAGACTGAGCCTTGCGACGAGTACGTGTACCAGAACACGCTGACCATTGTGTATGATGTAAGTTTGTGGCTTCAAATTGAGGCTCTCAGTAGTTTATTACAAGGATATTATCATAAAATGATAGATAGATGATTTATAGCTATTTCCTTTGCACCATTTCGGTTGCCTCGAAGAGATCGCTAAGTAGCGATAAGGCGGCCAAGTTGTACCTACCTACCTGTATTATTTTGTTGTGCTTTGTATGTGTTTTTTTTGTACTAATTTTGTGGTGTACAGTAAAAGTATTTCTATTCATTCATAGACCAAACCAAGGCAACGATTAAACAATCAGGATCTTGAAAATAAAGTTTGTTTATTTGTTCACTTTTATTTTTAGGATTCCGTACCTCAAAAGAAGAAATGGAACCTCTATAGGATTATGTCTGTCTGTCCGTCTGTCATGTCTGTCAATAAAACCTATAGGGTACTTCCCGTTGACAAAATTAAAATGTGTTTATGAACAATAATATAGTATTTTCAACTTTCAAAGTAAAATTAATATACCAAGTGGGGTATCATATAATAGGGCTTTACCTGTATATTCTAAAACATATTTTTATTTTAATAGTTTTTTATTTATTGTACAAAATGTCGGAAAAAATATCCGAGTACGGAACCCTCGGTGCGCGAGTCTGACTCGCACTTGGCCGGTTTTTTATTTTTAATACTTACATCTAGACTTACAGGATTATTCCTAATTCGCTAGTGTAACAACATAGGTACGTCTTAGAAAATAATTTTATACAAGTATAATGCTTGTAGTATAATTATAGTGCGCGACAGGTTGAGATGGCAACCGGGGTGGGGACGCCTCGCACACCCGCACAGCCGCCGCGCTATCATACCCCGATTGCCATTTCGACCTGTCGCGTACTATAGGTATATGTTTTACTTCATTCCATATAGAAAACTATCATAATCAAAATAATAAAGGATACCCAAAAATAAATTAATTGAATTCCTAACTCAATATTTGCTTTTCGGTCAACGGTCGACACCATACATCAAAATTTAAGGTTTGTAACTTTTTTTGTCTACGAGTTAGAGACTTGTGACATGCGGACAGACGGCCAAACAGACAGACAGACAGAAAAGAGACATTCTCACATCTTTCATTCTTACAATGTCTGTTCTAAATTTCTAGTTTGCGTTGGCGTGTGAGGAATGGAAGCGATCGCAGATAGGCTCACTTCGAATAGTAGGAGCAATGTTGGTACAGCCAATCACCGGTTACATCTCGGACCGCTGGGGCCGTCGCGTGGCCCTCATCCTCAACACCTTCAACGCCGGCTGCTTGGGGCTCGTCAGGTCCTTCGTCCACTCCTACGAGTGGTTCCTTGTCACTGAGATCCTCGAAGCAGCTGTCGGTGGTGCGGCCTTCATGTCGTGCTATATTTTAGGTAATTTTACTTATACCTTCTACTTCTTCAGTTGAACTTCTTTATTATGCGTTTCAATAACTTCAAGCAGCTATGTCTGTAAGCATTGACTTATCAAAAAGTAGTTTGTGAATCTTTGTACTACTACCTAATAGGAACTACTACTACTAACTACTACAGAATTATAATCAAATGCAATTTTTTCAGTCACTGAATTGGCTGGTCCTCAACATCGAGTGATCGCAGGAGCCACTATGTCCACAATACTTGCGTTTGGACAAGTTGTCCTTGGACTGGTCGCGTGGGGTGTACCCGCCTGGCGTCCTATGACACGAGTTATCTACGCTCCACACTTGCTTATCGTAACTTACTTCTGGATTATGACTGAATCAGTCCGCTGGCTTATGAGCAAAGGTCGATACGAAGAATCTGAAGCCATTCTCAAAAGAATAGCAAAAACAAATAAAAAATCTCTGTCAGATAAATCCTTGCAAGCGCTCCGTAACTCCACAGAAGCTCAAAAGTTGAAAGAAAAGCTTAACGAACCCTGGTTGGTTATTCAAGTCATAAGATCTCCCACTATGCTATTGCGCTGTGTTGTTATGCCAATATTGTGGATCACGACTGGACTGGTGTATGGTGGATTAAACATCAACTCTGTGAATCTGTCAGGAAATAGATATCTAAACTATATCTATGTGGCTCTGGTAGAAATCCCTGGTTACTGGACCGCCATCTTGTTGTTGGATCGAATCGGCAGAAAGCCTGTGCTGATCGGGGGATATTGGTTATGTGCGGGGTGTCAGTTTGCATTTGCTTTGATACCAAGTGGTACGTAAAACTATTACAATTTACTGGCTTTGTGATATTTTTATGAGACTAAGTCAGGTTATAGTTTTGGGACTTTATCTTTACGGAAATCAAAATACGAGAACAATCTCTTTCTTTTTAATCTTCTTTACTCTTGCAGGATACAACGGCTTGTCGCTAGCATTTTACTTGGTCGGTAAATACGCCATATCGACCGTGGCGACCTCCGCGTTTGTGTACGCGGCAGAGCTTTACCCCACCAAGTACCGCCACAGCCTGTTCGCGTTCACGTCGACCGTGAGCCGCCTCGGGCCTATCGTGACCCCTCTTACGCCTGCGATGGTAACTTTATACCCATCAAATATTTAGAGTGGTACTTGCCATTTGCGTATATCAACGAGCACTATCTCCCTAGGACTTCAGTGGCGGCTCAACAAATTGCGCCACCAATTAAATGTATACAGCTTTAGGGAGGGTATCTTACCTGATGTCCGCATAGATGCGCAACCACTAGTATTATAGCGCTGTTTCGCATCTCACTGACTCGACCACCGGTTTCTGGATACCACACACACTGCTCATGCGTTACACACTGTTGATGTGAGGGGATTGCTCTCATTGTGGTATGGTCATCTTTGATTGGAAGGTCTTTTTTTAATCTTTCTTTTACGTAAACGTATAGCAAACGCAGTGTTAATTCTTCGATGTCCATTTTACGACAGATAATCTGCTGTTTCTCGTTTACTAGCTCAAGATACCACGCCATGGTAATAAGATAATATGCCCTTTGGTCGATGCACATAACAGACTGATCGATCAACTTCGGCGGCCTGAATTGTTTTGGCCTTTACCTACGCAGCCCTCTGTTGATATCACTGGCATCTGATAACATTCCGGACCTCGTCTTAGTCAAGTTGCATGAGGGAGAATTTGAGAGCACATAGCATTAATTCACTTTTGAAATAAGACTAGATGCTTCAAAAGAATCTGATGTACTTGAGCAGAAATGTTGTATTTCCAGGCATTAACAATTTGGGAGCACTTCCCATCTGTGCTGTTCGGTTCGTTCGCGCTGCTGTCGGGGCTGCTGCTCTTGCTGACGCCGGAGACGCTGGGCATCAAGCTGCCGGACACTATGGAGGAAGCTGAGCAGTCCAGCTTGCGAACACGAAAGTGATCTCTGCCATCACACTTATGATTTTTTTAACCCACTTCAAAAAGGAGGAGATTCTCAATTCAATGCGTATGTTTTTTGCCAGTGTAACTCCATAACTCCGTCAAAATTGTATCGTCAAATATATCTACCACTGGTTTGGAATATCTTTCCTTCCCAGAAGAATCAGCAAGAAACTCAGCGGTGGCTCTTTTCAAAGATTTGATATATAATATTATGCCATGTATAAAAGTAATTGAAATCCCGCGCATTGCTAGAGCGAGTCAAATCCATGCTCTTTTATCATTTACATAACCTTCGATTGTTATACTTTTTTCAGGGCCATAATTTTTAACAGACTTCAAAAAAAAGGAGAATATTCTCAATTCGACGGTATATATTTTTTAATACATTCATTAAACTTGTATGAAGGCAAGTCCAACATAAATTGTGGAATTTCAAAACGTTTTATACTAATTCCCACAACCGGCTTTTGGACTTTCCTGAAGCGGAGCGTAGCAACTGCTAGTTTATAATAGTGTTACAACTTCTAGTTTGCCTATTAATATATAGACCAACAATTTTGTTGTAATTAAGAAAATTTTATATTTGTAATTCTTTGTGTGCAATAAAGATTTCATCTATCTATCTTGTTTATTTATTTACTTACTGCTAGATGATACGTGCGACATCGTCTGCATAGATTAAGATTTTTTTCTAAATCTTGTGGGAACTCTGCTTTCCGGGATAAAAAGTTGCTCATGTCAATGTCCGGAACGCCAACCACATTTCATATAAATCAGATAAACGGACGAGCCTTTAAGAATCCCGTGGGAAGTCTTTTATTTTTCGGAACAAAAAGTAGCCTATGTCCGTCCCAAGGATATAAGCTAACTCTGTACCACATCAAAATTGGTTAAAGTGAAAAGTTAGAAGACAGATAGATAGACAGATAGACAGTTGCAATAGTCACACTTTGCAATTATATAATAATATTAAGTATAGAATTAAGGGTATGGAGCAAGGCGCTGTCACGTTGCGTTCAGTCGCGCAGCGCAGCGCTAATGCCCAAAACAATATTTTTCAAATTTTTGTCTGTCTGTCTGTCTGTCCGCGCATCACGCTAAAACTGCTGAATAAATTTGGACGCGATTCGGCAAATTCATATTATTATCTGGGTCAACATCGCATATCTTTTTTAACCCAAAAAACTGTACCTAGGGTCCCTTCTTTGCTTTAAAGGATTGCTTAGCAAAAGATATTTAATCAGTAGCTCGATTCCGTAAAACCTACATCAATCATTATTACAATCGCAATTGTTGTTATTGGCTAAAATGCTATTCTTGTTGCAACAATGCATTGTATCCAATAGCGAGCGAGCGTCAACCAATCAGAGGTGATTGCGATCGTGACATTGTAGCTGTCATTGTACCGCAATCGAGCTGCCGATCTCCGGAACAGAATGCCGACGTGTTCAGCACTAGGCCATAATGCCGTTAAAACAAATTGAAATAAGTATAATCATTTATCTCAAGTGCATATTTGAATTGGCGCTATCTTTTTAGTCCATAGTAATATATACCTAAGTGTTGCGATATACCTGCGGCTGAATTTTCAGTCGTAGAAGTAAACTCAGTAGATAATTATGTCAGAAGCATTGCGAAGAACACTCAGCCGACCTTTCAGCGTCGTAATTGGGACGCTTTACTTAAATAAACTATTTCTTAGGAACTATATTAAATAGAGGGTCTTCCAAATCCAAAATTCGTAAAATCCACAACGCTGTTAATTTTAAGTTTATTAACCATTTTAAACTATACATTTAACTAAAAAAGTACGATAAATACGTTAAATGCTTATAACGTTACATCATATCGTTTCATACGAGCTCCCGTTTCGTCCCGAGCAAGTGTTTTGATGTTTGATAATAAAAAAATTTCAAAAGAAAAATAAAACCGACTTCAAAAACGACAAACACTAAAAAGTAAAAAATAACTTTTGTTTAGCTACACGTGTAATGCACCTAGGTATGAAGTCGAGCGAGCATATTAAAACAAAATTAGAAATCCAAGAGTGAAGCTCGCCCGACTTCATACCTAGGTGCATTACACGTGTAGCTAAACAAAAGTTATTTTTTACTTTTTAGTGTTTGTCGTTTTTGAAGTCGGTTTTATTTTTCTTTTGAAATTTTTTTATTTCACAATTTTTAGTGGCCCTACTGTACTATAATATGCTGTGCCCAGTTAAAACCCTACCGTTTACTAAGCTATTACACTGATCGCGAGCAATTTGCTCCTATCCATTGAGGAGTTCTGTTCTCCATCTCCGAAGATATTCATCAGATCTTCACCAAATTTATATGGGATCACCTGCACAGTATACCCTTTCAACAAAAAAAAAAAAATTTTCCCAATCGGTCCAGGGGTCTTTGAGTAATCGGGGAACATACATAAAAAAAAATAAAAAAAAAAAAAAAAAAGATCCCGACGAATTGAGAACCTCCTCCTTTTTTGGAAGTCGGTTAAAAAGTAGCTGCTTTGACTATGATCATCATCCCTATTGACGCACATGTGTCGCATCACTAAAACATTCGCACGCATAGCCTAAGCCGCTGGATCTAGAATCTTAGGCATGTAACTAATAATATCTCTCTAACGTAGACGCATACTAAGGCAGGATTCTGAAAAATTCCAACCGAGTGCTTATAAATCTAAATCTACGCTTAGTTGCTTAAGGCCCGGTTCCACTTAAGCGCAGCGGTGAGGAGATCGTTCGGTCCACTAGCGCACTGGTTCGCTAACTCAATGTCTAACACTATTGAATGATAGCCATCGCGCTCATTTGAAGCTGATTCACTGAGTGATAAAATAATTTTTCGTAGCAAACCTTCAATGAATTAAAAATGAACATTAAAGTGAGCGAATCTATAAACATGTGAATCCCTTTATGACTATTTGAAAGAGACCGGTATTCTTACAGTTGCTTTGCAGATATTTATAAAATGATAACAGTGATTTTGTTACATAGGGCAAACAATAGACACCTTCTAGGTAAACGCGTCCCATCTTAGACCACATCATCACTTTCCATCAGGTGTGATTGTGGTCAAGCGCTTACCTATAGTTAATCAAAAAAACATATTTTGCGATTTGAAAAGAGCACATGCTGCGTTTTTTCTCTTCTCAGTAGAATCTGCACTCTGAACCGGTGGTAGAGTCACAGGCGTAGCATAAGAGACACTAGTTGTTCTACATAAAATATACATTTTTTAAATTTTGAACAAACTCCGCTCCGCTTAAGTGGAAACCGGGCCTAAGTCGTGGCAATCATCTAGCTGTAAAATAATCTTGAGCGACGATAGTCAGTTATCAAATACAATACAGTCAAATACAAGTGCACAATAATTTAAAAGAAATGCCTCTCGACGAGAAAATAGAAACTGGTAATAAAAAGGAGGTAAAGAAGAAGTTAGATCTGGACGACGTGCTGACGCAGGAGCTGGGGCAGCTGGGCAAGTATCAGCTGCTGACCATCCTGCTGGCGGCGTTTCCGACAGTCTTCGCAGCGATGGCTAATAATGAGTATATCTTTACCACCGCGAGGATCCCTACGAGGTATTTATTGTACCTACTGATAAATAATAATTTTTGCCCAATATTCCTACGTCTAATTCTTCTTCTTTGTCATCACACTCTTGGAAGAGCGGTCGTGGTAGTTACTGCAGTGCTGTGGCATGGCTGTGGCATGCTTAACAATTGTTGCTTAGCGATTGTCAACCTCACCTGAACGTGGAGCCCCCGGCAAATTACAAACAAGGATATGACAACCAAAGAATAGCAAAGACCAAAGAACCATTCAAAATTGCCAGGCTGTAGATAACACAGAGCGGAAACGGGCAGCAGCAGCAACGGGACTGGTACGAAGAATCCTACAGCCCTGTGTTGACCAACTCACCTGCCCAGCGTAGTTAGTATGAGCACTCCTCCCTATGAGCCGCGCCAATAGACAAGGTACTATAAAGGTATACTGAAACTATACACTTTCGTCCAAATGGTTGACTTTTTAGCGATAAAGAGAAAAACGAAAGTAAATTGTAGCTACAGATTTATTAATAATTCCAGATGCCTAATACCGCAATGCGACGGTGATAAGCCAGAATTTGCTCCAGAATGGTTGCTCAATGCCATCCCAGGGAGCAGCATGGACAGCTTCGACAACTGCGCGCGATATCGGAACAGCTCCGCGGAGAGCGGCGGCGCGGGACAGTGCGCTAAGGAGTGGTTCGACTCCACACAGACTGAGCCTTGCGAGGAGTACGTGTACCAGAACACGCTGACCATTGTGTATGACGTAAGTTTATGGCTAAGACTAAGTTTATGGTTTATTACAAGGATATTAAAATAAAATGCAACCAAACCAAACAAAGGCAATGATCAGTAGTATTTTTGTTATAGTAAATACTATAACTTATAGTTAAGGATGATAAATTTAATCATAACCATAATTTATTCATTGCAAATACACCTTACAACAGGTGGTACAAAAGTTTTCAGGCCTCAGTGTATTTACCTTTGTTGAACTTACGTCCATTTTGAACAAAGTTCTTTCAATGTCTGTTCTGGATTTCTAGTTTGAGCTGGCGTGTGAGGAATGGAAACGATCGCAAATAGGTTCACTCCGAACGATAGGAACCATGTTGGTACAGCCAATCACCGGCTACATCTCGGACCGCTGGGGCCGTCGCGTGGCCCTCATCCTCAACACCTTCAACACCGGCTGCTTGGGGCTCGTCAGGTCCTTCATCCACTCCTATAATTGGTTTCTCGTCACTGAGATCCTCGAAGAAGCTGTCGGTGGTGCGGCCTTCATGTCATGTTATATTTTAGGTAATTTTATTAATACTAGATTCTGTCTGAAACGTACTTTTAAAATTTCGTTCTGGAAAATTTATTTCTCATGTATTTCAATAACTTCAAACTACAATCAAGCTTTGAACTTATGTACTCAAATAGATAGATCTAATAAAAATGACTAAATACTTTAGAACTATAATGAAATACTATTTTTCAGTCACTGAATTGGCTGGTCCTCAACGTCGAGTGATTGCAGGAGCCACTATGTCCACAATATCTACTTTGGGGCAAATTGTCCTTGGTCTGGTCGCGTGGGGCGTGCCCGCCTGGCGTCCTCTGACACAAATTATCTACGCTCCACACTTGCTCATTGTAACGTACTTCTGGCTTATATCAGAATCGGTCCGCTGGCTCATGAGCAAAGGTCGATACGAAGAGTCTGAAGCCATTCTCAAAAGAGTAGCAAAAATGAATAAAAGACCTCTGTCAGATAAATTTTTGCAAGTGCTCCGTGCTCCTGCAGAAGTTGAGAAGTTAAAAGAAAAGCCTAGCGAACCTTGGTTGGTGACTCAAGTCATAAAATCTCCCATTATGCTATTGCGCTGTGTCATTATTCCAATAGTGTGGATCACGACTGGACTGGTGTTCCATGGAATAATAATCAACTCTGTGAATCTGTCAGGAAATAGATATCTCAACTATATTTATGTGGCTCTGGTAGGAATTCCTGGTTACTGGACCGCCATCTTGCTGTTGGATCGAATCGGCAGAAAGCCTGTGCTGATCGGTGGATTTTGGTTATGTGCAGGGTGTCAAATTGGATATGCTTTGATGCCAAGTGGTACGTAAAACTACTGCACTTTACTGGCCCGGTGATTTCTTTTAAGAGAAAGAGTCGTGTTTAATAGTTTTGGAACTATATCTTTACAGTTAAAATACCAGAAAAATGTTGTGTTTACTTTTGCAGGTTACAAAGGCTTATCGCTTATGCTTTACTTGGTCGGTAAATACGCCATATCGACCGTGATGACCAGCTTGTACGTGTACACGGCAGAGCTGTACCCCACCAAGTACCGCCACAGCCTGTTGGCCTTCACGGCGACGGTGGGGCGCCTCGGGGCCATCGTGTCACCTCTCACACCTGCCATGGTATAATTTTATCCCTATCAAACATTAAGAGTGACGTGCCTCCATTGTGTTTGCAATCATCATTAATAATCCCTCTCAGAATCCGAAGGTCTTGGCCATAGTCCGACACGCTGGCCAAGTGCGGATTGGCAGACTAAAACTTTCGAGAACATCATTGAACATTCTCAGGTGTGCAGATTTCCTCGAGATGTTTTCCTTCACCTACATCTCATGGAATTTTATGCGGAAGTCTGCGAAAGTATTTGAGAACACATCATATTATTAGCACGCTATGAAGTAGAAAATTTGTAGTATTTAATTAATTTAAACTGTATGAAATTGAAATAGAAGCACTCTGCTCTGTATTATCTTTCCACTCGATGACAGTAATAAATGTAGTTTTTCTTGTTGGCTTATTTTCAGTAGTATTCGCATTAGCTAGCACTCGCTAGGAAAGACATTCCCAACCAGTGGTTAATTATTTATTAAGCACTTGCAAAAGTTTACTTGAATAAAAATATGTTCTACTCTATTTATTCTGAATTGCCGTTCAGATAGACTTGACGCTTTAAAAGTGTCCGATGAAGCCTTCTTTAGCAGAAATGTTGTATTTTCAGGCATTGACAGTTTGGGAGCATTTCCCATCTGTGCTGTTCGGTTCGTTCGCGCTGCTGTCGGGGCTGCTGCTCTTGCTGACGCCGGAGACGCTGGGCATCAAGCTGCCCGACACCATGGAGGAAGCTGAGCAGTCCAGCTTACGAACACGAAATAAATCTCTGCAATCATAGATAATTTCTTGATTATTTTTAACGATCAAGCCTTTTCGATGACGTCACAAACAGTATAAGGGGTGGTCATTTACATGATTTTATCAGTATTATACAAAACATCTTAATATCTATCATTGAAGTTGGCATACGGGGTGATATATTCTAGTCATGGTAGCAGTGATAGCAAACATAATAGTCCTTAATCTAAGGTGGGTAAAAATATTAAATCACTAAAACTATAAGTAGGTATAAGGAAATTGGTTTTTGGCATAGGATTATGGTATGGTAGCAATATAATAGCGCCAAGCTATTATATTGCTACCATACTGGGGCGCCAGCCAGGTATCCGGGGCGCCAGCCAGGTAACCTCCCAGTGTGCCTGGATGCTGTAGGTCCCTTTTGGATGCGTCCGAGGGGAAGAGCAGTGTTCGGGCCGGTGCGCCCCGGTAACATGGCTAATAATTTCTCTTCGGAGATATTGTTGGCTATGGCTAATGACCTGGCAGGGGGAGAGGTTTCTCCGCATGTCCCTCTGACTAGCAGAGGGCACAGTGGACGAAGCGGCGGATGGGACGCGGGCGACGTGCGCGTCCCAAGGTCGGGGGACGCACTTCGTTGGTGCGTCCCGGAGGTGCGGTGTTGGGGACCGAGCAGGTCCCCGGTGGAGTGTCTGCCTCGGCAGACGTCGCTGGCTGGGTCGCGGTTGTTTGCTTCGGCCGTTCCCGTGACCCAGCCGCCAGGCGACGCGCAGTAGCGCCGCTGGGGTTTAGTGGGTATTCCGGTCGCCTCTCGGCCGGCGAGTCCCACATACCCTCCCTCAGCTGGCTGGCTGCCTCACGCCTGGCTGGCTAGCTTCCGGGGGGGATGCGTAAATGCATTCCCCAGCGTCAACAAAAAAAAAAAAAGCGCCAAGCTTTATGCTATCACATCCTATGCCTACATTTTAATAAAGTACCAGCAATAAATATTTGTGATACCATAATTAATGCTATTTTATTTTGCTTAAAGGACCTATGTGAATCAGCACAATCATTCAGCAGACTTAATCTCCAGAAAACGGAAGTGTCTGAGAGTGCTACAGTGTTGCAGGATACTAGATATAATCAGATAAGATACATCTAACTATCCGTTATATTGCATAAATCTATACTTATAATAATACTGTAACTAGCAATGTCTGTACATCACTATGTATTAAATTCACCAACCGCGCTGAGTTCGTGCTTGTACGGGCTAATCCCAGTAACTACGGTACTTCAACCAATAGAGAGGTGGATTATCTATGAATGGCTTAGGTTATAATCTATATAGTATAGTTTATGAACATTTAGGTAGACGATGCCTTATGTCCAGTGGATGTCTACCGGGTGATATTGGCGATGATGATTAATAGAACTACTCAATCACCCATTTACACACTTGGGACAATGTTGAATGAATGAATAAATATACTTTTATTATACACCACAAAATAAATACAGAAAAAACACATACAAAGAAAAACAAAGCGTTGCTCTAACAGCCCCGACTTAAAACGAAAATTTTACCCGAGCAAAGTCGGGGCGGGTCAGGTAGTGAATCTCTATAATAATATTTAATTGCAATACTTAGATCGGCTCTAGTCTAATTAATATCTCGGGCCAAGAAAGTCACTTATCAAATCACGATTAAGTCAAAGTGAAAGAAATGTCTACCGATGAGAAAATCGAAGTTGGTGATAAAAAGGTGGCAAAGAAGAAGTTAGATCTGGACGACGTGCTGACGGAGGAGCTGGGGCAGCTGGGCAAGTATCAGCTGGTAACTATCCTGCTGGCGGCGTTCCCGGTCATTTTTCAAGCGATTGCTTCTGGTGAATATATTTTTACCACTGCGAGAATATCTACCAGGTAAGTTTTGTCTAATACATCATCATCGTAATCACCTCGCTGGCACGATACTGAGCACAGATCTCTTCTCATACGCTGGCCCAGAAAACATCGCGAGGAAATCTGCATACCTGAGAGTTCTCCAAAATACTCTGAAGTGAGAAGTTTGACAATCCGCATCCTCGAGAGGAGACTTGTCCTCAGTAGTGGTTCAACGCTAGTGATGTTGATAATAGAATAGAATTCATTTTTATTCATATAAACTTTTACAAATGGTTTTGAATCGTCAAAATAATCTACCACTGGTTCGGAATGCCGAAAATAATTCGGAAAATAATGATGATGAAGTCATAAGGAAAAAAAGAAAAATGAAGTAAACTATGGTTACAGATGCTTTATACCACAATGCGATGGGGAAAATCCTGAGTATGCGCCAGAATGGGTACTTAACGCCATCCCAGGGACCAGCATGAGCAGCTTCGACAACTGCGCGCGATATCGGAACAGCTCCGCGGCGAGCGGCGGCGGCGCGGGACAGTGCGCTAAGGAGTGGTTCGACTCCACACAGACTGAGCCTTGCGACGAGCACGTGTACCAGAACACGCTGAGCATCGTGTATGACGTAAGTTTATGCCTTCAAATTGAGGCTATCAGTTCATTGTGAAAATAGGACATCAATCAGTGAAATTTAAAACAAATTGCACCAAGAATAATGGTCCAAATGGGCGAAAATCCTACAGAATTGAATTATTTCCCATATAAAACTTATTACTAGTTTTTTATTTTATTGTATTACAAAAAGAACTAAAATTGTCAGGGAACAGAGATAAGACCAATTGAATATATGCCAGCATCATCATTATCTTCAGCCATCAGCCCACGCTGGTCGACTGCAGATTGGTAGACTTCACACATCTTTGAGAATATTATGGAGGACTTTCGGGCATGCAAGTTTCTTGAAGGTGTTTTCTTTTACCGTCCTTAGAAAATATCAGTGTCAATTCTTTAACCCGACATAAGTCAAAGGATCTATAATGACATATAAAAGCTTTTTTTGTAAATTTAAAAGACTTCTGGCTTTCCAGTTTAGGTTGGCGTGCAACGAATGGAAGCGATCGCAGATAGGCTCGATCCGAACGATAGGAACAATGTTGGTACAGCCAATTACTGGCTACATCTCGGACCGCTGGGGCCGTCGCGTGGCCCTCATCATCAACGCCTTCAACACCGCTTGGTTGGGGCTCGCCAGGTCCTTCGTCCACTCCTACGAGTGGTTTCTAATCACTGAGGTCCTCGGGACATCTGTCGGCGCTGGGACCTACGTTTCGTGTTATATTTTAGGTGATTTTGCAAATATCATCATCCCTTACAAAATTATTTTGTATAAAAAATTTACAGTCTATGTTTCTGAACTATTGTTACATTAACAAGATTTTAATAAATAACATTTTTTTCAGTTACTGAACTGGTGGGTCCCAAACGTCGAGTGATTGCAGGAGCCACTATGTCAACAATATATGCGTTGGGGCAAGTTGTCCTAGGACTGGTTGCCTGGGGCGTGCCCGCCTGGCGTCCTATGACGCGAGTTCTCTTCGCCCCACTGTTACTTGTTGTGACGTACTTCTGGCTTATATCTGAATCTGTCCGCTGGCTCATGAGCAAAGGTCGATACGAAGAGTCTGAAACCATTCTCAAAAGAGTAGCAAAAATGAATAAAAGATCACTGTCAGATAAATCCCTGCAAGCACTCCGTGCCACCGCAGAAGCTGAGAAGTTACGAGTAAAAGAAAAGCCCAAGGAATCTTGGTTGGCGATTCAAGTCATAAGATCTCCCATTATGCTATTGCGCTGTGTCGTTAGTCCAATAGTGTGGATCGGTACTACATTGGCGTTTCAAGGAATAATTATTAATGCACTGAATCTGTCAGGAAATAAATATCTGAACTATATTTATGTGTCTCTGGTGGAAATCCCTGGTTACTGGACCGCCATCTTGCTGTTGGATCGAATCGGCAGAAAGCCTGTGCTGATCGGGGGATTCTGGTTATGTGCAGGTTGTCAGTTTGCATTTGTTTTTATACCAAGTGGTAAGTAAGCAGAACTTCTATTTTGCTACAATTTACTGGCTTAGTGATCATTCTGCGAATAATCAAAATACGAGAAGAATACTGTGTTAATCTTTGCAGGATACAACGGCTTATCGCTTACACTTTACTTGGTTAGTAAATATGCAATATCGACCGTGATAACCTCCGTGTACGTGTACACTACGGAGCTGTACCCCACGAAGTACCGCCACAGCCTGTTCGCCTTCACGTCGATGTTAGGCCGCATCGGAGCCATCGTTTCTCCTCTTACGCCTGCACTGGTAACTTTCATCATTCTAGCCTTTGGATGTCTACAGTTGAATATACATCAACCCTAGTGAGCTCCACTGTATCCTATCCTTAGCCTCCTTCATTCGGCCGTTTCTTTCTACCTCCTTTATCCATCACGCTGGTGAATGTATAAAGCTATACTTACTAGTAAGCAGTCTCCACTTTAGCGTTCAGATAATAATTAATTTCTAAATGACAATAAAGTGAGGAAGAAATCTGCTCTGCATCTAGCTGTCAGTTACTTGTAAACTACTGTTTTTACTATCGGCTTTGCAGATTCTATATCGAGGTTTTACTAAAATTAACATTTACTTAATGATGTTAATTGATGCCACAAGTGTCCGATAAAGCCTACTTGAGAAGGATTTTTGTATTTTTAGGCATTAACAGTTTGGGAACACTTCCCATCTGTGCTGTTCGGTTCGTTCGCGCTGCTGTCGGGGCTGCTGCTCTTGCTGACGCCGGAAACGCTGGGCATCAAGCTGCCCGACACCATGGAGGAAGCTGAGCAGTCCAGCTTGCGAACAAAAAATGATCTTAGCGACCTTTGTTAATTTTTTTTTGTTTCATCAGAACTCTTTTTGTTATGAGCTTCCAAAAACAATCACGGGCGCAAATCACTTTAATTTATCATTACTATACAAATCGCGTAAAATATCTCTATTTAAGTTTTTGTATGTTTGAACTTTTTAATTATAATCTAGTAAAAAAGACTTGTATTTTTTTGTCCACACGTTATGTCCGCGTGACATGGTGCCAAGAATACTGGCTGCATTTCCGCGTTTGACAGCTAACCTGATCTTTGGATTATAAGGATCAATTTTTAAAAATGAAGTTGGAATATAAATGGTCATTTTCATGGCGATTAAAGGGCTTGTATGCGGTATCTTACCCAAAAGGTAAACAGCTTGACGGCAGGTAAGGTGGTAACTAGCCACGGACGAAGAGTTCCACCCTGGGTTTTTATTCTAAGGTTCCACCAGATTAGAGCCATTTTAGAAATAATGAATACCGAAATTTTCCCTGCTGAAAATCAAACCTGGGACGTAGCTTAAGTAATTATTTGACAGCTTTACTAATGTAAATGTAATTAATGTACATTAGTCAAGTCGTAAGTTACTCACGTAAGCTACTCACGCGAGTATAAGTTTAGGTTAATACAATATTACTAATTAGCTTTACTCTACTTGTCGGCTACATTGTAATTTTAGTACAGTACGTTCTATTGTCAGTACTTTATGATTTAAAAAAATGTTTGTGGTGGCATAATTTTTCCCTTTGTTGTTGAAGTGTGGTGTGATTTAGAACAATCAATATACCTACTTAATTCTTACTAATTGCTTTCAGATTGTGTGGGAGTACTCTTGTTAGTTTGGGATGCGATTAATATATTGATAAGATACACACGTGTCCTAAATATTAAAATAATCAATGATTTTATCGTCGATTATCTCATTTGCGACATTTAAATTGGTACTAATAAAATTACATTATCTTGGGCATCCAATATCGGCGCAGAACAAAGTCAGTTTGTAGTTGTAACTAAAAGTGATCAATAGGTTCAACAGAAAGGGAAACTAAAAAAAAATGTCTCGCGATGAGAAAATAGAGGTGAGGGAAAATTGTAGGGAGCCTCAGAAAGGGTTTGACTTAGATGACATCCTGAAGAACGAGGTGGGCCAGTTAGGGAAGTACCAGATCGTTACCATCCTGTTAGCGTCGTTCCCGGTTATTTTCTCCGCGTTTGCTGCTGGCGAATATATTTTCACCACTGCCAGGATACCTACCAGGTAAATTTAGTAGGTATATTGACTATTTAAATTTTATATCCTTAGGTATCATATGATAGTTTTACTTTATATTTATTTGTATTATTAATTACTGTGTTAATACCATTTAAATCCATAGTCAATATTACCATAGATAAGAAATTATTTATTATAATCATTAGTGACTAGCTTAATATTTAAAGCGCTGATACAAGGTATTATGAGGGATGTTCAGTTTTTATCATATCGCAATTGTATATTTGACTAAGAGTTTGTTGAAAGAACTCTAATAAGTATTTACTTTAATTAATTATCTAATTTCAATCAAGCATTACGAATTTATTATCCTCGATATCATTGTGTTATTTGACAAACGTACGGTTGTTTTAATCATTTATTTAGTAGGCAGAGTTTTAGACAGAGAATTTAATTTAATATTTGTACATCACAATCAAGTCCAATTTATTATTTTAAATTATTCATCTTCAAAATATTTGTATCAATAATAAAAAGTAGCTATAATGCATAATTAATATGGGAATAAATATATGAAATTAAAATTATATTTTATTTGACATTTTCGACCTAACCAATTATTAAGATACATAAACCAAATGAATTAAACCAAACCACATCTCAGACAATATTTTGAAAAAAAAAAAACAGTTCTGTAAATGATACATGATTGTCTGTAGTTCGTTAACCTCGTGTTCCTAGGCGCTGAACAAAGTTCTCATGAAATACAAATAAAATTGGATAAAAATCATAATCCATAGCAAAATATTGAACATAGTTATGAAACCAATCCCGAATTTTAAAATTCCAGATGCCTAATACCACAATGTGACGTTGACAACCCTGAGTATGCTCCAGAATGGGTGCTCAACGCCATCCCAGGGAGCAGCACCAGCAGCTTCGACAACTGCGCGCGATATCGGAACAGCTCCGCGGCGAGCGGCGGCGCGGGACAGTGTGCTAAGGAGTGGTTCGACTCCACACAGACTGAGCCTTGCGACGAGTACGTGTACCAGAACACGCTGAGCATCGTGTATGACGTAAGTAATTTTATTAAATTCAAATTTGCATCCTTTATAATTGTTTGATGAATTATAAAGTTAAGTCACAATCAAGCAATCAGTGCTATATTAATTCTCCTAGAATTCATGAAGCATTGGAAAATGAGAAATCTAATCAAATAAAGCATTATTTCTTGGGAGTTGCAATCACATTTAAAAATAATATTAATATTTGCAACATAATTTGACATGTAAAGTAGAACTTCCGCCACTTCAGAAATTTCAATAAAAAAAGATTTATCAACCATAAAATATGTTTGTTTTTATTACAGGTGCCCATGTCATAGATAAAATATGTAGATATTATAATCGCTTTATGATTTGGTTAGAGATCGCGATTATTATCAGCTCGTTTGGAATTTAAACATATTTTACGTCTGAATAATTTAGCCAAATGTCAGCCCATAATACCACTGCCTGAATATCATAATATTTAGTACAGTCTACAAATGAAGATATAAATAGAGATAAAAGTAAAAGTACTTTGATATCTAGGGAAAAAAGCTTTGCAGTATCGTCTCCTCAATACAATAATCATCCAATAAACTATTAAAAATCCTTATTTTTGTTGTTATTAATTATAGATTTGAAAAAATTCCCATAACTCTTCAAAACCTGTCCTTTTCAGTTTGGGTTGGCATGTGACGAATGGAAGCGATCTCAAATAGGATCGATCAGAACGATTGGTACATTGCTGGTTCTCCCCATCACAGGCTACATCTCGGACCGCTGGGGCCGCCGCGTCGCCCTCATCATCAACGCCGTCAACACCGGCTGGCTGGGGCTCGTCAGGTCCTTCGTAAACTCCTACGACTGGTTTCTTATCACTGAGGTCATTGAGTCCACTATTGGTGCCGGGGCCTATTCGTCATGTTACATTTTAGGTAACGTCACCATTAAATACATATCATAAGATTGCTTTTTAATTTTCTTAAGGTGCAAATTTTACCATCTCCGTTCCTTTCTCTATTACCTATATTTTCTTTTCTAGGATTTCCTTTGCTATATTGATCTATTAAATTATTAATTATTATTTAATGAGATATTTGTGCGTGATTAAATGTGCTAAAACTATATTTTATTTTTGAATATTTTTCATTTCAGTTACTGAATTGGTCGGTCCAAAATACCGAGTGATCGTTGGAACCACTATGTCGACAATGTTCGCATTGGGGCAAGTTTTCCTCGGGCTGATCGCCTGGGGCGTGCCCGAGTGGCGTTCTCTAACTCAGATCCTCTACGCCCCACAGTTGCTTATCATAACTTATTTCTGGATCATGTCTGAATCGGTCCGCTGGCTTATGAGCAAAGGTCGATACGAAGAGTCGGAAGTTATTCTGAAAAAAGTAGCAAAAATGAACAATAGAATACTGTCCGACAAGTCCTTGGAAGCGCTGCGTGCTACCGCAGAAGCTGAAAAATTAAAAGAAAACCCTAAAGAACCTTGGCTGCCGATTCTAGTTATAAGATCTCGCCCTATATTATTGCGATGTATTGTTTCTCCAATCTGGTGGATCACAAATACACTGGTGTATTATGGAATGTCCATTAATGCTGTGAATCTATCAGGGAATAGATATCTGAACTATGTTTATGTAGCTCTGGTAGAAATTCCTGGATATTGGACTGCCATCTTGCTTCTGGATAGAATTGGAAGAAAGCCGGTGTTGATAGGTGGATATTGGTTGTGTGCAGGTTGCCAATTCGCCTTTGCCTTTATACCGAGTGGTATGTACTTGATGTGATGTATATTTTTTTGCAGCAGTAATCTGATTTCTATATTAATAAATACATTATGTTTACCATTACAGGCTTCTACGGGTTGTCCTTAACATTCTACCTCCTTGGCAAATACGCTATCGCCATAGTCATGACTTCCGTGTACGTGTACACGGCAGAGCTGTACCCCACCAAGTACCGCCACAGCCTGTTCGCCTTCTCCTCCATGGTGGGCCGACTTGGATCCATCACTGCACCTCTTACACCTGCACTAGTAAGTTTATTCATATTGAAATATCAATATTTTTTAATCTCACGTGCACCAAAGTGAACTACCTCCCTACTCTTTTGTAGTAACGTTGTAATCATGATTACTTATTCAAATTCAAATTCAAAATGTTTTTTATTCAATTAAACTTTTACAAGTGCTTTTGAGTCGTCAAAATAATCTACCACTAGTTCGGAATGCCGTCCTACCGAGAAGAACCAGCAAGAAACTCAGCGGTTGCTCTTTTCAAGTACATATTCAATTTACAATAATATGCCATACTGTATAAAAGCAATTGCAGCGCCGTGTATTGCTGGAGTCAAATCCAAGCTTTTTTGTCATTTAGATAATATTGTTTTTCAATTTTGGCTAAAACATGTTAAACCAAGTCAAATCAAATCATTTATTCAAAATAGGTAACACTGTACACTTTTTGATAGTTAATTACTATAAATAAATATAATTATTATAAATAAATAAACGATTGTATCAACTAAAAATGTAAAATATTATGAATTATTGAGCCCAGATCTGAGAAAAGCCCACAACAAAAGTTTAGTTTAGACTAAGCATAAGCCAATCAGTACCTACTGGAAAAGTGTTAGCTAATTCAAAAAAAAAAAATTTAGCTTCCACTTCTAGAACCGCTTGATTATGTAAAATTTTGTTTGTTATATGCTTTTAAAGATCATAACTCAATAATAATTATTATTAATCTTATTGATATTGATAATTTTGTTTGTAGGCTTTAACAGTTTGGGAGAGTTTCCCATCCGTGCTGTTCGGCTCGTTTGCGCTGTTGTCTGGGCTCCTCATCTTCCTGACTCCGGAGACCCTGGGCACGAAGCTGCCCGACACCATGGAGGACGCTGAGCAACTGGGCTTGCCTAAACGAAAATGATCTCTATACCTCGTACCTCACATACATAAGATTAAATTAAATTAATATTTGTTTAAAAGTTTGTCTTTCATTTACCTACATACTTGAACGTTCCTTTATAAAATAGTGATATGGTTAAAAATTCTTCTTGGACTAAGGCAAATTTATAAACCTAGTTTAGAGTTTAGAAGGGTTATGTCTGGGCGTTAATGATTTTTCTTTTCATATGATTAAGACTACATTCTTTAACATGAGAACTATACAAAATGCTCTTACCTCCTACCTTAATCAAAAATTCACTTAAAAATAAATGCATAATATCTTAGTACTCAAGTATTAGACTTTATCAAGTATTTAACTTAATCGGTACCTTGATAGGAATTAAAATACACAAATATTGATTAAATGTTTTGATGTTTTTGATATTACATTTATCTCCGATTAATACTATTAATACGATTAATAAAATATTATAGATAACAACACTGCACAGTATAATATGGTTGCAATGGGTCAGAGTGCCGAAGTTGACCATACAAGACGGTCCACCTGCAGCCATGGCGTCAGCAGAAAAGGAGGAACGTGGTGTTAACATCGAAGAAGAACCTAAGAAGGCTATGGATCTAGATACGATTCTAGTAAAAGAAATTGGTCAAATAGGTTGCTTCCAATTTCGTATCCTGGGTTTGGCCGTGTCTATGGCCATATTCGCTGCGTGGGCTGCTGCTGAGTTTAATTTTACGACAGCACGTATTCCTACCAGGTATCAATCTACCTATATATGATACAAAAGACGAAATTGATTGAATGACATCATAGTTCAGCTCACCATTTGGTCTAGAAACTCTACTATGCATGTAGGTTTTCTTGATAATATAGAATTTTATTGAGGGATTCAATCCAAGTGAAGCCGGGGCAGATCAGCTAGTAATATTAGATGTTACTTTTGATTTTGTCTGTGTGGGATTCGAAATAATAAAGTCAAGTATTTGCGTTGTCCATCTGCAGGATGCAAGCTATATCTCATCAAACGGACGGTGACGTACAAAAGCAACAGACAGACAGACAGACACATTTTCGAATTTATAATATTAGTATGGATTGTATGATATCGATTAAAGACAGCCATATTAACATGGTTTTATTGGTTTTGTTTTTAGATGCCTAATTCCAGAATGTGAGACCGAAGAGTCTTTTGAATTTAGAGCACCATGGGTTCTAAACGCTGTTCCACCAGCTGGAAACTCCTTCGACCAATGCAGGCGATATAGAAACATTAGTTCTATTGCCGCCTTCAGCAGCGACGATAGCTGTCCTGCTGAGTGGTTCAACCCAGACAGTATCAAAGACTGTGAGGTGCATCTCTATGAGAATACTGATACTGTCGTCCATACTGTAAGTCTAAGACTAATTTTTAATTTGATCTCGTACTCATTGTAAGTTGAGATTTTGTCTGATATAAAAGCAAGTGAAGATTCAAACCGTATGTTGTTTTAAGTTTCTCAGAGTTTTAAGTAATGTTCCAGTTTTAAAAATCTTTTTATTATTCACAAGGAACAAAAGCAGATAAATCTGTATGGTACAACGTGCAGTATACAATGTTATGTTTCCATCTCCCTCCCGCAACCTAAGCTACATGAAGATTGCCGTAAAGTGACATCTACTTCTATCTAACATCTTTTTCAGTTCGGTCTAGCTTGCGATGAATGGCGTCGGACATTGATTGGTTCGATACGAACGTTCGGCACGTTGGTGGCGCTCCCCATCACAGGCTACATCTCGGATCGGTGGGGTCGCCGGACCGCTCTCAGCATCAACGCCTTCACAACGGCTTGGATGGGCATCGTGCGCTACTGGTCGAATACCTACATCGGCTTCCTCATTTCTGAAGTTATGGAATCTACCTTCTCCGGTGGCTTTTCTTGTGCCTATATCATATGTATGTAAACTTTCATAACAATTTTTTTTTCTATTCTCAGTGCCGATATTAGTAAATTTATTATTGTCCTTAGTGATGGAGTTGATGGGTCCTAAATACCGAGTGGCCGCAGGAGCGTCCTTGAATACATCGTTTTCCATCGGATTAGTTTTGCTGGGCTTTATAGCGTGGGGCGTTCCAGACTGGCGAAACCTGACGCTCACCCTTTACATCCCACAGCTTCTCACTTTCTCATACTTCTTCCTCATGGCTGAATCGGTCAGATGGTATATGAGTAAGAATAGATTTGAAGACGCTGCAAAAGTTCTCAAAACAGCAGCCAAGATAAATAAAAAAGAGCTCTCAGATAAATCTTTGGAGTTATTGAGGGAGCACGCTCTAGAAGAAGAGAGGAAGAAGGCTGATGAAAGAGTTCGGAGTGTGAATGAGCCGTGGCTGGTGGTCCTAGTGTTCAGACATAAGAGGATCTTGGTGCGGTGCGTGGTGTCTCCGGTGTGGTGGATCACAACTACGTTCATCTACTACGGCATGTCGATCAACGCGGTCAACATGTCTGGGAACCGCTACTTGAACTACGTGGCAGTGTCCGCCGTGGAGATCCCTGGTTACTGGGCTGCTGTGGTGCTGATGGCGAGGATCGGACGGAAACCCGTGCTAATTTGCGCCTTCTGGGTTTGCTGTATATGCCAGATTGGATACATCTTCATACCTAATGGTAAGCTTGCCACTCTGTTTTATCCAAATAAGATCTCTATAAGATTACAACTACGATACAAATTGTGGAACCACTCCCCATCGGCGGTGTTCTTGCTAAATTCTAAAAAACTGGCAACACATTGGCTGTCCCGTGGTGCTGCACATGTTTACATGAGCGGTAAAGTCGTGGGCACTGCAACAAATTAACTGCACAAGATGAAAACAAACAAAATAGGAAGTAAGGAGCTTCCTTGTCTCAAAAACTACTTCGGTAATTCCGGGGTATCGATTTTCATAAATATTTACCTCCTTAATTACACAAACTGATAGTGACGTCGATATTATTGATAATTAAGTAATTAATTATTATCTTTATCAAGTACCGCTTCATAATCGTTCTTTTGGCGGCCATAAATACCTGTACTTAGCAAATGGCAAGTCGATAGAAGTCTTATGCCTCTAATGTGAATTATTAGGGTTCCGTAACTCGTAATAGAAAAATTGAAAAAAAAAACCTGTCTATCGCGAACTAAATACTAGAATTATTGTACGGAATAAAGCTTTGTTTTAGCGTCTCTGACTATGATTAGAGAAATTATAACGAGTCAAACTTATTTTGTTGTGTTTTTGTTATTATAAGCAGGCGGCCGCAAAATACAAGTTTTTAGAAAAGAACCCAAATAATTCGATTAAAACGGTACAGAACCATCTTCAGGCATTCTAGTCGCACTATTTATTGTTATTTCAGTTGTTAGATTCAACTTGTCTACATTGAATTATAGATAATAATTAATTATCTCTTAATCTCGGGATTGTTGCGATATAAATCTACAATGTTTGGGCATCACGTGTAAGCTATCGCAATGTCACTGCAATTACCTATTGCGATATAAATATGGTTTTCCTATTGTCTTTTATCTTTAGTTGATAATATGAATAGTTGTTTGCCTGTCAACATAGTAGCGCGGCACTCTCGGTGACAAACTTGCAAACAATGATCATCGTTACGATTATGATTTCTGCAAAATCATGAGATGCCAACGTGTATCGCTTTTTGGAGCTACGTGCTATGCTCATTGCCATTTCAGCTTCCAGCTCTCTCCATTGCCCACTGTGTCACTCTGAGCTTCCTTAAATCCAGCTTTTATTCCAAACAATAAAATTAACTTTGCTGGCTATAAAATTGATCAAGAAGTTTTCACTTAAAAAAATCAGGGGGCACGGCAGTGCCCCCGCCAAGACGAGCCAAACGCGGCGGCCGGGGCGCTACGTACCTTTTTCTCGAAGTGTTTCGCCGTATTTTCGACCCGTCATAACTTCGGTCTGGATGACGCTAGAAAGCTGAAATTTTTAGTATACGGTGTCCTTAGCAAATTTATCAAATATACCAAATATCAAATATCTAGCTTTTAGGGTTACAGATTTATTGATACCTAAAATACGCCGATTTCGTCCCTCACTGATGATCATCAAAACCTCTACTCAAAACCTCTAAGGTACTTCCCGAAGTCCTAGAAGACTGAAATTTGGTATGTAGACTAGAAATTGCATACAAACTACAGGAAAATTAAGATTTTGGAAATGCCCCCCCTCTACGCCTCTTATGAGAAAAGCAAATCTGTAAATTCTGTCGCTAGAATGCTGATATTTTCAGGATAAGATGTCCTTGGCAGACTTATTAAACGCATTGAGTATCAATTGTCTAGCTTTTATAGTTTCAGATTTATTGACAATCAAACTTCTAGTCTGTAATTCTAGGGCACTTCCCGAAGTCCTAGAAGACTGAAATTTGATATGTAGACTAGAAATTGTATACAAACTACAGGAAAATTAAGATTTTGGAAATGCCCCCCCCTCTACGCCTCTTATGAGAAAAGCAAATCTGTAAATTCTGTCGCTAGAATGCTGATATTTTCAGGATAAGATGTCCTTGGCAGACTTATTAAACGCACTGAGTATCAATTGTCTAGCTTTTATAGTTTCAGATTTATTGACAGTCAAACTTCTAGTCTGTAATTCTAGGGCACCTCCCGAAGTCCTAGAAGACTGAAATTTGATATGTAGACTAGAAATTGTATACAAACTACAGGAAAATTAAGACTTTGGAAATTTCCCCCCTCTACGCCTCTTATGAGAAAAGCAAATCTGTAAATTCTGTCGCTAGAATGCTGATATTTTCAGGATAAGATGTCCTTGGCAGATTTATTAAACGCACTGAGTATCAATTGTCTAGCTTTTATAGTTTCAGATTTATTGACAGTCAAACTTCTAGTCTGTAATTCTAGGGCACTTCCCGAAGTCCTAGAAGACTGAAATTTGGTATGTAGACTATAAATTGCATACAAACAACAGGAAAATTAAGACTTTGGAAATTTTCCCCCTCTACGCCTCTTATGAGAAAAGCAAATCTGTAAATTCTGTCGCTAGAATGCTGATATTTTCAGGATAAGATGTCCTTGGCAGATTTATTAGGGAGTGGGCCATGAAAATGATGTACCTACAAAAAATAGATCCAAAAAAATCTAGGGCACCTGCCAAAAAGAAATGAAATCCCACCAAAAACATTTCATGTAAAAATGTAGCCAAGACTCACAAGTTCATAATGTTTTCACTGTTAAAAAGTTATGAGATCTCTAGTAGAGCCAAGCCCCTAGCTAAGCTTAGATTTGTGCTGGCCATGGGACCTATCCCAAGTCCAAAGTAATATAGCTCTTAAATGTTCTTGACTGTATCAAATTTATAACAATAAATAACAAATCACTCTACTTACAAGCTCTGATTCTACAAACCCTATATCTTGGTAAAAAAAGTACGGCTTGGCCGTTTACAATTCGTGGATTTTTTATCTGAAATGAGCCCGGAATTGCTTCTGACCATCACGAAGTACAATACAAATTAGTAATTGTCGAACAAACTATTGTCATGTAATAGTTTTACGAACATTAAACGGCCAAGCCGTCCTTTTTTTACCAAGATGTAGGGTTTGTAGAATCAGAGCTTGTAAGTAGAGTGATTTGTTATTTATTGTTATAAATTTGATACAGTCAAGAACATTTAAGAGCTATATTACTTTGGACTTGGGATAGGTCCCATGGCCAGCACAAATCTAAGCTTAGCTAGGGGCTTGGCTCTACTAGAGATCTCATAACTTTTTAACAGTGAAAACATTATGAACTTGTGAGTCTTGGCTACATTTTTACATGAAATGTTTTTGGTGGGATCAGATTTTCAGAAATTAGTGAATATAGAGACCGCTACTCCAACACCTTAGGACCTCAACATCAAGCTACGTTTTACCAGTGGTAAGTAAGCAACACGTCCCCCGTAGTCATATAATTTTGGTGTTTCAGATCAGTACGCAGCCTCGCTGGCTCTGTACCTAGTGGCGAAGTTCAGCATCGCCATGGTGATGACATCCATCTACGTGTACACGTCGGAGCTGTACCCCACCAGGTACCGCCACAGCCTGTTCGCCTTCTCCTCCATGGTCGGCAGGATCGGCTCCATCATCGCTCCTCTGACGCCGGCTTTTGTAAGTCCCCTTGTTGCACCTCACACCATGCATCTACACCACCTGAGTGCCTGGCTTACTTGGCAATTGTGGAACCAGCTACTACTTTGTTCTTATTAATCAGTTCCTTTAAAAGCCCCGTTTGCAGTTAATTTTTGGTTAATTTTTGTTTTGGAATTGACATGAACATAAGAGTTTTTAAAAAATAAACTTACATCTAAATTAAAACTATAAAATAATAATCCACAGTAATATTATGAATGCGAAAGTGTGTCTATCTGTCTGTCTGCTACGTTTTCACAGCTTAACTGCTGAACCGATTTAAATGAAATTTGGTACATCCCAGGGACGGACATAGGCTACTTTTTTTCCGGAAAATCAAAGAGTTCCCACGGGATTCTTAAAGGCCCATTCGTTTAACCGATTTATATGTTTGGTACTGAGGTAGCTTGCATCCCGGAAACTGGCATAGATAACTTTTTATTCCGGAAAATCAAAGAGTTCCTACGGGTTTTTTATAAAACCTAAATCCTCGCGGGCGAAGTGGCGGGCATCATCTAGTTTTTTATTTTCATTCAGATACAAGTTAGCCCTTGACTGCAATCGCACCTGCTGGTAAGTGATGGTTCATGATGAGGTCTGATTGCAGCCAAGCGTTGGTCTAAGAGGTATTACTTAATTGACATAGTGAATTACTCAATTTCAGGGTGCCGCGGTATGGGACGACCTCCCGTTCGCAATGTTCGCGGGCTTCGCGTTCGTCTCGGGCCTGCTGGTCCTCTTCACGCCGGAGACCCTCGGCACCACGCTGCCCGACACCATGGAAGAGGCTTCTAACCTGGGCTTGAAAAAAACTGAGCCTTGACACTATTATTTTCTTGTACATTATACGTAACTAACCGATGCCCGCGACTTCGTCCACGTGGATTTAGGTTTTTCGGAATCCCGTGGGAACTCTTTGATTTTCCGGGATAAAAAGTAGCCTATGTGCTAATCCAGGATATTATCTATCTCCATTCTAAATTTCAGCCAAATCCGTTCAGTAGTTTTTGCGTGAAGGAGTAACAAACATACACACACACACACACACACACACAAACATACAAACTTTCGCCTTTATAATATTAGTGTAATTAGCTGATGCCAACGACTTCGTCCACGTGGATTCAGTTTACTTCAAAAACTCTGATAAAAAGTAGCCTATATCCATATTACATTTCGGAGTTACGTGATTTTTCAGCAATTTAATATCATTTGAGGAAACCTACATGCCTGAGAGTTCTCCATAATGTCCTCAAAGCTGTGGGAAGTCTGCCTCCGGACAGTGCCGAATGAGATAATTACTATGTTATTAATTACATTATTAGGTATCTATTTCATGTATTTACTTGATTTAATTATACCTACCTAGTATGTAACTAAACCGCGTTAAACCGATTTTAATTTGTGATCTCTTGAAATATGTATTTTATTGTAAGATAATAATATTTACTAAGAATGTAATTTTAAAATAAGAAATTAATTTAGTATTAAAGTTGTATTTAAAAAGTACCTAGTCTGTTATTCAAACTTAGCTTATAGCCAAACACATGCCTAATTAATTTAATAGTAATGTTTTGTGTGCCTTTTCAATAAAATAAAATTATTATAACAAAACATGCTATGCATTTCAATAATTGAGAAGACTTTTGTGGAAAAGTTGTTCTCTTGAAACAAAAGTTGAAAAGTTTACACGCCTGTAAAAATATACTGCCAACAATAAAAATATTTGCTAACGGTTTTTAGGTTTTTTTAAAACAAATTTTAAATAAAATCAACAAAGAATATGCAAAGCTATAAAGAAATCTTAAATAATTGTGTTTGTTTTGTTGAATTTAAATAAGTATAAATATTAGAAATTTTAAAGTAGGTAGATACAATAATGTACATACGTGTTTAACATTGCATTATATTATAAACAAGGAACTGGAAGCTTAAAGGTGCCCACGCACTCGAACTGAACTGCAGCTGAACTGCGCGTCGCGTCAGCGCCCCGCACGATATTCTCTCCAGCCGCGACGCGCATACGTCACTGCCGTGCGGCAGTTCAAGTGCGTGGGCACCTTTATTCGCTATACCCAATTGCTTTAACAGTGAGAAAACCTGCATACCTGAGTGTTTTCCACAATGTTCTCAAAGGTTGTGAAGCCTGTCAATCCACATGGACATGCATAGTGGACTATGGCCTAAACCCTTCTCATTCTGAAAGGAGACCCGTACTCAGTTGAGCCAAGGTGACCTAGATGATGATTGATGATGAAGTGGCCTTGAAGTTTTTAGCCATCCCAAAATCGCCTAACGTATCCAAAGAAGTTTTTGCTTTACAACTAGTTGATGACTTCATGTGGTGATGGACTGGGCTCCGGTTAAAGGTGTTGGGGATCTTTATTCATGTGGTGATGGCAAAGGTCAGCAGACGTGGAAATAGTGCGGCCGACGGGGACCGGTCTACGATCGGACGGTAGTGGCAGTCGCTCTACTATTCTATCTTGTCATTTGTGTCTTTAATGCTCATACCTAATTTGAATGGCAAGTTATATGTTGCGTTTGTGATAAAGTGTGTCTTAATACCCAAAACATTAATTGAACACGATAATTAAAACGTTAACCTTTGCAAGCGCTAAAAATGTAAACTGCTATCGCATGGTGGCGTGGTGTCTACAACAACTCACGAACATTACTTATTAGTCACGACTTTTAAGTGTACCAGACGTTTTGAAGTTACTTTTGTGAATCGATAAAAAATATGGAGTTACAGAAGAATGAAATAGATAGACTTATTGAGGAAGCAGTGCCTAAAGCTAAAGTGAGTCTAGAAACAATCCTGTTCGAGGCGATCGGCCAGTTCGGGCGTTATCAGCTGCGGATGGTAATGTTGACGGGGGTGCTGAGTGTCTTCGCCGCATTCTCTGCTTTAGAATATGTATTTACTACAGGAAGAATCAACACCAGGTAATTTTTTTAAAAAGAATAGCTTAGTTAATCATGAGTAATATTTACCTTTGCCCCTCTAACTAAGCGTAAAGCTTGCGCTAGGAATTTGAAGATGACGAAAAGTTTAATTCGTTGTAGCTAGAAATAATTCGAATCGCGCACTGAGGGTCCCGTACTCGGGTATTTTTTCCAGCATTTTGCACGATAAATTAAAACGACTATCCATAAAAATAAATAAAAATCGGTTTTAGAATGTACAGGTAAAGCCCTTTCATACGACTCCCCACTTGTTATAGTTATTTTACTTTGAAAATTGAAACACGTTTAATTTTTTTTTAATGATGTAACCACAAATTCGCGGTTTTCAGATTCATTCCTGTACTTGTACTATAAGACCTACCTACCTGCCAAATTTCATGATTCTAGATCAACGGGAAGTACCCTATAGGTTTCTTGACAGACACGACGGACGGACAGACAGACAGACAACAAAGTGATCCTATAAGGGTTCCGTTTTTGCTTTTGAGGTACGAAACCTTAAAAACTAGCAAAAAGGAAGACAGGTGATGGTACTGATGACTACTGATAAATAAATATATGAGACTAATAACCACAAAAAGATACGATACAAAAAAAAACCTAAAGATGTATTTTTAAAAGTTACAAAAAACTGGCCCTAGAGATCAACGAACGTTGCATAGTCAGGTGCTGCGGGGTCAATGCCTCATCGTAGTAGGTGGGGTATTGACCCCGAGTTTTGCACGCTTTACATTGCGGGGATGAAAAGTACTAATTTACTAAAACTACAAGTACAAGGTAAATGATTGTTGGTATAGGATTGATAGCGCTCAGTTTTTGCTAGTGTTAAGTGATTACCACTGCCCATGAACATTGAGGAATGCGTTGCCGGCCTTTCAGGAATTTGTTGATCCCCCCTTGAATAACCCCACGTTGTAATCTAGTGGGAACACTGCCGAAGGGAGTTGATTCCACAGTCTGCATGTGCGTGAAAAATAGATCTGGCACAACGGGCGGTCGAAGTGCACCAGGCACCCAAGTGGTGAGGGTGAAATTGCTTACGGCGGCGTGCGGTGCGGTTGTAGAAAAAGGAGGGTGGTATGAGGTCAAACAACTCTTCAGAGCAGAGACATAATATGAGTAGGTAGGTATGCAGCAAACATTGTAACTAACTCTTTCGTCTTCAGATGTTTAATTCCGGAGTGCGAAACCTCGGAAGGTGCAATATTTTCCCCGCCGTGGATCTTGAACGCTGTGCCGGAGATCGACGGCTCCGTCGACAGCTGCCGCCGCTTCAAGCCCGCTGGTACCACTACGAGGAACGACTCCTGCCCAGCTGAGTGGTTCATCAGAAACGTTACGATTGAATGTTCTGAATACTTGTACGAGAATGTTAATACCATTGTTTATGATGTGAGTACTTCCAACGATTTCTAACAATGCTAAAAATATTACGCATCGTGGTTAAGGAATCCCGTGGGAGTTCATTGATTTTGCGGCATAAAAAGTATCTATGTTAATCCAGGGTATAATCTATCTCATGTCCAAATTTCAGCCAAATCCGTCCAGTAGTTTTTGCGTGGAAGAGTAACAAACATACATCCATCCATACTTACAAACTTTAAATTTTTTGACGTGACAACGTCTTATACGTCGATAGAGCCGGCTGCACGCACGAAAAAACATGACTCATGCGGCGTTACCTCGCTCTGAGGCGTTCCATGTAAGGCTTGAAGTGCAAGCGAGAGCGCGGAACGAGCAACAAAGAAGCACAATCGGCCTTTGTTGTCACGTTCAACTATCGTCAGTAAACCGACTTTACAGACAACCAATCTTTTAAATATTAGTTATTAGTAGGATGTTTTACTGTTTAAAATACTTTCTATTTGAATAGTAAATTGTAACGTTTACTACGCGATCAACCACTTTAGGTGAAATGCCCTTCCGGCGTCATATACATCATATACCTTCAAAAGTGAGGGTAGATAGCATGATTGTCATAATATTGTAGTCTTTGATTGTCATCAAGCGCAAGCCTATCGTGCATTAAACACATCATACATACCTTCAAAGTGAGGGTAGATAGCATCATTGTCATAATATTGTAGTCTTTGATTGTCATCAAGCGCAAGCCTATCGTGCATTAAACACATCATAAATACCTTCAAAGTGAGGGTAGATAGCATGATTGTCATAATATTGTAGTCTTTGATTGTCATCAAGCGCAAGCCTATCGTGCATTAAACACATCATACATACCTTCAAAGTGAGGGTAGATAGCATGATTGTCATAATATTGTAGTCTTTGATTGTCATCAAGCGCAAGCCTATCGTGCATTAAACACATCATAAATACCTTCAAAGTGAGGGTAGATAGCATGATTGTCATAATATTGTAGTCTTTGATTGTCATCAAGCGCAAGCCTATCGTGCATTAAACACATCATAAATACCTTCAAAGTGAGGGTAGATAGCATGATTGTCATAATATTGTAGTCTTTGATTGTCATCAAGCGCAAGCCTATCGTGCATTAAACACATCATAAATACCTTCAAAGTGAGGGTAGATAGCATGATTGTCATAATATTGTAGTCTTTGATTGTCATCAAGCGCAAGCCTATCGTGCATTAAACACATCATAAATACCTTCAAAGTGAGGGTAGATAGCATCATTGTCATAATATTGTAGTCTTTGATTGTCATCAAGCGCAAGCCTATCGTGCATTAAACACATCATAAATACCTTCAAAGTGAGGGCAGATAGCATGATTGTCATAATATTGTAGTCTTTGATTGTCATCAAGCGCAAGCCTATCGTGCATTAAACACATCATAAATACCTTCAAAGTGAGGGTAGATAGCATCATTGTCATAATATTGTAGTCTTTGATTGTCATCAAGCGCAAGCCTATCGTGCATTAAACACATCATAAATACCTTCAAAGTGAGGGTAGATAGCATGATTGTCATAATATTGTAGTCTTTGATTGTCATCAAGCGCAAGCCTATCGTGCATTAAACACATCATAAATACCTTCAAAGTGAGGGTAGATAGCATGATTGTCATAATATTGTAGTCTTTGATTGTCATCAAGCGCAAGCCTATCGTGCATTAAACACATCATAAATACCTTCAAAGTGAGGGTAGATAGCATGATTGTCATAATATTGTAGTCTTTGATTGTCATCAAGCGCAAGCCTATCGTGCATTAAACACATCATAAATACCTTCAAAGTGAGGGTAGATAGCATCATTGTCATAATATTGTAGTCTTTGATTGTCATCAAGCGCAAGCCTATCGTGCATTAAACACATCATAAATACCTTCAAAGTGAGGGTAGATAGCATGATTGTCATAATATTGTAGTCTTTGATTGTCATCAAGCGCAAGCCTATCGTGCATTAAACACATCATAAATACCTTCAAAGTGAGGGTAGATAGCATCATTGTCATAATATTGTAGTCTTTGATTGTCATCAAGCGCAAGCCTATCGTGCATTAAACACATCATAAATACCTTCAAAGTGAGGGTAGATAGCATGATTGTCATAATATTGTAGTCTTTGATTGTCATCAAGCGCAAGCCTATCGTGCATTAAACACATCATACATACCTTCAAAGTGAGGGTAGATAGCATCATTGTCATAATATTGTAGTCTTTGATTGTCATCAAGCGCAAGCCTATCGTGCATTAAACACATCATAAATACCTTCAAAGTGAGGGTAGATAGCATCATTGTCATAATATTGTAGTCTTTGCTTGTCATCAAGCGCAAGCCTATCGTGCATTAAACACATCATAAATACCTTCAAAGTGAGGGTAGATAGCATGATTGTCATAATATTGTAGTCTTTGATTGTCATCAAGCGCAAGCCTATCGTGCATTAAACACATCATAAATACCTTCAAAGTGAGGGTAGATAGCATCATTGTCATAATATTGTAGTCTTTGATTGTCATCAAGCGCAAGCCTATCGTGCATTAAACACATCATAAATACCTTCAAAGTGAGGGTAGATAGCATCATTGTCATAATATTGTAGTCTTTGATTGTCATCAAGCGCAAGCCTATCGTGCATTAAACACATCATAAATACCTTCAAAGTGAGGGTAGATAGCATCATTGTCATAATATTGTAGTCTTTGATTGTCATCAAGCGCAAGCCTATCGTGCATTAAACACATCATAAATACCTTCAAAGTGAGGGTAGATAGCATGATTGTCATAATATTGTAGTCTTTGATTGTCATCAAGCGCAAGCCTATCGTGCATTAAACACATCATAAATACCTTCAAAGTGAGGGTAGATAGCATCATTGTCATAATATTGTAGTCTTTGATTGTCATCAAGCGCAAGCCTATCGTGCATTAAACACATCATAAATACCTTCAAAGTGAGGGTAGATAGCATGATTGTCATAATATTGTAGTCTTTGATTGTCATCAAGCGCAAGCCTATCGTGCATTAAACACATCATACATACCTTCAAAGTGAGGGTAGATAGCATCATTGTCATAATATTGTAGTCTTTGATTGTCATCAAGCGCAAGCCTATCGTGCATTAAACACATCATAAATACCTTCAAAGTGAGGGTAGATAGCATCATTGTCATAATATTGTAGTCTTTGCTTGTCATCAAGCGCAAGCCTATCGTGCACTAAAAAACTCATAATGATGTGTTAAGATACCTTTATGGTAACGTGAAGAAAATTTTTTCAAGATAGATACCTACTCGTTGGTACCCCTTTCAAACCCTTCAAACCCTTTTGGTGGTTAACTTCAGTGCATAGCATAATATTGAGAATCTCCAGGATCTCATAATATGAGGATTGAGGACCACAAGCGAAAAGAATGAAGTCACTAAAAAAAAAAAAAGATTCCGACGAATTGAGAACCTCCTCCTTTTTTTGAAGTCGGTTAAAAACACACTTTCGAGAAAATTCGATTTTAATTTTGAAAACTCATTAACCTACTTATGTACACGTAATTTTTTTCTCATACCTACTTACCAGATAATACAAGCAATGATATAAATATACAACCACGAAAAAAAAACTGGTTCTTAAATTGTTACATAGTTTATAAGAAAAAAACCGGACAAGTGCGATTTGAATTTGCGTGGAGAGGGTTCTGCACGGTGCATATTATGAGATACCTACTTAGTCACAAAAAATACGAGGATAATATTACTTTACAACTATATTAACTGTTGAATATATATTAGATTGTGTAACAAATTAATTTATAGTAAACAAGGTGCCCTTACAGTTACGCCATGTCTGTCTGTCCGCCCGTCTGTATGTCAATGGTGACGTAGAGAAACGACAAAGCCGGGATTTGATCAAGTCCCCAGGCCTAACACCCACCTGATAAGTTTTTAATGTTTGTATTGAAGTTGGTTTTCTAATTTTTTTAGTATTTATTGTTATTTAGTATGGTTTAGCATGCGACGAGTGGCGCCGATCGTTCTTGGGAGCGGTTCACACTTTCGGCGGACTCCTCGCCTTACCCCTCACGGGCTACATCTCCGACAACTGGGGCCGCCGGCTCACGCTCGTCATCAACGTCGCCAACACCGCCTGGCTGGGCTGCGTGCGCTACTGGTGCAGCGACTACTACGGGTTTCTGGTCGCTGAGCTGTTTAAATCCACGCTGGGTGCCGGAGTTTTCTCTTGCGCATATGTCTTAGGTCAGCAAGCCTTTCCACATCTTCTCATCATCACAATCAACCCTCCGTCTCCTCTCAGAATTTAGGCCATAGCCAGCCATACAGCTCCCATTGCGGATTGGTAGATTTCACACTTTGAGGGCAATATGGAGAACTCTCAGGTGTAAAGGTTTCCTCTCGATGTATTCCTTCTCCGTTAAAGCCAGTGATATTTAATTGATCAGAACACACATAGCTCCAAAAAGTTAGAGGTGAGTGCCGAGATCGAACCAAAACTCCCGAATTGGAGGCGAATGTCTAAACCACTAGGCTATCGCTCCTTTTCTAGTAAATAAAAATTAGTGTATGTCAACAAGTGTGACAGACGGACAGACATAGTCGCACCACATGGGTTCCTTTTTACCTTTTGGTACGGAACGCTAAAGACACGTTTGGCATCTTCGACTAATTGAGTGTTGAAAATTATGCATGCTACTTTTTGATGACATTTTATTTAAAAATGAACACAATTCATTTCGTATTTAAATTATACCTATATCTTAAATGAAAAAAAAAATTAGTGTTTATGTGTTCGTTCGCTCGTTATCTAAGCATTCGCGCATCTTTCATCAGTTCTATCCCTGCAATATATACATATATTATTATATGCGCCCCATGTTACCGTTTAAAATCTCATAGGTATTCTCATAGCTCAATAGCTAACCATAAATTATTATTTTTTACTTTTTCGTCCGTTTTAAAACGTAATTAAAAAAATTGCTTTTTTTCTAATTTTAGTCTTGTTGTTTGCTTATCTATTTGTTTCTATTTCTATTAGCTGTCAAGTCTATAATATAGCTACGATAAGTAAAGTTTTCCAGTAGATGTGTTATGTAGACATCGATGAAGGGCAAAATGCTATATCCTTCAACTTACAATGCCTCCTCACTGACCGCTGGGTGAGATCGTAATCAAGAGCTAACTTCATCGAATGATAAAAAAGGAATACTCTTTTCAGTAATGGAATTAGTCGGTCCCAAGCATCGCGCAGTAGCTGGTGCAGTTGTATGTACTTTTCTTGCTTGTGGACATTCCCTACTAGGCGTCATCGCATGGGGTGTTCCCAATTGGAGGAATCTGAACCTAGTACTTTACGCCCCTCTTTTTCTATTAATTTCATGCTACTGGCTCATGTCGGAATCTGTACGCTGGAACATAACAAAGGGAAGGTATAAAGAGGTTGAACATTTCCTTAAAAAAGTAGCCCGAGTAAATAAAAGGGTACTAACTGAAAGATTTCTGCAAGAATTAAAAGAAACTGTGGATACAGAAGAAAAACTAAAAGCACGCGAAGAAGAATACAAAAAGAAGGAGCCTTGGCTGATCGCAGAAGTATTTCAAAATATGGAGATCTTAAAACGCTGCTGCATTACACCGATATGGTGGATAAGCTTCACCTTGATCTACTACGGCTTGTCCGTTAGCTCAGTCAACATGTCTGGGAGCCAATACTTAAACTGGATATTGGTATCTGTATTAGAAATACCAGGTTATTGGGTGGCCGTGCTGCTGTTGGATAGAATTGGCAGAAAGCCTGTTATCATTGGCGCTTTTTGGACCTGTGCGGTTTGCCAACTGCTCTACATATTCCTACCTAAGCGTAAGTAAATACGATATTAATTTTAATATGTTTTTAAAACCATCCTATGTATCATTCAATTGAATAATAAGTTTCTATTTAACTACATAAAATAATTTCTATTTTATCTTCAAGTCAAACTAATTACCATCCAATCTAATTAGAATGGTAACTTTTTAATTATATGGTTTCTTAAATTTTGTTAATAATACATGTTACGTCAACTAAGATAAGAAGCTTGAGCCAATCGTTTTTTTTTACAAAGAAATTCGATTTTGCATTGTGGATAATTTGAAATACTAGGTAGGTACATGTATTGTTGGATAGATAATAGCGGAAGTAGAACTTGCTTTCTAAACTTTTGGTAGAGTATTGGAGCCAGAGGCCGACTAGCCATACCTACCTACATCCTATCAATATCAGAACTTTATTAGAATTGCAAACGTGAAATTTGTTGGTTTACCCTTCGAACAATAAATAAAAACAATAATTATTGTCAATGTTGCAGATATGCACGCTGCTGCTTTATCAGTATTTCTAATCAGCAAGTTCAGCATCGCGATAGTGATGATGTCGCTGTACATCTACACCGCAGAGATGTTCCCGACCAAGCACAGGCACAGCTTGATGGCTTTCGCCTCCATGCTGGGCAGGATCGGCTCCATTGTGGCTCCGTTAACACCCGCGCTTGTAAGTTATGATGAAAATACACAGATTATAATTGTACACCATGATTAACGACAAGAAACATACACACGACAAGAAGAATGGGTGGTCTTAGCGATGTTATAGGCAGCCGGAAGCTAGCTCTTTCAGATAACCTACTAGGGAAGGCTCGTCCACAGTCTTCATACAGCTTTGAAAACATTATGAGGATCCCTCAGGCATGCAGGTTACTTTTTGTTAATTTGATACTGTTAAAGTATAATATTCAATACGTGGGGAAGCTCATAGAATGCCGTTGGTAGTTTTTGTGATTTACCTAAGGCATTCGATTGCGTTGAGCACGAGACTCTTTTAGTTAAATTGAGCCACTGTGGCATAAAAGACACTGCGGTTAGTCTCATTGCGTCATATCTCAGTGATCGTATTTAAACAGTACTAGAGGATGCCGGTGACTTCGTACGCGTTGATTGAGGCTTTTAAAGATCCCGTAGGAACTGTTTGATTTTCCGGGATAAAAAGTTGCCTATGTCAATTACAGAGACGCAAGCTACGTCTGTACCAAATTTCATACAAATCGGTTAAGCGGATGGGTCTTTAAGAATCCCGTGAGAACGTTTTGATTTTCCGGGATAAAAAATAGCCTATGTCCGTATAAACTGACCCTGTACCTTTCGTCAGAATCGGTTAAATTGAGCCTATGTCTGTCCCCGGGTTATGAGCTGACCCTGTGCCTTTCATCAGAATCGGTTAAACTGTTGGGCCGTAAAAGGTAGCAGACAGACAGACGGACAGACACACTTTCACATTTATAATATTAGTATAGATATGTGAACGATGTGAATTGCTCATCTGGATCAGCCTCACTAATGGGTGTTCCTCAAGGCTCTATTCAAGGTTCTTTCATGTCTTGTTATTATAAAAACTATGCTATTCTATTCCAGGGGGCGTCAATTTGGCATGACTTCCCTTCAGCACTGTTCTGCGGGTTCGCGCTGGCGGCCGGCGCGCTGGTGCTGCTCGCGCCGGAGACGCTGGGCACCAAGCTGCCGGACACCATGCAGGAGGCGGCCTCGATCGGCGTCAGGGACAACAAGTGATCTGTGATAACTAGGATTTTAACTAATCTAACCACCTAACTAAGGAGTGAATAAAAAATTAAAAAGTGTTCATTGTCTTATGTATTCGTAAAAAATATAAATGCACTTATCCTTATTTTAAATAAGAGGCCAATTAAATACATTCTTTTCTGATTGTTCCAGTTTGTATATCATAATATGTGTTTTGTTTTCCTCACAGGTAGTAATGTGTGTCACTCGGGGCCAAAATATTTTGCTCTCAGGCGGTATATATTGAATTCCTAGCTGCGCTCAGGAATCTACTTGAGAATCCTTCGCTTCGCTCTGAATTCAAAATAATGCTCTTGAGCAACAAAATATCACTTTGCTCCTTGTAACACAAATATAATCTATTTCCGAGTAATTTGTTGTGTTTTAACAGTTTGGGCATATATTATATTCAAGTAATATCTATAAAGAAAAATAACTGTAACGAAAATTCACATGCCTATAATAAAAAAGCGTAGGGAGCTTTTAGATCTGCAATTCTTGTTTATAATCTTTTACACCAAAAATCTGACTAGTTTTAGAGGTTCCTATACACTTTTCACGTAAACTCATTACACTGTACTTGGCGCCGAATACCCTGACTCAAGATTGTATAAGACCCTAAACCACAATTACAGCTCTGCCACTGATTCACATTTCAGATGTACGGAACCCTAAAAATTGGTTTATTGATTGTAACATTGCCGGAGTTTGTTTATTTTCTGCGCACATAACATTAAAAACTACTAACCGATTAATATGTTTGCGGAATTCATGTATGAACAGAATAGAATAAAGATTTTTTATTCATTAAAATGGACTTTTACAAGTGCTTTTGAATCTTCAAAAGAATCTAATAGACTAGAATATTGGTTTGGAATGCAATGCCGAGAAGAACCACCAACTAATTCGGCAGTTGCTCTATTCAAATCTTGAATTTACAATAATATCTTGTGCTTCAATAAAATCATACTGCTGTACGAATCCAAAAATATTGTTTGAAATGAGACGCGAACGCAATGATAAGAAACAAAGATTATAATATTATTACGTAGACATAGATAATGTTTGGTAGGCAGTCTTTGCAAGTGCAAAAATTATAAAAATTGCTATCGCGAGGTATTACAAACAATTCACGTTCATTACTTATCAGTCAGAACTTTAGGTACACTGCATCAAACGTTTTAATTTATGTTAATCAAGGAAATTAAATAGTTAATTTATAGAGTTATGGAGTTACAGAAGAATGAAACTGATAGACTTTTTGTTGAACCAGTAGTGCCTAAACCCAAAGTGAGTCTAGACACAATCCTGTTCGAGGCGATCGGCCAGTTCGGGCGGTATCAGCTGCGGATGGTAATGTTGGCGGGAGTGTTGAGTGTCTTCATCTCGTTCTCTGCTATAGAATATGTGCTTACTACAGGGAGAATCAACACCAGGTGATTTAGTATGATGATTTTCTTTTCAATTTAAGAATAATGTATTTAATGAACATGATAGTGTGTAAATATTATTAAGTAATATTACCAAACGGCGATAGTCTAGTGGTTAAGGTCGATCTCCTGTCTCCTATATCATAACTCCAGAGCTATGTGCTTTTAAGCAATTAAATATCACTTGCCGCCTCTGTTTTCCGACGATTTTGGTTTTTGCTGCCGCAGTATCAAATAACCTACATACGCTTTCATTTGAGATGCATTTCAATCCTGTTAGATTTACTTCCATTTTTAACCGACTTCAAAAAAAACAGGAGGTTCTCAATTCGTCGGATTTTTTTGTTGGACCCCTGGACCGGTTTGGATTTTTGTTTTGTTTGAAAGGGTATACTGTGCAGGTAGTCCCATATAAAGGTGAAGATCTGATGAATATCTTCGGAGATGGAGAATATAACTCCTCAATGCATAAGAGCAAATTGCTCGCGATCAGTGTAATAGCTCAGTAAACAGTAGGGTTTTAATTGGGCATAGCATATTATGTACAGTAGGGCCACTAAAAATTGTGAAATAAAAAAATTTCAAAAGAAAAATAAAACCGACTTCAAAAACCACAAACACTAAAAAGTAAAAAATAATTTTTGTTTAGCTACACGTGTAATGTACCTAGGTATGAAGTCGGCTGAACTTCAGTTTTGGATTTCTAAATTTGTTTTATCTCGACTTCATACCTAGGTAAATTACACGTGTAGCTAAACAAAAATTATTTTTTACTTTTTAGTGTTTGTGGTTTTTGAAGTCGGTTTTATTTTTCTTTTTTATCCATTCTAAGCAATACTGACTGACTGACAATATGACTTTTTATTTCCATCTGCATTGTAATCTAATTCAACAATTTTTTTTATCACTAGAGAGACAAATGTAAAAACCAAGGTCAAGAGCTGTTAATTTAATATTTTTGTGATAGCTATAACTTTCGAAACTGTGGGCTTTACTCTTCAGATGCTTAATTCCGGAGTGCGAGACCTCGGAAGCGGCCACATTTTCCCCGCCGTGGATCTTGAACGCTGTGCCAGAAATCGACGGCACATTCGACAGCTGCCACCGCTTCAAGCCCGCTGGTACCACTATGAGGAACGACTCCTGCCCAGCTGAGTGGTTCATCACAAACGTTACGATTGACTGTTCTGAATATTTGTACGAGAATAATAATACCATTGTTTACGATGTAAGTAATTCCAACGATTCTTAAACTACTTCTGAGAAATTATAATATATCATGCCAAATGCGTCCGTCTATGAGGAAATTTTGTTGAGGTCGGCGAGGGCTTGCTGGGGAGCTAATATAGGCTTCTTTTGGACAGATACACCGCTGTATTGGAGCAGTACCTACGTGTTCCGGTGTCTCGTTACACTCTATGCATACTCTGCTTAGAGGGCTGTCGGAGATACTGTTTATCTAACGAATCAGTGTGCTGTTATCATGCCCACAACTGTCCTAAAAATTTAATTTGAAAAAGTTATTTTTAACTTTTGACTTATAATATGCATTATTGTTTCTTAGTTTGGTTTAGCGTGCGACGAATGGCGCCGATCACTCATCGGTTCAGTGCACACTTTCGGCAATCTCCTCGCCTTACCCATCACGGGCTACATCTCCGACCACTGGGGCCGCCGGTTCGCGCTCGTCATCAACGTCGTCAACACCGCCTGGCTGGGCTGCGTGCGCTACTGGTGCAGTGGCTACTACGGATTTCTGGTCACTGAGCTGTTCAAATCCATGTTTAGTGGTGGAATCTTCTCTTGCACGCATATCTTAGGTCAGCAAATCTTTCCAACTATCTATTTTCTTCTTTTTGTCCTTATCCCACGCTATATGGGGTTGACACATGTCTTCTTCTTCCACTCACTCCTGTCATCCGTCAACGTATTATCCACCCCTTTTTCATGCACATTATTCTTTTTAACGCATTCCATCTACGTTTTCTTTGGTCTTCCGTTTCTTTTTTTTTCCTTCCACATGTATATTTATATTGCATTGTATATAATTATAAGACGACATGCTCTTGACTGTCTATCTATCTCTCTGTATGTCTGTTTATCCAATTGAATTGAAACTTTCGCTGTCGTTGTTGGGACTTGCATGAAGGCTTTTGACAAAGTATAACTATAAACGTAAAAAAGGCAATGCGAAGTCGAATTGCAATTTGCCAATGGAGTAAACGAAGCCTTTTCATTGGAAGTCCTCAGAAACAGCTCCGATTTTGATTATTCATTTTTAAATTTTAGTTTTTTTATATAGTATATTATTATTTAAAATCAGAAACCTTTTGAAGTGGGGAAATAATTTTTAATACTTTTTAATCCATCTTCTTCTTCTTCCAGCCCTTATCCCATGCTACGTGGGGTCGGCACAACATGTCTTCCTCTTCCACTCTCTTCTGTCGTCCATCAACTTATCATCTACCCCTTTTATACGCATATCCTCTTTCACGCAATCCATCCACCTTTTCTTTGGTCGTCCTCTTCTCTTTTCTCCATCCACATGCATATTTAACATTCTTCTAGTGATATGACTCTCTTCCCTCCGCATTACATGCCCATACCATGCCAGCCTATTACTCCTCAATTTGTCTACCACTGGTGCTACTTTTAAACTTCCCCTTATATATTCATTCCTTATCATGTCCATTCTTGTCACACCACACATCCATCTCAACATTCGCATTTCGGTCGCATGTAATCGTCTTTCATCCTTTCCTTTTACCGCCCAACATTCTGAACCATACAATGTGACAGGTCTAACGACAGTTTTGTAAATTTTCCCCTTAAGTTTAAGGGGCATTTTCGGGTCGCATATAACACTTGAGACCTGTCGCCATTTCATCCATCCCGCATTCATTCTATTGTTCACGTCTCGATCAATGCTACCGTCACTTTGGAAGAGCGAACCGAGGTACCGGAAATTGGAGCAGACAGGTAGAGTTACGCCATCCAAACAGATATCAGAGAAACTGGAGGGGCCACCGAAGTCACAGAACAGATGTTCTGTCTTCGTTCGGCTGATCCTCAGGCCAACACTCTCCAATTTCTCTTGCCATCTACGCAGTCTGCTCTGGACGTCGGCCGCATCTTCTCCGACAAGCACAATGTCGTCGGCAAACAGCATGCACCAGGGCGCTTGTTCCTGTATGTTTGACGTCAGAGCATCCATTACCAGGACAAACAAATAAGGACTTAAAGCCGATCCCTGATGCAAGCCTACTTCCACATTGAACTTGTCCGTAACGCCAGCTTCTGTTCTGACCCTTGTACTCGCTCGTCTATACATCGCTTTCACAAGCCTCACATACTTCTCAGGCAATCTCTTCACTTTCATAGCCCACCACAAAACTTCGCGAGGAACTCTGTCATATGCCTTTTCAAGGTCGATAAATACCATGTGCAGGTTTCTATGTGCATTCTTGTATTTCTCGCAGAGTTGACGGAGTGCGAATATTGCATCTGTGGTACCTCGACCTGGCATAAACCCGAACTGGTTTTGGGTAACCTCAGTCTCCTCTCTCATTCTTCTTTCTATCACTTTTTCCCAAATCTTCATACTATGTGACATGAGCTTTATTCCTCGGTAGCTGTTACAGTCTTGTACATCACCCTTGTTTTTGTAAATGGGCACCAGCAAACTGTTGCACCACTCTTCTGGGATCTCCTCCTCGTGTAACATCTTATTGAAGAACAAAGCCAGCCAGCTCCATCCATCTCCTTTTAGACACTTCCATACCTCAGCTGGTATACTATCTGGCCCTGTCGCTCTCCCATTTTTCATACTTAATACTGCCATTCTTACTTCATCTATACTCACCTGTTTTACCACACCCAAGTTAGTTGGTACATTAGCTAGCTCTCCACTCCACTCATTCTCTTCGTTCATTAACTTCCTGAAATATTCTCTCCAACGGTCTTTTATGTCATCGTCATTCGTTAAAACTTTCTTTTCGTTATCTTTTATGCATTTAATGTGGGAAATATCCCTTTCATTCTTTTTTCTTGCTCTTAGGCCTTTTTGGCCTTGGGGGCTTTCAAGAGACCTATACAATTTTTCTTGTGTCTTTCCCCTTGCGATAGCGACAGCTCTTTTAGCTTTCTTTTTACACTCCATATATAGTTCCTTTTTATTCTGCTTCACAATCACGTCACTATCACTCACACCTTTCCACTTTTTAAAGGCATCCTTTTTTTCTTTCAGAACTTTTTGTACGTCCTCACTCCACCACCACGTGTCTTTATCTATCTGTCTTTTATTTTTCGTCTCACCAAAAACATCCCTTGCAACTCTCCTCATACATGAAGCCATTTCATTCCAGCACTCATTCACTGATTTCTTTTGAAAATCACCATCCATCTCGATCATTTTATCTACCACTTGTCTCTGAAACTCTTTCGCACATTCCTCTTTTTCTATCATGTACCATTTTATTTTAGGGAGGGTTTTAGGCTTGGGCTTAGCGGTTTTAAACTTTACGTTTATTTCCACTAGCAAAAGTCTGTGTTGGGATGCCAATGGTTCACCCGGTATGACTTTACAGTCTTTTACTGCGTTAATATTTTTCCTACTAATTAGGAAATAATCTATTTGTGATCTGTGTTTGCCACTTTGATAGGTAATTAAATGCTGGTCTCGTTTCTCAAAAAATGTATTTACTATGGCCATGTCAAAGGCAGATGCCGATTGCAGTAATGTTTCTCCCTCCCGGTTACGAGTCCCAAAACCCCAGCTCCCATGCACTCTTTCAAAACTTTCATTCGATTTTCCTACGTGACTGTTAAAATCACCTCCTATATATATTTCTTCGCTTTTGGGGACACCCATCATAACAGCATCAAAATCCTTCCAAAACTTCTCTTTCATATCATCATCACATCCTACCTGCGGCGCATACACACTCATTATGTTTGCAACTACGCTTTGTATAACTAGCTTGACAACTATAATTCGGTCGTTTACTCTTTGTACATCCGTCACACATTTTTTCAACTCTTTGTCTAGCACCACTCCTACACCATTTTTCCTACCATCACTTCCACTATAGAAAAATTTATACCCAGCCCCAATTTCCCTCGCTTTCGTACCCTTCCACCTCGTTTCTTGCAAACATGCAACATTTATTCTTCTCCTTTCTAATACATCTGCTAACTCTCTTCCTCTTCCATTCATCGTTCCTACATTCCAACTACTCATTCTCATTCTTACTTCTCGGACTCGCTTCTTACGTCGCACCCGTCCCTGATGCAACAACCCTTGTCCATTTCCCACAGGCGCCGGGTGCTGCTCCTGCGCGTCGCCTCGGGGGTACGCCCTAGCAGTATCGCACATTCCTTTAATACTTGACATGACATGTTGTAAGGTGTTTTGGCATGAAGTTTAACAGCCGGCCGCCTGCCTGACGCTAACCCTCCTTGGGGATGCTTTTGTTTGGTGGGATGTCGAACCGCCACCATTCGGTTTATCCCTTAGTCGCCTTTTACGACATCCACGGGAAGACATGGAGCGGTCACATTCTTAAGCCGGAACCGCACGGCTACCGAAACCGCACGGCTACTTTTTAATCCATATGTATGATATTTATACAAGATGTCCAGTAAAACGTTCCCTTCTCTTTGAGAGGTTGTAGAGGGGTTAAATGCTATCAAATGACCTCGAAACACCTATGGGCAAAAAGGGCCCGTGTTTGAGTTATTGATGGTTTTCAGAAAAATACGTATTTGTTTCTTTAAAAATTTATTAAAAAAAAGTAAGAGATAGTGCCAACTTTTTACTAAGTTTCTTATCCGATCCGATCCCTGATGCAAGCCTACTTCCACATTGAACTTGTCCGTAACGCCAGCTTCTGATTGGACCCTTGTACTCGCTCGTCTATACATCGCTTTCACAAGCCTCACATACTTCTCAGGCAATCTCTTCACTTTCATAGCCCACCACAAAACTTCGCGAGGAACTCTATATGCCTTTTCAAGGTCGATAAATACCATGTGCAGGTTTCTATTTGCACCCTTGTATTTCTCGTATTTATAATAATTGTGTGTACTAAAATAATAATAATCCTCATAGGTTGAAACTGTTTCATAATTTCTATTTGGTTACTTTGCCAAAAATGCTATTTTTTTTAAAAAGGTACATAAATTTTTGGCCTGCAGATTATCTCTACACATTCTCAGCTATCTAATAACATACAAAACTCTAAAATAAGTTGAAAATTAGCTAAAAAAACGATAAAATAATGGCACAAGGGAGAAATTTCTTAACTCTGAAATTTTCAAAAAAACATCGATTTTTGGCAAAGTAACTAAATAGAAATTATGACTCTGGTACAGTTTCAGAGCCCGGCCTTGAGAACCTATAAGGATTATTTTTATTTTAGTATTCACAATTATTAATTGTGATGTCTGCTACTTAGAAACTAATTAAAAAGTTGACAATATGCCTTACTTTTTTAAAATTAATTTTAAAAGAAACAAATATACATATTTGTTTCTTAACTCAAAAACGAGCCCTTTATGCCCATGGGCGTTAAGAGGTCATTTGATATCTGCTCACTACAACTAGATTTCAATAAAATGCGGGTGTCTTCTTCCATGCTTTATTTGCGACTGGTTTTCTAATTAGGTCAAATGCATTAGTGTTACTGATATATTAGTATGTAGATGCTTTCGCGACACTGTCATAGATATACATTACAAATAATCATAGATAGGTAGGCCTGAACAATACTCTAAGCTAATGTGAATCAGTAATTGTCTTAGACAATAGGATTTGGCCTCCTCTACAACCTCTCAAAGAGAAGGTAACGTTTTACTGGACTTCATGTATAGATATCATACAAATGGATTAGAAAATATTAAAAATTATTTCCTCGCTTCAAAAAGTTTCTGATTTTAAATCATCAAAATCGTCATTTACCGCGAGATGAGAATTCATAGTTCAAGAGTTAACTTATTATGTTGTATGGAATAACAAAAAAGGTTTTTTTTTTTTTCAGTAATGGAATTAGTCGGTCCTAAACACCGGGTGGCAGCAGGTGCAGCTTTAAGTACTTGCCTTTCTTCGGGACATTTCTTATTAGGAGTCATCGCGTGGGGTGTTCCTAATTGGAAGAATCTAATCCTCATACTTTACGTCCCTCAATTGCTATTCGTTTCATACTATTGGCTCATGTCAGAATCTGTGCGCTGGAATATGACCAAGGGAAGGTATAAAGAGGTTGAAAGTTTCCTCAAAAAGGTAGCCCGAGTAAATAAAAGGGAATTAACTGAGAAATTTCAGCAAGAATTAAAAGAAACTGTAAATACAGAAGAAAAACTAAAAGCACGCGAAGAAGAATACAAAAAGAAGGAACCTTGGTTGATCGTAGCAGTATTCCAAAATAAAGAGATTTTAAAACGCTGCTGCATTGCACCGATATGGTGGATAGCTGTCACCTTGATCTACTTCGGCATGGCTATCAACTCCGTCAACATGTCCGGGAACCGATACTTAAACTTGATGCTGGTAGCTGCATCAGATATACCAGGTTATTGGGTGGCTGTGCTGCTAATGGATAGGATTGGCAGAAAGCCTGTTCTCATTGGCGCTTTTTGGACCTGCGCAGCCTGCCAACTGGTCTACATATTCCTACCTAAGTGTAAGTAAATATGATATTAATTATTTAATATATATATATTTATATATACAATACTGAACAACTAATCTTTTATCGCACAATACAACTCACATTAATCTACCTTTTCTAGTTCATCGTCAAGGTTGAACTCAATACTATCTAATCTCTTGATTTTGAACTGAATTAAAGTCAGTCTGAGCTTTTTAAATGTGATTAATTAAATTATGTGATATGTGAGTATGTAAAACAATAACGTCTATAGCTTGAGTAATGTGAAAAAATGTTTCCTCTTACATACTCAATTCTCGATTGTGTACAAAAATATGTAACTACATAATATTGGGTTGATGTTGAATCATGATATTATATTTTTTGCAGGCTTTTCTCAGTAGAATCTACTATCATAAGAGCTATAATTTAATACATACGTCCTGATACTATTTTTTTTAAATTTTATTATTTATACACTGTACATCAGTCAAAATAATCTTCAATGTTGCAGATATGTACGCCGCTTCCTTATCAGTGTATCTGACCGGCAAGTTCAGTATCGCGATAGTGATGATGTCGCTATACATCTATACTGCAGAGATCTTCCCGACCAAGCACAGGCACAGCTTGGTGGCTTTCGCCTCCATGCTGGGCAGGATCGGCGCCATTGTAGCTCCGTTAACACCCGCACTTGTAAGTTATAATCAAAATATGCACTATTAGTTAACGATAAGAAATAACCCTGCACTGAACAGGCGACCTAGTAGCAGAACAAATGACAACCCTTCACCTACTATGGCCCCCCATCTCCGGTAATAATATGGGCCAAATCGCAGCAAGGCGCCCGTTCAGTACTGCTGTTATTGTTAACGTGGTGCCTTCTTGACTCCCTACGAATAATTTTATCTCTCCTCCTTGTCTGTTATATTCACTCTCCTCCCTCGGCCGCTAAATGGCACTCACTAGCTCAGCTGAGATCCCCGCTGCTGCTGCTTTGTAGTTTCAGCCTGGCACCTGTACGCTCCGAGCTGCCAATGATGCGTGAATTCGCGTATCCGGAGATGAGTCCATGCAGAAGACTGGTTCTGCTTTCCCTTGTATGATCTAGTCCAACATCGTCACCTGCAAGCCTTTGTAAAGATGACACTACTCCCACAGATTATATCCCAACACTAACGGCAGCAATAACAAATAAGAATATCGTCGTCAATCGATGGACACCTACTGCTGGATTTTTGTAGTCACTTCCACTCGCCACGTTCTTGCGCTGCCTGAATCTGACTCGTTTGATATCGTCTGACGTTTTTCTGATTACCTATCATAAAATATAATCGAGGCAAATGATCTGTTGATACACTAAATCTTACCTATCTACTAAAAATGCTTCATGCTAATTCCAGGGTGCATCAATTTGGCATGACTTCCCTTCAGCGCTGTTCTGCGGGTTCGCGCTGACGGCCGGCGCGCTGGTGCTGCTTGCTCCGGAGACGCTGGGCACCAAGCTGCCAGACACCATGGAGGAGGCGGCCTCGATCGGCGTCAGGGACAACAAGTGATCTGTGATAACTAGAACTTAAACCAAGCTAACCTAAAAGAGTGAATGAAAACTGAGAAAAGTTTTCATGTATTTGTTGAAGAAAAGATAACTCGTCCGTATTATAACCAAGAGACCAATAAAATATATTTTTGGATTAATTAATTTTTTAACGGTTTAAACACACTTTAATACTTATCTATTTGAATATTATCAATAAATACTGTACAGCTTAAGTCCTTTATTTATATTGGGTTAAGTAGTTTGTTCATATTATGTAGCCCTAGTTCTATTGCTAAGCTGTGGATAGTGTAGTTGATTATTTATATATTTGCCAATATTGTCTGATATATTTAAGTTATAGTAAAAATAAAATAAAACAAGTACATATTAAAACCACACAGAATCTGGATACAAACATACATACATAAACTGTTACATAACCCTTCCTTTTACCGTAATCGGGTAAAAATTGGGTCATAGGTTTTAAGTGTTGCAAAATTGTGACTTTTTAGTGTTCCATAGCCAAATAGCAAAAAAAAAAGTTGAAAAAACTATAACCCGACTACGAAAAAATGAGACAACTTGAACCCGACTTGGTACAAGTAAAATAAACTAAAAAGAAAGAAACAAGATAGGTGCTTAGTGCTGTCATCTTCTTGAGTAAGAATCAATACAAATGCCGTGGTCGTGTGTTGTCGACAGCGTATTTCATATCCTTGATTGACTGCATTCCCAATGATTTTATTTGTCTACCAAATTAGAATATTTTCATAAGACGATGATAGCACTAAGCACCTATCTTGTTTCTTTCTTTTTAGTTTATTTTACTTGTACATACATACATAGACTGCTCAAATCATAACCCTTCCTTTCGGCTTTGCCGTAGTCGGGTAAAAACGGAACCCTTATGGATTCGTCATGTCTGTCTGTCCGTCCATATGTCACAGCAACTTTTTTCCGAAACTATAAGAACTATACTGTTGAAACTTGATAAGCACCTAGATGTATTCTGTGAACCGTATTAAGATTTTCGCACAAAAATATAAAGAAAAAACACTAAATTTTGGGGGTTCTCCATACTTAGAACTGAAACTCAATTTTTTTTTCATCAAACCTATACGTGTGGGGTATTTAATGGATAGGTCTTAAAAAATGATATTGAGGTTTCTTATATAATTTTTTTCTAAACTGAATAGTTTGCGCGAGAGACACTTCCAAAGTGGTAAAATTTGTGTCCCCTCCTTTAACTTCGAAAATAAGAGAATGATAAAACTGAAAAAAATATATGATGCAAACTTCCACCGAAAATTGGTTTGAACGAGATCTAGTAAGTAGTTTTTTTTAATAAAACTTAATTTAAAAAAAATACCCTATTATTAAAACATCGATCAAAGTTACAACGAACTACAATAACTTTTATATGATGTTACTGCTGCTACAACATTGTTTGAAACGATGCGCAATGATTAGAAACAAGATTATCTTTAATCTACGAGTAACGTAGATAGTGCTATTGGTAGTATTTACGAGTGCAAAAACGTTATATAAACTGCAACCGCGTGGTAATTTACTTACTTAAAAACTATTCACGAACATTACTCAATAGTCACAAGTTTTCGCCGTAGCAGACGTTTTAAGTTACGTGATTTGAGAAAAGAAAATAGTAAATTTAAAGTTATGGAGTTACAGAAGAATGAAACTGATAGACTTTTTGTTGAACCAATGGTGCCTAAACCCAAAGTGAGTCTAAATACAATTCTTTTCGAGGCGATCGGTCAGTTCGGAAGGTATCAGCTGCGGATGGTAATGTTGATGGGAATGCTGAGTGTCTTCACCGCGTTCTCGGCTGTCGAATATATGCTTACTACAGGGAGAATCAAAACCAGGTACTTTGATACGAGTTTCTTTAAGAATTAAAAAATAAAGTTTTTAGTGACAATAGCGCGAAAACATTCATAAGCAGAAGGGTCCGAGGCTCGATCTTGGGCATGCACCTTTTACTTTCCAGAGCAATGTGCGTATTGACTGTGGTATTGAGCAATTAAATATCACTTGCTAAAACAGTGAATTATTTTTGATCTCTGGCAACTTTGTTTTTGCTATCGTGGTATGAGATGAAGTTCTAGTATTAATACTATACAGATATACATTTTAATCTTGGTAGATTTACGTCCATCTTGACCCATTCTTACATCTTTTATTCAACACAAATAGCGCGATATGATTTCTTTATTTTCATATGTATTATAATCTAATTCAATGCTTGCTTATCATCATCATGATAAAAATAATAACAAAGGACGAGAGATATTCTTGCAATAATTAATTATTATTGTAATAACACTAATAACTATCGGGCTTTTTATCTTCAGATGTTTAATTCCGGAGTGCGAAACCTTGGAAGGTGCGAAATTTTCCCCGCCATGGATTTTGAACGCTGTACCGAAGATCGACGGCTCTTTCGACAGCTGCCACCGCTTCAAGCCCGAGAGCATCACTATGAGGAATGACTCCTGCCCAGCTGAGCGGTTCATCAGAAACGTAACGATCGACTGTACTGAATACTTGTACGAAAATCATAATACCATTGTTTACAGTGTAAGTGATTTCAACAGATTCTTTTACTTTAGGGAAATTACAATTTATGTATATGACAAATGCATCTGTCTATGAAGAACTTGCCAGAGCATGTACCTCAAAAGCTTCATAGATGGTGATAAGTCCAAATGCGTGCTATCTTATCATATGCCATTAGGGAACTCCAGTGCTCACCTGCTATCTCCATCAGCAGGTTCTTGTCATTGTGTTATAATGCGGCGTGTTAATACGACGTGTGTTATAATACTTATAATACGGCGTTACCAGTAGATTATGTAAAAAGTTAAGTGGAAGTATCTTAATGTGGATCAGAGTTTATTCTTTAAAAAATTACATAATAATTTAACTTGTTAAGAAAAAATTTACAACATTCCTTTGAAGGGCATCCTACTATCCCATATCATTATTTTTTTTTATTTTTCTTATAATAGGTATTTTTGTTTCCTAGTTTGGTTTAGCATGCGACGAATGGCGCCGATCACTCATTGGTTCAGTACACACTTGTGGCAATCTCCTCGCCTTACCCATCACGGGCTACATCTCCGACAACTGGGGCCGCCGCCTCGCGCTTCTCTTTAACGTCGTCAACACCGCCTGGATGGGCTGCGTGCGCTACTGGTGCAGCAGCTACTACACGTTTCTGGTCGCTGAGCTGCTTAAATCCATGTTTAGTGGTGGAATCTTCTCTTGCACGCATATCTTGGGTCAGTAAACCTTTCCAACTGTCAACTATTTTCTTCTTTTTGTCCTTATCTCACGCTACGTGGGGTTGGCACATGTCTTCTTCTTCCACTCACTCCTGCTGGCTGCTGAGCCGTATAGTATTCTGGTATGCCAGGTCGAATAAGGGCATGCGTTTGAGTAAAGTACCATATTTCTTCCAAGTTAGCTTAGTTCCATCTTAGACTGCATCGTTATTTACCACGAAATTAGATCGCGGTCTAGAGCTGACTTATTATGGTATGGAATAACAAAAAAAGGAAAACTTTTTTTCAGTAATGGAATTAGTCGGTCCTAAGCACCGGGTGGCGGCAGGCGCAGCTTTAAGTACTTGCCTTTCTTCGGGACATTTCTTAGTAGGCCTCATCGCGTGGAATGTTCCTTATTGGAGGAATCTGATACTCATACTTTATGCCCCTTTATTTCTATTTCTTTCATATTATTGGTTCATTTCGGAATCTGTACGCTGGAACATGACAAAGGGAAGGTATAGAGAGGTTGAAAGTTTCCTTAAAAAGGTAGCCCAAGTTAATAAAAGGGAATTAACTGAGAAATTTCAGCAAGAATTAAAAGAAACTGTGAATACAGAAGAAATACTAAAAGTACGCGAAGAAGAACACAAAAAGAAGGAGCCTTGGCTGATCGTAGCAGTATTTCAAAATAAAGAGATTTTAAAACGCTGTTGCATTGTACCGCTATGCTGGATAACCGTCGCCTTGATCTACAGCAGCTTGGCAATTAACTCAGTGAACATGTCCGGGAACCGATACTTAAACTTGATGATGGTAGCTGCATCAGATATACCAGGTTATTGGGTGGCTGTGCTGCTAATGGATAGGATCGGCAGAAAGCCTGTTATCATTGGCGCTTTCTGGACCTGCGCTGCCTGCCAACTGGTCTACATAATACTACCTAAGTGTAAGTAAATGTGATATTATATGTTATTATAAGAACTCTGAGTAACATACCTATGTCCGACTACTATTTTTTTTAATTTTACGGTAGATACATTATATAACTTACGCCAATCAAAATAATCTTCAATATTGCAGCTATGTACGTCGCTTCCTTATCAGTGTATCTGATCAGCAAGTTCAGTATCGCGATAGTGTTGATGTCACTGTACATCTTCACCGCAGAGATGTTCCCGACCAAGCACAGGCACAGCTTGATGGCTTTTGCCTCCATGCTGGGCAGGATTGGCGCTATTGTGGCTCCATTAACACCCGCACTTGTAAGTTATAATGAATATACGCAGGTTTAAATTGTACACCGTTGACTTTCTTATCCTTATAACAATTCTATATAGTATATATTCTAGCTAATAAACACCTCTTATTCTTATTCTTATCTTATTCACTAAACAGGCATCCTAATAGATAACATAAACGACTACCCTCCACTTCCCATGGCCCCCATCTCTCCGTTATATGGGCCAAAAGCGGGATGGCGCCCGTTCGGTACTTACTCTTGGCATTCTCACTCCTTTCCCCAAATAATTGTATCTCTCCTCTTTGTTTCTTATGCTCACTCTTATCCCTTGGCAGCTAGATGGTACTAGCAGAGCTGAGTCCCGCTGCTGCTACTCTGTGGTTCCAGCCTGGCACCTGGACGCTCCGAGTTGCTTCGCCTCTTGTGCCAATGACGCGTGAATTGAGAATTCCCGTAGCCGAGTCCAAGAGACGTCATACTTCCTCGCGTTCGATTCCGTCTAACATCGTCGCCTGCAAGTCCTTGTAAAGGAGACATTATAAGAAATAGCAAATTAGGATGTTGTCACGGCATAAATAGCAAATTAGGATGTTGTCGTCAATCAATAGACACCCACTGCTGGACACAAGGCTTGTAGTCAATTCCACACGCCATGGTCATAACAGAGGCAAATGATCTGATGCTATACTAAATCTATCTAAGGTATCTACTTACTAAAAATGCTTCATGCAAATTCCAGGGGGCATCAATTTGGCATCACTTCCCTTCGGCGCTGTTCTGCGGGTTCGCGCTGACGGCCGGCGCGCTGGTGCTGCTCACGCCGGAGACGCTGGGCACCAAGCTGCCGGACACCATGGAGGAAGCGGCCTTGATCGGCGTCAGGGATAACAAGTGATCTGTGATAACTAAGATTTTAACCAAACTAACCTAAAAAAGTGAATGAAAACTGAGAATGGTTTTCATGTATTTGTAGAAGAAAAGATAACTCGTCTGCATTTTAACAAGGAGACCAATAAAATACATTTTTTTATTAAAATTAATAATAAATATATTATTTATTTTATTTAACGGCTTAGACAGCTTAATATTCGAATAATATCAATAAAGAAATAGAACTGTAACAAAAGTCAATTGCAAATTAAAACGTAGGGAGCTGTTACATCCGCAATTTTTGTTTAATATCTTTAAGGTTAAAATCGTCTGCCTCCAAAGGTTTTTGTAAATTTTCAATTTTTATGCAGAAAGTACAAACAGTCTGCATATGCTACAGCGCATGACGTTAGAGCGGTTTCAGACTATCGTTATTTTTATAATAATAATAATAATAATTTATTTATTTAAGGACAAATTTTTACAAATTTTACAAAACAGGTGTAAACATAAACTTTATCAGTTTTTCCGCACACCTGTCGTCGACAATGTGTAGTGCACGTAACAATAATTTAATCTAGTATAACAATTTCTACTAGTACTTACTACTAAACTTATAAACTAAGAACATTAGGCTAAATATGGGTTATCAATAAGAATTCTAAATATTTGTAGGTAGATAAAAAAAAAAAGTTGGTAGGTAGTATGGTGCGAATAGCGTAAGACGTGGTAAAACCAGTCGACGCTCACTCACACTACTTCATGTAATATGATATCTTACTAACACTACTTCGTGTGTGATTTATAACTTTGGTACAGGATGATTTTGTTTTGTGTAAGTGCAATGTTTAGGTCAAGTAATGTAACTCTCAAATATGATGCTAAATATATGATTGATATTATTATATGTTAGTAGTAAGTTAAGTTGTTAGTATTATTATTTGCAAGTTATAAGTATTATAAGTAAGTTTAGTTGTTAGTATTATTAGTGAATTAAGATATTAATATTATTAGTAAGTGTAGGTTGTAGTGACAAGTGGATACTTATTTATCATTTCAATATTTCGATATTAATGGCACGTTATTTACAAAATTAAATAGGTACAATAATTAGACTGTAGAATATACAGTTTAATTATTATTTCTGAGTGTTTACGCTCGTTATGGCATACATGCTCATACGCGCGCTACATTTTACTCTTCAATAAAATCATACTGCCATAGCGAGTGATGTGCCAACAACCACATTTTTTGAAACGATCGCATTTGATTAGAAACAAAGATAAACAATAACATAGATAATGTTATTGGTAGAAATTACAAGTGCAATAATGTTATATAAACTGCTATCGCATGGTAATTTACTTATTTAAAAAACAATTCAAGAACATCTCTCAATAGTTACAAGTTTTCACCGGAGCAGACGTTTTAAATATGTTATGTGATTCAAGAAAATAAAATAGTTACCTAATTTGAAGTTATGGAGTTACAGAAGAATGAAACTGATAGACTTTTTGTTGAACCAGTGGTGCCTAAACCCAAAGTGAGTCTAGACACAATACTGTTCGAGGCGATCGGTCAGTTCGGGCGGTATCAGCTGCGGATGGTAATGTTGGCGGGAGTGTTGAGTGTCTTCACCGCATTCTCGGTTATCGAATATGTGCTTACTACAGGGAGAATCAATACCAGGTAACTTGATAAGAGTTTAAGTATTTAGCGAATATCATAGCAAGAAAATAGACATAAGCGAACTTTAAGAAATTAAATATCACTTGCTTTAACTTTCTATTTCTGATCTCTAGTGACTTTGTTTTTGCTATCGTAGTGTGAGATAAAGTTCTAGTATTAATAGAATTTGAGATACGTTGTAATCTTGTTGGATTTACGTTCATTTTGACCAGTTCTTATATCTTTCATTCAACAAAAACAGCGATGTTTTTATTTTATTTTCATATGCATTATAATCTAATTCAAGTGTTTATTTGGTATCATCAGAGAGATAAAAATAATAACAAAGGTCAAGAGATTTTCTTGCAATAATTATAAAGTTAGTAGCTGTAGGGCTTTTTGACCTTTAGATGTTTAATTCCGGAGTGCGAGACCTCGGCAGTTACGACATTTTCCCCGCCGTGGATATTGAACGCTGTGCCGGAGATCGACGGCTCTTTCGACAGCTGCCGCCGCTTCAAGCCCAATGGTACCACTACGAGGAATGACTCGTGCCCAGCTGAGTGGTTCATCAGAAACATTACGATTGAATGTTCTGAATACTTGTACGAGAATGTTAATACCATTGTTTACGATGTAAGTGATTCCAACAGATTCTTTTACGAGGGAAATGACAATATATGTATATGCCAAATGCATTTGTCTATGAGAAACTTTCCAGTGCGTGTACCCCAAAAGGCTCATAGATGGCGATAAGTCCAAAATATACGTGTTATCCTATTATATTATGTCCTTAGGGAGTTCCAGTGCCTACCTTTCATCTCCATCGTCAGGTTTTTGGCATTGTATTCTTATAATAGGCTTTACTTGTAAAATAATATATTGTGTTTCACACATTATGTGAAAAGATAAGTAAAAGTATCTCAATATGGTTTGGTCAGATTTTATGATTTAAGAAAAAAAATATAATTTTCCCTTGAAGGGCATCTTCCTATCCCATCCAATTAAAAAAATTAACTTGTAATATGCATTCCTCTTTTCTAGTTTGGGTTAGCATGTGACGAATGGCGCCGATCACTTATCGGTTCAGTGCACACTTTCGGCGGACTCCTCGCCTTACCCATCACGGGCTACATCTCCGACCACTGGGGCCGCCGGCTCGCGCTCGTCATCAACGTCGCCAACACCGCCTGGCTGGGCTGCGTGCGCTACCTGTGCAGCAACTACTACGCGTTTCTGATTGCTGAGCTATTCAAATCCATGTTTAGTGGTGGAATTTTCTCTTGCACGCATATATTAGGTCAGTAAACCTTTAACAACTGATTTGACTGATTGATAATTTTGGCGATCCTTGTCACAGTGGTGGTATGTCGTCTTATAGATGAGAGGCGCTGGAGAGGCGCAGCAGTTTGGACTCTAGTGAATGCTAAGTATATGTATGCGTTTGTCAAATTTTGGCCAACACGTGCTGCTGAGCCATACAGTATTCCGGTATGCTACGTAGAATAAGGGTATGGGTTTGAGTAAAGTACCATATTTCTTCCAAGTTAGCCACTTCCATCTTAGACTACATCGTCATTTACCACGAGATGAGATCACAGTACAAAAAAAACCTTTTTTTTCAGTAATGGAATTAGTTGGTCCAAAGCACCGGGTAGCAGCAGGTGCAGCTTTAAGTACTTGCCTTTCTTCAGGACATTTCCTACTAAGCCTCATTGCGTGGGGTGTTCCTTATTGGAGGAATCTGATCCTCATACTTTACGTCCCTCATTTTCTATTCCTTTCATACTATTGGCTCATTTCGGAATCTCTACGCTGGAACATGACCAAGGGAAGGTATAAAGAGGTTGAAAATTTCCTTAAAAAGGTAGCCCGAGTAAATATAAGAGAATTAACTGAGAAATTTCAGCAAGAATTAAAAGAAACTGTGAATACAGAAGAAAAACTAAAAGCCCGCGAAGAAGAATATAAAAAGAAGGAACCTTGGCTGATCGTAGCAGTATTTCAAAATAAAGAGATTTTAAAACGCTGCTGCATTGCACCGATATGGTGGATAAGCTTCAACTTGATCTACAACAGCATGGCAATTAACTCAGTGAACATGTCCGGGAACCGATACTTAAACTTGATGCTGGTAGCTGCATCAGATATACCAGGTTATTGGGTGGCTGTGCTGCTAATGGATAGGATTGGCAGAAAGCCTGTTCTCATTGGCGCTTTTTGGACCTGTGCGGTCTGCCAACTGGTTTACATATTAATACCTAAGTGTAAGTAAATACGATATTAATTTTAATATCTTTTTATTACCATTGTAGTATGAATTTATATTATTTGGACTGAACAATAAAGCTTTTATTGCAATAATTACATAATATAACTTCAAGGTGAAACTCAATACTATCTAATCTCCTAATCTTGAACTGTATTAAAATTAGTCTAATTTTGAACTGAATTAAAATAAGTCTGATCTTTTAAAATGTGATTTCTTAAACTTTATGATCTTTTTATTCAAAATAATAATATTGTTATCTATAGCTTTAGCAATTAAAAAAAAATTTTTTGGGGTGTATACAATGTGAACTACATAATATTGGGTAGGTGTTGAAGCATGACATTTTATTTTTTGCTGGTTCTTTTTAGTAAAACCTGCTATCATAAGAAGTATAAGTTACCACCTACTTACTCTATGTCCTACTAGTATTTTTTTTAACTTATGTCAATCAAAATAATCTTCAATTTTGCAGATATGTACGTTGCTTCCTTATCAGTGTATTTGACCGGCAAGTTCAGCATCGCGATAGTGATGATGTCGCTGTACATCTACACCGCAGAGATGTTCCCGACCAAGCACCGGCACAGCTTGGTGGCTTTTGCCTCCATGCTGGGCAGGATCGGCTCTATTGTGGCTCCGTTAACACCCGCGCTTGTAAGTTATGATGACCTAGTAGATTGTTAGTGGATTGTAACCTAGTAGATAACATACCCACTACTTCTAATGGCTCTCATCTTTCGGTTATATGAGCCAGATAGCGGGATGGCACCCGTTCGGTACTTACTCTCGGCATTCCCGTAGCGCCTTCTAGACTCCTTATAATTTTTATTTCTCCTCCTTATCCCTCAGATCACTTTTATCCCTTGGCGGCTTGATGGCATTAGCACAGCTGAGATCACCGTTGCTGAATCGAATTGGTTCCAGCTTGGCAGCGTAGCTGGTTGTAGCTCTCCGCCCACGAGGCGAGTTCCGTGTAAAAGACTTGTCCCACTTCGTACGATCCCTTCCAACATCGTCACCTGCAATTGCTTGTAAAGGGGACGCTCCCACAGACAATATCCCAACGTTAACGGAAGAAATAGTGAATTAGGATGTCATGCTGGACATATGTTTCTTGCGTTGCCTGAATTCAACAGCATCCTGCGACTCGTTTGATGTCGTCTGGCGTTTTTCTGATAAATAATCTGATGTTATACTAAATCTATGTAATGTATCTACTAAAAATGCTTCGTGTGATTTCCAGGGGGCGTCAATTTGGCATGACTTTCCTTCAGCGCTGTTCTGCGGGTTCGCGCTGACGGCCGGCGCGCTGGTACTGCTCGCGCCGGAGACGCTGGGCACCAAGCTGCCGGACACCATGGAGGAGGCGGCCTTGATCGGCGTCAGGGACAACAAGTGAATTGTGATAACTGGACTTTAACTCATTAAACTTAGTGAACCAAATTTATTGAATAAAAACTGAAATATGTTTGCATGTGTTTAATTTATTCAAGAGACAGTCAGACAAGTAAGAGACGAGAGAGATATTTTGTTATATAATATATGTATGTATACTCAATGTAATATAGATACTGTTCTAACTTCTATGAAACTATTTAAATAAATATGACACTCTGGCCATCAAGTTATTAGCAAAACGAGTTCAGTACACAAAAATATTTGATCTAAATGACCCGTCTAGTACGTGATACAAAAAATATCACATACGCATCAGTTGAAAATTTATCTACCTAAATCCATCATTATTTTCCGCCACTAATATTCACAAATACATAAACAATTACGAGAAAAACAAAAACCAAAATGCAATGGCATCGCAACCACGATCTAAAATAATACAATGAACTATTATTTTGGTTAGTTCCATAGATTTAATATCCTTGGTAAGATCGTCAATTAGGGTGTAGCATGTGTAGGTACTAGACTAGAATTGAATTGCTTATTTGCTGCAGTGAGTTTGCACTCCACCGTCTACGATAAATAATATTATGTAACAAAATACATGGAAGGTCGTTTATAAAATATGATATCTTTACAGCCCAAATTACTATCTTTCTGATAGCATCACTCGGAGACTGAAAAAAGTTAAAGATTTCATTTTATAACGGCATTGAATTTCCTTGCAGTGTGTAATTTAAATATGGATTTCCGAAAAAGTAAAACTAGTAATCATGAAAACGGACTAACGAAAAAAGTCGACTTAGATACTATACTAACTGAAGATATCGGTCAGTTTGGAATGTATCAGCTTCGGCTTTTGATGTTGACAGCTCTATTGATAATATTCACAGCCTTGTTCGCTTTGGAATTCATATTTTCTGCAGCCAGAATCAATACCAGGTAAAGTTATTCTATTTCATGGAAAGTGTAATTTTTGTGTTGACCTGAGTCTAGTAAAAACTAATAGTGGGAAAAGAAAGCGACAAAATAGGTCGTGCATCCCATATTATATAACCAGGATTAAACATACCAATTTGACGCTATTTTTAGGGTTCCGTACCTCAAAAGGAAAAACGGAACCCTTATAGGATCACTTTGTTGTCTGCTCTGTCTATCTATCTATATCTATATATCTCTATCTATATATGATGCACCGGAACGCGAACTTTTGCATGGGTATAGTTAAAGACCTGGTATATGGAAGTTTTCGAAGTCAGTTCACTTTTTTTTAAAGTTTCACCTATTGAGGTTTTAGCGATTCCGTAATATCGACTGTATTTTTGACATAACACAGATGCCTGATCCCAGAGTGCGAGAGGGAAGCTGTAGAATTTTCACCTTCTTGGATTTCAAACGCTGTGCCGACGAGTGAGGGCTCTGTGGACAACTGCCATCGCTACAGGTCTGTCAATGCCACTGCACGGACTAATGATTGCCCCAAGGAATGGTTCGATCGCGATGAGGTCGTCAGCTGCTCTGATTATGTTTATGAGAATTCTGATACTGTTATTTATCACGTAAGCCTTGAAACCTGTTACTCAGCTAAAATTCATCTTCATGATACACCCAGCACAAGCAACTACTGAGCACGGGTTTTTCTCAGAATAAGAAAGTCTTAGGCCACCGTCCGCTACGCTGGTCTAGTGTGGATTGGCAGATATCATACACCTTTGAGAACATTATGGAGAACTCTGAGGCACGCAGGTTTTTTCATCATGTTTTCCTTTACCATTAAAGCAAGCAATGTTTAATTGTTTAAAACGTACATAATGTTAAGCGATAGTTTCTTAAGGTCGAAACTATTCACCATAAGAGTTAAGACCTTTTACTGATACACATATATCGATACAATAATCGCTGAGTCAACACTCCTCATGGCGGTAATCTCTGTACTTCATTATCTATCGGTGATTTAAATCTTCTTTGTCCTTTTCCACGCTATGTGGGGTCGGCACAACATGACTTTTTTTTTTTTGGTCTTCCTCTCTTCTTTTTTCCTTCCACATGCATATTTTAACGATTGAAATATCGAGCTTAAATGATTATCGCTTTCAGTTTGGATTAGCATGTGATGAATGGCGTCCAACATTTATCGGATCAGTTCAATCCACAGGAGCTCTGTTAGCCTTGCCTATCACGGGCTTCCTCTCCGACCGCTGGGGGCGCCGCTTTGCCCTCAGCTGGAACGCCCTGAACATAGCTTGGCTGGGCATCGTGCGATACTGGGTCAACAACTATTACGGATTCCTTGTTGTTGAATTGTTCAAGACCACGCTTGGGGGTGGTGCCTTCTCTTGTGCTTATATTTTAGGTGAGGCTCGTTTAGTTAAGTTCTCAACATGAACTACATCAACATCATCATGATCAACCATTGCCGCCTCACTACAGAGTGCGAGTCTCTTCTCAGAATGAGAAGGTTATGGCCACAGTGCACACACACACATTAGCAGACTTAATACGTCTTTGAGAACATTATGGAGAACTCTCCGGCATGCAGGTTTCCTCACGATGTTATTCTGCCAACGAGGAGGACGTCGTGGGCATCCGCTAATGTAACAAAAAATAAAAAATAGGAATTGTAGAGAGAATTATTGCTGCGCAGTAAAAAATAAACATCAGAATAATCATCGAAGAACTTGTTTTCAGTGATGGAATTAGTTGGCCCCAAATACCGCGTGCCTGCTGGGGCGACTATAAACACCTTCTATTCAATCGGACAAATGCTTCTAGGCCTCATGGCATGGGCTATACCGTACTGGAAACATTTGATCCTCGCTATTTTTGTACCACAGTTTCTATTTATTTCGTACTTCTGGATTATGTCTGAATCGGTGCGATGGTACATGAGCAAGGGTCGATATGAAAAGGCAGAAGTTTTTCTCAAAAATGTCGCCCGAATAAACAAACGTGAGTTATCAGAGAAATCTCTACAGGCTTTGAGAGAGAACGCAGAAGTAGAGAAAAGACTGAAAGCGCTTGAAAAAGAATACAAACAGGAGCAGCCTTGGTTGATAACATTAGTGTTTCAGAATAAAGTGATTCTAAGACGATGTTGCGTGTCGCCTTTTTGGTGGGTTGCAAGCGCCCTGATCTACTACGGCATGTCCATTAATGCCGTCAACATATCCGGGAATCGGTACATAAACTTCGCAGCCGCTGCCGCATCAGAAATCCCAGGGTACTGGATAGCTGTGTTCTTGTTGGACAGAATCGGCAGAAAACCTGTACTCGTTGGGGGCTATTGGACCTGCGCTGCTTGCCAGCTGGCCTATATCTTCATTCCTGCTGGTGAGTGATTGTTTTTAAACATTATGTTTGGAGCTACTGATCTGTTTTTACATTAGGTTGACGCCTGGTTGACGGCGAGGTGAAAGGCGATAAGGTGTTCCTTTTCGAGTTGATATGTGTGCTGTCATCTTTAGTGTTGACGCTTGTTTCATTATTGTTTCCTCTTCTTCGTTATTGGCTTTCATAAACCCATTTATTTGAAGGTTTGTATGGAGCGTCGTTGTCAGTGTACCTGATTGGCAAGCTGAGCATAGCGATAGTGATGATGTCCCTGTACATATACACCGCGGAGATCTACCCCACCAAGCACAGACACAGTTTGCTGGCTTTCTCCTCCATGATCGGCAGGCTCGGCGCTATTGCAGCTCCACTGACGCCTGCGCTAGTAAGTGCTATGATAATTTTGTGTGAATATTATACCAGCTGACTAGCCCCATCTTATACTCTGTCCGCGGAAAGAAGTAAGAATAGTGCTCTCTCTGTTATGCAACCCCATACAAATGATAGAGACAAAAATCTCACTGAATTTGGGTTCATTTGGTTTAATACTTATTTTTAGGGTGCATCAATTTGGCATCACTTTCCTTCAGCTCTTTTCTTTGGCTTCGCGCTAATAGCTGGGGGGACCGTGTTCCTCGCGCCGGAGACTCTTGGCACCAGCTTGCCGGATACCATGGAAGAAGCTTCAGCGATCGGTGTTGATAGCTAAGCTGATTGACTGCGTAATTTGATGATTTTCTTAAATATAATTGTAAATATTTGCGAGTACCTAAGCGTAAAATTAGCATACTGTGTTTTTATTATTCCTTTTATTGTAGAAATGAAAACTTTATGATTTCAGTATTACTTTTTAAAATGTTGAGATGTAAAGAATTCAATAGCAATCATATTATTTTGAATATTAGTACACAATACTTGGTTAAAAAACTGGATAGTGATATTGTTCTTATGCATATTTATTATCTATATGTATAACTGTATTTTATTACTGTTTTAACTTTGATTATTGCACTTTTTGCTCTACGTAACTAATTCTGTATAATTTTACGTAACTTTAACTATGTGTTTTAATTCTACATCCAAAAAAAATACATAATATAAGAATAATGAATTTATCAAGATATTATGGGCCAAGAGCCCGCGAGAGCCAGACCTTCGTTATTTTATAAAAGCTGAAAGTTTCTCTGCGTATTGTCCCCAACACAGGGAAGAACCATCAGCGAATATGAAGTTTGGAACATGGTGGCTTTGGGAGATAACAGGTAACAAAGATGTAAACAAATCTTACGTCAAAGTACTTATAAAGTCAAATTTTTTATAAGTAGATATTTTTCGAAATGCATTGCCAGCTACTTATGGCCATGACGCTATGTGGCTTTTTTTCTTTTCTTTTTTGAATAATAAAACAGCGAACAAACGAGCAGACGGGTCGGCTGATGTTAAATGATTACCGCCGCCCATGAACATTTGCAGCACCAGTATGGCTAGTATAAGATTTCACAGTTTTTAAAATACTAAACTCGAAAACGAGTTTTTTCATACATCTACAGCCAGCGACACAGGCGGAAACATTACGAACTAAAGTTGATCGAGCAAATGCGAGTATATCTTTTACTTTACCATACCAAATACCAGATTAATACGTCACCATCGAGAATGGCAGCCGTTTTCGTCGAAACCAATACCAATACCAGCAAATCCGAACCACGAGTTCATCGTTTGACACCAATTTGACACGCTAAAACTAGTAAATGACGTCATTTTCGCGTAAGTTTACGAGTCGGTGGTCGAATTGTAACTCACCAAAAAATACTCAGTGAGAGAAGCTTGAGAGCAGTGATAAATAAACAAAATGATGAAATTTTATAAGTCCCTGGGCCTTAATTTGCCCACGGGAGGCGAGGAGAATGATCAAGCAGACTGTGAAAGCTAACCGTCGTGGTTGTGTAACTAAATTTGACTCAGCGGCGTTATTTGTGATGTAGGTACATAGTGCATCCGTCAAAGAAAGGTTCTAACATAGCCCAAGCCACCAGCAAGTTGAAGTGGCAATGAACAATCCATGCCTGTCGTATTGGGCGGAGATTGGGTACAAGCACAGCGTACCTCAGGAACCTACCTAAGTGTAGTGTGGGATACCGTGTCATTGACTGGCGATATTACAGAGTAACGTTAAGTGACTGGATGAGGGCACAGGAAGCCTCAAGGCTGGGTGTGGTGAACCTCTTTGAAAAACCCTACATTTAGAAGTACCTACCTAGACGACAGACGTCCGTAGACTGAAATGATAAAAGTGCATCTCGAACGATCCATTTTGTGCAGCGATAGCCATCGGCTCGCAGAATGCATTTAATAATGCTAAATGTTAAGGTAGAATAATTGTAATGTTAGAAGATCGACCACAAAGAGTACCTACCATATCACCCTCACCATTGGGCATTGAGGCTAAGTTAAGAAAGTCTATGCACAATAGGTAGGTACGCTACCTACCTATATCTACATAATATTATTCTAAGCCTTATAGTAGGTACATAATACGTGTGGCTCCAAGTACAAGCAGGTAGGTACTTATGTGTTACTCTGTTTAAATTTCAATTCCTTAGTGATAAATTCATTAGTACCTACTTATCTCTGTATCTGAATATTTAGTTCTATTCTATTTAAATTTCTTCATTGCAGCTGTTTTCACCATCATTTACTTACCTGGAACATTTTGCCATGATTGGATTCACTTATAGAAAGTAGCTACTACCTATCATAATATCTGATAAATAAAATTAATCTATTAAAATTCCACCAGTATAGTTACCTAGGTAGGTACTTGTGCAAAGCCATAGTGAGTTGGCTTGTTGCACAGCTGGGTAGTTGTTTAGAAGTATTCACCTAGGTAGGTACCTAAACACTCAGTACATGTTCTTCAAACTTATTACCTCACAGAGGTGAAGTAGGTAGGTATACTTATACAATTGCAAACAGTACCTATAACACCTATCACTCCTTGCATTCATTGATGATGGAGCCACGCCAGCTTGCATCCACTCAGACAAGCAAGTACCTACCTACCTACCTAACATGGCATAAGTTAATGAAATGTTGTGTTAAATGAACCTCCCTATCTGCCTAATTTTATGTAGCTTATATTAAATACTAGCTGATACCCGCGACTTCGTTCGCGTGGATGTAGGTTTCTTAAAATTCCCGTGGGAACTCTTTGATCTTTCGGGATAAAAAGTAGCCTATGTGCTAATCCAGGGTATAATCTATCTCCATTCTAAATTTTAGCCCAATCCGTCCAGTAGTTTTTGCGTGAAGGAGTAACAAACACACACACACACACACACAAACTTTCTCCTTTATAATATTAGTGTGATTTTCTGAATCAATTTTTTTTTTCAGGTTGCAGATCACCAGTATTATTACCAGATTATGATGCCTGCCTCCCTGATCCCAAGTACCTACCTAACTCAATTCAAGACTAACCCGAGGTCATCAATCTTGTAGAATACCTATACATATATCAAGAACTGTTTATGATGTAGGTGCTTAAATACATCTTATGTAATTTAATTATACAGTTGTATGGTACCTACTTATTTATGCACCTATTGGTACCTAATACCTAGGTATCTAAAAGTACCTAGGTATTAATACTATTACAGGTGTAAGGTATAGATCTTTAAGTAATAGTCATTAAATCTTTATTGTTTTAATTTGTTTTATTTCATTTTAAAAATAAAAGTTCTTAGGGTTTACATAAGTAACCAATCCTGGAATTTGCCTGCCTGGATATTGCCTGAAATCTATGTTCAAAACTAAATTAAAGCGACAGGTTTAAATGCTATTCCTTTTGTAATGCTCCCTGCACTACGGAAAAGGACAGCACTAGATTTAGAACCTGTCATTCTAGTTTAAAGATTGCGTCTCACCCCAAGTCCCAACTGCTTGTGAAAGTCTCATCAAAATTGGTTCTGTCAATTCAAAGATTAGCACACCAAATTGATTACTTATAGCTTAACAATTACTACAGTAACATACAGACTTAATAACAGACAGTAAGTCATTCAAGAAGTGGTTATAAAAAAATAACAACGAAGACTGGCATGCCTGCCACAGCTCTCTAACCTAACCAATAACTCATTCAATATATCAAAATCTTTGAAATGAGCAACCGTTGAGTTTCTTGCTGGTTCTAGCTATAAAAACATTTTTTAATACTTAATAAAACAGAAGAGAAAAAAAAAACATTTTATTTAATTTTAAATATTTATATTATTACAAAATTGTACAGGAGTGTTACTGCACTGACAGCTTATGGGAGCTTATTCTGTAGTGTAGTCTTGATGCAGGAACACCACAATGCAGTCTTCTAGCAAAGTGGATTAGGCACTAATCCACAGGCTTTCAAGCTCAGGTTTCACTGAAAAAGGAATTATTGATCTTTAATTTTCTAAATTGCTAATTAGACAATTAGGTAATATTCTTCTTATTTTACTATATATCTGTTAAGATAGATAGTAGTCTTGTGTTATTTATAATATTTAATAACTACATGATGCCCTTTTAAGTTTTAAAAATCCAGTGCTAACTCTTTGGATTTCCAGGATACCTAGTCTATGTAGTCCAGTATGACACCAAATACTCCATACCAAATAAATGATAATAATGACAACTTAATTTGCACGGATTTATCCCATAGGAACTGTTTTTCTGTAATAAAACATCAGCAATGTCCATCTCCGGGATACAAGAACCTTGTACCTTTCCTCAAAATTGGTTGAACAGGTAGGCTGTAAAAAGCTAGCGGACAGACAAACAGATACACTTTATTCTGACATACAGCTTAAACTCAATGTCCTGATTCTGCATATTTGTAAGTTACTAAGCATAAACATTTAAAAATTTATAACACCCCTGACAAGTGAAGGTTACAAGTAACTAGAAAAGAGCTGATAAGTTTCAATTGGCTGAACCGATTTTCTTGGATTAAGTATAGCTAAGAACACTCAATCAAGCCCACCTTTCAAACAAAAAAAAAAAAACTAAATTAAAATCGGTTCATTAGTTTAAGAGCTACGATGCCACAGATAGATACCTCAAACTTATAACACCCCTCTTTTTGGTTCGGGGTTAAAAAAATTAAGAGATTATGTTAACTTTATCACTTAATTATTTATTAAAGTGTTATATAAGGTTGCCTTTCTATTGAACTATTATACATAGATTAAATGTTTTATTGCCACTTTAAACACAAGTCCTAGCTTTTAATTTTGTAGAACCAAACTGTATGGTATATTACAAGATTAAGTCTATGTAATGTTGTAATCTTAACACCAAAGCTGCCTAAAAAAATGTTGGAATTTTAATAGCCAAAGCTGTCTAACAAATATACTAAATAATCAGTGATGGGCTATGGCTCAATAGTTTTTGAACCCATTTTATGCTAGGTACCTAATAGACTAGTTATTTAAGTAGGTACAAAATAATAATGAAGTTATGATTTCACTATAAGCGACTAGATACTCTTGAAACCTGATCACTTGCTTGCCTTATTCAAATCAAGAGATTGGTATGTAGATAGTTATATCTCTAGTCTTTTCTAGTTACTGTAACCTTCACTTGTCGGGGGTGTTATAAATTTTTAATTTACACTTGTGATTTCACTATAGGTTAGGTCACTTCCCTTAATCAAATCAAGAGATTGGTATGTAGATAGTTATATGTACCTATTAAGTACATACCAATCTAGTTATTAAGTGCTATTATTCTAAAAAAACCTATGTAGACGTGATATCAAGAGACAGTAAACGTACATATAAAGCTGACATACGATATTATTAGGTACTCATTGCATTTTATTTAAATAGTACCTACACACCTAAATACAATATATATTATAATCACTAGTTCTTGAATAACTATTTAAATGAACTTCTGTATATTAAAATCCTTTCATTCAGTTTGCTTTTATTTATTTTCACTTTAACAGACAACAGAACGGTAACTTTTTTTAATCTGACGAAAATTTGGCTTTGGATACCAGTGTTTTAGTGATTTCAGAGTGAATATAGATGAATTACCATAGACAAACATACCATAGAGTATGCGGTGGGTGTCGCTTGACTGTCACTGTCACGCTGTTAATCATCTGTCAATAGCGTCAAAAAACGAAATAATATATGCCAAATTAGACAAAATGGCAGCGTATATCTGTCCCACTTTTTTGTGAATGTGTAAGTGAGACAAAAGTTGGACCTACGTTTCCACATGTTGGTATCGTCATGGTATCTACGTTCTGTCCAAAACTGACAGTTAGGACTAGCTCGTACTATCGATGAATACGTTAACCTTGGCAGTCAGGAGTAGTCGATACTATTAACCATGTATGCGGTGTTCAATGTTGTACTAACGGTACTGTACCGTTAGTACAACATTGAACACCGCATACATGGTTAATAGTATCGACTACTCCTGACTGCCAAGGTTAACGTATTCATCGATAGTACGAGCTAGTCCTAACTGTCAGTTTTGGACAGAACGTAGATACCATGACGATACCAACATGTGGAAACGTAGGTCCAACTTTTGTCTCACTTACACATTCACAAAAAAGTGGGACAGATATACGCTGCCATTTTGTCTAATTTGGCATATATTATTTCGTTTTTTGACGCTATTGACAGATGATTAACAGCGTGACAGTGACAGTCAAGCGACACCCACCGCATACTCTATGGTATGTTTGTCTATGGTAATTCATCTATATTCACTCTGAAATCACTAAAACACTGGTATCCAAAGCCAAATTTTCGTCAGATTAAAAAAAGTTACCGTTCTGTTGTCTGTTAAAGTGAAAATAAATAAAAGCAAACTGAATGAAAGGATTTTAATATACAGAAGTTCATTTAAATAGTTATTCAAGAACTAGTGATTATAATATATATTGTATTTAGGTGTGTAGGTACTATTTAAATAAAATGCAATGAGTACCTAATAATATCGTATGTCAGCTTTATATGTACGTTTACTGTCTCTTGATATCACGTCTACATAGGTTTTTTTAGAATAATAGCACTTAATAACTAGATTGGTATGTACTTAATAGGTACATATAACTATCTACATACCAATCTCTTGATTTGATTAAGGGAAGTGACCTAACCTATAGTGAAATCACAAGTGTAAATTAAAAATTTATAACACCCCCGACAAGTGAAGGTTACAGTAACTAGAAAAGACTAGAGATATAACTATCTACATACCAATCTCTTGATTTGAATAAGGCAAGCAAGTGATCAGGTTTCAAGAGTATCTAGTCGCTTATAGTGAAATCATAACTTCATTATTATTTTGTACCTACTTAAATAACTAGTCTATTAGGTACCTAGCATAAAATGGGTTCAAAAACTATTGAGCCATAGCCCATCACTGATTATTTAGTATATTTGTTAGACAGCTTTGGCTATTAAAATTCCAACATTTTTTTAGGCAGCTTTGGTGTTAAGATTACAACATTACATAGACTTAATCTTGTAATATACCATACAGTTTGGTTCTACAAAATTAAAAGCTAGGACTTGTGTTTAAAGTGGCAATAAAACATTTAATCTATGTATAATAGTTCAATAGAAAGGCAACCTTATATAACACTTTAATAAATAATTAAGTGATAAAGTTAACATAATCTCTTAATTTTTTTAACCCCGAACCAAAAAGAGGGGTGTTATAAGTTTGAGGTATCTATCTGTGGCATCGTAGCTCTTAAACTAATGAACCGATTTTAATTTAGTTTTTTTTTTTTTGTTTGAAAGGTGGGCTTGATTGAGTGTTCTTAGCTATACTTAATCCAAGAAAATCGGTTCAGCCAATTGAAACTTATCAGCTCTTTTCTAGTTACTTGTAACCTTCACTTGTCAGGGGTGTTATAAATTTTTAAATGTTTATGCTTAGTAACTTACAAATATGCAGAATCAGGACATTGAGTTTAAGCTGTATGTCAGAATAAAGTGTATCTGTTTGTCTGTCCGCTAGCTTTTTACAGCCTACCTGTTCAACCAATTTTGAGGAAAGGTACAAGGTTCTTGTATCCCGGAGATGGACATTGCTGATGTTTTATTACAGAAAAACAGTTCCTATGGGATAAATCCGTGCAAATTAAGTTGTCATTATTATCATTTATTTGGTATGGAGTATTTGGTGTCATACTGGACTACATAGACTAGGTATCCTGGAAATCCAAAGAGTTAGCACTGGATTTTTAAAACTTAAAAGGGCATCATGTAGTTATTAAATATTATAAATAACACAAGACTACTATCTATCTTAACAGATATATAGTAAAATAAGAAGAATATTACCTAATTGTCTAATTAGCAATTTAGAAAATTAAAGATCAATAATTCCTTTTTCAGTGAAACCTGAGCTTGAAAGCCTGTGGATTAGTGCCTAATCCACTTTGCTAGAAGACTGCATTGTGGTGTTCCTGCATCAAGACTACACTACAGAATAAGCTCCCATAAGCTGTCAGTGCAGTAACACTCCTGTACAATTTTGTAATAATATAAATATTTAAAATTAAATAAAATGTTTTTTTTTTCTCTTCTGTTTTATTAAGTATTAAAAAATGTTTTTATAGCTAGAACCAGCAAGAAACTCAACGGTTGCTCATTTCAAAGATTTTGATATATTGAATGAGTTATTGGTTAGGTTAGAGAGCTGTGGCAGGCATGCCAGTCTTCGTTGTTATTTTTTTATAACCACTTCTTGAATGACTTACTGTCTGTTATTAAGTCTGTATGTTACTGTAGTAATTGTTAAGCTATAAGTAATCAATTTGGTGTGCTAATCTTTGAATTGACAGAACCAATTTTGATGAGACTTTCACAAGCAGTTGGGACTTGGGGTGAGACGCAATCTTTAAACTAGAATGACAGGTTCTAAATCTAGTGCTGTCCTTTTCCGTAGTGCAGGGAGCATTACAAAAGGAATAGCATTTAAACCTGTCGCTTTAATTTAGTTTTGAACATAGATTTCAGGCAATATCCAGGCAGGCAAATTCCAGGATTGGTTACTTATGTAAACCCTAAGAACTTTTATTTTTAAAATGAAATAAAACAAATTAAAACAATAAAGATTTAATGACTATTACTTAAAGATCTATACCTTACACCTGTAATAGTATTAATACCTAGGTACTTTTAGATACCTAGGTATTAGGTACCAATAGGTGCATAAATAAGTAGGTACCATACAACTGTATAATTAAATTACATAAGATGTATTTAAGCACCTACATCATAAACAGTTCTTGATATATGTATAGGTATTCTACAAGATTGATGACCTCGGGTTAGTCTTGAATTGAGTTAGGTAGGTACTTGGGATCAGGGAGGCAGGCATCATAATCTGGTAATAATACTGGTGATCTGCAACCTGAAAAAAAAAATTGATTCAGAAAATCACACTAATATTATAAAGGAGAAAGTTTGTGTGTGTGTGTGTGTGTGTTTGTTACTCCTTCACGCAAAAACTACTGGACGGATTGGGCTAAAATTTAGAATGGAGATAGATTATACCCTGGATTAGCACATAGGCTACTTTTTATCCCGAAAGATCAAAGAGTTCCCACGGGAATTTTAAGAAACCTACATCCACGCGAACGAAGTCGCGGGTATCAGCTAGTATTTAATATAAGCTACATAAAATTAGGCAGATAGGGAGGTTCATTTAACACAACATTTCATTAACTTATGCCATGTTAGGTAGGTAGGTAGGTACTTGCTTGTCTGAGTGGATGCAAGCTGGCGTGGCTCCATCATCAATGAATGCAAGGAGTGATAGGTGTTATAGGTACTGTTTGCAATTGTATAAGTATACCTACCTACTTCACCTCTGTGAGGTAATAAGTTTGAAGAACATGTACTGAGTGTTTAGGTACCTACCTAGGTGAATACTTCTAAACAACTACCCAGCTGTGCAACAAGCCAACTCACTATGGCTTTGCACAAGTACCTACCTAGGTAACTATACTGGTGGAATTTTAATAGATTAATTTTATTTATCAGATATTATGATAGGTAGTAGCTACTTTCTATAAGTGAATCCAATCATGGCAAAATGTTCCAGGTAAGTAAATGATGGTGAAAACAGCTGCAATGAAGAAATTTAAATAGAATAGAACTAAATATTCAGATACAGAGATAAGTAGGTACTAATGAATTTATCACTAAGGAATTGAAATTTAAACAGAGTAACACATAAGTACCTACCTGCTTGTACTTGGAGCCACACGTATTATGTACCTACTATAAGGCTTAGAATAATATTATGTAGATATAGGTAGGTAGCGTACCTACCTATTGTGCATAGACTTTCTTAACTTAGCCTCAATGCCCAATGGTGAGGGTGATATGGTAGGTACTCTTTGTGGTCGATCTTCTAACATTACAATTATTCTACCTTAACATTTAGCATTATTAAATGCATTCTGCGAGCCGATGGCTATCGCTGCACAAAATGGATCGTTCGAGATGCACTTTTATCATTTCAGTCTACGGACGTCTGTCGTCTAGGTAGGTACTTCTAAATGTAGGGTTTTTCAAAGAGGTTCACCACACCCAGCCTTGAGGCTTCCTGTGCCCTCATCCAGTCACTTAACGTTACTCTGTAATATCGCCAGTCAATGACACGGTATCCCACACTACACTTAGGTAGGTTCCTGAGGTACGCTGTGCTTGTACCCAATCTCCGCCCAATACGACAGGCATGGATTGTTCATTGCCACTTCAACTTGCTGGTGGCTTGGGCTATGTTAGAACCTTTCTTTGACGGATGCACTATGTACCTACATCACAAATAACGCCGCTGAGTCAAATTTAGTTACACAACCACGACGGTTAGCTTTCACAGTCTGCTTGATCATTCTCCTCGCCTCCCGTGGGCAAATTAAGGCCCAGGGACTTATAAAATTTCATCATTTTGTTTATTTATCACTGCTCTCAAGCTTCTCTCACTGAGTATTTTTTGGTGAGTTACAATTCGACCACCGACTCGTAAACTTACGCGAAAATGACGTCATTTACTAGTTTTAGCGTGTCAAATTGGTGTCAAACGATGAACTCGTGGTTCGGATTTGCTGGTATTGGTATTGGTTTCGACGAAAACGGCTGCCATTCTCGATGGTGACGTATTAATCTGGTATTTGGTATGGTAAAGTAAAAGATATACTCGCATTTGCTCGATCAACTTTAGTTCGTAATGTTTCCGCCTGTGTCGCTGGCTGTAGATGTATGAAAAAACTCGTTTTCGAGTTTAGTATTTTAAAAACTGTGAAATCTTATACTAGCCATACAGAGCTCTAAACGCCGCGATGCGTTACCGGCCTTTCAGGAATTTGTTGGCAATGCATGACATGACGTGATTTCTTATGCTATTCCGAAGAAAATATATACAATACGGTAACCAATATGCCAAAATAATAAAGATTTGATTTAGTAATTGAAATCAATATGCAATTAAGTATGAATTTGCCGCGAAAGTGAAGTAGGCGCTTTGACATTGTACCACGAAAGAAAATACATGAAAGCATTAGAAAGGATGCTGGACATTTGTGTATCCCATCAAAAACATTTCATGTAAAAAGGTAGCCAAGACTCACAAGTTCATAATGTTTTCACTGTTAAAAAGTTATGAGATCTCTAATAGAGCCAAGCCCCTAGCTGAGCTTAGATTTGTGCTGGCCATGGGACCTTTTAATTACAACTAATTCTAGTAAAAACTGCACGTTTTTTGGTACGTGCAGGGGCGATATCTCTTTATTCCGATAGTTTACTGAGTTCTGTACCTGTATTAAAATAAATGAATAAGTAAAAGTTTATTTAGCTTAACAAAATAAAAATAAAAATAAAAAATACAATTAATACACAACACTACAAAATAAGGTAGGATAATAGGTAAGGAAGGATATTTTGAGGTTCTGCCCATAATAAACATTGAAGCTTATGGCACAAGCTTTTATTTCATGGGTAAGTGGTTTTTATTGGATATGCTAGCCGACTTGACCCATATTCATACTTATAAGTTTTAAGATAATTTTTTCTATGATCGGATTAAAGTTATCTCTTTACGAATTTGGAAGGACATAATAAATGTTATCGAAATATGTATAAATAAACCCAATTTACATTTCGTAGCAGACAAGTGTACGATGGCATCGCAATGAAGTTAAAGATTCGATTGAAGTAGTGTCAGATAAAAAAGTGAATTTAGATAACGTTTTGGTTGAAGAAATAGGTCAGTTTGGGAGGTATCAGATCAGGACGTTACTATTAATCAGCGTTGTTTTGATATTTGGAGGGTGGGCAGCTACGGAGTACATATTCACTACTGCAAGGATTACAACCAGGTAACCAAGCATCTATTATACTCTTATCAAACAGTGTTCGGGGCTTAGATCCCGGGCACATACATCTAATTTTTAACCTCCGCCACACAAAGAGGGGTGTTATAAGTTTGACGTGTGTATCTGTTTATCTGTCTATCTGTCTGTGGCATCGTAGCTAATGAACCGATTTTAATTTAGTTTTTTTCGTTTGAAAGGTGTGTTGATCAAGAGTGTTCTTAGCTATAATCCAAGAAAATCGGTTCAGCCGTTTGAAAGTTATCAGCTCTTTTCTAGTTATTACTGTAACCTTCACTAGTCGGGGGTGTTATAAATTTTTAATTTACACTTGTTCAGAGTAATGTGCGTTCTAAGCAATTAAAATATTATATCATTTGTACTAACGGTGAAGGAAAACATCGTGAGGAAACCTTCATGCCTGTATCCATAATATTCTCATAGGTGTGTCAAATCTGCCAATCCACAATTGGCCAGCGTGGTTAAGTATGGCCAAACTCCTTCTCATTTTGCGATGAGACCCAAGCTCAATACCTAATGAACCGGCGGCGATGGGTTGATTATGATGATAATCATGATTAATTAAACATTTGAAAAACTTGGTAATTTTATCTTACTTTTGTTGTTAAATTAATAATGACGAACATTACATAGATCGCTTTTTGACGTGACAACGCGGTCTTATAATTCGATAGAGCCGGCTGCACGCACGAAAAAACATGACTCACGCGGCGTTACCTCGCTCTGAGGCGTTCCATGTAAGGCTTGAAGTGCAAGCGAGAGCGCGGAATGAGCGACAAAGAAGCACAATCGGCCTTTGTTGTCACGTTCAACTATCGTCAGTAAACCGACTTTACAGACAACCAATTTTTTTTATTAATTTGATTATACTCATTTATGTGGTAGTCATGTGCAATCTAAAAAAGTTACCAAAGCAATTTTAATGACCCATAGGGAGGACAATTGTTATTTTGTCCATCGATTCGTCACCGAGCACACGCACTATTATGTTTTTGAAATTATGATTCAGTTCTTGTATTTAGGTAGAAAACGAGTTGCCCCATTCAAGCGTTAGTTTATTATTGACGAAGAAGACAACAAATTAGCAATATTTTACTTTATAATATTCCAGATGCCTAATCCCAGAGTGCGAAGGTCCGGAAAGTGCAGAATTCTCTCCTGCATGGATTCTAAATGCTGTGCCAAGTAATGGTGATTCCTTTGATAACTGCCTTCGCTTCGACTCTATCAATGAGACTGTACGGAACGAGGAATGCCCTGCGGAATGGTTCAACCGGAAAACAACTGTGGGCTGTAGTGAATATGTGTACGAGAATACCCACACCATCGTTTATGACGTGAGGAAGTATTTCTTTTGATTTTAATTTTACTTTGGATATCCAATAATCACCAGCCCTAACGTGGTGGTTTTTAATAAGATAAGCCGAAATGGAAATAAAAATGGATAGTTCTTGTTGAAATTTTACATTAGTGCTTTTGAATCGTGAAATGAACAAGCTTCACTCAACGATTTACTGCTAGTGGTTCAGGATGCCCTTGCGTCTTAGCAAGCAAGAAACTCGGAGATTGCTAATTTCAAAAATTCCATTTTCAATTACCTATTGCCATGCATACGCAATTACAGTCCCTCAGAATGACAACGATTTTTTTATCTTACACTCACTTGACTGCAATCAGACTCGCTGGCAAGTCATGGTGCAACTTAGGATGAAGTGTGCTTGCCTAAAAGATGCCTATTCACTTTTGACTTGAAGATAGCCCTATAAAGGCTGATGTTCCAGTTGCACCAGAGGAGCCCAATCGTTACGTGGCCGTGGAATTTCCACTGCCTACGGGTGCAGACCTTGACGATGATTTGCCGTATGATAGTAGAAAGGCGACATAGGAACCGGGTCAAAAATTTCTCGGGCAAGGCAACTTTGCGCCGATATTCCAAACTTTGAATATACAAGCTTATTAGATATTTGTAGAAGCCAATCGTCAAATAAATTGAGTTTTGTTTTTTGTTCAAAGTACGGCTTGGCATGTGAGGAATGGCGCAGAGCTTTCGTCGGGACGGCGCGTACATTTGGTACTTTCTTGGCCCTCCCCATCGTGGGGTTCACGTCTGACCGCTGGGGTCGGCGGTTCGCGCTCAGCCTCAACGTCGTCAACACGGCGTGGGTCGGGGTGCTGCGCTACTGGGCAGATACTTACTACGGCTTCGTCATTTCCGAGGTTGTCGAAGCTGCGATTGGATCTGGTGCCTTCTCTTGTGCCCACATTTTAGGTGACTACAAACAATTTTCTTACTTCTCGAATTTTTAAAGTAAAAACTTCTATTCAACCGCTGTGATTTGAAAATCGATAAAAAGCGACATTAAAGAGACAAAACTATGGGATTTAACCTACGAGAGAATGAGATAGAATACATGATAATATCTATAATGTTTCCTATTATTAAGCGACTTCAAAAAAAGGAGCTAAGTTTCTCAATTCGTCGAAATCGGAATCTTTTTTTTAATGATTTAGTTACCATAAGCCTGTCGTATCATTTGTCGAAATTAAAAACATGGAGTCTGTATGTACAATGCAATGGTACAATGTGATATTATGTAAATTATCCATACTTATATTATGAATGCGAAAGTGTGTCTGTCTGTCTGACTGTCTGCTAGCTTTTTACGACCCAACTTACCGATTTTGACGTTTGGTACCGAGTTAGCTCCTATCCCGGGGATGGATACAGGCTTTTTGAACCGGAAAATCAAAGAGTTCTCGCGATTCTTAAAAAACCTAAATCCACGCGGACGAAGTCGCAGGCATCATCTAGTAATTTATAATGTAGAATATTTTTTAACTTGGTTAACATTATTATAAAAAATAAACTTATCACACTAATATTATAAAGGCGAAAGTTTGTATGTGTGTGTGTGTGTGTGTGTGTGTGTGTGTGTGTGTATGTTTGTTACTCCTTCACGCAAAAACTACTGGATGGATTTGGCTGAAATTTGGAATGAAGATAGATAATATCCTGGATTAGCACATAGGCTACTTTTTATCCCGGAAAATCAAAGAGTTCCCACGGGATTTCGAAAAATCTAAATCCACGCGGGCGAAGTCGCGGGCATCGGCTAGTACTATATATATCCTACAGCTACTCTGCATTCGTCTCCTCTTGAAACTCTGTTTTTTCTCCAACCACGTGTGAGCTGCACACATGTTTTTTAAATCTTTTTCTAATTCAAACCGTGACGCATCTTTTTTGACAGTTATGGAATTAGTTGGACCAAAGTATCGAGTTGCTGCGGGAGCGACGTTAAACACTTTCTTCTCCCTCGCCCAAGTCCTTATGGCTCTTGCAGCTTGGGCCATCCCCAACTGGAGGACTTTAACTCTCGTCCTTTATGTGCCACAACTGATAACTATTTGTTACTACTGGATGATGCCCGAGTCTGTGCGATGGTATTTGAGTAAAGGTCGGTACGAAGATGCTAAAGACCTTCTGAAACACGTCGCTCGAGTAAACAAGCGTCAACTGTCAGATAAATCATTACAGTCGTTGAAAGAAAATGCAGAAGCAGATAAAAAACGAATTGCCTCAGAGAAAGAAATAAAATCAAAGGAACCTTGGCTGATCGTCCTCGTGTTTCGGAACAAAGCGATCCTCACAAGGTGTTGCATATCGCCAGTGTGGTGGTTCACGAGCGCTCTGGTGTACTACGGCATGTCAGTCAATGCGGTCAACCTGTCTGGCAATCGATATCTCAATTACATGGCAGTGGCTGTAGTAGACGTACCTGGATACTGGATAGCTGTAGTGCTAATGGCTAGAATCGGCAGGAAGCCTGTTCTTATTGGCGCCTATTGGATATGTGGCGCTTGTCAATTGGGATACATTTTCTTGCCTCTAAGTGAGTTAGTGCAAACAATTATCTGTTAAGAGGATCGTCTAGTTGTAAATTTTCATACTAAAAGCGATAACGTTTTCTCCCCATAAATGTGGACAGCTTACAACTAGACGATCCCCTGTTTTATGATCTCCTGTTGTATAATGACATGCCTTTAATGCTAACGAAAAATTTGCTTTAGATTTTTTTACCGTTTTGTGTGTTGTAGATATGTTCGCCTTGTCTCTGATGATGTATCTGACCGGCAAGCTCAGCATAGCAGTCGTGATGATGTCCCTGTACATATACACGTCGGAGATCTACCCCACTCGGTACAGACACAGCTTATTTGCTTTTTCTTCAATGTTGGGGCGAATCGGTGCTATGACGGCTCCGCTCACTCCAGCATTTGTAAGTGACAATTTCAATTCTTAATTGCTATTCTTCAATATTTTTTAACAAGGAAGCAATTTCCGAGCAAGTGAGAGAAAATGTGTTTTACGTCGGGCTCTGTAGATCCTAAATCCATTTTCTGTAAACTCGTTGCTGAGAGTAAAGAGTTCAATTTTTTTGGGAAAATGGCATTAAATATCTCTTGCAATCAATTTCTGAAGTAATAAGTCCGTTTTGTAATTTACACATCATCATCTCAACCTATTACCAGCTCACTACTGAGTGCAGTTCTTTTTGCTGGACCGTCTGTCTGGTGATGTTTTTTATTACTAACTACGAGTAAATTATATCAGACTAACAAACCACTCCTGCTTCGCACAAGGTAGCTTATCAAAATTTTCGTAGGAATATAGCCTAGGTCACTCATTAATAATGTAGCTTTCTAATGGTGAAAGAATTTTCAAAATCGATTCAGCACCTAGTTCCATAGATTACTTTCTACAAATAAACTGATAAACTTTACTTCTTTAATATTAGTATAGAAATAAATATTTTTTAATTCTTTCCAGGGTGCATCGCTCTTTGAAAAGTTTCCATCGGTTTTGTTCTGTGGCTTTGCCTTCCTGTCAGGCGCTTTACTGTTCCTAGCCCCAGAGACCCTCGGCACCAGGCTCCCTGACACCATGGAGGAAGCTGCAGTGATTGGCGCAAAGACGACAGAGCCTCAAGTGTGAACTAGAATAGACAAGTATCGTCTCTACATAAACTATTAAGATGTATAGCTGACCAGCCACTCCAAGCACTTTTTTAATTTAAGTAAACTTTTACAAGTTCTTTTGAATCTTTAAATTTCGAATCTACCACAGAATACCTTCCCTACCAAGAAAAACCAGCAGAAACTCAGCGGTTGCTCTTTTCAAAGATTTGATATAATTATTATACTTTATATTTTACCATGTTTATAAGTGACTAGCTGATACCCGCGACTTCGTTCGCGTGGATGTAGGTTTTTTAAATTCCCGTGGGAACTCTTTGATTTTCCGGGATAAAAAGTAGCCTATGTGCTAATCCAGGGTATAATCTATCTCCATTCTAAATTTCAGCCCAATCCGTCCGGTAGTTTTTGCGTGAAGGAGTAACAAACACACACACACACACATACAAACTTTCTCCTTTATAATAATATAATTAGTGTGATGTGATTGCAATCCCGCGCATTGCTGGAGCCAGCTGCAGGTCAAATCCACGCTCTTTTATCATTTACATAATCTTCGATTGTATGAATTTTTTCAGGAGCATACTTTTTAAAGATCTTCATATTAGTATGAGATTTCTGGTGGTCATAATAATTTGATCAAAGAGATTGTATGATATATTACTACGATTTTTGATTAAAAGTTATCGTTTCAATTGGTTCAGTAATTTTGACTACCATAAAAAAGTAAATAGAAAAATAATTCAATTTTAAAGCAATAGAGATACCTAATCAAAGTATTATAGTAAAAGATCTGAACGACTTGATGATTGTGTCAAGTGAGATGTGTTCAAGGCTACTCGCAGTTTCAGATAAGTAACGCAGAACACTTATCGATACTACAAAACTATTAACCGATAGAGAAACTTTTTTGTTAACCCCCGACCCAAAAAGAGGGGTGTTATAAGTTTGACGTGTGTATCTGGGTATCTGTCTGTGGCATCGTAGCTCCTAAACTAATGAACTGATTTTAATTTTTTTTTTGTTTGAAAGGTGGCTTGATCGAGAGTGTTATTAGCCATAATCCAGGAAAATCGGTTCAGCTGTTTGAAAGTTATCAGCTCTTTTGGCTATTGCTTCCGACATGAACAGTTATCGTCATATTTCAACAAATTAACACAAAAATATGTTTTTTCTTTTACTCTATCTACTGATGAAAACGCATTTAATCTGTTTCACAGTTCAAAAAAATCTGTGCGTATACAGAGGGACAGACGGCGGGAAGCGATTTTATTTTATACTAGCTGACGCCCACAGCTTCGCCCGCGTGGATTTAGGGTCTGAAATCCCGTGGGAACTTTTGATTTCCCAGGACAAAAGTAGCCTATCCGTAATAGCCCGTCCCCGGAATGCAACGTGTTTCTGTACCACGTAAAAACATTTAAACGGATGATCCTTTAAAAATCCCGACGGATCACCAGGATCTAGAAATGCAATTCCTTATAGCATCAGGGTTGAGGAGTTGGGTCCTCGAGGTCAACGACAAAGTCTTTACTTGGTACAGATACCTTCAATATCGATCAATTTATAACCGACAGTTTCTAAATCCCATCAGTATTGATGGTGAGGTCCCCTGTAGCATCAGGATTGAAGAGTTGGAATCCAATTTTTTTATGAAACAATGTCACAAAGTTCCTCTATCGATTAAAAAAAAAATTACGCAAATCTGTTCAGAAATCTCGGAGATTTCGGTGTACATAGGAAGAAAAACACAACTCCCTTTTTGAAAGTCGGTTAAAAAATATAGCCTATAGTAGCCTATGTTACTACCTGATCAATCCTCTACTTGTCTGTGAAAACCCCGTCAAAATCGGTTCAGCCGTTCCAAAGATTAGCCTTTTCAAACAGACAGACAGACAGACAAAAATTTTAAAAACGTGTGATTCAGTGTTGGTATCGTTCAAATAACCATATGAGCTTAATATGAGGTAGTTATTTCGAAATTACAGACAGACACTCCAATTTTATTCATTAGTTAGTATAGATTATGATTGTAGAGATACAATACAACATAATATAAACCTTACTCGCAAAATATTCTGAACGATAATGAAACTCGTATTGAATAGCACTGACAAAATTAGGTGCGTTTGAAGTTTTCAACTCGTTATGAGTAGGTATTTATACGTCCATGAACAAATTAAAATGCATGTAAGTAAGTAGTTATGTATATTGTTGTTTAAAATGTATTTTTAGGATTCCGTACCTCAAAAGGAAAATAGAAACCCTTATAGGATCACTTTGTTGTCTGTCGATAAACTTACTTTCCATTGACTTAGAATCATATTTGGCAGGTAATGGAAGGAAAACTTTGAAAACCGTGAATATATGGTTACATTAAAAAAAATGTTTTTTTTTTGTACGATGGTACCTTCGTGTATGAATTCGACTCGCACTTGACCGGTTTTCACTTTTCAGTACAAACACTGAACATTATCTCTGAATTACATTGTATTGAGACGTTATGTTATCCATAAATTTCGTTCAGGCAATATTTAAATACAATTCAAATAATATTATAGACAAGACTGTACGATGGCAGCGGAAAAAACTGCAAAACTAGATGTTAGTGAGTCAATCAAAGAATCACCGAATAGAAAAGTGAATTTAGATAACATTTTGGTTGAAGAAATAGGCCAGTTCGGGAGATATCAGATCAGAACTTTAACTCTGACAGTCGTGGTCATGATATTTGTGGCGTGGGCTGCCACGGAGTACATCTTCACCACGGCGAGGATTGCAACCAGGTAAGTGTAATACCTACTTACATACCTGAGTACCTTAAAGCCCTTCATCTTTGGCCGCTGTTTGCATATTATAATCAACAAAAACTTCGAAAAAATGTAGGACAAGGCGAAGTTTTATTTAGATTGGGAAACCAAGTGCAACCTTAGCAAGTTATTTCTTGGTTTGAAGTTCAAACACTGCAAAATTTATGATTTTTCATGGCCAAAACTAATTTATATAGCTAACCAAAATAACCTCCATTTTCTGCCATAACTGATATAGGTCAGCGGGTGGGGAAGCTAAAGTGGCAATGTGTAGGGCACGTAGTTCGAAAACCCGATAGGCGTTGGGGTCCCAAGGTGCTGGAATGGCGACCTCGCATCAGGAAGCTCAGCGTTGGAAGACCTTCCGCTAGGTGGATGGACGACATCAGGTGAGCCGCAGGAAGCCGCTGGATGGCGGCGGCGCAAGACCGTGGCGTGGAATCGCAGACCGTGGATTTCCCTGTGGAAAAAGAAACCTATGTAGTAATCACCATTATCAACCCGCGGACTTCCAATATTGGACATAGGCCTCGCTAATGAGCGCCACCACATTCGGCCTTCAACTTTCTTCATCTAGCTACAATACTTCCCACCAGCCCCTTTATATCGTCGATCTATCGTGCTAGAGGGCGTCCCACACTACACTTGCTTATACGCGGTCTCCACTCTAGCACTGTTTGACTCCAACAGCTCGTTGTTTCAAAACAGGTCGGCAAACGTTGGTCCAGCGTACTTATATTAGTACATATCTGTGAATAGGCCGCACTTCCTTCAAGATAGAACATAGAAGATAGAAGATAAGTCTTATCTTATCATATATCATGCCCATTTTTAGTTAGCGTAAAAAGCTGCAGTTAGTAAGTAGGTACCTATTAGTTATTGCAGTTAGTTAAAGGTGTTTGAACTTGTCCAGTACGTAGTCACCACGTTGTGACTAAGCGAACCAATAGATTTGAGGATGCATGAGGTAGAACAGTCATAAAATGTCCGTCCATACTACGGTATTTATTACCTACGAGTATGTCACGAACTACGGTTCATACTCGCACCTGTGGTTTTAGTTTTGGCTGATTTTGATGATTCAGGTAGGTATTATTGTGCCTACCTTACATATAGGAAAACATTTTGAACCTCTGTCAGGTTGAAACGTGACAACGTGAACCTGAAAAGTGAGAGTTATTTATCACGGAACAAAATCTAAAATTATTTTGTTTTCTTATACAGATGTCTTATCCCAGAGTGTGAGGGTTCGGAAGCTGCCGAATTCTCTCCTGCATGGATATCAAATGCTGTGCCGGCGAATGGAGGCTCCTTTGACGATTGTTTTCGCTTTGACTCTATCAATGAGACTATCAGAAGTAATGTAATGTGCCCTGCAGAATGGTTTAACCGAGAAAAGGCCGTCAGATGCGCTGAATATGTGTATGAAAACACAAACACTGTTGTTTATGATGTGAGTTGAATTTTCAAATTAGCTCTAGTTTTTTTAATACTACCAGAAACTGAAAGATATCTTTAAATATTTCAAATGACCTTGTAAAAACACTTGAAGAAAAAGAGATTTGTCTTTTTCCTCTTTTTGGGTTTACTAAGAGTAAATGGAGGTTTGTAGAGACATTTTAACTCTCCACTCTACATCAGAGAGCAATTATTTTTTTCCAGTTCTTCAGTACGGAAAAAAATTTCGTTAGTTGTGGGTGAATTCTGTGGATTCAAACAAGATATTTTATTAACATCGTATTTATATCGAAAACCTTTGCAAACTTTTGATTCAAATTTTGTTTTAGTACGGATTGGCATGTGATGAATGGCATCGAGCATTCATCGGCACGGCACGAACCTTCGGTGTCTTCTTGGCCCTCCCCATCGTGGGGTTCACGTCTGACCGCTGGGGTCGCCGGTTCGCGCTCAGCCTGAACGCCGTCAACACGGCGTGGCTGGGCACCGTACGTTACTGGGCAGATACTTACTACGGTTTTGTAATTTCTGAGATCGTTGAAGCTGCATTCGGAGCTGGCGTCTTCTCCTGTGCCTATATTTTAGGTTCGAATTTATTTTAATTAATTATTTGCAAAACCTTAGATCTTGCTAGATAATGTCCGTAACATACCGACAAGCTGAGGATAGTACCGATGTTTTAGATGTACCAAAAAAATGATGAACCTCGACGCTTGCTAGCCGTGGCAGATAATATGAGGGCTTAAAAAAATTGTTTAGAACTAATGTAACCCTGGAAAGATGATTGCGAAAATAAACTCGTTGAAAATTTCTGTGAACTTGAAAGACTGTTTGTTTAAACGTTTATCAAGTAGCAGAAACAACTAAAAAATCTATGGCACTAACAGCTATTTGGTACTACATACCTCATTTGTCATGTTAAATAATGATTTATAAGATGATATTAACAAATATGACACAATTTATTGTTACAGTTATGGAACTAGTTGGGCCGGAATACCGAGTCGCCGCGGGAGCGATGATCAACACTTCCTTCTCAATCGGTCAAGTCCTTATGGCACTTATGGCTTCGGTCGTCCCTAACTGGAGAACTTTGACTCTCGCTCTTTTTGTACCACAATTCATAACTATTTCGTACTTTTGGATTATGTCCGAGTCTGTTCGATGGTATTTGAGTAAGGGTCGTTATAAAGATGCTGCAGAATTTCTCAAAAACGTGGCTCGAGTAAATAATCGTCAACTGTCGGATCGCTCGCTACAGGCGTTGAAAGAAAATGCAGAAGCTGAGAAAATACGAATGGCTTCAGAGAAAGAAATGAAAGCACAGGAACCTTGGCTGATAGTACTAGTATTTCGGAACAAAGCGATCCTCACAAGATGTTGCATATCGCCAGTGTGGTGGTTCACGAGCGCTCTGGTTTATTACGGCATGACGATCAATGCAGTGAATATGTCTGGCGATCGATATTTTAATTACATGGCAGTGGCTGCAGCAGAAATTCCCGGATACTGGATAGCTGTAGTGCTAATGGCTAGAATCGGCAGGAAGCCTGTTCTTATTGGCGCCTATTGGATATGTGGCGCTTGTCAATTGGGATATATTTTCTTGCCTCAAAGTGAGTTACCTTTCAACCGTTATAGTTCAACCTAAAGATATTTTCATATTGATTCATACAATATTAAGTCTAGCCAACGAAAGTAGAGTCTGGAAAAGTGCGGCAAATTCAAAAATAACACTATGACCATAAAATTAGTATAACAAGCCTGAAATTAGCTATTTCATAAAACAGAAATGAAAATAAAGAAGTTTTAAAGTATGAAATTAGGTTATTTCAGGTCTGACCAATTTGAAACTGCCATACTGATATTTTGTGAATTTGCCGCGCTTTTCCAAACTCTCCTTTCGTTTGCTAGACTCTAGTCATTCGTTTTTATTTGTATTAATCTGTGATTAATGATTGGCTCGATATTTTTTTTTCTTTATGTTCTTTTTTTCTTGAATCTTGTTTTTTTGCAGATATGTTTGCCCTGTCCTTGATGGTGTACCTGACCGGCAAGCTCAGCATAGCAGTCGTGATGATGTCCTTGTACATATACACCTCTGAGATCTACCCCACTCGATACAGACACACTCTATTCGCCTTCTCGTCTATGATCGGACGAATAGGTTCCATGGTTGCTCCACTCACTCCAGCATTTGTGAGGAACTATACTTATTCTCTTTTTTCTTTTAACTAATATCAATAACTGTTTTCTGCGTTTTTATGTCCGCATTTTTTACTTCATCTTTAAAAATCTATTCATCATTTAGAATTTCTCTTTCCTTTGTTTTATTTTTATATAAAATCATTATTTTTTATACTTTCCAGGGTGCAGCGCTTTTTGAAAATTTCCCATCGGCGTTGTTCTGCGGATTGTCCGTACTGTCTGGTGCTTTAGTGCTCCTAGCCCCAGAGACCCTCGGCACCAGGCTCCCTGACACCATGGAGGAGGCTACTGTGATTGGCGAGAAGAAAACTGAGCATCGTGTGTAATTATTTAAGTGGGCAAATCTCATCTCACGATCTGTGTTATTCAGAAAATAGTTATTATACATTGTAGCTGTCATACTATTTCAATCGATTGACAGTGTCAGTTCGTTACACACCTTCTGATGGATTTGAGGAGACCCGTTCTCAGTAGTGGACCGGCGATGGGCTTGATGATTATGGTGTTTTAATTTTTCCAGTTTTACCTGCGATAGACTTTCCATCGATCTATCTATCGATAGAAAGTCTATGTAGGTAAAATAATTCTGCAAACTGATCTGATGCTATATACTTTTTAGTATTTTTCAACAGTTATCAACATTTTGTTTTGGATCAGTTTTAAGTTTCTTAGTAATTAATTATTAATAAAAAATTTTCAAAAGAAAAATAAAACCGACTTCAAAAACGACAAACACTAAAAAGTAAAAAATAACTTTTGTTTAGCTACACGTGTAATGTACCTAGGTATGAAGTTGAGCGAGCATATTAAAACAAAATTAGAAATCCAAGAGTGAAGCTCGCCCGACTTCATACCTAGGTACATTACACGTGTAGCTAAACAAAAGTTATTTTTTACTTTTTAGTGTTTGTCGTTTTTGAAGTCGGTTTTATTTTTCTTTTGAAAATTTTTTATTTCACAATTTTTAGTGGCCCCACTGTACTATAATATGCTGTGCCCAGTTAAAACCCTACTGTTTACTAAGCTATTACACTGATCGCGAGCAATTTGCTCCTATGCATTGAGGAGTTCTGTTCTCCATCTCCGAAGATATTCATCAGATCTTCACCAAATTTATATGGGACCACCTGCACAGTATACCCTTTCAAACAAAAAAAAATTTTCCAAATCGGTCCAGGGGTTTTTGAGTAATCGTGGAACATACATAAAAAATATAAAAAAAATAAAAAAAAAAAAAAAAAAAAAAAAAAGATTCCGACGAATTGAGAACCTCCTCCTTTTTTGGAAGTCGGTTAAAAAAGGATTAATACGTTCAAATATTTTGTAATATAATATTAAGGTGATATGTTAAATAAATTTTTATTTTATCATTATGTTTGTATTCTTTCTACAGCAACAAAGGATCCTGAACCTCAATTTATATGATTGCTATTAGAAGTAAAAGAGTGTAATGTACGTACGTTCCGTATCTTTATAGAAAAATGGAACCCTTACAGAATCACCTCCGTCAAGATCCGTCAAGGGAATCAAAATCTATAGGGTACTTCCCGTTGACTAGAATCACAAGTACTTACAACTACTAATAACAACTAACAATGTCTTATAGTGCAAGTAAAGGGAAAATGCGACAATCGTGAATTTATGGTTAAATCACAGAAATAAAATAAAAATGCGGTTTCTTGTACACGGAACCCTTCGTGTGCGAGTTCGATTCGCTCTTGGCTGGTTTTTTATAACTTTTAAACAAACTCAAGTAAAAATAAAATTGTTTTTGTTTACTCTCTATAAAGTACAATGAATAATAAACAGTGAAATATTGCTCCATTATGAAGATTGCACGAGTCGCGTTACAACATTGTTGAAATAATAATAATTATAGCCATAAATTAGAAAAACTCATTTAATTTTTTATCATTTACATCTTCGATTGTATAGTAGGTATGCTTTTTCCAGGAGCATACTTTTAATAGATTTTTAAACTTTTGTAAAAGCAAGTCTAAAATTGAGTGTGGGATTTTATTATAAAATATTACACTCATTCCCATATTATGAAGACGCTAAAGTGTGCCACCTGAATTATTCTTTGTTTACCTTATTGCTAGCGTAGAGTGAGTCACCTGCGAACCGCTGAAAAACCACGCCATACATGGTATATTATAATGAACCATATAATATTTCTCCACATTTCGTTATAACAATACTGTTTCAATTACAGTTATGATGTTTACACCCACGGGGGTGCAACACATTCCCGCAAGCACATCACTAGTTCAGTGCTAACCGTGCAGTGCGATTCAACACGCATGCGCGCGAAATATTACAAATAGAGTTAAAAAATTATGAAATTAATTATTTGAAAATTATATTTTCATTTATTTCATAAAATATAGTTTTTACTTGCTTAAGTCAAATAATCCAATTTCAGTAATTTCATATTTTAATCACTCTTAATAAATAAATTTTAAAGCCATTAAAAACACTACAACAATTAACATATTATTAGTTAATACACATTTTTTGTTAACTTTAATGTAATAGTGTTGTGTTATTAAATTGTGATGAAGTTTCAAAAGAAGATTTTTGAGCAGGGGATCTTCTTTTAATCAATACTTTTTAAGGTAAAAATTAAATAAAAATAATAATATGAACGTTCAGGCGTTCCTATGTTTTAGGATTAGCGTCTAAGGGTTATAAAAATACTAATTTTTTCCTTTCAAACGCCTACCGAATTGAAAGACTGCATTAAATTAATTCCTACGCAAGTTAGGAAAAGAAAGTTATCCCTTTTGAAAATAATTAATGCTTTTAGAAGGAGAAAATTAGAAGGTCAGGATTTTTTCAGACCCTTAGTTGCTTTTTGCTTAATTTGCTTAAAAGATATATTTCTTCGATTTTATATAAATCGCAGAAATCGCAGTTTGCCCGGCCGGCGGGCGGCGCGGCGCTTTGACCTTCTGCAGTTGGTTTTTAGGATTGCGCACCTCAAAAGGAAAAACGGAACCCTAATAGGATCCCTTTATCTGTCTGTTCGTCTGTCCGTCTGTCGTGTCTGTCTAGAAAACCTATATACTAATATAGGGTAGACGTACTTCTCGTTGTCCTAGAATCATGAAATTTGATAGATAGATAGGTCTTACAGCACAAGTAAAGAAAAAATGTTGTGGTTACATCACAAAAAAATAAAATAAAATGTGTGATGTATGATGTGTGATGAATTGTGAATAAATAATTAGAATTTTCAATTTTCAAAGTAAGATAACTATACCAAGTGAGGTATCATCATTATGAAAGGGTTTTACCTGTAGGTACATTCTAAAACAGATTCTTATTTATTTTAATGCATGATAATTTTTGGTTTATCGTTAAAAATGTCGGAAAAATACCCGTGTACGGAATCCTCGGTGGGCGAGTCTGCCTCGCAGTTGGCAGGTTTTTCACTGGTATCATGATTCCATTGTCAGTTCGCAGGAACAAGGTCGTATGGTCCGCGTATAGTACCTACGTCTCTTACTCATTTCAGCGAGAAGCTATTTGTTTACCTTTTCTTCAAGATAAGGAAAACCGGCCAAGTGCGAGTCAGACTCGCCCACTGAGGGTTCCGTACTCGGGTATTTTTCCAACATTTTGCACGATAAATCAAAAACTATTATACATAAAAATAAACAAATATCTGTTTTAGAATGTACAGGTAAAGCCCTTTCATATGATACCCCACTTGGTATAGTTATCTTACTTTGAAAATCAAAACACATTTTTTTAATGATACATATATATGTAACCACAAATTCGCAATCTTCAGATTTATTCCTGTACTTGTGCTATAAGACCTACCTACCTACCAAACATGATTCTAGATCAACGGGAATTACCCTATAGGCTTCTTGACAGACACGACAGACAGACAGACAGACAGACAACAAAGTGATTCTATAAGGATTCCGTTTTTCCTTTTGAGGTACGGAACCCTAAAAAGCGCCTATAAGCTATAAGTTCTAACTATGTGGAAGGGAGATAGGAGAGGAAGACCAAAGAAAAGGTGGAAGGATTGAGTGAAAGAGGATAATATGTGTGTAAAAGGGGTGGAAAATGCGTTGACGTATGATAGATTAAGTGAGGAGAAGAAAAAGACATGTGCCGACTCCAAATAGTGCGGATCATAAGGTGGAGCCAACAATTGTAACGTGTAATTTTTTTTTTTAATTTTTGATAGAAAAAATAATAATTAATAATTATATTAATTATGTCTGGAGCTGGATGAATGACTAGAGCTAAGAATGATAAACTAGCAACTAAGTGCACCTATAACTGGTTAGCAATAAGCCAGTTATTATTAAACTCATTAAGATTGTGTAGAAGTTATAAATTACCGTGAAATTGAACTCTCACAGCTTCGGCGTTTTGTATAGATAACGAATTTTTTTTTCTCACTTCACTCTGAAAACAAACAATTTTCATTTTAAGGGATCGGACGAGGTACTCGTACCTACAGTAAAATCGTCAATTTTTAGGGTTCTGTGCCTCAAAAGGAAAACGCAACCCTAATAGGATCACTTTGTTGTCTGTCTGACTGTCTGTCTGTCCGTCTGTCCCGTCTACTTCCCGTTGACCATGAAATTTGGCAGGTAGGTAGGTTTTATAGCACAAGTAAAGGAATAAATCTAATAACCGTGAATTTGTGATTATATCACGAATTTGATGCACTAAATCACATATAGATGGCCCAGACCATTATTAACTAGCAGAGTTCTAGATAAAGGAAGGAAGGAAGGTAGGAATATCTTGTACGATGGTACGGAACCTTTTGTGTGCGAGTCCGAGTCACACTTGGCCGATTTTTTAAGTAGGCCAACGTGTTCTATTATTCCATTTAGTATCCAAACGTGATAGATAGCCTTGAGAGCCTTATCGGTCACTTTAGTTTCTTAACGAATCCCTTCGTAGAAGAATAGAGATGGCATATCACACTAATATTATAAAGGCGAAAGTTTGTGTGTATGTGTGTGTGTTTGTATGTTTGTTACTCCTTCACGCAAAACCACTGGACGGATTTGGCTGAAACTCAGAATGGAGATAGATAATATCTTGGATTAGCACATAGGCTACTTTTTATCCCGGAAAATCAAAGTTCCCACGGGGTTTTGAATAATCTAAATTCTCGCGGACGAAGTCGCGGGCGTCAGCTAGTTATTTTAATATGTTTATTGTTTATGTATTTTAATATTCCGAATAATGTGCTCAGGAAATGAACATTTCACGATTTCGTCCCCCCTCCATCTTTTAACCATAGTACCCATGACAGTGTGGAGGTTAGGTACCTTTTGTGTGATAAATAATGTGTCGATGTTACGTGCCTTTCTTTAAGCTATAAATACAATTAAACAATCATATTCTCATTACTTATTCCTCGATTTGTATATGAGAGCAAGAACTAAGAAGACTATGGTCTTTGACGTGTGTATTTACGACATCGATTATTCATCATCAATATGCATACTTCCATACTAATATTATAAATGCGAAAGTGTATCTGTTTATTTGTCTGTCTGTCTCCTAGCTTCTCACGGCCCATCTGTATCACTGATTTACACTGACGAAGGTATAAAGATAGTTCGCATGCTAGAGAAAGACATTGGCTAATTTCGTCCCGGAAAAAGTTGCCTGGGACTTTTAAATTAACCAATTTTGATCAATTTGTAACAGAAATATAGTGGTTGGTTGGATACAAACTTATATTTTGTCTCACAAAATCAAAGAGTTCCCACGGATTCCTTTAAAACCTAAGTAAATCCACGCGAGCCAAGGCGCGGACATCATCTAGTCTAAATAAGATATAAAAGAAACAGGTGATTGACTGACTGACTGACTAACTGACTGAGTGATCTATCAACGCACATTCTCAGACTTCTGGACGGATCGGGCTGTTTGGCATGCAGATAGCTATTATGATTTAAGAGGGCTCTCTCCGTCACTCGTTTCATACAATCGTAGTTCCAATTTCATTTGAATATTAAGCAACCAAAGTCCATGAAATTTTGCAGACATATTCTAGAAACTAATATCTATGTCTGTGGTTTTCCAGATTTCTGTTAAAATATTCGGTTTCAAAGTTACGCGGTCTTAAAAATTTTCATACAAATCTTTGAGCCCCTGTAATTTTAAAACTACATATTTTTAGAAAAATCTAAAACACCACAGACACAGATATTAGTTTCTAGAATATTTCTGCAAAATTTCATGGACTTTGGTTGCTTAATATTCAAATGAAATTGGAACTACGATTGTATGAAACGAGTGACGGAGAGAGCCCTGTTAAACATCCGTTAAGGATTTTTGAGAATTCAAACCCTAAGGGGGTAAAATAGGGGTTTGCAATCCGTGTAGTCCACGCGGACGCAGTCGCGAGCATAAGTTAGTTAATGATAAAATCATATGATTTTGTGGGCATCTCGTTAGATCAGCGTGTTTAATTGGATTTAATGAGAAGTTAGTTAACTTTTACTTTATCACTGAAATAGTATCAGTTATATAATAGTCGTAAAAATCATATTATTGTCTATTGGATGCAATATTGTTTATAATACAATTAATGTCATAGTAATTGATTAATCCATTAAAATAATTAGGCACACTTAAAAGTACTTACATCATTAGTTATTTTAAATGAGGATAAGTCGAGACGCTACATTATACAATGTTTTTCATTTTTATTATGTTTATGTGGCGCTCCAAAAGCAACGATTTTATTAATCCCCGATCCAAAAAGAGGGGTGTTATAATTTTGATGTGTGTATCTGTGTATCTGTCTGTGGCATCGTAGCTCCTAAACTAATGAACCGGTTTTAATTTAGTTTTTTTTGTTTGAAAGGTGGCTTGATCGAGAGTGTTCTTGGCTATAATCCAAGAAAATCGGTGCAGCCGTTTGAAAGTTATCAGCTCTTTTCTAGTTACTGTAACCTTCGCTTGTCGGGGGTGTTATAAATTTTAAATTTACACTTGTGGTTTTATTAATACCTAGTGTGATGCCAGTACGCACTTGGCCAGTGTGGTGGACTTAATGGCCAAACTCAATCTGAAAGGAGACCTTGAATCTGATGATAATGATAGTTTAATTCCATAAAAGAAAAGTTATTTTAATAGAGATAATAAGCACAATGTTCATTACATAAAATATGTACCTAATAAAATTAATTATTAGTTATTTGGCGGGGTGCAGTGTTGTGTACGAGTCGTAATATTATGCGCGTGCGCAAGCAAGTAGGGATTATTATTATAGGTACATAGGATATCTCTACATAGTAGATATAAACAAAGTCACTTCTCGCCGTCTGTCTCTCTGTACGCTCAGATCTTTAAAACTACGCAACGGATTTAAATGCAGTTTTCACCAATATAATATTATGTATAGAATGATCCAAGAGCACGGTTTATATTATGTTGAAATATGACGATAAAAGTTCATAATGTCAGAAGAAATCAAGTCAAGAGCTTTCGAAAACGCTGTCTTATTATTTTAGAGAGAGAACCTAATTTTCGAGAGATTTTGAAATGTAACAAAATATCCACCCTGAAACCGCATTTAGTAGTATTAGCAATAGCAACCGCGCGAAGCTGGGGCACAACGCTAGTATACCTACAAGATAAACTACTTACTACAATGTTTAGTGGCAGAGATATAGAAACTTTACACCGACGAGAGAGAGTGAATTTCTATTAATAGGAAGGGTCGGTGATCTTTTATCAAATAGCCAATAGGTAACACCTACTCGTATCTATACTAATTACTATTAGTGCTAATATGTAACTAGGTACTAATTCAGGATTTATTAGCCCAAAAGAAATTGTAAGGGGCATAAGTTCGAACTTCGAACACAGCCACCATCATCTGAAGGATCAGCACACTACTGAGAACGGGACCCTTTCAGAAAGAGAAGGCGTTAGGCCATAAACTACCACGCTGGTTAAATACAGATTACAAGGTTTCACATACCTATGAGAAAATTAGGCAGAATTCACAGGCAAGCAGGTTTCCTCAAGATGTTTTTTTTCACCTGTAAAGCAGACACACGACAGACAGACAGACAGATAGACAGACAGGCAACGAAGGATCCTTAAGGGATTTCTTTTTTCCTAATTTTTAGGGTTCTCTATCTACCTAAGGAACCCTAAAATTTATAATTTTATAATTTGTTTAGCGTGTTGGTGACGTGATCTTGAAGTTGCCCAAAACGACTCAGAAGTTTTGACTTCAATAACAATAAAGAGAATGTAAAAAATGTTTGCGCAAGACGTGTGAAGACATCGCCAATTAATAGTTATATATTATTTACCTACCTAATTTTGCCTGGACAAACAAATAACTAGGATCGCTGATCCACTTTTAATATCGTGGTTGGCCTATTGAACCCACTGCCCTTTGTCAAGTCTGTTTACTTACTGAGTTATGAGCACTTGTTTAAACTTAGTACGTTAGCCCACCTCCAAAAGTTAAATTATACAGAGATCATGTGAGATTATTTTGGAGTTCAGATTCTGAAAATCCGGAGCGCTATCAATAGTCACTACCCATAATATTACAAATAAGTATGCGAAAGTTTGTTTATTGTTGGTTTGTCCTTCAGTCAGGCCGCAAACTGCCTCCACCGTCTGTCCGTTTGTGTGACTGTATCTCGTGACCCATAATAACAGTAGAGTTGTCCCAGAATGTGTATTTCAATTGCCTCTATAACAAAGATAATAAATCAAAATGGCGGCAATGAAGATTAAAAAAAATGAAGTCTTAGGTATTTCTTGGTATGGTACGGAACCCTTCGTGTGTAAAGCCAACACGCACTTGACGGTTGTTTGAAATACCATTCCATAGAAAAGATTCACGAAACATCGAAAAAAGTAATTATTTCAAAATGTGCAGCTAAATTAATTGCGAAGGTGTAATGAAAGTTTAATTCTTGTTTGATAAGACTTTAGTGTAATGAATCTCTAATATTCTCTAATATTATGTAGAGCGCCGTACTTAATGTTATTAATATTGTTTTATCAAATTCTTAACGGAAATTATTTTTTTGACACGCAGTTTTTGTTAAATGAGCGTACAACCGTGACTTTGACTCTGTGTAAATGTTATGTATTTTGTACTTCATACAATTAAACTGTATCAAAATATAAGTACTAAGGTATATTTTGGTCATGTACAGTCAGCAACAAAGTTGCACACATCCATATTCTAGAATGTAGTCGATTGTACTGGCGGGATTTGTTGCTAGCTTTGTTGCTGACTGTACCTACCTGTAAGATTAACCCACCAAAAACATTTCATGTAAAATATTGCCAAGACTCACAAGTTCATAATGCTTTCACTGTTAAAAAGTTATGAGATCTCTAGTAGAGCCAAGCCCCTAGCTGAGCTTAGAATTTCGCTGCCCATGGGACCTATCCCAAGTCCAAAGTATATAGCTCTTAAATGCTCTTAAGTATATCACATTTATAACAATAAAGAACAAATAACTCTACTTACAAGCTCTGATTTTACAAACCCTAAATCTTGGTTAAAAAAGGACGGCTTGGCCGTTTAATGTTCGTGGTACTTTTATCTGATATGATATTTAAGCCCGGAATAGCTTGTGCGACAATCATGAAGTATAATACAAATTAGTAATTGTCGAACAAACTATTCCTTATGACCTTAATATAATATGTTATGTCATGTAATAGTTTTACGAACATTAAACGGCCAAGCCGTACTTTTTTAACCAAGATTTAGGGTTTGTAGAATCAGAGCTTGTAAGTAGAGTTATTTGTTCTTTATTGTTATAAATGTGATATACTTAAGAGCATTTAAGAGCTATATACTTTGGACTTGGGATAGGTCCCATGGGCAGCGAAATTCTAAGCTCAGCTAGGGGCTTGGCTCTACTAGAGATCTCATAACTTTTTAACAGTGAAAGCATTATGAACTTGTGAGTCTTGGCAATATTTTACATGAAATGTTTTTGGTGGGATTTCATTTCTTTTTGGCAGGTGCCCTAGATTTTTTTTTTTGGATCTATTTTTTGTAGGTACCTACATCATTTTCATGGCCCGCTCTCTATCGTTACCTCTTTTTTTAAAAGCTTTTATTCCACTTGCAATGTATGTAACTATGTTTGTTTGAGTGGAATCTTGCAACTCAATTTTAAAGCAGATATATCAAATTTTAGTCTTTTAGGACTTCAGGAAACACATTTTTTAAATGTACAGACTGGGAAAAGTTTATTTTCCTGTTGTTTGAATGAAATCCCTAGCCTACATAACAAATTTCAGTCTTCTAGGACTTAGGGAAGTACTTTAGAACTTTTGACTAAAGGGGTTTTGAATGGCAATAAATCTGAAACCGTAACAGGTAGACAATTGATACTTGGTAAGTTTGATAAGTCTGTCAAGGACATATTATCCTGAAAATATCAGCATTCTTAGCGATAGACTTTATAAATAATTTGCTTCCCCCATACGTGGGAGTGGAGGGGGAAAATTTTGAATTTCTTAATTTTCCTGTAGTTTGTATGCAATTTATAGTGTACACACCAAATTTCAGTCTTCTAGGACTTCGGGAAGTACCCTAGAATTACAGACTAGAAGTTTTGACTGTCAATAAATCTGAAACTATAAAAGCTAGACAATTGATACTCAATGCGTTTAATAAATCTGCCAAGGACATCTTATCCTGAAAATATCAGCATTCTAGCGACAGAATTTACAGATTTGCTTCACCCTTAAGAGGCGTAGAGGGGGGGCATTTCCAATTTCTTAATTTTCCTGTAGTTTGTAGTCAATTTCTAGTCTACATACCAAAATTCAGTCTTCTAGGACTTCGGGAAGTACCTTAGAGGTTTTGAGTAGAGGTTTTGATGATCATCAGTGAGGGACGAAATCGGCGTATTTTAGGTATCAATAAATCTGTAACCATAAAAGCTAGATATTTGATACTTGGTATATTTGGTAAATTTGGTGAGGACACTTTATACTGAAAATTTCAGCTTTCTAGCGTCATCCAGACCGAAGTTATGACGGGTCGAAAAAACGGCGAAACACTTCGAGAAAAAGGTACGTAGCGCCCCGGCCGCCGTTTGGCTCGTCTTGGCGGGGGCACTGCCGTGCCCCCTGATTTCCTAGAAAATGGGACCCGTCCGTCATTCAGTCTGTACTCTATGCTTACTAATATTGAAGTAATCTTCGAAACTAAGGAATCAATTATTGTAAACTAGAGGATGCCCGCGACTTCGTCCGCGTGGATGTAGGTTTTTGGAAATCCCGTGGGAACTGTTTGGTTTTCCGGGATAAAAAGTTGTCTATGTCAAAAACATGGACGCAAGCTATCTCGGTACCAAACAGACAAATCGGTTAAGCGGATTGGTCTATAGGAATCGTGGGGACTCTTTGATTTTCCGGGATAAAAAGTAGCCTATGTCCGTCCCCGGGATATAAGCTAATTCTGTACCAAATTTCGTTAGAATCGGTTAAACTTTTGGGCCGTGAAAAGGTAACAGACAGACACACTTTCGCATTTATAATATTAGTATGGATTCTTTCACTGATAGACAGAGCTACATCGACACCTGCAAGGAAAAACATCGTAACTCACTTTTAAGATTTTTTAAGACTCACTCTACAGTCTACTGTAAAGTAACAAAAATCAGACGTTTATATCCAAGTGTATTAACATTATAATACTCGCTCAAAGTTGCGGGCAAAAGCTAACAAAGTCATATAAAGAATAAACCTACATGCAGAATTGCAAGTTACTTACGTTGATTTATTATAACTTAGTTATGACGTCGCTACACATTCCGGACGGTAATCCTAACATAGTTACAAAAATTTAAATGAACATAATATAATTGATCATAATAATAAAATAAAACTAATAAAACAATACTAAATTTACATAACTACGTATACTTATATTCATTTTAAAATAACAAAACTGATATATTTTATGCATTTTAATAATAACTAGCAGACCGTCCTCGATTTCGTTCGAGTGGCATTTCTTATTAGGGGTTTACATTATAAGAAAAACCGCCTAAGTGCGAATCGAACTCACATATGAAGGGTTCCGCAGCATTGTACAAGACGTCTCAAATAAGTATACTTAGTAAAAATTTGCGAGTTAACGGACAGCGCCTTCTAGATGTAAACTAATTTGGGCGGAAACACCAATCGTTAATTTTTTTTGTGTTGTAGCACACGGTTTTCGGTTTTTTCCTTTATTTGTGCGGAAATCCGACAACTGTGAATTTGTGGTTAAAAATCCCAAAGAAAAGTGTTAGGTAGCAGCTCTGACTCGCATTTGACTGGGGTTACTTTTTTGGATGTTGGTTAAAAATACAATAATAGCTCTTTGTAGGAAATTCATTTTCTATGCAATATCCGTTGTTTATACAAATGAAACCGATGCGAAGGCGCGAACAATTCTTGTTTTGTAAACATTTCGATAGCGCGAGTCAGGCCGCATGCGTACCATGTGATCGCACTGCAAATCTATGGCCAAGATCTATACAGCGTACTTTGACTTTGCTCAGGGCTAAGACTGTTAAAATGAGATAGCGTTATATCGCCGACATAAATCTGTCTCGTTTTAACCGAAACTTAAGTCTAAGCGAAGTCAAAGTATGCTCTATATACCTATGGGTAAAGCGTCTGCTGTCGCGCAGCTGCCTTGCGCAGCATAGTACAGATTTTGCAGGGCAGGACAGTTGTAAAGTCTGTCTTTCGTTTTAGCTCTCTGATCTCTGACCTACCTACCTCCCTTTGGTTATGTTCGTACATTATTATCTTATCTCTAAAATCCCAAAAAAATAAGAGAAGACATAGGTACGTTAAAATAAAAATTAAATAGATAATACGTAATAATGCTAAGTATCCTGCTCCGTAGAGATACAGTCAATTCACTGTATACAGATCTTTTATGGTTAAATTGATAGTTAGGTACAATTACAATTATTTCATGATAAAGTAATGTGCTCCGTGCACTACAGTCACAGAATAGATGGCACTGGTCAAGTGCGAGCCAGGCCTCGCTCTTTTAGGGTTTCGTACATATTTTGGGTGTATGAAATATTTCTTTTTCGAGCTAGAATATCGCAGTTGTAAACCGTGAAAGAAAACCCCAAAAAATGTTCGTTTGTTTTGGTCACAGCTTAGTTACAGACTATTTCATGTTTTTGAGATAGCCTCCGTCAAAAAATGGTCTAAAACTGACAACTTTGATAAAAAAAATTAAAATTATTCGTACTTAGATCCAATGAACTCTACACAATGATACCCCCATGCTAAGGTGAGAAAAAAAAGTCCAGCTCCTTTTTCACCATCAATCCTGAAAAATAATTTAATTGTTTGTAATTCAATTTTGGTTTTGGGTCAACGTTTTACACCAAATACCTTTCAGGTTTGTAACTCATTAATTCGTCTACGAGCTAGAGACCTGTGACACGCGGACAGACGGACATTTGCGTACGGAACCCTAAAAATAACAATATTACTTACTAGTACTGTGTTTAGCTAGGTAATAGTCATTCATCATACTTTCTTTAGAATTGCTTACTCACTGTTTACTGTCTGTATTGTTTCACCCTATCATTTTAAGTTATTTTATTGTTTGTATGATTTTGCTTCATAAACTACCTACCTACCTATAATTATCCTTATGAAGGATATGGAACGCCCTTTCGGCATCATATCGCTCCAATTTTAATATGGGTACCTTCAAGTCAACAGTGAATAGGCATCTTCTAGGCAAGCGCGCTTCATCTTAGGCTGCATCATCACTTGCCAGAATGTCTGATTGCAGCCAAGCGCTAGTCTATAAATTAAAAAAAAAAACGATTATGAAAATTCTTTCACTGATAGAGCTGTATTATCTCCAAGTGTCATACTCTATTCACTAAAAGAAGTTAGCAACTCTCTCTGTTACGCAATCCAGTACAAATGACAGAGACGAAAATATCAGTTGGCGTTTACCATTTTGAGTCACCAACCGATCACAATAATTATATGTTTTGAAAAAACATTCGAAATTCAATTCGAGAACATAGTTTCTTATGTGACTCGATGGTGACTCAAAATGGTTAGCGCCTACTGAGATTTTTGTCTCTGTCATTTGAATGGTAGGTAATAGAGAGAGCGCTATCGTAACTTCTCTCCGTGGATAGAGTACAGGCACAGAGTACAGGCTATGAATTATATCACGCCGACAAAAGCTGGTAACATTAAAACAACTTCACCTACATATTCAAATAAATGAATAATATAATCTACCAAGCGCTACATTTTATTCATGAAATATAATGATACGTATTATTTTAAGGTGCTTATTAGTTTTTTCATTTTGATAGATTTATCACTCACGCTCTTTAGAGCGTGGATTTTAATCGCATCTAAAATAGGTTTATTTTAGTTAACAGCATGTAACTTTGAAATAGTTTAGATCTTAATTAACAGGGCTCTCTCCGTCACTCGCTTCATACAATCGTAGTTGCAATTTAATTTGAATATTAAGCAACCAAAGTCCATGAAATTTTGCAGATTTTGTGGTGTTTTGGATTTTTCTAAAAATAATAAGTATGTAGTTTTAAAATTATAGGGGCTCAATGATCTGTATGTAAAATTTTAAGACCGTGTAACTTTGAAACCGAATATTTTAACAGAAATCTGGAAAACCACAGACATAAATATTAGTTTCTATAATATGTCTGCAAAATTTCATTTACTTTGGTTGCTTAATATTCAAATGAAATTGGAACTACGTTTGTATGAAGCAAGTGACGGAGAGACTCCTCTTAAAGCTAAATAATAAAAGTCTTCTAAGGACATTTCCGTCAGGCGTTGATGTGGATCCAGTTATTTAAAACATACATACCAACATGTTTAATTAATAATTAATTTTTAATATTCAGCTACGTTATACCTATTAGGTACATAATTATCTAACGACTATGACTTACCTTATTAAAATATATGAAAAACTAGTCGATGCCCGCGACTTCGCCCGCGTTGATTTAGGTTTTTTGAAATCCCGTGGGAACTCTTTGATTTTCCGTGATAAAAAGTAGCCTACGCGCTAATCCACGATATTATCTATTTCCATTCCAAACAGCCGAATTCGTCAAGTAGTTTTTGCGTGAAGGAGTAACAAAAATACACACACACACACACACATACACACAAACTTTCGCCTTTATAATATTAGTGTGATAATCTAATAAATGATTAAATACACATGTTACAAAATGGTCAATAGGTACAACATGAAATAGTCATGGTAGGTATAATTATTGTGACCCTATTCAAAATCCTATTTTCTATTAATTTTGTAAATCAGCGATTTATCCTTTGCATTTTGAAAACATTAAAACTACTGACGTACCTAGGTACGTACGTACCTACATCGTCAAAGAGAGTTACTAGGTAATTATTATTACTTTGAATACCACTATTCAATATAAGTACATAGTCTTAAAATTATTCTCAAACACTTGTGACAACATTATTCTGAAATAATGGTTCACAGAAAAGTATTGTCAACACACCGAAAGAGTATTAAAATGTGACGCATTACTAACAAGTACCTTTACTAATTCTATATGAAGCTGTGCCTAGTGGTTAGGACGTCCGCCTCCCATTCGGAGGTCGGGGGTTCGATCCCCGGGAACGCACCTCTAACGTTTCGGAGTTGACAGCGATCTCACCTGGTGGTAAGTGATGATGCAGTCTAAGATGAAGCGGGCTAACTTGGATGGGAGTTTCATTAAACCCATACTGATCGGTTTCTACCCGGTATCGTACCAGAACGCTATCACTTGGCGGCACGGCTTTGCCGGTGCAAGTTATTCAATAGCATGTGATTCATTCACACAATAGCCATCTTGTATAAGTCGTTATGTATTGGCTACTAGTTACGTTTCAATCGAGTTTGAAATCAAAAAATGATGAAATCTCTTTTTGAGTGTTAGTTTACCATTGATATTACTAGTGCATTGATGTTTTATTTCACTTGTGCTGTAATTAACCATTTATGTGACTCGTGATATAATGTCACGGTGACTGTAATAAAAAAACCGGCGAGGTGAGAGACAGACTCACACACCGAGGGTTCCGCGCTCGGGTATTTTTTCGACATTTTGCACGATAAATCAAAAACTATTATCCATAAAAATATTTTTTTTTTTTTTTAGAATGTACAGGGAAAGCCCATTCATATAATACCCCACTTGGTATAGTTATCATACTTTAAAAATTGAAAATACTTACTAATTATTTGTTCATGAACAGAATTTAATTTTTTGTGATGTAACCACAAATTACCGGTTTTCGGACTTTTTCCTTCATTCGTGTAATCCGAACTTGGCCAACGTTCACATTCTGAAAGGATACCTGTTCTCAGTAGTGGACTGGTAATGGGACAAAACGATGATGATGATAATGATACCGCTGAAAAAATACATTGTTCACCAAAACAATGTAAATAGTTTAAAATTGAAAAGTATGTATGTCAGCTCATTTCATGTAAATACTCGTAACATAAAACCATGTCACAGCTTTGCCATTGTATTTTTGGTAAATTCCCTCAGTACAATATAGACGCGGTTAATTTATACAATTTTTAATTATAACAAACATTAAAATAAATATTTTCAATTTTTAGGTATTGTAAGATATTGAAACAATAATAATATTATGGTTTATCGTTAAAATAATAGGTGAATAACATTTTCATGGTAATTACTCCAATGGGATACTCCCTTGTTTCAGTATTGCATCCGATCAGATTATTATCTATACTAATATTTTAAAGAGGTTGTAAGTTTGTTTGATTGTTTGTAGGAAGTAACCTCAGGAACTACAAAACCGATTTTGAAAATTCTTTCGTCAGTAGAAAGCTACATTATTCCTGAGTGAAATAGGTTTTATTTCATTTTCGCGGTTAAATATAACAAATTTTTCGATATAACAAGTGTAAATTTAAAATTTATAACACGCCCGATAAGTGAAGGTTACAGTAATAAGTAGAAAAGAGCTGATAACTTTCAAACGGCTGAACCGATTTTCTTTGATTATAGCTAAGAACACTCTCGATCAAGCCACCTTTCAGGCAAAAAAAAACTAAATTAAAATCGGTTGACCAGTTTAGGAGCTACGATTTCACAGACAAATACACAGATACACACGTCAAACTTATAACACCCCTTTTTGGGTCGGGGATTAAAAACACATTGCTAAGAACAAAATAGGAAAACTTCTGATCTGCATTTTTTTTTTTTCAAATAAAATATGAATGAAGATAACCTAATTAATGTGTTACTTAAGTTACATAACTTTCGCCGGGTCATTACCTCACCACAAATGACAATGTGGTAACTGTTATCAGTAAGAGACAAAGCGATTAAACACTTTCATCAGTAAATGTTCTCTCATGACGGATTAGATCAATAACGGTACTTGGTCCGAAAACACGGGCTTTGGCAGTGCAGCCTAGCTCTAGATCTAAGTACTGGAAAAATATACCGGCCATTTTAGGCAGAAAAATCTAAAAATAAGAGAAGAAAAAGCCAGTTCCACATTCAAATCTACGTATAAAGAACGTGAGTTATATTGTTTAATCCCTAGAATAAACAAAACCTTTGAAAGAGCCACCCCTACATGGCTCTTTCAAAATCAATGGTTTAATCAATGTTGATTAATAAAAGTGCGAGTCAGACTCGCGCACTGAGGGTTCCGTACTCGGGTATTTTTTGCAACATTTTGCACGATAAATCAAACATAAAAACTATCATACATAAAAATAAATAAAAATCTGTTTTAGAATGTATACGTAAATCCCTTTCATATGATACCCCACTTGGTATAGTTACCTTACTTTGAAAATTGAAACGCGTTTTAATTTTTTTAAATGATGTAACCACAAATTCGCGGTTTTCAGATTTATTCCTGTACTTGTGCTATAAGACCTACCTAACCTGCCAAATTTCATGATTCTAGGTCAACAAAAAGTACCCTATAGGTTTCTTGACAGACAGACAGACAGACAACAAAGTGATCCTATAAGGGTTCCTTTTGAGGTACGGAACCCTAAAAACCTACTTCAACTATAAAAGAATTAAATGTTTTTGAATATTCAATGATTACGAGTGACATTGAGAAATTCCATTCCCTATTTTGAAGAAATTCGTCGGATATTTTGAAAAGGCATACATTATCTGTGATTGATCACCACCGTGATCATAGCATCGCTGGTCCACTACTGAACACAGATTTCCTCTAAGAATGAGAAGGGTGTAGGCCAAAGCTTCTCACTGCGCTGGCCCTGTGCGGATTGGCAGAATTCACACACATAATTAGGGAAAACTCTCAGGTATTTAGGTTTCCTCACGATGTCTTCCTTGACCGTTGAGGCAAGACGCACATAACGATAAGAAACGGAAAAGTCCCAGGATCAAGCCCCCTACCTCCGAAATAGAAATTGGACGTCTTAACTACTAGGCTATCGCGGCTCTCATTATTCTATCACCATCTTGTTTCAGATATATTATTTAACTAGAGGATGCCCGCGACTTCATCCGCGTGGATTTAGGTTTATAAAGATCCCGTGGGAACTGTTTGATTTTCCGGGATAAAAATTTGCCTATGTCAATTACAGAGACGCACGCTGCCTCGGTACCTTTCATACAAATGGGTTAAGCGGATGGGTTTCTGGGAATCCCGTGGAAACTCTTTGATTTTCCGGTATAATTCCGTCCCCGGGATGAAAGCTAAACCTGTACCAAACGTCAGAATCCGTTAAACTGTTGGGCCGTGAAAAGGTACCAGACAGACAGTCAGACACACTTTCGTATTTATAATATTAGTAAGGATATATATAATAAAGAACATATAATATTATATTCTTTGTTTCAGATGCGAGAGTCGTAAAACAAAACAAAACGACAGAATCCATTACTGTTGAAAATTAATGAATAAAGTAAGTTGATTAACTCCGGTATTATGTTATGTTAAATGAAACAATACAACGTTTAAAGATATCGTCATCTAATCGACTATACAAAACGATCATGCCTTCAGTTTGTAAACTACCTAATCTGTAATAAACTAATTGTAAATTATTTTGCACACTAATTTTAGTTTTAAAACAATATTATTATTAAGATAAATTGTACTGATGGTTTAAATCGTTTTTTTATTATGGACATATTATTCACAACAATTATAAAGTAAATCATTTGAAACTTATTGTATGGGGTTTAAAAGTCTGTTTTGTTTAATCTCAGATAAGAATAATTGCTAGTACCTATAGTAAAACTTAGGTAAAATGAATACAATTCACATGGAGAACTCTAGCAAAAACTTAGGGCTATAATTACACTACCTAAACACAATCCAATACCAATAATCATTTGCCTTATCTTGTAGTTTTAATGATTTAGTATTTTTCAAACCATCAATGTATAGCGTGCAAAACTCGGGTCAATGCCCCACCTACGACGCGGCATTGACTTCGAGTGACCTATTTACGGAACGCTCATTGACCTCTAGTGTGAGTCAAATGTTTTATTTGCAGTACATTGTGAACTTTTAGTAAATACAGGTTTTTTTTTTCGCTTGTAGTATTGTATCAGTACTATCACTTGTCTTTGTTTTTGCTAGCGTCCTACTTACACTCTGTATACAATCTCATCACTCTATTTACCTCAGATGTCGGGCTCAGCGCCAGCGTCGGAGCGCGAGGGGCAGTTCAACCTGGACGGCATCCTCAGCGAGCTGGGCAGCTACGGCAAGTACCAGCTGCTGCTGCTACTGCTGCTGGCCTTCCGCGACTCCTTCCTCAGCATGTGCAACTTCAACTACGTCTTCACTGCTGCTGAGGTGCCTTTCAGGTAACGACATTTTTTGCATAGAACCAAGCGTTACCGAAGTAACATTCATGATACGCAAGGAACGACAAGCTTAATTCACTATAAACAGCCAAAATAGGCAAATCTGTATTGTATGACATGCAGTATAAGATGTACACAACCCTCCCACTACTAAACATGCAGGAAAAGCTAGCAATCAACACAAACCACCTCAACCCCACCACACCACACATAATCACCCAAAACACACTCTACGTATGTTTCATTCCAACATCGAGGCAAGCGTGCCGGTGCAGCTAAAGATGTCAATATATCTACCTATAGTATAACTACTATAACATTATTTATAGAGGAATTATTTTGTAATCGATAAACTCTAAAACTACTGAACCGATTGTGATAATCCTTTCACCATTCGAAAGCTACTTTAGCTAGAAGTAACGTAGGCTATTATAATATACTATGTATATGTCGGTACTCGGTAGGTTATCCGAGTGAAGCCGGGCGGAGTTATAGCTAGAGTGTTATTTTATCTTAGAATTTTGCTTTGATTCGCTGTCAATAAATAGAATAGAATTGAATATATTTTTATTCAAATAAACTTTTACAAGTGCTTTTGAATCGTCAAAATAATTTTCCACTGATTCGGAATGCCGTTTACTACCGAGAGGAATGAACCGATTGTGAATCGACGCTTAAGATGAATTTTACAAAAAAAAAATAGGCTTAGTGCTCACACCATTGATGCCGAAACCACCCTTTACATGCTGAATAAAATTTCATGCTCTACCTACGCGGTTTAAGCTATGCTGAGGAATTTTATTAAGTAGATTTAATTAAAGTATTACTTAGCTAAATCTTTAAAGCAATTTAGTTACTAATTACATTTTTACGATTCCTTCCGATAATATATTCACACGTGTAAAATTAATTTAAATGATTCTAGTGATGCTCTGCTATTTTTAACCCCCGACCCAAAAAGAGGGGTGTTACAAGTTTTACGTGTGTATTTGTGTATCAGTCTGTGGCATCGTAGCTCCTAAACCAATGTACCGATTTTAATTTAGTTTTTTGTTTGAAAGAGAGTGCTTTTAGCTATAAGAACTTCATCGAAAAGGTCGGGGGTTCTTAAAATTTTGAGTTATGATTATATTAATTTTGAGTATATTTTATGACTGTCATGACAACAAAGTGATCCTATAAAGGTTCCGTTTTTCCTTTTGAGGTATGGAACCCTAAAAAAGCGATTGACTGATTGAATATTTTACGTTTACAGATGCGAGGTTCCAGAATGCGAGTCGCCAGTGATAAGCTTCAACGAGTCATGGAGCAGTCTGGCGGCCATCAACGCGACGTGCCAGCGTGCCGTGCTGTACCCCGCCATCAACGGCACGACGCCTCTGACGTGTATGCCGGACATGTTCCGTGCGAACAGGACAGTGGCGTGCGACCGGGTCGTGTACGAGGATTACAACAGTATTGTGGCAGAAGTAAGTCTTTTACCCCGATACAAGTTAGCCCTTTGCATGCGATCTCACTTGGTGGTAAGTGATGATGAAACGAGATACTTTGAAAGGAAGGAGGGGTTGGAAGGGGTATAGCATACCTCTTATCGGTTTCTTTCTACACGGCATCGTACGAGTACGCTTAACCGTTTGGTGGCATTGATTCGCCGGTAAGGTGGTAAGGTGGCGTGGGAACTCTTATTTTCCGGGATAAAAATAGCCTGTGTGTTAATCCAGGGGTATAATCTATCTCAATTTTAAATTTCAGCCAAATCCGTCCAGCAGACAGAGTAACAAACATACACACATACAAACTTTCGTCTTTATAATATTAGCATGAAGTGTGATAGTGGATGCCCATCGATTGATAATGATGATGGGCCAGAACTGTACAAACATTACCATTGTGTGTAATTGCCACGGACAATGCGACCCCTATGGTTACCGGCATAGTGATTGCGACCGTGACACTGCGGTCATTACACGCGTGTGCGCGTGACATAATGACAGCAGCTCGTGAGGCCATCGTTACTATTGTCATGCTACGTAGTGGTCATTGTCAAGGCCTACTGCCTGCTGGTTCATTGTCAAACATAAATGTGACGTAAACGGACGAAATATTATAAAGGAGAAAGTTTGTATGTGTGTGTGTGTATGTTTGTTACTCTTTCACGCAAAAACTATTAGACGAATTGGGCTGAAATTTAGAATGGAGATAGATTATACCCTGGATTAGCACATAGGCTACTTTTTATCCCGGAAAATCAAAGAGTTCCCACGGGATTATTCAAAAACCTACATCCACGCGAACGAAGTCGCGGGTATCAGCTAGTCAAACATAAATGTGACGTAAACGGACGAAATATTATAAAGGAGAAAGTTTGTATGTGTGTGTGTGTGTGTGTGTGTGTGTGTGTGTGTGTGTGTGTGTGTGTGTGTGTGTGTTTGTTACTCCTTCACGCAAAAACTATTGGACGAATTGGGCTGAAATTTAGAATGGAGATAGATTATACCCTGGATTAGCACATAGGCTACTTTTTATCCCGGAAAATCAAAAAGTTCCCACGGGATTTTTAAAACCCTACATCCACGCGAATGAAGTCGCGGGCATCAGCTAGTATAGATAGTAGCTATGCTTGGAATTTATCTACATAATCAAATCAGAAATGAGGAGATCCGTTGAAGAGCCAAAGCTCAGCCGTCGTTCAATAATAATCAAGTTGTCATTACTAGCATCTGATAATGATAAATCGTCGAAATCTTATTGCAAAAAAAAATCTTACTCATATGCGTTGTACCTATGGGTTAAATGTGTTAAATTTTTGTTTTTGTAACAACACCGTCGACGTGTATGTCGCGTATAGCACGTTTTGATACATTCTCTACTTTCTGAACTGATGCCAAATTCACTTCAGTGCAGACTTCACTTGCTACATGTAAATCAGCCCTTAATACCTAATCGATTCGACGCATCACGACACATGCTTGTGGGGACACGAACACGATCATGTATTTTCCGTTTAAATTAAATCACTAATATACGTAAACGTAATTTTATTATCATCCATACTATTAGAATAATACGAAATACGAAAGTGTGTCTGTCTGTCTGCTAGCTTTTCACGGCCCAAAGTTTAACTGAATTTGTACAGAGTTAGCCAGCATCCCGGGAAAGGACATAAGGCTACTTTTTATCCCGGAAAATCAAAAAATTCCCACGGGATTTTTAAAAACGAAATCCACGCCGACAAAGTCATCTAGTAATTTATAATTTCACTATACTTTATACTTATTTTAAGCTGATAGCCTAGTGATTTGACGTCGCGTCGGACTCCTTTTCGGAAAGTCGGCCTTCGTAAGGGCAACTTCGTACACCTCTAAAATTCAAAATATTTTTATTCAATTAAACTTTTACAAGTACTTTTGAATTTTGAATCGTCAAATGCATCTACTACTGTTTCGGAATGACTTTCTTACCAAGAAGAACCAGCAAGAAACTTGGCGGTTGCTCCTTTCAAAGATTTGATATATACAATTATACTAGTCATGAATAAAAGTAATTGAAGTCCCGCGCATTGCTTTTATCATTTACATAATCTTCGATTGTGTAATATACTTTTTTTGGGAGCACACATTCCACTATAAGTACTTAATATAATGGAATTAAGAACACTACATAAGTACATAAAACCATGATAAAAACCTTAAGTAACTGGAGTATACTCCGTGTTTTGAACCGTGTTAAAAGTAATCCAAGTCAAATTTCAGCTCTTTAGATTTCCATTTCCGTGAGATACTGCGTTTTGTGGCCTTATTTATTAGAATCAGAATCAAACAATATTTTCGTCTGTTGTTTTTCAGTTCGACTTGGGCTGCCAGCCGTGGAAAAGGACTCTGATCGGGACTGTTCACAACCTTGGCCTGCTGTTTTCCTTCATTGTATCTGGCTTCATTTCAGACAGGTAGATAATTATCATCATCATCGTGATTAACCCATAGCCGCCCTACTGAGTACAGGTAAACCTAGGTACTGAGTACAGGTAAGCCCTTCTCAGAATGAGAAGGGGTTTGGCCAAAGAATTCACACACCTTTGAGAACATTATGGAGAATTCTAAGGCATGCTGGTTTCCTCACTATGTTTTCCTTCACTGTTGAAGCATAATTGCTTAAAAGGCGCATAACAAGTAAATTCTTTCAAAGCATTGTCTCTCTACTTGTCACTAACTATTCATATATTATCATCAATTCCTTTTGCTCTGTAGAGTATTGTTTTGAATAAACGAATGCCCATGTTTATGCGCTAGATATGGGCGCAAGGTGATCATCGTGGGCACGCCCCTGATGGTGGGCGTGGCTGGACTGCTGAAGTCTGTGGCGTTTGACTACTGGACCTTACTGGTGCTGGAGTTTCTGGAAACCGCTCTCGGTTATGGCAATGCTTCGTTGGTTTTATGTAAGTTTTCACTTTTACCTGCGTACTTAACCTGTAATCCAAGCATAATCAGTGTGGCAACGCTTTTTTAGGTCCGTACCCATGGGTACGGACCCTAAAAATAAGTTACATAGTTGCAAATACGGAACCTTATTAATGTCACTGTCTGTTTGTCTGTCCGCGTGTCATGGGTCTGTAGCTCATAGACGAAATGAGTTACAATCCTGAAATTTTGCTACTTAGTCTAAAATGTTGACCCATAAGCCATAACTAAAATATATTGAATGAGGAATTCAATTACATTATTTTTTAGGCAGCTCCCATACATGGAAAAGAAGCTACAACTTTTAAGAGCATAGGCATTGAACATCTTAGTGGAACGGGATGTGCGCGTAGATTTTTTTTGAAAAATAATACCTAGGCTACTAGCGGATGTTAATCATGACTAATATTCACTTTTCCCCTCCAACTAAGCGTAAAGGCAGTCGCACCTGCCAGGAGTAGGTGCAACTGCCTGTGATGCCCCAGTGGTGGGTCTGCTGCGGTGGACCTCCCCTAGCGGAGTAACTGCGTAAGGTTTTTAGTCGGTAGGAGGCCAATGTAGCCACTTAGCTGCTAGTTTATTTATTTATTTTCCAGCTCTAGAGTTAGTAAGTCAGAACAGCAGAGTGGCGTTTTCGTGTCTCTCGGACATCCTGTCGTGCCTGGGCGGCGCGTTCTTCGGCCTCATCGCGTGGAAGATCCCCTACTGGAGGCACATGATGCGAGCCATCTACGCACCCTTACTAGTTGTGGTATGACACAGAAATAGAAAAATCTTTATTACAACAATACAAGTGCTTTTGAATCGTCAAAATAATCTACCACTGGTTTGGACTGCCATTCCTACCACATTATTGTGATATATTGTATAAGTGCTGACTGGCGCATTGCTGGAGCGAGTCAAAGCCACGTTTTTTTATCATTTCGATTCTCAAGATTCTAGAATCTGCTAGGTTGCAAGTAATTGAACTTTTAATCCATTTTCAGTAAAATATTTTGATGATTCTTATGATTGCGTTTTTACCTACAAGAAGATTTGTAAATGTTTGAATTATCATCAAAATTAATTGGTGGTGGTGAGTTAAGTGTGCCAGATTGGAATTACGTTTTTGGAATACTTTTCAGGTGTTTTACATATTCCTGGTGGACGAAGGCGTGCGCTGGCTGCTGGCCAACAACCGGAAGCACGAGGCGGTGCGCGTGCTCAACAAGGTGGCCAAGGTCAACAACATCACCCTCTCCAGCAAAGCGCAGCAGATGCTCGACATGATCACCGAAGAGCAGAACAAAGCCGAGGAGGTAACATTATTTTTAGCTTTACTCACTATTTCTATTACAATTAACATCACAGGAGAACAGAAGGTGGATTTTCTATAATAATAATAATTTTAAAATTGGAAGTCATCTTTGTTTTATTTCTAAAGATCCAAGTCTCTACCATCTATACAGTTATAAAATCGTTGGTTTTGTTTTGCTTTTAGGCTTATCAATCAAAACTTTTGGATTGTCAAAGGTAGCCCGATAATATTTATTTGACTGGGATCCAAAAGCAGCATCTCGTCAAAGTTAAAATTTAATGTTTAACTTTTTACGGTTTCAGACTGGGAAACCACAAACGCAAGAAACGCCACACATCTTATCAGTTCTCCGCTCAAAGAAGATGGTCCTCCGAATCGCCATCATAGCGGCTTGCTTCTTCTGCTGCATGTTCGTGTTCAGCGGCTCCGTCATCAACTCCACCACCATCTCCGGCAACAAGTACCTCAACTACTCGATCATGATGCTGGTGGCCGTCCCCACCAGGGTGGTTACTGCGCTGACGTTGACCAGGTTTGGGAGAAAGACACCAATATGTGTGGCGTACTGTCTGTGTGCGGTGTTCTTTATGACGTCTGCTTTTGTACCTAAATGTAAGTAGATTTTGTGTTATTTGGCTAAGCTCTTAAGATTTTTGTGATTGTGAAGTATGGTTGAAACTAGATGCTATCATCATTATCAACCGATAGACGTCCACTACTGGACATAGATCTCTTGCAGAGAATCCCACATGCCATGGTTTTGCCGTTTCTTCCCATTAGTTCAACCGTTGAACTAGTGAGACTTTCCCAGTAGGCAGTTGAACTACTTTCCCAGTAGGTAGTTGAACTACTTTCCCAGTAGGCAGTTGAACTACTTTCCCAGTAGGTAGTTGAACTCAGGTACTTGGTAGTGCGGTGAATTCACGGAAGCGCCGTGAATCCAGCGGGTCCCGGCGAATCGTTTGATGGCATCCAGTGTCTGATATGTACAACTCCAATAAGTCACAAACTAACACTAACAATCAAAAAGTGTACAATAGTACCTATTTGAAATAAATTATTTGACTTTGACTTTGTTCGATGTTGGCAGCAATCTGGTGGGCGTCTGTGGTGCTGTACATGGCGGGCAAGATGTGCAGCAGCTACGGCAACTTCTCCATGCACGTGGTGGCCATGGAGGTGTTCCCCACCACCTCGCGCAACTCGCTCACCAACATCGCCAACACCGTCGGCCGCCTGGGCGCCGTGCTGGCGCCGCAGACGCCGCTGCTTGTGAGATACTCTTCCATCATCATCATCATCCAACTCCTACCCATTGCCTCCCACAATTTACAAAAATGATCTAAAACTGACAAGTTTGACGGACCCCATTTCCTTATTTTTTAAGATAAAATATAAGTTCTTAACAATTCAAAAATTATTTTTCCTTACCCTAGCATGTCGCGTATCTTGCTAGGGTAAGGAAAAATAATTTTTTGCCTCCTTTTTCATGTATGGGAACCTCCTTGAAAAATAATTTAGTTGAATTTCCAATTCAATATTCGGTTTTGTAAAATACCAAAAAAACAACAAAATTTCAGGTTAGTAACTCATTTACGAAACTAATTACTAAACTGATCACGTCTACGTTTACATCGCATTTCAAGCTTTCTACCTAATATGACATGCGAACAGTTGGACAGAGAGACAAGCAGACAGCAGACTGTTTGGCCCTTTGCATACGGAACCCTAGTGTCAACATCTTTGTTTACAGGAGCAGTACATGTCAGGATTACCCAGCGTGGTGTTCGCAGTGGCAGCCCTCGCTGTTGCCATCCTGTCGCTCTGCCTGCCAGACACCAGTCGCATCCCGCTGCCAGAAAAAATGGCGGACGCGGAACGCATAGACGAGCAGTCTGCCAATGATACTCGTAACACTGCTGTTGCGTGATAGTGTGTAGCCAGAAATTGCCAACCAAGCGCTGGTCAATTTTAAGCTTCAACGTTTAGATCATAGCGCAAGGTTTCCTGCCTGACGGTATCCTACAGGATGTATTTCGGAGAGTGTGCTAAGGAACTATTTGAACGAGTTTTCACCCTTGACTTTTTACTATCAGACAGCGTGGCATCGTTAAGGTCTACACCCCTACATATTTAGATGAAATTCCACGGATTCGTACGAAGCGATTCGCTTCCTAGTTTCTAATACGCACTTCTTGACTTTCGTTGTTCTCGCCAGGCGTCAGCACCAGTATTAGTACCTTCAAAAAAATTTAAAATGCATCTTTTAGGCAGGCACGCTCCACCTTAGGCTGCATCATCACCTCCTCTTTGGCGTGATCGCAGTCAAACACATGTATAGTTAAAAAGAGATAGTGAACCAAGACTCTTAGCAAATTGTGATGAAAGAATAGTGAAGTATATCACACTAATAATATTATAAAGGAGAAAGTTTGTATGTGTGTGTGTGTGTGTGTGTCTGTGTGTGTGTGTGTATGTTTGTTACTCCTTCACGCAAAAACTACTGGACGGATTTAGCTGAAATTTAGAATGGAGATAGATTATACCCTGGATTAGCACATAGGCTACTTTTTATCCCGGAAAATCAAAGAGTTCCCACGGGAATTTTAAAAACCTATATCCACGCGAACGAAGTCGCGGGTATCAGCTAGTAATTAATAACAACATTAAACTATTCTCTACTGATCATCCTGTTTCAAAGTACTTATTAAGGGCCGGTGCACATATAGCGGAGCGCAGCGCAGAGCATTTTTCAAATCACACTAATATTATAAAGGCGAAAGTTTGTATGTGTGTGTGTGTGTGTGTGTGTGTGTGTGTGTGTGTGTGTGTGTGTGTGTGTGTGTGTGTGTGTATGTTTGTTACTCCTTCACGCAAAAACCACTGGACGGATTTGGCTGAAATTCATAATGGAGATAGATAATATCCTGGATTAGCACATAGGCTACTTTTTATCCCGGAAAATCAAAGAGTTCCCACGGGATTTCAAAAAACCTAAATTCACGCGGGCGAAGTCGCGGGCATCGGCTAGTAATATCTAAAATCAATTGTGCATCCGTGCGGATACTCGCGCATCCGCGCGCAGTCCCACGCATTCTCTGGTACAAATTCGCGTAATGTGTCACGCGATTAGAAAACTTCGCGGGCATGCTCTGCGCTGCGCTCCGCCATATACCTATGCGCCAGCCCTAAGTGTTATTGTTGTCAAATAATAAAATTTGTACACACAGTGTAAGTAAATATTGTGAGAAAGCACATTTCACATTAACATTCCCTAATATTCTCCACAATGTTCTCAAAAATATTGTGTGAAGTTTACATAATATTATCTGCACTTGATCATCTTGGTAGACTGTGGCCAAAGCCTTCTCATCCTGAGAGGAGACCCGTGCTTAGTAGTGAGCCGGCAACGGGTTAATGGTGATTAATCTATACTTACACAAAACATAACTCAAGCTCATTTTTTATTTATTAAATTAGTGCCATCTTAAGTAGTAAATCTAACAATTCTCTCACTTAGTTTAATTAAGTATTTTGTAAAACTGATTAGATTGTTAGTTTAGCTAAAGCAATGTAAATAATGGAAAATAATAATATAACTGCAATTAATTATGTAATTTGTTACGCTTGTAGTGAATTATACGCATTTATTATAATTTACGCATTTTAATTACCTAATACCATCGATGAAGATAAGGAGGTCGATAATATTTTTCTTAGATAAGTAACTTGGTATAATATTATCAGAACAGTGACCTTGCAAGGATTAAGTTCACCCAGCCTTCAGGCTTAAAATGTTGAATTCCTAAAATTGACAACTAAGTTAAATTAATTACCCAAAAATTAAACCATTGGAATTAATTAAAAATATTTTATCTACTAACAAATAAAAATTTAATAAATTAATAACCTAACTTTATCATAAATTACCTAGATATTAGTGTTGAGTATTAAATTACATTTATTTTAAACATTGCGTCTATCTAAAACATTTAATTAACTTTTACCTACTCAAGTATTATCAATATTAGTTTGAATAAAACTATCGAACCACTATCGGAATTTTCGTTACATGCCTCAACATTTATAACCATAAGTATAATCTAAATATAACAATAAATCATGAATGCTCATGGAATTAGAAACTTAAATTTCTTTGTAACTAACTAATTAATGCTTCACAATTCTAAATGCCAGGTGCACCTGGTACGTTTTCTGATTGTATAGTAACAATAATAATTGATAAATTGATCATGAACAAAATATGTATTGATAAAATTAAAAGATACAAACGTGTGGCAACTATAGTATTAGTTCTGATAACGGTTGATAATCCGTGACGTTTTAAACGATCAATACAGATTATCTTCACTTTTGATCAATCGATTGAATATCTAATACCTATGTATCAATCACGGAAATTCTATGACTAAATTAATTACAAATCGATTAATATTCAATTATTTTTCATAATAATCTGTATTTTTTTGGCATCTATCTAATATAATGTTAATTTATTATACCTACATATAACTACGGTCTTGATTTACAAAAATATTAGCTATTGGTCTATCAATGGTCATTCTAATAACTGTTAAAACACAGCTGCATTACGAAATTTATACAATATAAATACCTAAAATATATAAATTACAACAAAGAACAAAGTTGAATCGTCTTCTGAAAAAGCTTGTAGATTTAGATGATAAGAATTTAATGATGATTGACTCAAAACAGAAATATATATAAATATCAACACATCTGGGTATTAGTTAGTTTTTAATATTGTTCAGATTGATTTTGTATTCTCTACTTATTTACATTTTAAATCCTATTCTTATCGTAACGCACAACACTCACATAATTATATCTAGTTAAATCCAAAAGTTTGAGACATAAAATTCAACTTGGGCGTTCAATCTTAGATTCTGGTTTCCCTAAAGCTTCAGCCTCGGCCAGGGTATTGGGCATCTTAGTGCCCAGAGTCTCAGGCTGCGTCAGAACCAGGAAACCAGAGAGAATGCCCATGCCACCGAACATCATGGATGGAATGCCGTGCCAGTATTGCATCTGTAAAATAAGATGATTCCTATAAAATAACTACAGAGGTAATATCGTAAAAACCGGCCAAGTGTGAGTCACACTCGCGTAGCGAGGGCAATGAGGGCAAATCATAGCAATAAATCAAAACTAAAGCCCTTTCATATTATACCCCATTTGGTATAGTTATCTTTCTTTGAAAATTGAAACACATTTAAATTTTTATTTGTGATGTAACCACAAATTCACGGTTTTCAGATTTGTTCCTTTACTTGTGCTATAAGACCTACCTGCCAAATTTCATGATTCTAGGTCAATGAAAAGTTCCCTATAGGTTTTCTTAACAGACACAACAGACGGACGGATGGACACGAACAGACAGACAGACGGACAGACAGGACATCAAGGAGGTATATACTTACAAGTACAGGAGTGAGAGGTGCGGTGATGGAGCCGAGGCGTCCCACCATCGACGAGAAGGCGAGCAAGGTGTGGCGGTACTCCGTAGGGTACAGCTCTGACGTGTACAGGTACACTGACGTCATCACCGTCGATATACCGAATTTACCCAACAGGAAGATTACCAGCCGTAACACGTACAGATCTGTTAGGAATAATAACATAAACCTTTACAACCTCTCGCACTGCCAGGGGTCACTGGTAGAGATCTCATAGAGATAAGTGCTTCCCTGACCACTTTTTCTTTATTTTTATCTTTATTGTTACAACTTTATGGTACAAATAAAAAACCAAAAAAAAAAAAAGAGATAGAGTAAAAAAAAGAGTTACTACATTTTTCTAATAATGTTATGTTTTTGATGGTTTAAAAAAAAAATTCGCGAAAGTATCAGGTTTGTTTACGGTGACCAAATATCTACGCGCACTTATCAATTAACCATTCAGATAAAGAAGTTCTTGTTCACAAAGCGAAATGTACTACAGAGTAAGGTACTAGGTTTACTTGATGAAATAAAACTAGCTGAAATGCAAAAGTGTGTCTGTCTGTCTGTCGGCTAGCTTTTCACGGCCCAACAAATTTCATACAGAGCTAGCTTATCTCCCGGGGAAGGACATAGGCTACTTTTTATCCTGGAAAACATAAGAGTTCCCACGGGATTCTTGAAAAACCAAATCCACTCGGACAAAGTCGCGGGCATCATTTAGTCATCAATATACAACGAAAAAATATGAAAAAATATAAAAAGAATCAAGAAGTCTTACCGTTTGGAATGAAAACGAAGGCAATATTACAACCCGCGCTAAAGAAGAACGCTATGCACAAAGTAGCCTTCCTTCCAATCCTGTCCAAAATCAGCACAGCCGTATAGAACCCTGGGATCTCGATCGCACACGTCAAGATGTAGTTCAGATGCATTGTGTCGGAGAGGCTGGTGGAGTTGATGGACAGGCCGTAGTAGACGAAGGTGGCAGTTATCCACCAGATAGGAGTGGTACATACTCGTCTGAGTAAGACTGGAGAGCTGATTATAACCTTGATGAGACTAGGGCTTCCCTCCTGAAAGTAGGTTTAAAATAATTTTACCTATAGATACTTTGAAATAACGTAGATTTTAAGAATGATTGCTCTAAGCAATAAGGCCGCCTTTGCAGACAATTGTTTTTAGTTTAATATAGTTTCTTGTTTAGTCTTGGTTTTTTCTTGTTTTATGTGCAATAAAGTCTCCTATCTATCTGTTTACTGACCATGAGTCTCCTCACAGATTGAGAAGGGCTTAGAGCATAGACACGCGTCTCGTAACTTTCAAAAGTTACGAGATGCATGCCCGGGATCGAACCCACGACCTCCTGAATAGAAGGCCGATGTCTTAACCACTAGGCTATCACCACTTGGTTATTTAAAAAAAATTGGCCAGTTTTAATGGTTTAAAATTTGATAACTAAAACTAAAAAATTACCTTAGTTTGGTCAGATGTTTGCGGAGGATTTAACAGCCCTTGCATGGATTTTTCACTTATCTGTTTCCTATTAACTTTAGCTACTTTCTCCAAAACTATTTTGGCTTCATCGAATTTCCGTTTGGCCAGTAGCCACCTGACACTCTCGCTGAGGATCCAGTAGTACGAGATGATGAGGAAGCAGGGGATGTGGAGAGCCATGATCATGTATCTCCATGGTTCAATCAGCCAAGCTACGCCGCCAAGGATGACTTGTCCCAACGCAAACATCGATGTTGATGTGGCACTGGATACTACACGATATTTAGGGCCAACCAACTCAGCAGCTAAAATAAAATCATCGAAATTAGAAAAAGAAGAATCTATTATGAATCACGATAGCCCACGCTTGACCAAAATCACGCTTGATGGGAAATGTTGATGTGGCCTAAAATGAGAGGCGTTTGCCTAGAAGGTAACTATTTACATAAAAATGGTAAACCAAAAAATCGACAAGTCAAATCTGAAATTACGGAGGAAATTTTTTGCCAAGTACAATTTGAGTATCTTCAAAGTATAACATTAAAATGGCACCTTCTAGGCAAGCTTGTGCATATGTCAGCATGACATTGCTTTGTATTTTACAATAGGTATAATTGTAGCCAAGCCCTGACATTGAAATAAAGAAAAAATAAAACATACCAAAAATATACGCAGAACTGAAAGTTCCTGCACCCAAAGTGGTCTGAATAATTTGTAGAGCCAAATACATCGGGTAGTTAACAGAGAAAGCTCTGATAAGACCAATGGTGGCCAAGTTGAACACACTAATGACGAGAGCGATCCTGCGACCGAAGCGATCTGAGATGTAGCCCGTTATAGGTAGCACTAACAATGTACCGACACTGTTCAAGGTGCCTGATAAAGCTCGCAACCATTCCTGACCTCCCAAATCAAACTGGAAACAAAATATGAACTTTATTTAAATACATATATTATGTAGGGAATGTAATACAATTCAATGTCTAACTAACCATATTGATCATTGAACATACATACTATAATTATGAAAAAATCGATGGATTTTAGGAAAATTATATCTTAGAATGTAACACCAACGAAAGTTAAAAAACATAAATGTACTCAGTGCTTATTCTTCATTTTATTTGCATTCATGTCTTACATCATAAAATATGTAATATCACAGATTGTAAAACTGAGGCAATATTAACAACTCGTCAGCGTACCTTAGATTAAACAAAATTTATTATGCACTGTTAAAAATTTTGTACCAAACAAATAATGGTTTACTAGCCATTAAAGAAATTGAAAACACACTTACATCATAAACTACTGAATCAAATCTAGCGTAAACAAATCCATCGCAACTAATTAAGACATTTGGGTTAAAAAGCTCAGCAGGACAGTTGTCCAAAGAGCCGTTCACGCCAATGTTGCTGGGAGCGAATCTCTGGGTGCTGGAGAATCCTGACCCCGATGCAGGTATCGCGTTTGAGATCCATTTGGGTTCAAATTCGTGTCTTTTGCCACTTTCACCACACTCCGGTATCCGACATCTAAAAAATCAAAATTAAAAATTCACTTAAGTAAAAAAAATCATCAGGGCTATTAGAGGAATATTTTTTGAAAATCCATACTAATATTATAAATGTGAAAGTGTATCTGTCTGTCTGTCTGCTACGTTTTCACGGGCCAACCGCTGAACCGATTTTAATGAAATTTGGTACAAAACTGGGATACATCCCGGGGAAGGACATAGGCTACTTTTTATCCCGGAAAATCAAAGAGTTCCTACGGGATTTAACAAAAACCAAAATCCACGCGGGCGAAGCCGCGGGCATCCTCTAGTAACTAAATAATAATAAAACTAACTAAGGATATCTTGAAATCATATTTCGTGAAAATATTTAATATAGCTAAGTCTGGCGTGTACGATACGTATCTCACAGATGTAGTCGCAGAAAAATATTTTGTGAGGAATACAATATTTATGATTGTAAGGCAGTGAAAGCGTTTATTGAGCAGGATTTAAAATTATCCAATATCCCAATCCTATATACAGAGAAATATCAATTATCCAATACTAGCTGATACCCGCGACTTCGTTCGCGTGGATGTAGGTTTTTTAAAATTCCCGTGGGAACTCTTTGATTTTCCGGGATAAAAAGTAGCCTATGTGCTAATCCAGGGTATAATCTATCTCCATTCCGAATTTCAGCCAAATCCGTCCAGTAGTTTTTGCGTGAAGGAGTAACAAACATACACACACACACACACACACACACACACATACAAACTTTCGCCTTTATAATATTAGTGTGATAGTGTGATCACTACAACTTTACCTGTGAGGAATCGCTGCAGCGGAGAAAATGAATTCACTCATAAAAGCGGACATTATAATTGGCACGGCCACTAGAAGGAAGTTCCTCAATTGAAACCGCCCGAATTGTCCCAGTTCATTTGTAAGTACATCATCTAAAGATACTGGTTTTTCAGTTACAGGCTCACGTCCATTTTTCAGATCCTCTTTTCGATCCAATGTTGGACTCTCCATTTTATTCAAACCATTTTGAGGCTCCATCGTGTTCGTAATTTGACTAGTGCCTTCAACCACTAGTCTTTTACTAATGAGTTACTAAGTTAGATTAATTTCACAAAACGACAATCAGTGTAGATATTATCTTTATTTAGTCTTTGATCCTTGGGCTTGATAAAAAAAGTGATTGATTCCTTAATAATATTATCTAACTTAAAAAATTCACGTGTTTGTCATTATAATATTAATTAGTATGATTATATGTAATGGTAATTGAATGTTATTAAATTTACAATAATTTAATTATACTAATATTTTTTTTAAATTTAATCAAAAGGTCTGTTACTCGTAAATAATAGCTGTGCTGTAGCATCCTAGAGTGTGATAGATGAAATAAGCAAGATCATTATAATATTATATTATACCGTTATCAATTAGCGTAATAAGATCAAGATAAGTGAGCATTTGAACCATATCATGTAGATCGTAAGTAAAACACCATTTATCTAAAACCTATGATGTTATCTTTTAGATTATAATTCAGGATGTATTGTTTAAAAGTTGTTTTTATCGGGTCTAATTAGTTACATCACGGTCATTAAGAAATCAAAACATTTCAGTAGGTACCATATAAAATATCACTGATTTAATCATAATTTTTAACTACTATGAATAAAATATCACTAATAGAGAGAGTGCTTATACAAAAGAGAAATAGACAGATAATGTCAAGAAGCGAGATCAACTGGGATGCTGCAGCTTTGATTCAGGTTTGCCTAGAGCTTCAGCCTCTGCTAAGGTGTCCGGCATTTTAGTTCCCAGAGTCTCAGGCTGCGTGAGCACCAGCAGACCAGAGAGGATGCCCATACCACCGAACATCATTGACGGGATGCCGTGCCAATAGTCCATCTGAAATATATAATTTTGCTCAACTGAGAGTAGCATTTGGTAATTTTTTAGAATTTAGCATCCAAAAGAATAGCCCAGTTTTCGACAAATGTAATATAACTGATTAATGTTTTTAAAGATACAAGTTAGCCCTTGACTGCAATCTCACCTGGTGGTAAGTGATGATGCAGCCTAAGATAGAAGCGGGCTAACCTGGAAGGGGTAGTGTAGTTTTACCATACCCTCTACCATACCATACCATACCACTTTGGTTTCTACACGGCATCATACCGGAACGCTGAATCACTTAGCGGCATAGCTTTGTGGGTAGGTTGGTAACTAGCCACGGCTGAAGACACCCGCCAGACCAGAGTATGATTTCAATTCACATAACAAGGGCTACATTAGGGCATTGGCTGAAATATTTTATAGAGGGCATTGAACACGAGAGAAATGGAATTATTATAGAGGGCACTTAAGCGAACAAGAAACGCGCGGCTTTCTTATCTAGAAACGGCTTCAATAGTACTTAATATAGTTTTAGAAATACAACTTACAAGTACAGGAGTAAGTGGAGCAGTGATAGACCCAATTCGTCCGATCATGGATGAGAAAGCGAGGAGGCTGTGTCGGAACTCTGTAGGATACAGTTCCGAGGTGTACAGGTAAAGCGATGTCATCACCATCGATATGCCGAACTTTCCCAACAGGAAGACAATCAGTCGAAACACGGACAAATCTGGAAGAAAATTGAAAGCTGAAAGTTTCTCTGCGTATAATTGTACCCAACACAGGAAAGAACGGTCAGCGACTATAAATTAAAACAGTGTAAATAAATAAACTGCGCATCAAAAACCTATACACAGAGCCTCTCGTCCTTTGTTTAGGTATATTTTAATTACTGCAACGAGTATTGAGAATTGGACAAAGTACTTGTTTCAACATTATTAACAGTAGGTACTTCAAATCAGTCCCAATTTAGATATCAATTGATAAAGTAATAAGTTCAATGAAACTTTGAGCACGATGCATCAAACAGTTGTGTCGACTCAACAAGTTTATTATCTATTGCAAGATGGACAATATTGTGAACAACTATTGAAGGTTGATCAAGATTGAAGAAGACCATTACTTCTTCTTCTTCTTGTCTTTATTCCACGCTATGTGGGGTCGGTACAACACGTCTTCTTTCACTCGCTTCTTTCATCCGTCAACGCATTATATCCTCTTTCACGCAATCCATCCATCTTCTCTTTGATCCTTCTTTTTTGTCATTCTACATACATATTCATAAAGAACACATTAACAAAAAAATAACATAATTTTCCAGCTTTTCATAACCCTACAACATCGTTTGTGTGGAATTGATCAAATCTTTGTGCATTTTAAATCATTGTGGAACTTCTTTGGGAGAAAAATGAAGTCCGTCTACGACTGTTAACTAATCATAAATACAAACCAACAACGTTATACTTAGTAATATCATTGCAATTATTAATTAATACCCGTATATGGATAACGATAAGTGGTGGTAGCCTGGTAGTTAAGATATCGGCCTCGTATTCTGGGGTCTGGGGTTCGATCCTGGACACGCACCTTTAATATTTTGGACGTAGGGCAAGTTGGTTGCAAGCAATTAAATATCACTAATTGCTTTTATCTAGGTCACAATAACATAGTGGACTGTAAGCATATTAGAATAAACTAAGGACAGTTATTGGACTGAAATTAGATTTAGAAATTATTCATAAGTAGAAGTTTAAGCTAGAATAAAATTACTTATTAGCCCATAGGCTAGATTGTAGTAGGAATAAAGCTACCATTATATAATGGAGCTTTATGGTAAGGAAAAAAAAAAAACTAATTGCTTTAACAGTGAAAAAAAATATCGTGAAGAAACCTGCATGCCTGAAAGCTCGCCATAATGTTCTATTAAGTCTGTCAATCTTCATTTGACCAGTATAGTGAGCCTTTCTCATTCTAAGAGGTAATTAACCTGTACTCAGTAGCGAGCCGGCGATGGGATATGATAGATGGGTGGATAACTAATAAATAAAAATACTCACTACTAGGAATGAAAACAAAAATAATATTGCAAGCGGCACTAAAAAAGAATCCAGAGGATATGGTAGCTTTTCTTCCGTATCTATCCAAAAGGAACACAGCTGTATAGAAGCCAGGAATCTCTATAGCGCAAGTCAGGATGTAGTTCAAGTATATGGTGTCGGAGAGGCTGGTAGAGTCGATGGATAGACCGTAGTAGACAAAGATTGTGGTGATCCACCAAACCGGCGTCGTGCAAACTCGTCTCAATAATATTGGTGAGCGTAGAATTGAACGGATCAGACTTGGGCTTCCGTCCTGCAATAATAATGTTTTGCTCAGTAACAAACAATATAATTAAGTATACTTGGATATAATAATATCGCAGGATCAATTGGTTACCAATCCATACTACAAACTTTGCAAGAAATCTTTATTTGCGGTGTGGTAAGAACCGTAATTTGTAATATGTTTTGTGCCTAGCTTTAATAATAATTTATACAAAAATTACGTTTAATTTTTCATAAACGAAAAAGCTTACATTATATGATTATAAAATAAATGTTTGTCTGTCCATTTGATTGTTCGTTCTTTGCAATTATGCATACGCGTATTGTTCAAGTTCATTCAATTTAGATAAAACTTATTGCGGTTGTCGATACTTGCGCGAAAGTGTATGAAATGTTACTAAGTATAACATGCAATAAATGGCGTGCAAGTCGCAAACGCATTTTGAACAGCAGCTAATACTTAAGTAAGCACTGCATAAAAATATTATTTCAAATCTGATGATTTTTAATCATAATTGTAATCGATAAAAACAAGATACGTGGACTAAGCTGTTAATATAAAGTACGCGTAAGAAACGCAACAAAATTAAAGCAAGCAAGTAGATAACGTATGAAAACTTAACTTACATTTAATTTAGGTGGTGGGGATTCAGAAGAACTCATGAGAGCTTGCAAAGACTTCTCACTTATTTGTGTCCCATTAACTCTCGCTACAGTCTGCAAAACCTTTTTCGCCTCCTCAAATCTTCTTTTTGAAATGAGCCATCGGATGCTCTCGGACAATATTCCGTAATATGCTATTATGATGAACCCTGGTATGTGCAGGGCCACGAGCATGTACCTCCAAGGTTGGATCAGCCACGCCACTACACCAAGAATTACTTGCCCTATTGCAAATATTGATGATAACGTGGCACTTGTTAGCACGCGATATTTTGGACCGACAAGTTCAGCGGCTGGGAAATTAAGCAAAAATAATAATGTTATGGAAAAATCAAAAATCACTCCTAAAATAGGTGGCTGAGAAACGAGATGATAATCTTTAAGTGGTTCCACAGATTTGCTTAAAACATAGTTCAGACCTGTTTTAACCTGCCTTTAGATTTAAAAAAAGATCGATTTTTTTTACCTGTAGCTCCAGCAATGCCCGGGACTTCAATTATATATCAAATCTTTGAAAAGAGCAACCACCGAGTTTTTGCTGGTTCTTCTTGGTAGGAAAGGCATTTCAAACCAGTGGCAGATGCACTTGATGATTCAAAAGTACTTGTTAAATTTTAATTGGATAAAAATATTTTGAATTTTCTTACCAAAAATATAAGCAGAGCTGAAAGTGCCAGCGCCTAGTGTGGTCTGCACAATCTGCAGTATCATATACATGGTGTAGTTAACGGAGAAGGCTTTAATCAGGCCAATCAGGCTGAGGTTAATCACGTTGACCACGAGTGCGAATCTGCGGCCAAAGCGATCCGAGATGTAGCCCGTGATGGGCATGGCTAGCAAGATGCCGATACTGTTCAGCGTGCCGGCGAAAGCTCGTAGCCAGTCTCGGCAACCGAGGTCAAACTGGAAACAGTACAAGAAATTACTCTGTAGATAATCGTAACAAGTGGTATAGAAGCAGGCGTTACTTTGCGGAAGTCCATGATAGGCAAAGAATGAAAAGCTTAATTTGCTGTAATCCGCTAAAAAAGCCAAATCTGTATGGTACAACATGCAGCATGCGACATGCACCACCCACCTTCCACTGCTTAGGTGTTGCGTGGCTTGCTTGGCGGCTGACTTTTCCTGCATGCTTACCATGCAGGAAAAGCCAGTCAGCCAGTTAAAAGATTTTAGCTTAGCATTGGGAGGGCTGGTGGTGCATGTCGCATGTTGCATGTTGTACCATACAGATTTGAGTTTTTTAGCGGATTACAGCAAATTAAGCTTTTCATTCTTTGTACGAATAGCCATGGTTGTATTTGTAGTTCGTAGTAATATTCTATAATTGCTCTACAACATAATTTATAGACTCCGACGTATACTAAAAATGTTAGGGAAAAATAACGTTGCAATCAGATGGGAATGTGCTATTATGGGATGGGTTCGTTATGTTAAACTAACAAGCAGTTACAAATAACTAACAGCTGTTGAAAGTGAAGGTCTGCAGTTATAAACGACTGCACCACAGACACTGTTTGAGATAAACTTTGCATGAAAAGTAAAAATAGTAAAATCATGTTTTAAAAACAAAGTTAATTCTTAACAGTTAGAACAGAATTTTGTACTCACATCAAAAACAACTGAATTGTTATTTTCGTAAACATAACCTTGACATTCTTCAATTTTGGACTGATCGAACAACACAGCTGGGCAGCTGTCCAGGGTACCATAAGCACCAAGAGTCCGAAAGGCAAACCTTTGACAGCTGGAGAATCCAGAACTCGTTTGCGGCACCGCGTTTAGTATCCACTCAGGGTCATATTTGTGTTCCTTACTAGTTTCATTACATTCTGGTATCCAGCACCTATAATTTTTTTTAATTTGTAGCTACTTGGCTGCAACCAGACATGCTGTCAAGTAATGATGCAGCCTAAGATGGAGAAACCTAGCTCAGAAGATGCCTATTTGTTCTGGACTTGAAGGTACAACATTAAAATTATAGCCTCAATAGCTCAACGGTTATAGGAGCGGACTGAAATCCGAAAGGTCGGCGGTTCAAATCCCACCCGTTGCACTATTTGTCGTACCCACTCCTAGCACAAGCTTTACGCTTAGTTGGAGGGGAAATGTTAGTCATGATTAAAAAATGACTAATATTCTTTAAAAAAAAAAAATTAAAAATTAAAGGAGAAACCTGATGCCAGAGGGGTGTTCCATATCCCAGCGGTTTGAATTAGAAACGAGGAGGCAAATCGCATCGTAAATGTCCGTGGAATTTCGACTGCATACGAATGCACATCTTCTATACGTTTAAAGCAATTAAAATATCACTTGCTTTAACGGTGCAGGAAAGCTTCCTGAGGAAACCTGCGTGCCTGAGAATTCTCCATAATGTTCTAAATGGTGTATGAAGTCTGCTGATTCGCACTTAGCCAGCGTGGTGGAACCCTCGTAGCTTTAGTTTTAAGTTACGTAATTAATTATAACTACTATATCGTAATTTAACAATTTCGACCATCAAAAGGAGTACAACTGTACCTACTTTGAATAAATGATTTTGACTTCTCTTTGTGAGAGAAGACTCGGGCTCAGTAGTGGGCCGGTGATAGATTGCTCATGATGGTGATGATTATTTAGTAATTATTAATTACCTGTGTGGTATTGCAGCAGCAGAAAATATATATTCACTCATAAATGCAGCCATTATAATCGGTATAGTAACCAATAAAATGATTCGCAGCTGAAACCAGCCAAGCTGCCCAAGCTCGTTCACTAAAACATCATCCAAATCCAGAGGCTTTTCGAACACACTCTGTTTTCTTCTATTCACTACACTTTCCTTCCCGTCCGCGTTTGTTGAATCCATTACATTGCGTTCTTCAGGCATTTAGTTAAAATGTACGAAAGCTTCAGCTATTTTCGGAGTACGCAACGCTCTCGTCCGAGAGTCTTGGACGAATGAGTTTGTATGTACACAATTAGGTCAATCATCAGTTTGTTTAACTACATACCTTTTAGCTTCTAAGAATTTATTTTGTTATAATGGTTGCAACAGAATTAACGGTGGTGCAACCAGTAGCGCCTATCTCTGAATTTAAAATAATTGATATCGACAAAAGAATAATTTGGAATGATAAATGAATAGATGAAATCTAAAAAATTAAATTGGTTAATTTATAATATCAAATACATTGGTTTGCTATATGCTATAATTAATTTTAAGGTATGAATGATCTATTTTAATGTGAAATCTACGACAGAATGGCGATAAATTAAACCATATAATAGGTAGCTATATCCATCCATCCATCCATCCATCAGCCTGTAAACGTCCACCGCTGGACATAGGCCTTTCCAAGAGCGCGCCACCAAACACGGTGCTCCGCCTTCCTCATCCACCCGCTCCCCGCCACCTTCTTCAGGTCATCGGTCCAGCGGGCTGGAGGTCGTCCCACACTCGCTTACCGGTACGCGGTCTCCACTCCAGAACACTATACTACTATGTATAATAATATGTATGTGTAATGTATAGGTAGCTATACTATGGTTTAATTTAGAAATCATTATTATTCTTGCTTTGCATTGTCGTCAAACAATGTGTGCATCTATTTTTGATTTGATTCAGACACGAGTCTCTAATTTAAATTAAGTGTGTACAGAAAGCTTCCCAATAGGTACTGTTTGAAAAAACTATAATAGGTATGATCTCAAAATGCATCGAACTGATTTAATTAAATTTTCACGTATATATATATCATTTGATTTCATTATCTATCTCAGAGAAGTAATATTTTATATCAAAAATAATAAAATGTTCTCAGTAGGGTTTATTGTTATTTTTAAGAAATCTTGAATAAAATACAGATTCAAGATTTGATTTATTTATTTTATATTTTTATGTCTAAAAGAATACACAATAATGTACAAAGTATGTGTTATGTTTTCAAAACTCCATTAAATAATATAGTCCAAAAATGGTATTCACTCAATAAGGCGCTCCGCCAATGTTTCGATAATATCGAGTCGATAATTTCGCCGACTTTATTGCAATCTGTATAACATATTTTTGACAAAAGTCGGTCACTTAGGTAGGTATATATTTTGTAGAACGTAGGCGGCGCCGACAATAAGTTGAAATATAAACGACAACTCAATCAACAGGGTCCAGATTTCAGCTTGGATTTCGGCTTGCCGAGCATTTCAGCTTCAGCCAATGTATCTGGCATTTTAGTTCCGAGCGTTTCAGGCTGAGTGAGGACTAACACGCCACCAAGAAAGCCCACAGCACCAAACATCGCAGAGGGGAGGCCGTGCCAGTATTGTATCTGAAAATTTTAGGACTGTTTTACATCAAGGAGCGGCGATAGCCTAGTGGTTAAAACGTCGGCCTCCTATTCCAAGGGTCAGGAGTTCAATCCCGGGCACGCACCTCTAACTTTTCGGAGTTATGTGCGTTACAAGTGTCATGATTTTCCAAATAATAGTATGTTGTTATGATTTTAAAATTGAGGGTGTGTGATTTGGCTTAAATAATTTATTGTTTTGGTCAAATCACATACTTTTTTACAATTACTTGTAGCTTGGAGAGAATCTCATTGGACGGATTTTTAAGACGATCTCATTGGTCAATTCATTGTTTCGGTATGATTTTAAAATTGAGGGTGTGATTTGACTGAATAATTTATTGTTTGAGTCAAATCAGATACTTTTTATAAAATTGCAGGAATCTCATTGGATAGAATATTAAGAGGATCTCATTGGTCAATTCAGTATTTCGTTAGGATTAGAAAAATGAGAGTGTGTGATTTGACGTAAATAATTTGTTGTTTCGGTCAAATCACATACTTGTTTTTACAACTGCATTGAATTTTGGAAAGAATCTCATTGGATGGAATTTTAAGAGGTTCCCATTGGTCAATTCAGTTTAAGTTCAGTCCAATCACAGACTCTTCTCAGTTCAGTAATTTAATGAATGGAAAATAGGATATTAAAGCCGGACGACTGATTACTTTTAAGTTAGTTCTTGTTAATCATTCAAAGAGATAAATTGTGAAGAAGTGTATTCCTTAAGTAACAAACAAGCTGTATATAAATCAAGTAATATAAAATATAATTAATATTGATTTAAGGGAGAAGTTTTATTATACTTCAGAAGTGACAAAGAATCCAGGAAAAAAAAAAGGTACGTGATCGAAAAACAAAAATATACAAATGAATTAATTGCTTGTAATTAATTTTACTAAAAGAATTAAACGCGATTGCTAAGCGCCCACTTTTAAGCAACTTTATTTTTACGATTTCTTGGTTACATAAGTCGTGACGCAACACATTAAGTCAGGGCAACTCTCTGAAATGTGTTGTTGTTTAGGATATGTGTAATAGCGTGTGTGGGTACGTGGCTAAGGCTACTCTCTAGTAGTACTCCAGCGCATGTTGTTACATATATTGGTGGGACATATCACGTGCTTGGTCGGGGCTACCCTCCGATAGCACGGGATATGTTTGAGCTAAATGTAACCAATAATTGTGATTTTTCTGTTGCTTCTACCCACTTTGAATAAAACAATGTACCCTGTTACGAGTTGTTGGTTACGTGACGTTGCACATGACTTCAGGGCGACTCTCTGATAATGTGTTATTGTTTAAATTATGTGTAATAGTGTGTGTGTGTGTACGTGGCTAGGGCTACTCTCTAGCAGTACTGTAGCACGCATTGTTACACATACTGGCGGAACATATCGTGTGCTTGCAATAGAACAGGATATGTTTGAGCTAAAGGGAACCAATGGTTGTAATCTTCTGGTACCTACCTTCTTTTAAAGAAATAATATTTTCTATTTGTAATTTTTGCTTAATTATTTTTGATATTACTGATAATTTTGATGTAAAATTACTTACAAGCAATGCAAGGTGAACATAAATTGTGAGGTTATTCTTACTAATAATTTTTATGACAAGTTGCCTGATTGATATGTGAACTATGATCGTTCACCGGATGATGGGGCGAACCATGTGACTTCACTGGTTTATTGAGTGGGTAGTGATGTTTGCTACTGGTTATTAAGTGAGTCACTGGTCGTCGGATTATGTTAGCTAAGAGGGCGTGCTAGTGGTTTCACTGGTTTATTGAGTGGGTATGCTTCCTACTGGTTGTTGAGTGAGCCGCTAGTCGTCGGATCATGTTAGGGGCGAACCATGTGACTTCACTGTTTTATTGAGTGGGTATGCTTCCTACTGGTTATTGAGTGAGTCACTGGTCGTCGGATTATGTTAGCTAAGAGGGCGTGCTAGTGGTTTCACTGGTTTATTGAGTGGGTATGCTTCCTACTGGTTGTTGAGTGAGCCGCTAGTCGTCGGATCATGTTAGGGGGCGAACCATGTGACTTCACTGTTTTATTGAGTGGGTATGCTTCCTACTGGTTGTTGAGTGAGTCACTGGTCGTCGGTTTATGATAGTTTAGGGGGCATACTAGTGGCTTCACTGGTTTATTGAGTGGGTAGTGATGGTTGCTACTTGTTGTTGAGTGAGTCACTAGTCGTCGGATAAAACTGTTTTATGAACACCTTAGTAGCCCAAAGTCAACTAGTATTGTTATTAACAATTGTAACCAAGTCAAGTGATATGTTCTATGAAGTTACTGCAATTATACCACACTGATGAAATTTTATGGAAAGCATTTTAAGGGGTGTGAATTATATTATGTTCTAAATGGTACTAGTGGGAGATGCTTTTGACGATTCAAAAGAACTTGTAAAAGTCTAATTGAATAAAAATCTTTTGAATTTGAATTTCAATTTGAAATTATACGTATTTCAGTGAGGTGTGATGATGTCCGGTGAAGAACCCGGTACTCCAACTGATACGCCAGCGCGATCGTCGCGTAAACCTAACAAAAAGAAGGCTAGGTGGAGAAGTCCGTCCCCATCTAGTTCCAGCGAAGAGGTTGTACCTAGGAAGATACGTAAGCGTGTAAAAAATCTTTCTGCTAAAGATATCCTGAAGTTAGTTAAGCATGTTTCAAGAGATCCTTCCAAAAACTCCTGGAATAACAACAACCTTAACAATGTTATTCCGGAGTTTAATCCGTCAAGTAAAGTCCAAACTATCGAAAGCTGGCTCCGAAAAGTTAACGAATGTGCGGCTATATATGGATGGGACGAGAATCAAACTGTACACTTCTCTTTGCAAAAGTTAGCGGGCTTAGCTAAAAAATGGTTTGAAGCACTGCCAACAGTTGTCTTCACTTGGGATGAATGGCAAGTTAAACTCAGGAAGGCTTTCCCTAGTGAAGAAAATTATGGACGTCTTTTAGAAGAAATGTTAAACCGCACTTCACGTAGTGGGGAAAGTCTTCGTGAATATTTTTATGATAAACTAGGATTATTAAATAGATGTGAAATTAGTGGACGAAAGGCTGTTGACTGTATTATATACGGTATTAGCGACCGTTCGATTAGGAATGGGGCACAGGCGCAAAATAGTTTGGAGCCTGAAGATTTACTTTGCTTTCTTGCATCTCAAAAATCCCAACCACTGCATAATAGTAAGATAAATGAACGTACACCTCAAAGGTCAAGCTCTGGTAACCCAAACACGAGTTCTAACAGTACTAAAGTCAGTTCATTTGCTTGTTACAATTGCCGAAATAAGGATCATCCTTTTTATAAGTGCCCTAAGCCCATTATTAAGTGCAAAAAATGCAATCGTATAGGACATGATTTTGAGGGGTGTAAATTAGAGCCCCGTGTTTCTTCGAATTCTAAGTCCAGTCAAGTGGGGAGTACAGTGGAGAAAAATATTCTAAAAATTGATTCTAACAATGATAGTAACGCCAAATTCTTTAAAACCGTTGTAATCAATGATAAGTCTTTCAAAGCATATATTGACTTCGGGAGCGAATGTACACTCTTGCGTAGTACCGATGCCGAACATCTTAATGTAGTTAAGAGTTTTGATAATGTTCCAATAGTTAAGGGTTTTGGACAATCGTCAGTGGTACCTTTATACAAGACAAATGTGTTTGTTAGGGTCGATGAAATTGAATCGGATATTGAGATTTTGGTCATAGATGATGTCCACATGCAGACATCGCTTATTATCGGACAGAATTTTACGGAATTGCCATTTATTACCGTGTTAAAAGACAGATCTAATCTTACATTTTATAAAAGCCCAAATATAACCTCTTCTGAGGATTCAATAGGTATTTTGAAGCTATACAATACTAATACGGTGGAAGTCTCAAAAACCAGCACTGTCCCGGTGCATTCAAACTGTAACTTTACGGGAGACGTGTTCATCGAAGGTTATAATAGTATCGAAATAGGTAAAGAGTTTTGTCTTTTACAGGGTGCTTTTAGTATTACTAACGGCAAGGGAGCAGTTGTTATTACTAATTTGTCACCTTATACTATAACCTTAAAACCAAACGTTTTAATAGCTAGGGCCATTCCGTTCAGTGAGCAAAAAGTCTGTCATGTAAATAAAATTGTGAAAGACTTATCTACTGTAGAACCTCTTAATAAAAACGAAATTAAAACTGGACCAGGCTTGGATAGTGAACAATTGGATAGATTGTACTTGTTATTGCAAAACTATCGCGATTGTTTTGCTACAAACCTTACTGAAATAGGTTGCGCGGTTGATGTAGATATGAAGATTGATTTAGCTGATAATAAGCCAATTGTTTACCGTCCATATCGTTTGTCACATCATGAACGAGAACAAGTTCGAGAAACTATTGACGAATTACTTCAAAATGATATTATTCAGGAATCGAAGTCCGACTATGCCAGCCCGATTTTGATGGTAAAAAAGAAAACTGGGGAACAGCGACTGTGCGTAGACTTTCGGGCTTTGAATAATAAGACTATTAAGGATCGTTTTCCGTTGCCGCTTATAGAAGATCAAATTTCAAATCTCAGTGGCAATAGTTTCTTCACGACTCTTGATCTCGCTTCGGGGTATTATCAAATCCCCATGGCCAAAGAAAGTCAACATCTCACTGGTTTTGTTACGCCCGATGGGCATTACGAATTTAAAAGAATGCCTTTTGGTCTAGCAAATGCACCAGCCGTGTTTCAGAGAATGATAAACAAAATACTCGGAAACAGGCGGTTTGAATACGCGTTAGCTTATTTAGACGACGTTTTAATTCCCGCAAAAAGTATTGATGAAATGTTCCAACGACTAGAAGACGTGTTAGTACTTCTTAGACAATATGGCTTGACCTTAAAGCTGAGCAAATGTCGATTCTTTGATAACACTGTCAGCTATCTTGGTTATGAAATTTCTCCACGAGGCATTCAGCCGAGTGAATCAAAAATTAGGGCAGTTCGGGAATTCCCAGCACCACAAAATGCTCATGAGGTCCGCCAATTTCTAGGCTTGACTGGGTATTTTAGGAAATTTATTAAGGGTTATGGAGAGATTGCTCGTCCATTAACATCTTTGTTAAAGAAGGACTCCGTTTGGCGATGGTCCAACACAGAAGACCAGGCATTTTCAACTTTGAAGGATAGGTTGGCCAGTAGGCCTGTCTTGGCTCTTTACGATCCCACGCTCGAGACAGAACTCCACACTGACGCTAGTGCTTTAGGTGTAGGAGGTATACTTATGCAATGGCAAAAGGACGCTAGAGTTTTAAAACCAGTCGCTTATTTCAGCCGGCAGACTACTCCCGAAGAAAAACACTTGCATTCCTACGAACTAGAAACGCTAGCTGTCGTATGTTCTTTAAAGAAATTCCGCGTATATTTGCTAGGCATTCATTTCAAAATTTACACAGATTGTGCTGCCTTACGCACTACACTAACCAAGAGAGATCTCGTTCCGCGGATAGCGAGATGGTGGTTGCATATGAGTGAGTTCACGTTTGATATTGAATATCGACCTGGTGTTCAAATGTCACATGTGGATGCACTAAGCAGAAACACCCGATTGTCTGTGGAACCAGATAATGGTCCCTCTGTTGGCGTATATGCTATAAGCAAAGAAAATTGGATTTTATCATTACAATTAGCAGATCCCGAAATATCCCGCATATTCAAAATTCTCAGGCCCGAAAATGACCAAGAAAGCAAGGACATTCGTAACAGTTATGTTATACGAGACCATGCCGTGTATAGGAGGGTAGATGATAGGCTATGTCTAGTTGTTCCGAGAAGTGCTCGATGGCAAATATGTCGGGCCAACCACGATGAAATTGGCCATCTCGGGTATACAAAAACTCTAGAAAGAATACAACATTCATACTGGTTCCCTAGACTAAGAAAATTTGTTAAAAAGTATCTTGAAGCATGCTTAGAGTGTGCTTATAATAAAGATAACGCGTCAAGACAAAAGTCTGGTCATTTGTACCCAATAGAAAAAGTACAAATACCATTCCACACGATTCATATAGATCATCTTGGGCCTTTTGTTAGGAGTAAAAATGGTAATACCCACATCTTAACGGTAGTAGACGCTTTTACAAAATATGTTTTCGTAAGAGCGGTAAAAGATTTGAAAACCAAAAGCACAATTAAAGTTTTAGAAAACATATTTTATGACTTCAACGTTCCGGCTAGAATTGTTTCTGACCGAGGCACAAGTTTTACATCAATAGCTTTTCAGACCTTTTGTAAGACACTTGGTATTAAGCATATATTGAACGCAGTAGCTTGTCCCAGAGCTAATGGACAAGCAGAGAGGTTTAATCAAACCATCTTGAACTCATTGTCAACGCAAAACTTTGCAAGCCATGAACGCGACTGGGACAAGTGTCTGAGTAAAATTCAATGGGGCATCAACAACACTGTAAATGCCTCAACACAGAAAACTGCGACAGAAGCTATGTTTGGAATTAAATTACGCGATGTTTTATCAAATAAGCTTAATACCGAACACTGTTTGAATAATAAATTAGATTTACAACAAGTTAGAGAGCAAATTAGTAATAATATCAAGAAAGACCAAGTAAAACAAAAGGAAAAACATGATGTAGGTCGAATCCCCGCAACTAAATATGACGTCGGTGATTTAGTGAAAATTTCTCGAAATAATTTTGATAATGATAAGAAAAGTACAAAGCTTCTGTCGAAGTTTGTGGGTCCATACAAAGTTACTGAAGTTCTAGGCAATGACCGCTATAGAATAACAGATATTCCCGGTTTCATTAGGAAAGGCAAACTTTATAAAACTGTCATTGCGGCTGATAGAATCCGACCTTGGATTCATATAAAAGCTTTAGAATTACATAGCTCCGACGAGAGTAGTTCTGACGGCGCTGGTAAAAGTGACGCTGAGTAGTGTTATTTATACAAGGATGATTGATTTATTTTTGTTTTTATTATTACTATTTTACCTTTATTTTATGTTAGTTTTGTTAGTAAGTATAATTTTGTTTTGTACGTGTGTGTGTTCATATGTTATGTTATGTACCTACAGTGTTGGTTAGTAAAATTGTTAGTTTACAAATGGTTAAAACTACTTAGTATATACCTACATTTATATCTATCGCTAAAATATACATACATATATTATTATTGTGAAATTATTTGTTCGAGTAGGTAATCACTATTCAATGTAGACAAGGATCCCATATTTGGGTATAAGGCCTTCCCCCCCCGGTTTGTCTTTATTTTTTGTATTTTTCATTAATGCAAGCTCTTGAAAAAATCCATAATTTTTATGTAAATTAGGTAAATTCTTTCCATATATTTCTTCTTATTGTATTACTGTTACTTCTTACTGTGTTATTTATACAAAGATGATTAATTGATTTTTGTTATTAATAAATTGTAATTATCTTTATAATAATATAATAAGTAGGAAAATGTTATGTTCAATGGTTTTGTTGTTTTAATTACATAGAAATTTGATTTTGTGTGAGTGAAATATACATAAAATGATTTTATTCTCTATGTTATTACGAAATTGTAATTATCTTTACAATAGTGTTCTAAGAAAAGCGTAATGTTAATAGATAAAAGCGTAATAGATGATTTTATTTCTAGCCTATTATTAAATTGAAATTATTTCTATATGTTGTGTCTGGAAAATGTAATAATAGTGTTTTGTAAAGAAAATAAAATGTCATGATTTAGGTAAAATTACAACTTATGATTGTGTGTGCCAGGGGGCGACACAGTGTCCGATGGCCGAATGTCATGATTTTCCAAATAATAGTATGTTGTTATGATTTTAAAATTGAGGGTGTGTGATTTGGCTTAAATAATTTATTGTTTTGGTCAAATCACATACTTTTTTACAATTACTTGTAGCTTGGAGAGAATCTCATTGGACGGATTTTTAAGACGATCTCATTGGTCAATTCATTGTTTCGGTATGATTTTAAAATTGAGGGTGTGATTTGACTGAATAATTTATTGTTTGAGTCAAATCAGATACTTTTTATAAAATTGCAGGAATCTCATTGGATAGAATATTAAGAGGATCTCATTGGTCAATTCAGTATTTCGTTAGGATTAGAAAAATGAGAGTGTGTGATTTGACGTAAATAATTTGTTGTTTCGGTCAAATCACATACTTGTTTTTACAACTGCATTGAATTTTGGAAAGAATCTCATTGGATGGAATTTTAAGAGGTTCCCATTGGTCAATTCAGTTTAAGTTCAGTCCAATCACAGACTCTTCTCAGTTCAGTAATTTAATGAATGGAAAATAGGATATTAAAGCCGGACGACTGATTACTTTTAAGTTAGTTCTTGTTAATCATTCAAAGAGATAAATTGTGAAGAAGTGTATTCCTTAAGTAACAAACAAGCTGTATATAAATCAAGTAATATAAAATATAATTAATATTGATTTAAGGGAGAAGTTTTATTATACAAGCAATTGAATATCACTTGTTTTAACGGTGAAGGAAAACATCGTGAGGAATCCTGCATACCTTAAAGTTCTCCACCAATCCACACTTGGCCAGCGTAGTGGACTATGGCTAAACCCTTCTCATTTTGAAAGGGATGCAAGGAACACGGTTTTCTCACAAAGTTGTCCTACTCTTTGTGAGAATCATTAGTAGTGGCCACGCGCCCCGTGACATCCACGCTGTTCTATGACAGAGTGACGCGGCGGGGTACTACTACCAGTTCGCGAATTTTTCCAAACAATAATTTCTCGATTCAATTTTTTTATATTAAGTTAGGCCAATTCACTTAGCCACGGTACTAAAAACACTATTTGTATACTTAGTTAAAGAAAAATAGACATGTATCTTACAAATACTGGTGTAAGTGGTGCAACGATAGAGCCAATCCTTCCAATCATTGAGGAGAAGGCGAGCAGAGTGTGTCGAAACTCCGTAGGGTACAGCTCTGATGTGTACAGGTACACGGAAGTCATCGCCATTGCTATGCCGAACTTTCCCAGAAGGTAAGTTATTAACCGAAATGTGGACATACCTGAAAATGTTATTTTAATAAAGATTTTCAAAATGGTGTAGTTGCACTTAACTGATAAAAATTATTTTTAGTTTGACCCGTGATTTTTGAGCACACTGAATAAGTACTATAAATCTGAATCCCGATCACTAAATAAAAAACTCATTTCAAATCTAAACAGCCTAAAACTGTGCTGCAAAATTTGTGTAGTCCCGTTGTCCCCGTCAGCCTTGTCCCCGTTAACGGGAACAGTGGGAACATAGAGTAAAGTAATTTTTAGAAGGAATTGAATAAACTGAGTTCAAAGTTCGTGACTTACCTAGATTAAAACGGTATAAATATAGGTTTCAACCGCTTACATTCGGTTTTTTACCCCTCCTCTATAATTTAATTTCGTGCAATTACACCGTTTTGTTCGCTCCATAATACTGATAGCCGTGTTAACTTACCACGCGGAATTATAATAAACAGAATGTTGCATATGGAGCTAAAGAAGAATCCAGAAGAAAGTGTGCCTCTTCTACCGATCCTATCCAGTAATAGAAAACCGGCGCAGAAACCAGGGAGTTCCACAGCGCAGGCCAACATGTAGTTTAAGTATATGGTTTCAGAAAGTCCGGTCGAGTTGATAGATAGTCCATAAAAGACAAAAATCATGGCAATCCACCAAAAAGGTGTTGTACATACTCGTCTTAGTAAAACCGGAGAGCGTAGTATCGTCCGGATCAAACCGGGTTTCGATCCCTGAAACATAAAATTACTGATAGTATAATAAGGAAAAGCGGCAGGTAAGTAATAACACCGATTGGCTTTTAATTCTCTGCGAGAGAAATAGGGAATTAAAATTATATTCTTACAGTAAATAGGTACCTAGCTTCTCAATATATTTACAAAAAACATAATAGAATTTTTGTACGTCAACATTCTCAGTTACAAAAAAAATGGCGGTTTACACGCAAAGTGTACTTGGTAACTAGAATCGTTATAAAACTCCTACCCTTCGTCTTAAAGAATTCGGGAAGTAATTTGTTGAAATGAGTACCTAATATTTTATGACAGAATTCTACTGTCTTTAGACATGCCTTTATACAAGTTTTTAAAACTATACAAATATAATTATTATATAAGCAAGCGAAGATTATGTAAATGATAAAACAACGTGGATTTGATTCGCTCCAGAAATATGCTGGGGAGCAATTGCTAATACAATATACCGTAATATTGTAAATTTAAAATTTAAAAAGAGCAACCGCTGAGTTTCTTACTGAATTTTCCGTAGCATTCCAAACCAGTAGTAAATTCTTAATGATTCAAAAGCACTTGTTCATTGGAATAAAAATCTATTCCATTCTATTCTATAATCATAGTTTAGAAAAACGTGAGCCAAGATGAAGGTTGTATGTATGTAACAAACCTCTAAATGTCGAATAGGAGCTTGCGGAGGATTCAACAAAGCTTTCATAGTTTTTTCACTAATTGTTCTTTTATTTACCCTTGCTACAGTTTCCAGTATCTTTCTCGCCTCATCATACTTCTTCTTTGAAAGAAGCCAACGGATACTTTCCGGCAAAAACCAGTAACATACAATCAAGAACAAGCCTGGAACATATATGGCCAATGTAGTGTAACGCCAATTACCAATAAGCCAATATATTCCGCCAAGCAACACTTGGCCAATCGAGTACATAGAAGCTGCAGATGCGCTCGCAGCGACTCGATACTTTTGTCCAACAAACTCTGTCACTGGAAAATAAATTATTACGATTATTGGAGCAGGCTGAAAACCAAAATATCATATTTTAATTTAATTCAATGGATTATAATTTAATCTAGTACGATTTATTAACAACTAAATAATATCAATTTAAAAATATATTGTAATAAAATAAAAATAATCCATATTATTATAAATGCGAAATAGTATTTGTTTTTGGTTTGTTGGTTTACCTGCAATCACATGGTAACGGAGCAACGGATCTATGTGATTTCTGCATGGATATATTAAAAGACCTAGAGAGTGATATACGCTACTTTTATCCCGGAAAAGCGATAAGTTAATAGAATTTTTAAAAACCTTAATCCACATATTAGCTAGTTCAAAATAAAAAAGACTAAAAAAAGCTTACCAAGAAGATATGCTGATGCATAGACGCTTGAACCAAGCACTGTCTGGATAATTTGCAGAATCATAAACATAGTGTAATTTACTGAAAAAGCTTTGACCATACCAACGAACGCTAAACTAAAAATATTGAACACTAGAGCTATCTTTCGACCAAATCGATCTGAGATGTACCCAGACAGCGGTAACCCCAGTAACACTCCAAGACTGCTTACTGTGCCTGCCAACGCGCGAAGCCACTCTTGACAGCCAAGGTCAAACTAAAACACAACAGAAACAAAAGATAATAAAATAAGAGAAACAAAAGGTTAAAAGTTAAAAATAAATTTTGAAAATTCAATCCCTAAGGCGGTAGAACAATTAGGGGTTTGAAATTTCTGTGGTCGCGAGGATATTCCATTGATTTTAATTCGAACCATTAGGATTCGGTTATTATGGGTAGGTACTTTCGAGTCAAGAGTGATACACGTCTTCTAGGCAAACGCACTCCATCTTAGGCTGCATCATCACTTGCCAGCAGGTGAGATTGCAGCCACGCGCTAGTTAATGGTTGATTTCAAGAAAGTGCAGGACAGCCTTAAGGAAATATAATAGCAAAAAATATTTACATTAGAGTACCAGCTATAGTACTGAATATTAATTTTTCGATTTCAGTTTGAACTATTTGCATTGCATAAATAATACGAGTTGGTAAAGTTACAACAACTGCGGAGTTTCTTTCCGGCTTTTCTCAGTAGAATCTACTTTCTGTAACCTATGGTATTAACAGATGTAGCATAAGAGACACTAGTTGCCCTTCATGAAATTCTAGATGATGCCCGCGACTTCAACTGTTTGATTTTCCGGAATAAAAAGTAGCCTTTGTTCTTCCCCGGGATGTAAGTTAACCCTCTACCGAATTTCATAAGAACCGGCTAATCTGTTTGGCATTGAAAAGCTAGCAGACAGACAGACAGACACACTTTCGCATTTATGATATTAATAAGTATGGATATTTTGTTATACTCACATCATACACAATACTATTATCATTGGCATAGACAAATCCGTCACAGTCAATAGTACTCCCCTGGTCAAAGAGACCAACTGGGCAGTAGTCCAATGATCCGTTGATTCCAGCAGCGTAAGGAGCATACCTGCTACAGCTCTTGAGCCCTGAACTCGTCTCGGGTACTGCGTTCACAATCCAGTCAGGATTGTAGGTGTGCAGTTTACTGCTTTCACCACATTCTGGTATTTGACATCTAGAGAGATTTATACTTTGTGTAAAAAAATAGTGGAAAAATTTCGTGAAGAAACTTAAGAGAATATGTTCTTAGCAGACCAATCAGATAAAGCCATATATGTATTTTTCAGGTCATTTATCAGTAATGTGTGCTAAACACATCTCTGCTCTGGTATCCAACCGGGCCTAAAAGGATAAACTGTTTGACTGCCATATGAAAAATGCAACTATAATCGAGCTCTTGTATTCGAATCCCCGTAGCCCCTGTTAACGGGGACACGATTAGAAGGCCAACGGGACTACACGGAAATTTTGGTTAGTCTTCTTAGACCCCAATTTAGAAGTAACATATTCCACCTGTGTACTACACGTGTTATACTTGGGACGTTTTAGCTAGTACTTATAATTTAATTTTGGATATTCAACCTTACCTGTGTGGTGTTGCTACTGCTAAAAATACGAAATCGTTTTTTAAAGCCGCCAATAATATAGGCAATGCCACTAAGAGCATACATCGAAACTGAAACCGCCCAAACTCTCCAAGCTCATTTCTCAACACATCATCCAATTTTATTGGTTCTTCAACAGAGCTGGCTTTAATATTCGTATCTGTATCATATTTATCACCACCACTTTGCTTTAAAGGCATTTTATTTTAATACTCCTTGTAGAATGAGTTTTGAACAGAAACAAACGCCTAGGCCATCAAAGTAGTTTTTATCCAATTTTCGGTAAAATTACACTTATATTTGTGTCTTAAATTATCAAGACATTATTAAATAAAAAAATTAGAGCAGTCAATTATGGAGTAGGTATCTCACACAAATGTTAGGTAAAGTTGAGACCAAAAATTTCAAATTGAACGGAAGAGTAGACGCCACTAGACTTAATCCTACCTGATAAGTTTATCCCAGAATTTGCGAACACTAATCTTAAGCAAGAAAAGATGGTACTTGAAATAAGATAAATAATCTAATATCAACATGATGATAATAAAACCCGGTAAATCGTATTCGCAATAAAAATGCATTATGACCCACTATATAATAACATTTATTTATTTTTAAATAACGATGAGAATATTTAATCCATATTACTCCATATCCATATATTGCATAATATACTAATACTATAAATGCGACAGTGTGTCTGATATACTCGTAATGTTCAAACATCCATGGTTTTCATGAACACATTTTGATTTTTTGTGATGTTACCACAAATTCACGGTTTTGAATTTTTTTTGTTGTGCTATGCGACATACCTAACTGCCAAATTTCATGATTGTAGGTCATCGGGAAGTACCCTATAAGTTTTCTTGATAGACCCGACCCGACACGACCGCGACATGACAGACAACAAAGTGATCCTATAAGGGTTACGTTTTTCCTTTTGAGGTACGGAACCCCAAAAATGGCCAAATTATTTTTGTAAGATCACTTAATTCAGATTTCAGAATTCTGTCTGTTATCAGATTTTCCTAGCATTTCAGCTTCAGCAAACGTATCTGGCAGCTTAGTTCCCAGAGTTTCAGGCTGCGTGAGCACCATAGCACCAGCGAAGAAGCCCATAGCACCAAACATCACAGACGGCAGGCCGTTCCAGTAATGCTCCTGAAACATTTAGAGATATTTGTGATCTATAAAATGAAAGGATTTAATATTATCAAAAAGTGACTAGAGTGAAGAGAGCTGGTGAATTGAGTCGCTGATACGCTTAGTCAGTAAATTGTAATATAAAAATAACATTATAGTATTAAAATCCGTTACGCCTTGACAAAAGTTAACGGCATACTCTTGATAATTAATATTTGTATTGAAATATATATCTACTAAGATAATATTAAAGTCTGAGGGATGTCCCAAGTCTGAATGTATACCAGGTGGGATTAAATTGCAATGGGGATCTGCTTAGGTATACCTTTTCACAGTTTCATTAGTTTTTTATTACAAGGAAGGCTTAAAACGCAATGATGAATCTAGGAGCCATCGATCGACCAACAAAAGGATACTTTAATCGTGATAACCAAGAAGTTACCACAGAATTCATAAATAAATCAGAATTCAGAAGACGTTGCGGATATAAGCTAGAGTACTGTAATGCAGCTTACAAGTATTGGTGTCAATGGAGCAGCAATAGCACCAAGTCTCCCGACAGTTGATGAAAACGCCAGAAAAGTGTGTCGGTACTCCGTAGGGTACAGCTCCGATGTGTAGAGGTAGACAGATGCCAGTGCTATCGTCACGCCCACCTTGCCAAGTAGGTAAGTTAACAGCCGAACTACAGACATACCTAAAATAATTACAAATGCGATTACAAAAGTGAATATAAAGTGTACTTAAGACGGCTCCACTCATTATCACTCATGACTCACAAGTCACAGTTTAAATTCAAAAATATAAAGAGAAAGTTTATTTTAGACTTGCAACGAATATTCGGTTACTATTCGGTATTCGGCCTATTCGGCTGCTTTTATTATATTCAGCCGAATACCGAATCACACTATCACACTAATATTATAAAGCCGAAAGTTTGTATGTGTGTGTGTGTGTGTGTGTGTGTGTGTGTTTGTTACTCCTTCACGCAAAAACTACTGGGCGGATTTGGCTGAAATTTGGAATGAAGATAGATAATATCCTGGATTAGCACATAGGCTGCTTTTTATCCCGGAAAATCAAAGAGTTCCCACGGGATTTCGAAAAAACTAAATCCACGCGGGCGAAGTCGCGGGCATCGGCTAGTAAATAATATATTTTGTCATAGAGAAATAATTGGTAAAATTAAAAATTAAAATCGATTGATTACGTATATATTCATATTATTTTCATTTCTGTTATAATCATTTAAGTAGTCATTGGTGCATAACACAAGTACATAATCATCTTCTGAATTGGAAAAATGGAGGATTCTATGTATTTGAATTATTGTGGTAATCAAAATTTAGAAGGGTAAGGTTCTCATTTCTTTTACAATCATTTATTAAGTAGTCATTGGTACATAAAAGAGGTACATAATTTAATCCAATTTAATAAAAAAATCCAGCCGAATACTTTTGCCTAATATTCGGCTATTCGGTTAGGGGCCTCGCCGAATATTCGGTATTCGGTATACTGCCGAATATACTATTCGTTGCAAGTCTAGTTTATTTCGAGTTAACACACTTTACAGGCTCTTATTGAAAATTCAAGTTTGAATGTTTTCATTTTATGGTCCATAAATACAGAATGCAAATAAAATAGACATCTGAATTCTGATAGCGCTTATGCTTTTAATTAAGAAAAATAAGTTTAAAATGTTTTTTCAAAAATAAAAACTAGATCATCTAATTAGTGAAAATAAACGAGATACAACACAGATACAATGATTGATGCATGACTGATATAATACTAACCATTGGGTATGAAGATGAAGAGTATACTGCATGAAGCACTAAGGAAAAATCCCGACGACAGTGTGGCTTTTCTGCCAATCTTAGTGAGTAAGAAAGCTCCAGCGAAACATCCGGGTATTTCCACAGCGCAAGTCAACATGTAGTTTAGATACATAGTATCTGACAGTCCGGTCGAGTTGATGGATAGTCCGTAGTAGACAAATGTTCCCGCGATCCACCAAATGGGAGTCGTACATACTCGAGTCAATAAAACGGGAGAGCGTATCACCGTCCGCATCAAACCAGTTTTCTTTACCTAAACGTAAAGAATCTCACTGAATTTATGAATAGTCAAGTCACTGATATTGACTGAATTGTATAAAACCTACCTGTAAACGAGGCAGAGGGTCTCGTTGAGGTTTCAATAAAGCTTCCATGGAATTATCACTGATCGATTTTTTATTTAATCTTGCTGCAGTTTCTATTATCTTTCTTGCTTCAGCGTACCTTCCCTTAACGAGGAGCCAGCGAATACTTTCAGACAAAAGCCAATAATAAACAATCATGAATAAACAAGGGATACACAGGGCCAAAGTAGCGTATCGCCAAGGACCAATAAGCCAATACACTCCACCCATCATCACTTGCCCCAGGGAGTACATTGACAGTAACGCTACGCCGACGAAGCGATATTTTGGTCCAACAAGCTCTGTGGCTGAAAACAAAAATAAAATTATAATTTCAAACAAAGAAAATGGCTCACAAAAATGTTTCCAAAAAGATGTTACCTAAAACAAGAGCCGTGGAATAAACACTCGATCCAAATACAGTCTGAACCAGTTGCAATACCATGTACATGGCGTAATTAACAGAAAAAGCTCGGATCACACCAACAAGACCCAAGGAAAATATGTTAATTACTAAAGCAACTTTGCGGCCAAAACGATCTGAAATATATCCAGTTAGAGGCAATCCTAATAACAAGCCAATATTGCCGACTGTGCCTGCTAAAGCTCGAAGCCATTCATTGCACCCAAGGTCAAACTATAACAAAAAAAACATTATAATAGTCATATTCATTATGTATTTTTTTTTTAATATAATATTCACAAGGATTACAGATAGTAAAAATACATGGTATCTAATAACTATTTCTAAAGACTAATAAATTATTATTATTCACGAAGTCCATAAAGCTATAGGTCATAAAAACGAGAATTTTTTAAAATAGAGAAGACTTTGGACAGATAGACAAGTCAGTTTAAAACTGTTTTTCAATACTTACATCGTACACTACACTATAATCGTTTGCATAGACAAAGTCTTCGCAGCTAACGATGTTCGTGTGGTTAAACAGACTGGCAGGACAGTAGTCCAAGGATCCGTTGGTCCCGGAATCAATAGGAGCATATCGGTCACAGCTCGAGAAGCTTGACTTTGTCTCCGGCACAGCGTTCAAGATCCAATCCGGATTGTAAGTAAGCAAACTGCTATTTTCGCCACATTCTGGAATTCGACACCTGTAATTGATAAAAGTTTTTTGAAAATAGTATACTTACAGGTAACTAATTTGTTTATACGAAAAACATCGGCCTAATGGATGTTACGTCCAAAAAAGTGGGATCTCCAAATTTTTTTTTAGTATTGTATCGAGTGGGATATCAAATAATAATAATTTATAATAATATTTTTTAATAATAATTTATAATAATAATTTTCTTTATTTAGGGTAAAAACCCAAAAAAGTATACAAGAATGAAATAATATTGTATAATAATACAAACATTATTTAAATTAAATTCAAAATAGCACACTGGAGGTGAGCAATTTTTTTGAATGCAATGAAAGAGGAAAAAATTCTGAGTTCATATATTAATATATGTAGTACAGTGTTAAAATACACCGAGCGACAGAGATATAATTTTATACTATATCTATCGCTGTCTATAGGCAGTTAGCGGGTAGTAGTCGGGTTTTTGTGCTGTTTAACTGTATCTTGTTAAATGTTAATATACCTATAAGTATTGAGTACTCAGCCAAGATTGATTTATAATATGGTACCTACTGTAGAAGCGCTAAGAGTGGTCTCTTCGTCACTCGCTTCATACAAACCTAGTTCGTCTCTCATTGGAATACTAACCAATCATACTCAATGGAATTTTGTAGAAACGTTCCGGGAACTAATATCTACATATACCTGTGGTTCAGATTTCCGTTAAAATATTCAGTTTCAAAGATACGCGGTCTTAAAAATTCACATACAAATCTTTGAGCCCCTGTAATTTTAAAACTACATGTTTTTAGAAAAATCTAAAACACCATAGGCACAGCTATTAGTTTCTAGAATATGTCTGCAAAATTTAATTGACATTGGTTGTTTAATATTCAAATGAAATTGGGACTACGATTGTATGGAGTAAGTGACGGAGAGAGCCCTGTAAAATACTATCTATACCGCACCTGTGTGGTATTGAGGCAGCGGACAAGATGTAATCGTTTCTAATACCAGAGAATATAATTGGTATTATTATGATGAGGACAGATCGCATCTGGAACCAGCCAAATTCACCAAGCTCTCTTCTGACGAGATCATCGCAGTTCGCTGGTTTTTCAAAATCGCCGCTTGCCCTCTCTCCAACTTGATCCTTTCCGTTAGGAGTATTTTCATCATCACTATCATTATGTTTTTCAGGCATTATAAATAGTGATATTTGATATGATTTGACATATATTTATTATTAACACTTTTTCGTTCATCCCTGGAACAAATAATTTAATATTTACACGTATTTAAATAAATGTGTGTACTACCTGCTTACACATAATTATTTAAGTAACATGATTATAATTATAATACATTAAAGAACCTCCTCCTTTTTTGGAAGTCGGTTAAAAATACAAAAATTTAACAAAAAAACGAAGTAGGTGTTAAAAATTAATAAAAACTTTTATACCTACAAAAGGCAAAAAACAAAAATAATAAAACTGAGTGTGTGCGTGTGTGTGTGTGTGCGCGTGTGTGTGTGGGTGGGTGGGTGTTGATGTACAAGATGCTCAGTTTAAGTATACCTATACTATTATAATTCTAAAGTAAAAAAAAGGAAGGTTTCGACCATCGATTTCGACAGCATGACTTTCAAAACTGCTTGCCGAAACATTATTACCTATTAGGATTCCGTAACCGAAGTGCCAATTGCCAAAGGAACCCTATTACTAAGCCCTCGCTGTCCATCCGTCCGTCTGTCTGTCAGTGTGCTGTATTTCGTAATTTTCAAAATGAAATAACTTAGACACTAAGGGGGTATCATGTGAAAGGGCTTTACCTGTACAGTCTAAAACAGATTTTAATTTAGTTTTATGCATCACAGTTTTTGGTTTATCGTGCTAAATGTCGGAAAATTACCCGAGTACGGAACCCTCAGTGTGTGAGTCTGACTCGCACTTGGCCGGTTTTTTATTGTTTTGCCGGTAACTCCCCTGGGCCCAGACCGTGACGCGATATCTGAGTGAAGACGGCAAGAACGCAAAGTAGGTACTGTACACAGATAGATACCTACCTACATAGTTTTCAATGTTTCCGAGTTAGTTGGATTTCTGAGATTTGTAAAGATAAATGAAGAGCTGGCGAATAAAACCTTATAAAATTTTACATGGAGGAAATAACTAAATGGAGTCATGATTATGACTTTTGTCACTCGACACACTCAACATTACGTATTTATGTAACTCTAATGATATACATAAAAATACCGTTTAAATGTAAAAAAAAAACCGGCCAATTGCGAGTCAGACTCGCGCACTGAGGGTTCTGTACTCGGGTATTTTTCCAACATTTTGCACGATAAATCAAAAACTATTATGCATAAAAATAAATAAAAATCTGTTTTAGAATGTACAGGTAAAGCCCTTTCATATGATACCACACTTGGTATAGTTAGTTATCTTACTTTGAAAATTGAAACACGTTTTAATTTTTTTTAAATGATGTAACCACAAATTCGCGGTTTTCAGATTAATTATTCCTGTACTTGTGCTATAAGATCACCTATCTACCAAATTTCATGATTCTAGGTCAGCGGGAAGTACCTACCCTATAAGTTTCTTGACAGACACGACGGACAGACAGACAGACAGACAGACAACTAAGTGATCTTATAAGGGTTCCGTTTTTCTTTTTGAGGTACGGAACCTAAAAAACAACCAAAACGTTAAAAAATTGTCAAAATGTAGGTACTTACAAAAATATTACATTACAAAATATGCCGTTGCACTCTGAGTTGAAACGTTACATAGAAAATAACAACACGACACTAAGACTTCCTTCTTGTAAGTTATACCTACAGTAAAGTAACTAAACACATCTCGTCAATCTCATGTTAATCTCACTTAGTCACTTTAGCACACATAAAACTATGACGCGCGAATTGACTTAACCGCTAAACATACGAGTACATGTTATATTCATCGATATAGTAGTATGTTACGTATTTTAACACGCGAGGCAAATCTGTATCACGAATTACGCATTGTTATCTCATCTAACGCTCGATATCAGATAAACCCGGCCATAACATTGAAATAATCCATAACATTGTAATTCACGGCGTGAATAATAAATAACCTTGAAAATAAATGAAGCTACGTTTCGGTGTTATCGCTTTCAGAGTCAAAACATTACTGAAGTTCCTACGTTAAAAATATCGTCAGAGTACAGTAACCTCCCTCACACCTCCAAACCTCCATGTAGTAGGTATGTAGGTACTTACTGCTCAATGGGACTATACAATGTAACCAAGTAATGGGTTTCGACGTTTGACATTCCAGTGTCAGTAGAGATAGGTACCTTCTATAGTTTGGGAAATAAGTTATTTGCACCGATTCGACTTATTGGTTTAGTTTTGGAGAGCGAAAGATCAATAGAGTAGCCACCCACAAATATATAGTTATGTTTACATCGTAGACAGACATAGACTATGATTAACATCTCAGAAAATCTGTGGTTTACGTTAAAAAAATAGAAAATAATTAATCGTGACGCTACTTTTGTTCATAGGAGTCCCTTTGTACTGTGATTGAAACGATTTTGAAACTTTGTATTTTATTGAATAAAAAATAACCTATGTGTTAATGCAAAGCACAATCTAGCTTATGAAAATGCACAGCCAAAAAGAGTAACAAACGGACATACACACACACACACATTTTTGCCTTTATAATATTAGTGTAAAGTGAGATACTCGTAGATAACATTGCAGAGGCAAACTGTCAAACATATTTTATATTGTGATCATTTAATAATAGTTGTATTCCTTTTCGGTTTCGAATAAAATTAATCTTTTTAGGTAGGTACATACCTACTTTAAAATTTTCCTGCAATAAATAATATACCTACAAAAAGCACGGATTGAAAGAAAAAAGAAAGAAAAACTGTTTATTTGGTACCACAAAAATAAGATAACATAATATATAGGTACTGAAAGTAAAGATTGCACTACACCACTGAATGCAAACGCACAATATATTTATTTCCGGACTGATAGATACTACGGTTAAATATAAAGATACGTCATCATACTAAAAATATTCGTTCTACATCTTCAAAGATGGCCCATAGTTTGTTTGCTTGATGCTCGGCCAAAAAGTGTACAAACACTTTACATATCACTTCAAGAGCACTGCTAACTATCTTATTGATATAATGATATAGGTATGTATGCTTAATAATAATAGGGCTGTACTTTGTGGCATTTTTCATACAAATAAACTAACAAGATACTTAACTAATGAGTAGTGACTATTGACTACAAATAACTTAAGCTTATTACTTTAAACAGCGCTAATATTATTTTATTTTAGGGTTGCTATAATAAGTAACAAGTACTTATGTGAAAAAAAAACAAAATTTATTTACTTATCAAAAAGCACATGCATTTCGTGGAGTGAAATATTTAAGTTCCAAAATATTTAATTTTCTATAGACCTAATATAAATACAAGATGTTGGACAAGGCCCGTAACATCGGCAAGTTGAGGTTAGGATTGAGATGTGTAGATATGTGCCAAAAAATAAAAAGCCCCATAGAGTGATAGGTACCTATCACTCTATGGGGCTTTTTATTTTTTGGCAAATATTCTTCAAGTTCTCAAAATATCTTCCACAGGTACCTGTGGAAGATATTTTGAGAACTTGAAGAATTTGCTCAAAACTGAAATGTGACAACCCTGCAAACAGCTGATCACGGAAATGAAATCGAAAAAACTTCTGTGCACTCGAAGGACCGTTTGAACTTTTGTCTAGTAGCAATGAGCAGAGATAACGATAACTTTATGTTGTTTATTTAGTGCTATTATAGCTAATTTTGTCATTTTAAATGATTTATCAAACCCGCTGTAGGTACATACCTATATCAATTTTAAGAACAACCTACTGCAATGTTTAAGGGTATTGTTCAATTTAAACTAAAATAAAATGTTTTTTTTTTCCATTACAAGTTAGCCCTTGACTGCTACCTCAGATGGTGGTAAGTGATGATGCAGTCTAAGATGGAAGCGGGTTAATTTGGAAAGCGTATGACCTACTACGATTACCAAATTACACCAATCGCTCATGTTTATAAATACCGGCTACCTGGCTTCATATTTATTCATCCAAAAGTATCCAACTTTTCGATTCTTGCTAATGCGTTCATCCAAAGTAAGTTATCATGAACGAGAAACGTCAAAATGGGGCTATTTGTGATATATTACAGAGTGACTCATATTACTCATGGTCATGGCCTCGAATCGATGTCCTTAGTTAACGCCATATCTACCATGAGTACGTATCGGTATTTGTTTGTGCTATTGTAAGTACAGTACGCGACAGCTCGTGATGGCAATCGGGGTGAGGACGCCCCGCACACCCGCACAGTCCCCGCGCTGACATGCGGGTGTATAAAAATTTTCAAAAGAAAAATAAAACCGACTTCAAAAACCAAAAACACTAAAAAGTAGAAAATAATTTTTGTTTAGCTACACATGTAATGTACCTAGCTAGGTATGAAGTCGGGCGAGCTTCACTCTTGGATTTCTAATTTTGTTTTAATATGCTCGCTCGACTTCATACCTAGGTACATTACATGTGTAGCTAAACAAAAATTATTTTCTACTTTTTAGTGTTTTTGGTTTTTGAAGTCGGTTTTATTTTTCTTTTGAAAATTTTTTATTTCACAATTTTTAGTGGCCCCACTGTACTATAATATGCTATGCCCAGTTAAAACCCTACTGTTTACTAAGCTATTACACTGATCGCGAGCAATTTGCTCTTATCCATTGAGGATTTCTGTTCTCCATCTCCGAAGATATTCATCAGATCTTCACCAAATTTATATGGGACCACCTGCACAGTATACCCTTTCAAACAAAAAAAAAATTCCAAATCGGTCCAGGGGTCTTTGAGTAATCGGGGAACATACATAAAAAAAAAAAAAATAAAAAAAAAAAAAAAAAGATCCCGACGAATTGAGAACCTCCTCCTTTTTTGGAAGTCGGTTAATTATAATATGATCAACCCATTGCCGGCCCACTGCTGAGCACGGGTCTCTTCTCAGAGTGAGAAGGGTTTAGGCCATAGTCTGCCACGCTGGCCCAATACGGATTGGCAGACTGCACACACCTTTGAGTACATGGAGAACTATAACAGGCATGCAGGTTTACTTACGATGTTTTCCTTCACCGTTAAAGCAAGTGATATATTTAATTGCTTAAAACGCACATAGCTCCGAAAAGTTAGAGGTGCGTGTCCAGGATCAAACCCCCGACTTCCGATTAGCAGCCGGATGTTCTAACCACTTGGCTATCACAGCTTAATATAATAAACATATAAACATTTATTATTATTATTATTATAAACTAGAGGATGCCCGCGACTTCGTCCGCGTGGATTTAGATTTTTATAGATCCTGTGGGAACTGTTTGATTTTCCGGAATACAAGTTGTCTATTTCGATTACAGGGACGCAAAGCTATTTCGGTACCAAATTTCATACAAATCGGTTTAGTGGATAGGTCTTTAGGGAACTCTTTGATTTTCCGGGACAAAAAGTAACCTATGTCCGTCCCCGGAATATAAGCTAACCCTGTACTTTTCGTCAGAATCGGTTACACTGTTGGGCCGTGAAAAGGTTGCGAAAGACAGAGAGACACATATTTCGCATTTATAATATTAGTATGGATGGATAGTATGGATAATTGCATTTGCCATTAAATTTTAGTAATTTAGTTACCTTGATACCGTGATGTTACATGCTCGATGGTACCTACCTCCACACGATTCAATTTCAGGTCAGTCCTACTCTTGTGTTAATAGTAAGTAAAACTTTGGTAATACTGTTCACAATTATTACGAACCAAGGTTAGTAACATCATACCTATAATAATTAAGTTGGTTGTTAGGTACCTATCTACCCAAATATCAAATTTGAGTTTACATACAAATTACATAATAAAAACCGGCCAAGTGCGAGTCAGACTCGCCTGCCGAGTTTTCCGTAGCTTGGAAATAAATATAATAATAATGGTTCTTTATAGCTCTTTGATTAAACTCTTCTTTTTAAGATCGATTTATCTCTCCATTTTCTATGCTCTAGATAAATTGTATTTATTTTAAAAGTTTATGAAGTAATTTTTAAAAAAAATTAGGGCTTTTGAAACAGCTTCGTGCGTAAATAACCTACATTAACTATAAGAAACTAGAAAATTGAAAAATTAACAACATCATGCCACACTTTACTTCATAATAATGTCTTTACTTGTGTAAATCTTGTATTTCAATCAAAATGCATTCACCTCCTCTCGCGTTAGAGTTAGAGAGAAACAGCTATTTTCGACTCCACCCGCCAACGAGCTAATGCTTCGACGAAGCTGGCTCTTTACTAACAGTTGCTGAAATGAAAAAGTGTGACATAAGGATGGACTGATGGGCAGACTGTCGCATACAGGTTTCTCTTATATAATTTTGTTACAGAACCCTAAAAACGCGTTTTGCATATCTTCGACTAGGTAGTTTGAAATTAATGGACTATAATATTGAAAATTATACATGCATATGCTACATTTTATCGTATTATATTTATGCTAGCTTATAAATTGAACACTAAAGACAATTATTAACTTCGTATTTAAATTAAGCTATAGGTACCTATCTGAAACTATAAATAAACTATATAACGTTCGTTCGTTCGATCGTTACCTACCTATTGGTTCGCGCATTTTTCATTAATTTCATAGAATTGGCATGCTGCTACCTATAATGACAAAGACATTCGCTAAGAAAGGATTTTTGGAAAATAATTTATTTTCATTTGTTAATCATAAAATCTTTGCTTAGTCTTGGACAAACAGACAGACAACAAAGTGATCCTATACGGGTTCCTTTTTCCTTTTGAGGTACGGAATCCTAGAAATACAAATCGATCCAAATAGATATCTCAGAAAATCGGTGTACCTAAGTAGTAAGTACCTACCTATATTTACATGGAAAAAGACAACGTGCAGAATTGAGAGCCTCCCCCTTTTTTGAAAGTCGGTTATGCACCTATGCGTTCACGGCCGCGCATTGTATCAAATTCAGTTTAAACTTTGTACAGTTGGTGTTGACATTTGCGTGAAGGTTTCTATCGGAGCGGCACGGCGTGGCAGACGTGTCGTATCAGATATCCCGAGCGAAGCCAAGGCGGGCCTACTACAAATGATAATATTATCATATCAATACAATGTTAATAAATTCTGCCAAAATTTCCATATTATAATTGCAATGCGATAAAATCCATTATGACCTACAGTAAAAATTAATTTTTATTTAATTTTTGAATGATAATACAAAAAAGAAAAAAAACTTTATGCTGGAAACTTAGAGAATTCCTAAATCTATGCAGACTAAGCCGCGGGCCTCAGCTCATCTAAATATAAATCCTATGCATCCTACTCTATGGCTCAAACTACTGGACGGATGGGGCTGAAAGGCATTTGGATATATTATGACATAGACATCCGATAAGAAAGGATTTTTGAAAATTCAACTCCTAAGGGGTAAATAGGGGTTTGAAATTTGTGTAGACCACGCGGACCAAGCTAGTATTAAGCTACCGGTATAAGCTGGTATTATTATAAGGCAATTTAAAATTAAAACAATTTCTCATCAGTGAACCAATTATTTAAATACTGATTTATATCCGGTAGATACCTACTTAACGTTCAGTGTGGGGCATCCTTTAGAAAACATCTAAAGTTTAGATGTTTTCTGTGTTCATTTAACAGACAGTATAGTACCTAGTCAAATAGTAGTAGTCAAATCACTTATAACCTGGTTATTTCCGGGACCAGCCGGATTGAGACGTGGAGAGAGCCTATACAATGGTTATTTAGCATGTTTTATTTTTCTAGTTTAGTGCATCTGTATATAAAAAGCTAGTATTATGATTAAGTATATAATGTAAATCGAAAAATTGCACAAAATTCTTAAAATAATTCGATGGAGATCAAGCGTTAACAAAAAAATTTAAACTTTTGTAAGATCACTGCATTCAGAATTCAGAGTTCTGTCTGTTATCTGGTTTGCCTAGCATTTCTGCTTCTGCAAACGTATCAGGGAGCTTCGTCCCTAGAGTTTCAGGTTGCGTGAGCACCGAGGCACCAGCGAGGAAGCCCATAGCAGCAAACATCACTGACGGAAGGCCGTGCCAGTATTGTTTCTGAAAATTATAATGACTTATTAATTATTATGTATCGGGTTGTGAGAGCCTAGAGGTTAAGTTCAGAAGGTCGGGGCTTCGATTCCGGGTACGAAGCTCTAACTTATCAAAGTTGTGTGCGGCTAAGCAAAACATTAAGAGCAAACCTGCATACCTGAGAGTTCTCCACAAATGTTGTACAGAGGCAGGCGTTACTTTGCGGAGCCCGCCACCACGCAGCACCACACAAATCTCAAAACCGCCTCGACACCGGAGATCAAACCTTGACTCACGAATCAAGAATCAGGGATCAAGATCAGGAATCAGGGATCAGAAATATTAGGTGTAGAATGTAGATCTACATTCACCTCCTATTCACACTTGCAAATCCCACCAGAAGGTGACTGGCTAAAACCGTTACCCCTTGACAATAACTAACGGCATTATATTATGATAATGAATATTTTCTGAGAGAATGTTCCGTTACAGTAAATATTATTGTAGATTGGAAGAGTATAATAATACGTTACTAGAGGATGCCCGCGACTTCGTCCGCGTGGATTTAGATTTGCAAAGATCCCGTAGAAACTGTTTGATTTTCTGGAATAAAAAGTTGCCTATGTCAATTACAGAGACGCAAGCTACCTCGGTACCTTTCATACAAATCGCTTAAGCGGATGGGTTTTTGAGAATCCCGTGGGAACTCTTTGATTTTCCGGGATAAAAAATAGCCTATGTCCATCCCCGGGGCATTAGCTAACCGTGTACCAAATTTCGTCAGAATCAGTTAAACTGCTGGGCCGTGAAAAGGTAGCAGACAGACAGACACACACTTTCGCATTTATAACATTAGTATGGAAGTATGGATTATCATTTATCAAAGGCCGAACTACGGTAATCCTAACATTTTAGTCAAACTTGAGATTTACCATGCCCTACGGAAAAATGTCAAACTGGTCTGTGATGACTTTTATTTTCAAACTAGAGGATGCCCGTGACTTCGTCCGCGTGGATTTAGGTTTTAAAAGATCCCTTGGGAACTGTTTGATTTTCCGGGATAAAAAGTTGCCTATGTCAAATACAGGGACGCGAGCTACCTTGGTACTAGCGCTCTGGTTACACCTTTTATATTTCAATGCTCGGTGCTCCGGGAAAACTGCGCTGCCCAGGTCAATCACCGAACATTGAAATATAAACTTTATTTTGACTGGATAAATGTTAAATTCAACATTTAAATAAAAAATTCCTCTGCCGTCCCGTCCTCCAATGTGCGCTTGCCCTAATGCAGCTTACAAGTGGTGGCGTCAGTGGAGCAGCAATAGCACCAAGTCGCCCCACAGTTGACGAAAACGCCAGAAAAGTTTGTCGATATTCCGTGGGGTACAGCTCCGATGTGTAGAGGAAGAGACAAGTCTGCGCCGTCGTCACTCCCACCTTTCCAAGTAAATAAGCTATTAGCCGGACTGTATACATGCTATCTGAAAAAAATACCGATAGTAAAAAAGTACTTCATTTCAAGTTAACACTATACACGTTGTTTAGCTTTTTTTTTTATTCGATACAAGTTAACTCTTGACTGCAATCTCACTTGGTGATAAGTGATGATGCAGATAGAAGCGGGCTAACCTGGAAGGGGTAAATCTTAATAGTGAAATTAGAATTAGATACGATACTGAGTACGACACGATTATTATGCTTACCATTGGGTATTACGACAAAGAGTATGTTGCATAAAGCACTGAAGAAATATCCCGACGCCAGTGTAGTTTTTCGGCCAATCTTAGTGAGTAAAAAAGCTCCAATGAAAACTCCAGGTATTTCCACAGCGCAAATCAACATGTAGTTTAGATACATAGTATCTGACAGTCCGGTCGAGTTGATGGATAGTCCGTAGTAGACAAATGTTCCCGCGACAAACCAAAAGGGAGTGGTACATATGCGAGAGCGTATCACCGTCCGAATTAAGCCCGCTTTTCTCACCTGAACATGAAGAATCTCATTAAAGTAGCTTTTGAATATATCACTCAAATTGACAATTATGCAAAACATACCCCTGAACCAGAGAGAGGCTCTTGCTGAGGTCTCAATAAAGCGTCCATAGACTTATCACTGATTGATTTTTTATTCAATCTTGCTGCAGTTTCTATTATCTTCCTCGCTTCAGCGTACCTTTCCTTAACGAGGAGCCAGCGAATACTTTCAGACAGAAGCCAATAATAAACAAACATGAATAAGCAAGGGATACAAAGCACCAGAATGACGTATCGCCAAGAACCAATAAGCCAAAACACTCCGCCCATCAACACTTGCCCTAGTGAATACATTGACAGTAATGTTATACCGACGAAGCGATAGTTTGGTCCAATAAGCTCTGTGGCTGAAAATAAAAATAAAATTACGATGTTGAACTAATAAAATGTTAAGAGAATAGCTCATTAAAATACGGTCAAAAAGATGTTACCTAAAACAATAGACGTAGTATACACACTTGATCCTAATACAGTCTGAACCATTTCCAATATCATGTACATGGCGTAATTAACAGAAAAAGCTCGGATCACACCAACAAGGCCCAAAGAAAATATATTGAACACTAAAGCGACCTTGCGGCCAAAACGATCTGAGATGTATCCCGTTAGGGGCAATCCTAGTAATAAACCGATATTGCCTACTGTGCCTGCTAAAGCGCGAAGCCATTCGTTGCATCCAAGGTCAAACTAAAACAAAAAAGATTTATATAATGGTCAAATGTCTTTATTTTCACAAGTACTATCTATTACGGTTAATTAGTAAAAGTGCATATGTATTAAATGACGCGCGTGTATCCGTTGACATAACTGCACGCATTACGTCTATGCGAACGTTCACACCACGCAAGCGGTATGCCATGTCTCATAAAGTTCCATACATTTCAACGCAATGCTACGCGCTATGTCTACGCTTAAGCGACGCATACGCGGCCTGTGTGAACGAGCTGTAAAGACTACTAGATTATGCTCAAAGGGTAAAGTGAAACCTTTAAAGCTATAGAAATCCAAGATTGATACCGAGTAGAGTACAAGTTTAAAAAAATATTCATTTGATACTTACATCGTATACTACGCTATAATCATTTGCATAGACAAAGTCTTTGCAGCTAATGACGTTTGCCTGGTCAAATAGGCTGCCAGGACAATAGTCCAAGGAACCGTTGCTTCCGGAATCAATAGGAGCATATCTGTCACAGCTCGAGAAGCCTGACTTTGTCCCCGGCACTGCGTTCAAGATCCAATCAGGACTGTAATCATCTAACCTGCTATTCTCACCACATTCTGGAATTCGACACCTGAAATGGAAAAAGTTTTTCGAAAGATGCTATACTTGAATTGACAATATACTAATAGTAGAGTACTAATATAAACTAATAGTAGAGTACTGTTGGGACACACAGTACAGTAGAGTACAGTTTGAATAAATGACTTTGACTTCGACTAGTTTCGAACCCATCCAGGGTACTTTGCACTATCTTAATTTCTTATCATTTATATATAATCCTTTACATTGTAATAGGATTTTTCCATAAGCTTAATTTTTATGAAAACTTTGAACTTGTTGAGAGACAAACCTGATTCTTGAGAATTTTTTTTTTAATTCAATCACACCTGATGGAAAGTGATGATGTGACGCGTTTACCTAGAAGATGCCTATTCATTCTTGTTTTAAAGATACCCGGATTGTAGTTGGTAGGAAACAAATGGAAATAATGTGTCACCTGTGTGGTATAGCTGCAGCGGATAGGATGTAATCATTTCTAATGGCAGAAAACATAACTGGTATAATTATGATAAGAACATATCGCAACTGGAACCAGCCAAATTCACCAATTTCTGTTCTCAAGAGATCATCACGGTTCACTAATGTTTGAAAATCACTGCTTGTCATCTTTTCATCTTGATTTTTTCCGTCAGATATATTTTTTCCATCAAATATATTTTTTCCATCAGATATATTTTTTCCGTCAGATATATTTTGTCCGTCAGAAATATTTTCATCATCATTATGTTTTTCAGACATTATAAATGTTGTATTTCAGCTCTTAGTTTAGTGAAACGAGTAAGCACAATAATATTTTGAAGTAGCTTATTAAGTAGTAAGTGTTTAGAGTTCCCTAAATGAAGTATCAATTTTGTGGAACCAAAATACTGACTTATTATACAAGTTATATTTTATTGTTTTAATCTGACTAACAAAATCGCATTTTAAATATCATTTTTATCAAAATTACACGATTAAAGAAGAATTTCGTATTTTTATGTTCATTTTACATTGTTTCATTAATGTTATGTAGCCATAAAATAGGTAGGTATGCCGCAGCAGTATACAAGCAAGTAACTGCGAGTAAGTACGTCTAAATAATATGATAAGCTTTAAGACTAGTCCTTACTGGATATTGCTATGCGAACCAAAACTGAAAAAATAATGAGAAAAGAATTTCTATGGCTAGAGAGATTAAGAGACTGCTAGATTGGTCTGATAATAATAATATTTTGAACGGAACCATTTATCCTTTTGCACAGCTTGAAGCTGACCGAATTTTTTATCAAAGTGCAAGATGTCAGCTGTTGATACAAGATCTCCTTGAGATGAGATAACATAATGCGCTATTTTATGTCATTTAAGTATTACAATCCTTAACTAACAATAAGAAATTTTCAAGACTGTTTTTTAAAATAGGCTGCGCAAGACGCGCTCCGTCGCCACTTCATTCAGCTTTACCTACTTGACCTTCGTTTTCAATGTTGCCGACTCGTTTCAATTGCCATCTTTGCTGCACTCGGCCTCAATTTGCTTTATCAGCACTTTCTTCGCGAGTTTCTGGCTTCACGCCTACACATAAACATTTTAGGGTAACTAGGGCACACAAGGTTGCGTGGAGTCAGGATGCTTAGATTATATTCTGGTTGAGTTATTTTTTGAACTCTTGCGTGTCTCTAAGGTAAATGCGGAGATTTGCTAGCAAAAGACCGAAATTAACGATTATTACAAAACATTTCGAACTTATGCTTGGTAAATCTAGGTTTTACTATCAGACAGTCGCACATTGAAAATGTCAGTGCAGCCACACCATAAGCCTTCCTAGTTAAATGATAATGAAACCCGTATCGAATCGCATTAAGCAACATTAGCTTCAATCACATTTTATATACTTACCTACTAGCTGATGCCCGGGACTTCATCCGCGTAGATTCTCGAAAATTCCGTGGGAACTCTTTGATTTTCCGAGATAAAATGTAGCCTATCTCATTTTCCAGGCCAACGCGTTGCTCCGTTGCAGCGTGATTGAAGGACAAACCAACAAGAAAACACAGTTTCGGATTTATAATATGGGTAGTGATGGGTAGTAATTGAAATAAAATAACTTTAATATTTTAAAAAATAAAATTTTAATTCGCACGAAACTATTAATAGGCGGATTCGGATAGATCTCGCCAATAAGTTTATTCGAGTACTTATACAAACACTAAAGTTTACTTTTTATGAATGTTCAAAATTATCAATCTGCCAATTTTTAATTCCTATAACTTTTAATTTTACTGAAAGACAACAACCGTTAACATTTCAGCGTGTCAAAAATAATTAAAATGTAAATAATTCAGCGTCGACACCAATTGAAGCTTTTGTAAGACCTCTGATTCAATGCTCCATTTCAGAATTCTGTCTGTTATTTGGTTTCCCTAGCATTTCTGCCTCAGCTAACGTATCAGGGAGCTTAGCGCCTAGAGTCTCAGGTTGTGTGAGCACCATGGCACCAGCGAGGAAGCCCATAGCACCAAACATCACTGAAGGGAGGCCGTGCCAGTATTGTGTCTGAAAATAGAGACATAATGATTTATACGAACGATAAAGAAATAGTAAAGATGAAGGTGGATATTGTGTTATTTATCTCCTTATTTATTTAAGGGCTTTTATACGTTATGAGCTTTTTCTATAAACACGCCACACACACCTAACGCATGTGCATAACCGTGCCACGCGAATGTGATCATTAAGGTGCTAAACTACTTACGGCCTTTGTCTGTACATGTCCCTAATAATAATAATCTAAAAACATAATGAAAAACAAAATTCTTAACCTACAAAATAAACAATAACATAAACAGAAAAAGTATTAAAATTAATGAAAAAACAGCAAGTTATACAATTAATTACAAATGTTATCCTTTGCGATGCCCTGACGGGCTTCATGCTGTAATACTGTATATTTTATGATGTAAACATGAATGTAAATAAAGAATTAAGAAAGAATAAAGAGTAATGGTTTCGCAGTCATATAATATAGTTAAAACCCGTTACGCCTTGACAAAAATTGATGGCATAATCTACAATTTAGATAATGAATATTTTCTATGAGCTTGTTCTGTTACCATTAGATATTATAGTAAACCTAATACATTGGATGATGAATAAAAGAGAAACCGGCCAAGATTTTTTTTGTAATGTAACCACAAATTCACGGTTTTCAGCTTTTTTCCTTTGCGTGTGCTATAAGACCTACCTACCTGCCAATTTTCATGATTCTAATTCAATGGGAAGAAGCCTATAAGTCTGATAGACAGACGGGCGGACGGACGGACAGACAACAAAGGGATCCTATAAGAATTCCATTTTTCCTTTACGGAATCCTAAAAACTTGATAATATAGTATTGCAGCTTACAAGTGGTGGCGTCAGTGGAGCAGCAATGCCGCCAAGACGCCCCACGGTTGACGAAAACGCCAGAAAAGTGTGTCGATACTCCGTGGGGTACAGCTCCGATGTGTAGAGGTAGAGCGAAGCCATAGCTATCGTCACCGCCATCTTTCCAAGTAAGTAACTTATTAGCCGTAATGTGAACATGTCTACGAAATTAATATTAAAATATTAATCTTTTTCGCCTTGGTTCACAAAGAAAGTATGAACTACACTACTAACTTCACTCTAGTCTTAGAACACAGGTTCAGAGTGCAGATTAGAAGTGAATGAATAGATCACACTAATATTATAGAGGCGAAAGTTCATGTGTATGTGTGTGTATGTATGTTTATTACTTTTTCATACAAAAATACTAAACGGATTTGGCTGAAATTTGGAATGAAGATAGATAATATCCTGAATTAGCATATATGCTACTTTTTATCTCGGGAAATGAAAGAGTTCCCACGGGATTGTGAAAAACCAGAATCTACATGGACGAAGTCGCGGGCACCAGCTAGTATAATTAAATATTAAGACTAAAAAAAGATTAGTGAATTTATTACAATGATTGATTACCAGAGGGTACCACGACGAACAATATGTTGCATAAACCACAAAGGATAAACCCCGATGACAGTGAGGCTTTTCTGCCAACCTTAGTGAGTAAAAAACCTCCAACGAAACATCCAGGGATCGCCATAGCACTAGTCAACATGTAGTTTAGGTACATAGTATCTGACAGTCCGGTTGAATTGATGGATAGTCCGTAGTAGATAAATGTTCCCGCGACAAACCACACTGAAGTGGTAAATCCACGTATCAATAAAATAGGAGAGCGTATCACCGTTCGAATAACACCAGCTTGCTTCATCTGAACGTAAAGAACTTCATTAAAATAATTGATTATGAATAAGTTTCTGAAAGACGGATTACACAAAACATACCCCTGAACGAGGAAGAGGGTGTTGTTGAGGTTTCAATAAAGCTTCCATAGATTTATCACTGATTGATTTTTTATTTAATCTTGCTGCAGTTTCTATTATCTTCCTCGCTTCAGCGTACCTTCCCTTAACGAGGAGCCAGCGAATACTTTCAGACAAAAGCCAATAATAAACAAACATGAGTAAGCAAGGAATGTACAGAGACAGATTAGCATATCGCCAAGAACCAATAAGCCAGAACACTCCGCCCATCAATACTTGCCCCAGTGCGTATATTGACGAAAATGCTATACTGACGTAGCGATATTTTGGTCCAATAAGTTCTGTGGCTAAAAAATAATAATTAAATTATTAAGTTGAATAAAACTGGTCCATTCAAATGTATTAAAAATGAACCTATTACCTAAAACATAAGCTGTGGGATAAATACTTGATCCGAATATAGCCTGAATCAGTTGCAATATCATGTACATGGGGTAATTAGTAGAAAAAGCTCTGATCACTCCAACAAGGCCCATTAAGAATATATTGCACACTAAAGCAACCTTGCGGCCAAAACGATCTGAGATGTATCCCGTTAGAGGCAATCCCAGCAACAAGCCGATATTGCCTACTGTGCCTGCTAAAGCGCGAAGCCATTCATTGCATCCAAGATCAAACTAAAACATAAAAGAGCTATGTGATAGAAAAATGCCTTTACTTTTACAAGTGTTACGGGTAATATGGTATACGGTAAGTGATGACACAGATTAAGATTGATATTATACTCTGGATAAAGTGAAACCCTTAAAGCCATAGATACCAAAAATTGGTACCGATTAACAAGTCAAGTTTTAAAAATATTATTTGATACTTACATCGTATACTACACTATGATCATTTGCATAGACAAAGTCCTTGCAACTAACGACGGTTGTCTGGTCAAATAGACTGGCAGGACAGTAGTCCAAGGAACCGTTGGTTCCGAAATCAATAGAAGCATATCTGTTACAGCTCGAGAAGCCTGATTTTGTCTCCGGCACAGCGTTCAAGATCCAATCAGGATTGTAAGTAAGCAATTTGCTATTTTCACCACATTCTGGAATTCGACACCTGTAATTGAGTTTTTAATATTGATAATTATATCATCAACTAATATTAGTATTTGAAAGTCGAAATTACTCCAAAAGTAGAGACCGTGAAGAAGTAAGCGTATTGGAGTGTCCATCAGCACGATATGGGCTGACGATTCAAACAGGGTAGTGAGAAGTGGCTGGATGAGGAAATCTAAGGGCCGGGCTTTTGACATTAAGGCTTTTGGACCATATGCCTACAAGCTAAAGATGATGATGATGATGGTGAAAATTGTATTTATTGTAGCTATAGTTAAAACTCTTTGAAAATAACACTTCAAAACATCAATATTTCCAAAAGTTCACACTTTTTAGATAATTTTATTGTATTTTAATGACTCTTCAAAATGACATTTAAACCAAAATATAGATAGGTATATTGTTATACTGCACCTGTGTGGTATTGCTGCTGTGGCCAGAATGAAATCGTTTCTAGCGGCATTTAACATGATTGGTATTGTTATGATCAAAAGGTATCGCAACTGAAACCAGCCAAATTCACCAAGTTCTTTTCTCAAGAGATCATCACGGTTCACTGGTTTTTCAGATTCACTGCTTGCGCTCTCTTTATCTTGATTCTGTCCAGTAGAATTATTTTCATCATCACTATCTTTATGATTTTTAGGCATTATTCTTAGTGGGTTTTTAGTTCTTAGCTTAATGGAATGAGTTTACACACTAATTATAGCTTATTGAAATGGCTAGAGCCCCCTCAGTGGAGTGTGATTTGTGAATTATCTTGAATAGAAATACTTATGAGATGTGATAAGATAAAGTTAATTAAATCAACAATTATGACGACTTAAATAACACAAAGTAACTACTTTGTAACTTAATGAACAGGTTATGTTAACTGGCTCGTAGTTAATAGAAGTACATTAAATGACGATATAGTACACGCACATAGGTATAATGCGATACTTTGCAAAACAATTAATATAACAATTGACAGCGAAGTCGTCCGTACAGTATGGCAGATTGAGTGAAAAGAGAGTGAAATTAGTATGTATGAAACGAACAAAATACAGGTTCAAACTCATCCAATAAACAATAAATTATGTCGGTGTTAGAAAGGATTCACTAGAATAAAAAAATTCCGGACTGTCCATTATACAATGTATAGAGCATAATAATATCAATAAGATACAAACAGGATTTGCAAGATTTGAAGCAGAACAATGATCGAAGCGAAGGCGAAGAATACTGCCCTGAGGCATGCTATGTGTGATTAGTAATATTTATACCTTGTGTAAGAATTGTACCTTGACAAACTCGGTTCTTTCTGTCAAATAACTCTCTAAGTGTGAAAGCTGGTTGCTTCGAATTCCATGAGACATGTTTAAACATTACTGAGACTGGGATCGATACGGTGTCAAAAGCTTAGACCGAGTCTAGAAATAATGTTTCAAAAAATATATTTTACTATTTAGAGGTTACTGACAAAGAAAATGATAATAGACTAGAATAGATTTTTAATGGAAGAAACTTTTACAAGTGCTTTTCTTCGATATTTTTCGCACTTGAACCGTAGGTACGTACCGTGACTGACTGACAGACAATGCAATTTTGGGCCTGGAGATCTGAAAAGTGGTCATCATAAACAGTAGACCTATGTTAAAATAAGCTTTCTGTTAGTACTTAGCACCTACCATAAACCGCTACGACTATATAGAACCACCATTTTTGTACTTAATAATACAGATATTTACAGAAAGACTTTCTTGAAATTTCTTCTCAAAAGACGCAAGATCGCTATTCGACACTAGGTCATTAGCAGGAGACCTAAGTGTATCAAATTTTTTAAATGGACTATAACAGCAGAGTAGCTTCGTCACTCCTATATTAAGCTTCATCTTCTCGACCATCTGGCTTCGCATTTGAACAGAGAAGCTGTGGGATCGGGATGCTCAAATTTTGTTCCAGTAATGATTTATTCCAATGATGAAACTTAATTATGCCATTTTTGCCCGGTAATACTTTGCAACCAGCACCACAACGTTACCGCCAAGACTTAGCTACGGCAAGAAAACTAAAAGTGATAGGATTCCGCTAACATCAACGCATACACTTCCTAATTTTTTTAAATACTCAAAATTTCCTTCAAAAGTAAGGCGACTCGAAACTTTACACCTACTTACTAGGAGTAGGTATTTATTATCAGTAGTAAAATTGTAATAAAATGTGACGTTGGTTTTCGGCTTGCTACAGTTGCTTATGATTTGCAAATAATCATAATAAAATTATGATAAAGATAAAATAGACAGAGATTTAAACAAAAGCAACGCTGATTGCTTTATTAGTTCCTTTTAACTTGTTAAATTCTCTCTCCCTCGTAATCCTCATTGCTGAGGGTCGTGACCACGTTACATTAATCACATAATGGCATTGTTAACATGCTATTAATCAATAATCAATAATCGTTCGAGAAAGATTGAGTGAACCTGACGGTATTTTTAATCTTCTTTTCAAAAGATGTCGAAACGTTAACGTCATAGTTTGGTTGCAGTGTAAAAATAAAACAATTTTATCTTGACCCGAAGTATTTGAGCCCAGGACATTCTGTCCTAGTCATAGGAGCCTAATATAATATATTAAAATATTGTCATTTTAAAACGCGTCATTTCTAAATATTTAGTCTTTCAAGGTCTGTACCAACTTTATTATTAAACATTTGTGTAATTTTTTATTATCGATGTTAAAGCGATGCTTTAATTAAGTAAGTACATTTACGATTGCGCTTCATTTTGTTTTTGTTGAGTTAGGTCCATTGCTATCACACTGGACGGAAATCAAATTACGGACAAGTAGAACGCGCTGGTCAGACTGGTCTAAAAATGTCATTTCACTCTATTCCTTCACAACTAATGTTTCCATTTTTACAGCATCATCATTTTTTGATTTTATTTTTCCTATTGCTTCAGCTTCAGCTAAAGTGTCTGGCAGCTTCATACCTAGCGTCTCTGGTTGGGTAAATACCAATAGTGCTGACAGTAGGGCCATACCAGCGAACATGAATGATGGAGTCCCGTGCCAGTAGTCCTTCTGAAATATGCAAGTATATTGATATTTTGCCCAACTTTAAGAATTATTGTAATTCTTGAAGGTTATACTTACAAGTACTGGTGTAAGGGGTGCCGTGATGGATCCTATGCGACCAACCATAGAAGAAAAAGCAAGTAACGTATGCCTGAATTCTGTTGGATACAATTCTGAGGTAAACAAATATAGAGATGTCATCGCAGTTGAAACGCTAAACTTTCCCAACAAATATATTATAAGTCGAAAAACGGTCATTTCTGAAATAAACAAAGACAATTTAATGAACAATAATTAAACTCTGCAAAAACTAATTAATCGTAAGTAGAAGCTTAGACCGTTCAATTTTACAGATGCTTCAAATGAATACGGATATACATGTTACACTTTAGATATATTATATTACGCTTCTATCGAAAATGTAAGGAACTTTGTTTAATCACAACGATATAACCGTATTGACCTTTATGATACTATGGGTATCATCAGTAGCTCACGTTTAAGATTTGTGCACGTGATAGGTACATGGAATTTAGTTTTTTAAAGCATATTTATTTAAACTGTAACAAAAAAATCTTACAATCTTATTATTAAATATCTTTTAGTACATACCACTAGGAATAAAGACGAAGGCAATGTTGCATATAGCACATATTAAATAGCAAGATGATATGGTTGCTTTTCTACCAATTTTATCCAGGACCAAAACTGCTGTGTAAAATCCAGGTATTTCTACACCACATGTCAATATATAGTTTAAATGTATGGTGTCGGAGAGGCCAGTAGAGTTGATGGACAGTCCGTAGTAGACGAAGATGGCAGTGATCCACCAAATGGGCGTGGTGCATACTCTTCTCAGTAAAACTGGTGATCTTATTATAGTACGCACTAATCCAGGGCCTTCAAACTAAAAAACAAAAAATATTTTTAATAGTAGTAAAACAAAATAAGATGCTAAAGTGTACAATGAAAAATAACAAATATAATTATTGATAATTTGGTAATAATTGATATAGAAAAACGAATTAGCAAAAACTGTATCATTAAAAAGTCAATCAAATAGTAAAATTAACTTACTTTAGGAGCAGTGACAGAATTTTCTGATGACTTCAATAGAGTGCTCAAGGATTTATCACTGATATTTGTTTTGTTTAATCTTGCAACAGTCTGCAGTACATCTTTAGCTTCAGAGAACTTGTGTTTCGAAAGTAGCCATCGTAAGCTTTCAGAGAGCAACCAGTAATAAGATATTATCAACAAGCAAGGAATATTTAGTGCCATTAGCATGGAACGCCAAGGTGGTATCAGCCAGGCTACGCTGCCAAGAATTACCTGACCGAGACCGAATAGTGCTGATGATGTAGCACTTGTGACGACGCGATACTTTTGGCCAACTAGCTCTGTAGCTAAAAATAAATAAACCTAATATTTAGCAAAGTTTAAATAAACACGATAGTAAAATATAATATAATATTAGTGATATTTACCAAAAATGTAAGCCGTACTATAAACTCCAGCCCCAAGAGTAGTTTGCAAAATTTGAAGTATCAGGTACATTGTGTAGTTGACGGAGAACGCGCGGATGAGACCAAAAATGCCCAGGTTAAGAACACTTATGACAAGGGCAAACCTTCGACCGAAGTGATCCGAAATATAGCCAGTTATAGGTAATACCAGCAGAGTACCTATACTATTTAAAGTTCCTGCGAGAGCCCGCAGCCAATCTTGACATGCAAGATCGAACTAAAAAAATGCAAAATTAATCAAGTATGAACTTTTAATAGAACAGTCGAAAATCTATACTGTCTATATTTATCATCATGGAGATACTAACTTCATATACAACTGTATTGTTATGGGAGTATACAAATCCTTCACAAGCAATGGTGTTTGAGTTATTAAATAGGGTGGCGGGACAATAACTCAAGGTTCCGTTACTTTGCACATCCAGCGGAGAATACCTCTGACAACCAGCAAATCCTTTATCAGTCTTTGGTATTGTGTTTATGATCCATTCAGGGTAGTAATCATGCGACTTGCCAATTTCCCCGCATTCTGGGATTCGACATCTAGAAAAATTTGTTTAGAATGACTAAAATTAAATTGAAAACAACTACTATCATGCATTTTTATTAGCTTTACCTGACCAGTTCAGAGCTTACTGACGCACACATTCAAGTTTTGAATGACTATCAAAAGAAAAATAAAACCGACTTCAAAAACCACAAACACTAAAAAGTAAAAAAATATTTTTTGTTTAGTGTGAAGCTCGCCCGACTTCATACCTAGGTACATTACACGTATAGCTAAACAAAAATTATTTTTTACTTTTTAGTGTTTGTGGTTTTTGAAGTCGGTTTTATTTTTCTTTTGAATTTTTTTTATTTTACAATTTTTAGTGGCCCCACTGTACTATAATATTATGCTATACCCAGCTAAAACCCTACTGTTTACTAAGCTATTACATTGATCGCGAGCAATTTGCTCTTATCCATTGAGGAGTTCTGTTCTCCATCTCCGAAGATATTCATCAGATCTTCACCAAATTTATATGGGACCACCTGCACAGTATACCCTTTGGAAAAAAAATCAAAATCGGGCCTTTGAGTAAACGGGGAACATACATTAAAAAAAAAATGATTCCGACGAATTGAGAACCTCCTCCTTTTTTGAAGTCGGTTAAAAATTAAAATGAAAACACACATCAAGCATTTTTATTAGCTTTACCTGACACACCGCTATATTATATGAATATATTTTTATTCATTCTTTTCTTTTTAGTATTACCTGTGAGGTGTATCAGCTGCTGAGAAGACGTATTCGTTCGAGAAAGTAGCCATCACAATAGGTATAGCAACCAGAAGAATGTTGCGCAGTTGGAACCAACCGAACTGCCCCAACTCATTCGTCAAAACATCATCAAGGTCCAAAGGGTTTCCATCTTCTGTTGTCTTACCGTTGTCTGTATTTATTTTATTATGTAATTGTGTTTCCACATCACTTTTCTGATCTTTCAACATTTAGTTTAACGTGTTTCAATTCGATAAAGAATACGCTACCAGCTACGCGCACTACTAAATATACATATAAATATTCACGATTAATCTTAGTAATGAGAATGCCCATCTCCGTCTCGACCGTTAACCCGAGAACTTATCAATATTTATCAAATCGGAAGCAGTTTAACCGAGACTATGTTATTTTTGTGACTGTATCCACCTATAATTGTTTAACAGGGCTCTCTCCGTTACTTACTCCATACAATCGTATTTCTAATTTCATTTGAATATTACGCAACCAAAGTCCATGAAATTTTGCTTATTTTCTTGACATATTCTAGAAACTAATATCGGTGTTTTAGATTTGTGTGTTTGTAAAAGTATGTTATTAAAATAACACACTTTTCTTACTCGTAGTTTTTAAACACGAACAAAACGTAATTTATTATTATGAAAAGTGAGAATAGGCACGAATTAAAATGAAAAAAATGTTTCAACACTGGTCATTTTATTAATTCTTACAAGCTAAAAAACAACAATTTGCAGAAAAATTAATACTGTAATATAGATGATTAATAATTGCAGTCTATTCACATTACATTTATTACATTGTATTAATATTTTGCTCGTCAGTTATACACGACCCTTTATATCTATCCCATCTCTGTTTTCATCTTGTCGTTTGAGTATATATTTTCTGCATAACAGTTCTAACAGTGTCTTTTTCTGACAAAACAATCTGTGCCTAGTTGACACACCTTCGGAAATTGAATTGAACTAATAATATGAAACCCGAAAAATCTGAATTTCTCAAGATATTGTTACGTTCATTATATTGAGATCCAAATTATTTATTTATTGATCTGCTTTTAAAATGACTTTTTATTCTAAATCCTTTTTTATCGAGTTAAATACTTTTAATCCATTTATTGCATAATCTTTTAATGTTTTCAATATACATTAATATATCTGGAAAATTATTGATTTTAGTAACGACATATTTTTCGAGTAATCCTCTTATACTTTGCAAATCTTACTGATTCGAGTATACTCATAAATATTATCTTACTTATTAACGACAGATAATAGTTTCTTAAAAATTACTTTAATTTTCTACGACAGTCTTATTTACTTCACTATTTAACATAATAATGTTTTCACAAATTTATTTATTAAGTACTACGATATTATAATTTTTTATCTTTCAGCTTTTCACAGATTCGTCATTCGTCCTCACTGGCTTTCCTATAGCTTCGGCCTCGGCTAGAGTATCCGGCAGTCTCAAACCTAGCGTCTCTGGTTGGGTGAACACCAACAGTGCTGATACTATGGCCATACCGGCGAACATGAATGAGGGGATCCCATGCCAATAGTCCATCTGAAATAATAAAATTTGTCACTTTGTGCTCTAAATTTTTAAATCAATTACTAATTTTTCTTTTGACTTGTTCCACGTACATGCAAATGCATACGGCAAATTGCTCTTTCGGTAAAAAAACCGGCCAAGTGCGAGTCTGACTCGCGCACCGGGGATTCCGTACTCGGGTATTTTTTTCGACACTTTGCACGATTAATCGAAAACTATTATGCATAAAAATAAATAAAAATCTGTTTTAGAATGTACAGGTAAAGCCATTTCATATGATACTACATAACCACAAATTTACGGTTTTCGGATTTATTCCTTTACTTGTGCTATAAGACCTATCTATCTGCCAAATTTCATGATTGACCTAGTCAACGGGAAGTACCCTATACCCTAGTTTCTTGACAGACACGACCGACGGACGGACGGACAGACGGACAGACAGACAACAAAGTGATCCTATAAGGGTTCTTTTTTCCTTTTGAGGTACGGAACCCTAAAAAGTATAAAATCGAATTGAATAAAAAATATTTTTATTTATCTAATTAATTTTTTAAATTTATTGTATTACTTACAAGAACTGGAGTTAGGGGTGCAACTACCGACCCGATCCGACCAACCATGGAAGAGAAGGCGAGTAACGAATGCCTGAACTCTGTAGGATACAGTTCTGATGTGTACAAGTACATAGATGTCATCACAGTTGAAATGGTGAACTTCCCCAACAAGTATACTAGCAGCCGTGGAACCGTCAAATCTGAAGACAGACAAGCGCAGTATAGTGCATCATGATGATCAACCCATTGCCGGCCCACTACTGAGCACGGGCCTCTTCCTGGCTCACTTCCTTTGTGCCACGCTGGCCAATGCGGATTGGCACACTTTAGAATTCAAAAAAAAAAATTCAAAATTCAAAATGTTTTTATTCAATTAGACTTTTACAAGTTCTTTCGAATCGTCAAAAGCATCTACCACTGGTTCGGAATGCCTTTCCTACCGAGAAGAACCAGCAAGAAACTCGGCGGTTGCTCTTTTCAAAGATTTGATATACAATATTATGCCATGTATAAAAGCAATTGAAGTCCTGCGCATTGCTGGAGCGAATCGAAGTTCAAATCCACGCTTTTTTATCATTTACATAATCTTCGATAGTATAATATGCTTTTCTCAGGAGCATATTTTTAATAGATTTTTTGAACCTGTGTAAAGGCAAGTCCAAAATTGACTGAGGAATTTTGTTATAGAAGATTATACCCATTCCCACAAATGACTTTTGGACCTTCCTGAGACGGAGCGTAGGAGTCGCAAGCCTGTTACGGTGTCTAGTCAGCCTGTTGTGTAGATCGCCAACCCTCTTGTAACTAAGAATATTTTGTCTTACAAAAATTATGTTGTTGTAAATATATTGAGAGGCTACGGTAAGGATACCTATTTCCTTAAATTTTTCTCGAAGTGAATCGCGTGGTTTTAAGTTATAAATTGCGCGTATTGCCCTTTTCTGTAATACAAAAATTCTCCCAATATCTGCCGCTCTACCCCATATTAAGATTCCATAAGACATAATACTATGAAAATAAGCAAAATATACTATCTTTGCGGTCTCCACGTCAGTTAATTGTCGAATCTTTCTAACCGCGTAAGCAGCAGAGCTTAGTTTGCCAGCAAGAGTTGATATATGGGTGCCCCATTGCAGCTTCGCATCTAAGGTTATCCCCAAAAATGTAGTAGTCTCTTCCATTTTCAAAATATCATTATTTATCATTAAATTAATGTTACTTGTGTTCTTGGTATTGGGCAGTGCGAATTCAATACACTTAGTTTTTTTTGCATTTAAAAGTAGATTATTTACAGTAAACCAGTGAGTTACCTGAGATATGGCACCATTTATATCGTCAAAATTGTCCTTATTTCTATCGACTTTAAAAATCAAAGACGTATCGTCAGCAAATAGTACGATATCGCAAATATTTTGGACTACATATGGTAAATCGTTTATGTATACTAAGAACATGAAAGGACCTAGAATAGAGCCTTGAGGAACACCCATTAGTGAGGCTGATCCGGATGACTTCACATCATTCACACATACTGTTTGAATACGATCACTAAGATAGGACGCAATGAGACCAAGCGCAGTGTCTTTGATTCCATAGTGGCTCAATTTAACTAAAAGAGTCTCGTGCTCAACGCAATCAAATGCCTTGGATAAATCACAGAAAATACCAATGGCATTCTGTGACCCCTCCCACGCATTGAATATATGCTTTAACAGCATTGCGGCCGCGTCGGTTGTTGATCGACCTTTAGTGAAGCCATACTGTTCAGAATGGAGTAGCTTATTTAAATTGAAATGCTGAAGCAGTTGGTTGAGCATGATTTTCTCAAATATCTTGCTCAGTGTTGGCAAAATTGAAATTGGCCTGTAATTGTTTGGGTCACTTTTGCTACCCGATTTAAAAAGAGGTATCAATTTACTACATTTCATGAGATCTGGAAAAGCGCCTGTATCCACAGACTCATTAAAAATTAAGGCTAGATATGGCGCAATAATATCAATAATATTGTTAATTATTTTTACTGATATTCCCCACAGATCTCCGGTTTTTTTGCTTTGTAAAGATTTGAACACTTTAACAATGTCATATGGAGTAACGTATTCAAACCTAAACAACACACCGCATTCAGTGACATTGGCCCTGTAAGCGCCCTCTAGTTACTTAAGTTATTATTATATATTTAATTACGCTATCATACATACACACATACAAACACTCACGCACACATAAAATTCCATCCTATTACCCGCTCTTTCACCCCGCTCCTGTCAGTTACCTTTGAACCGGCGTTTACGCACGTCGAGTCTGAAACCCGCTAACTGCGTGACGCCCGCTGTACAAAACGCCACGCGCCGCTTGTGTAAAAAACTCATATAACGCTAAATTAATCACGCAAAAACCCGCTATTAAACTGTAAAAACGCTACGCTAAGTAAATAACTTAAAATCACATAAACTTTAAAATTAAGTGAAGTGTTCTGCGAATCAGTGCTTCGAAGAAACTATCCACGGAATACGAGAAAGGGAAGACTCCAAACCACCGGTGACCTATCCTGCCTAAATCCAGGTATTTATCCTACAATTTCTCTGGTCCTATCGCACCGTATCCTATTTCTCTTCCTACAATCGTATTCATATACAATTCAACACTAAACACGCTATTTATTGTATATTTCAATATTCATTGCAATAGAATTACGTTCGGAACATAGGTACCGCCGCTAACAAAAATATACAAAAATCTTGTATAATTACGCATATTTATGTTTAGATCCACGCATTACATTATATTAACGCATTATATATAATTATTTATGTATATTTTTCAATATTTAAAGATTAAAACTTTTTATATCTACCTACAACTAACTCATTATAAAAATTATATCGAAATATTAATTCGCCTGTATTGAGTCTTATTCGCTTGAAATAACGTTTATTTTCGCATATCAGATATCAGAATGTCGAAATCTAACGAAACCATTGTTAGATTAGAGGCTAAGAAAGAATTCTTGTTTTTATCAATTCAACAAATATATGATTTAAGTCTGAAGGTGAGTGATCCTGTGAACAAAACGAATTTCTTGTCTCGCGTTCAAAGTTTAGAAAAATTACGTCAAGATTTCGCGATAGTTATAGACGATTTAATTTCAGCCTATTTGAAACATGACCCTCTTTATACGCCGAACTATGCCCCGCTAGGCGCATTTGACACATTATACTGTCAAATTCAATATACTCTAAATGAAATTAAAAGTGAATCCGCTGTGTCACAGTTTGACAACCAATACAGTTTGTTAAATAAAAAATTACCTCCACTGAATTTAAAAACATTTGATGGCTGTCCGTCAAAATGGACTGTCTTTTACGAAAACTTTTTGAACTTAATACATAACAACAATAGACTCACTGACGTACAGAAAGTCCAATACTTAGTTAGTTGCTTAACTGATAAGGCGCTTTTGGTTTGTTCTGGTATACCACCCACCTCTGAGAATTATCTTATTATATGGAACGCATTATTAGAGAAATATCAAGATACTAGAGTGCAAGCTACTCAATACATAGATACGATTTTAAATTGCAAACAAAATCAACCGCTCGAATCTTTTATTGATCAATTTTGTTCCGCGCAAGCGGCACTGCAACGCCTAGAAATACCAGATTTATCAGACTTTATGATTACGCACATTGCACTCTCAAAGTTAAGTAAAGATGTTGTCTCATTATTTGAACAAAATCATAAACACATTAAAATACCTACTTTTTCCGATTTAAATAACTTTCTAAAAGAACAATTAAAAATACAAACTTTACGCTCCGTTCAAGTTAACACTCAAACTCCAAATAAAAAACCTAATTCATATAAACCTAAATCGCAAACTCAGACTTATACGAGTACAGTCAGCAACAACAATAATTATAATTTAAATTCTCAAAATACTCAACGTAAGTGCATAATCTGTAAAAATCAAGACGCTCATCCGCTTTACAAGTGTGAGGTTTTTAAAAACCAAGACGCTAAAACTAAGCTAGACATAGTGAGAAAAAATAGATTTTGTGAGTTCTGTCTAGGATTTCATTTAAAATTCCGCTGTAAGAGCCAAGGTCGATGTGGGAATTGTGCATCTAGCTCACATCACAGTCTGTTATGTAGCTCTTTTTCTAAGCCTAGGTATGAACCCGGGACCTCACAGTCACATGCCACCGCTTACTCACCGAACCGCTATGGTGCTAACGACAGTAACACTCCGATACAGATGCCACCGCAGAATGATAAATCTAGTGATTTGCCAAAGATTACAGCACCACCTCCCGCACCTCACGCTCCGCCAACTAATCCTACAGAATTAGCACTTTCGGTGACTACCTCTTCACGCAATTACTCAAAAGATACTACTGTACTTTTACCTACCGCGAAAGTAAATGTATGTAGTAACAATACGCAATACGCTATCCGTTTATTTTTAGATACAGGTTCAATGACTAATTTTATATCAAAAGAATGTTGCCAACGCTTAAATTTGAAAATTAAATTCGCTCCGTCAGTTGTAAAAGGCATTGGTCAAACAGAAAGCACATCCCTGGGATTCGTCACATTTAAAATTTACTCTCGCTTTGACTCACGCTGTTCTTATACTATTACCGCTAGGGTGATAGACACAATTACCGACCACTTACCAAACGCTCGTATCGATGTTTCCCAGTTAACTCATTTACACGCATTGCCATTGGCTGACGACGATTATCATACTCCAGGGCCGATCGATTGCCTAATCGGTAATGAACTGTTCCCCTTCTTGCTTGGGTGTGACAGAGTGGTCTCGCCTCGTTCGTCTGTAGTCGCAGTTCAAAGCACGCTAGGCTACATACTGATGGGGAGAGCAGACTGCGCAGCTCACAACTCGACTCACCGCTCAAACGATTTTAAAACTTTTTTATGTCACACAGACTCTCCGTCACTTGATGAAATTACTGAACGCTTTTGGTCATTAGAAAATGTACCTAATAAAATTCACATAAGCCCTGATGATGAAGCATGTGAACGCATCTTTAAAGATACTTACTCACGCGATGAAACAGGCCGATATACTGTTCACTTACCCTTTAAAGATGATCCCGCTAAACTCGGTGACTCATACTCGATCGCCAAACTCCGCTTTCTTCAATTAGAGAAGAAGTTAAACGCTAATCCCGCTCTTCGTAAAGATTATAACGCAACCATTCAGTCATACATAGACAAAGGTTATCTCACGAAAGTAGACAACCCTTCACGCGATATAAATTGTTATTATATTCCGCACAGAGCTGTTTATCGCCCTGATAAGCAGACTTCGAAAACTCGTATCGTTCTAAACGCTTCAAGTCGAACTACCTCCGGAAAATCGCTTAACGATTTATTATATGTAGGTCCTAATTTACAAAATAACATATTTGAACTCTTAATAAATTTACGCTTATTCTCAATCGCAGTAACCGCAGATATTGAAAAACATTATTTTCAATTAAATTTATCGCCCGCGCATCACGCTTTTCAAAGAATTCTTTTTAGATTTGACACTGATCAATCTATTGACACTTATAACTTCACCGTAGTATCATTTGGAGTATCTAGTTCACCTTATCTCGCCATGAGAGTCGTGCGTCAGCTAGCTGAAGACAGCATTGACAGGTACCCGCTCGCAGCTAATGAAGCTACTCATCACATGTACATGGACGATTACATAAACTCAATCGATGGTTTTGAGAAAGCCAAAGAAACTTATCATGAAATGGTCGATATGTTCAACTCGGGTGGTTTCAATTTAACCAAATGGATCTCCAATGACACTAAATTTCTAAATGAAGTTCCTAGCTCTCATAAAAATCCGCACGCAATTAATTTTGATTCAGATGCTCAAGACGTTACAAAAATAGTAGGAATGCAGTGGCATCCTAAACTCGATACTTTTACTTTTAAAATCAACGCTAAGGAAAGTCCACGCGATTATACAAAACGCTTAATTCTTTCGATTACCGCGCGCCTGTTCGATCCAATCGGTCTAATAGGTCCTGTTACCGCTTTTATGAAACTTCTCGTCCAAGAATGTTGGAAATTAAATCTCGACTGGGATACTCCAGTACCCAGCTCAATCGCTCAACAGTTTGAACAATTTTGTAATGAATTACCACATTTAGAACAAATCAAAATTCCACGCTACGTAGGTATGAACTCTGAATCTCATGTAACGCTCATAGGTTTTTCTGACGCTAGTGAAAAATGCTATGGAGCCGCCGTTTACATACGCGTAAGTTCAGATGAACATTCTTCTGGATCTATTCATTTGCTCGCTTCAAAATCTAGAGTCGCACCGCTTAAGAAAACATCACTCGCTCGACTCGAGCTTTGCGCATCTCTTCTATTAGCCAGTTTAATTGATTTGATACGTGAAACTCTTAGCAAGCGCTGCAAAATAAATAACATTTACGCATTTTCGGACTCTACAGTAGCTCTTTCATGGCTGCATTCTCCCGCATATAAATACCATACATTCGTTGCCAATAGGATTACCGAAATTAATTCAAAGTTATCTGCTGAACATTGGTATCATATAAAAGGACGCGAAAATCCTGCGGACATTATATCTCGTCCAGTCACGCCGAAAGAATTATTAGAACGCAAACTTTGGTTTAACGCTCCTCAGTGGACAACGCATCCTATATCGCGATGGCCCATAACGCCTTTTCAAGTAAACGCTCACAATGAAAATTTTGAAGAAGCAAAAATTACTGTTCTAGCAGTTGAAACTTCTGTTTCCGACGCTCATCATCCGATTGATATTTTAGCCGAACGCTCTTCTAGCTGGTCTAAATTATTGCGCACCATTGTTTACATGTTAAGATTCTCCAAACGCTTAAAATCACGCGGTTCTATTACAGTTTCAGATCTAGATTTTGCAGAAACTTATATAATTCGCTATGTTCAAAATAAACATTTTTCTCAAGATATTCACGCTCTCAAAAATAATAAACCTTGCTCGAAATCGATCTTAAAACTTAACCCATTTCTCGCAGACGACATCATCAGAGTTGGTGGTCGTTTAAGCAATTCGCAATTAAATTTTGGTCAAAAACATCCAATAATCTTACCTTCTAAAGACCGCATCACTCAACTAATAGTTGATTATTATCATATCACTAATTTGCATACAGGACCCGCGTTATTACTCGCTTTACTCAGACAGAAGTTCTGGATCATTGCTGCCAGAAACTTGGTTCGACAACGTGTACACAAATGCAATATTTGTTTTCGCGCTAACCCTCAATCTACTTTTCCACAAATGGGAGAGTTACCCGCTTTTAGAGTAGCGCAAGTTAAAGCCTTCGTTCACACCGCTGTGGACTACATGGGACCTTTCTTTGTAACTCACATTCGCCGCCGAGGTATTAAAAGTCATAAAGCGTACGTCTGCATATTTACATGCATGACTACCAAGGCAGTACACCTAGAATTAGTCTCAGATCTTAGTTCTGACTTATTTCTTGCAGCTTTTTTGAGACTAAGCGCACGCAAAGGCCCTGTAAGTCTAATATACAGCGATGGAGCTACTACATTTTTTGGTGCTAAACGCAAATTAGATGAACTTTACACTCTCATACAGTCCAATGCTCATAAAAATTTCATTGAAAATCGCCTCGCAGAACATCGTATTCAATTTAAACATAGCCCGCCTTACGGCCCGCATTTTAATGGTCTTAGCGAAATTAACGTTCGCTGTGTAAAAACGCATTTATACAAGGTAGTAGGGACACAAATCCTTACTTATGAAGAATTAAATACAATTATAATTCAAATCGAAAACTTATTAAATAGTAGACCATTATGTATTTTAAGCTCTGATCCGTCAGATCTTTCCGCACTTACGCCCAATCATTTTCTCAATCTCACTCCCGCAAAATATTTACCTGTCGAGGATTTAACGGATATTCCCGACAGCCGCTTATCCCGCTATCAATTGTTAACTAAAATTACTTGTTCTTTCTGGAAACGCTGGAGCCAAGAATATTTGACTTCTTTACAACACAGACAAAAGTGGAATACTCCATCCAACCCTGTGAGTCTTGGAGCTGTTGTTGTAATCAAAGACTCCAACGTTCATCCTCTTTCCTGGCCTCTAGGAGTTATAGAAGAACTCTATCCAGGGAAAGACAGTATAATTCGAGCAGTCAAAGTTAGAACGCGTTCCGGAAGCTACATCAGACCTGTAGTTCGGATATGCCCTCTACCTTCTCAATAGGCTGCTATTAACTCTATTTAAACGCTTTTAACGCTATAATTTTTATCTCTCTGTCTTGCAATTCGTTCTGTTTAGAGGATTACCTCTAGGCGGGGGAAGTTGTAAGCGCCCTCTAGTTACTTAAGTTATTATTATATATTTAATTACGCTATCATACATACACACATACAAACACTCACGCACACATAAAATTCCATCCTATTACCCGCTCTTTCACCCCGCTCCTGTCAGTTACCTTTGAACCGGCGTTTACGCACGTCGAGTCTGAAACCCGCTAACTGCGTGACGCCCGCTGTACAAAACGCCACGCGCCGCTTGTGTAAAAAACTCATATAACGCTAAATTAATCACGCAAAAACCCGCTATTAAACTGTAAAAACGCTACGCTAAGTAAATAACTTAAAATCACATAAACTTTAAAATTAAGTGAAGTGTTCTGCGAATCAGTGCTTCGAAGAAACTATCCACGGAATACGAGAAAGGGAAGACTCCAAACCACCGGTGACCTATCCTGCCTAAATCCAGGTATTTATCCTACAGGCCCTGAGAAGATCATAGGCTTCTGTTGGTGAAGAGCTAAGGGAACTAGTAGTGATGACTGGAATGTTCTGGAAAAAATTCTCAAATGTATTTGCAATTTCAATATTGGAGTCAATAATACGGTTATTAATTTTTAGCTCCAATTTATTGTTATGCACTTTTTGTTTCCCAGTTTCATCCGTGATGATATCCCAAGCTGCTTTAATTTTATAATTAAATTAATAAAATTAAATTAATTTAATTTTATAATTATAATAGAGAACATGGAAAACTCTCAGGCATGCAGGTTTCACGATGTTTTCCTTCACCGTTAAAGCAAGTGATATTTAATTGCTTAAAACGCACATAACTGAAAAGTTAGAGGTGTGTGCCTTCCGATTAGGAGTCGGATGTTCTAACCACTAGGCTATCACAGCTTCATAGTAAATCAAAGAGTAATTCAAAATGTATGATCATTTTGAGAACTCATTTGCCATTTTTGCCAGCAAGTAGGTACACAAAGCAAAACAAATCGGTAACCAGGCAACACAACGAAGTATTATGTGTGTGCATAACTCGTTTACTTATTATTTTACACCTATCTCTCTTTAATGAATTGTCGGTCTCTTTTCACCATACCTACTTGCAATAATTACAAATTACATATTTCGCTGATTGTGCCACAGCAGGCACTAGGTAGTATTGCCGCTTACCCACGCTGATAGAATCCGATCGTCGAAGCACAATAATGTCAGAGTAAAATGGCCTTAAACCACCTTGAGATAACGTCTAAAATTCACGACTTTAATTAGCAGTTTTCACTTGCAGTGCTGGCTGTAGATATGTGGACGAATTTAAGCTTTAAAATTAAGGACTATTATAGTTATACTTCATCACTGAAATGTTTCGAGCCCACAAAACGATAAATTATGCGGTGTAGGTATGTTGATGTCCCATTTTTTAAATCTAACCTACCTATTTTATAAATTATTGTCAAATAGAACTTGAGCACGCGGATTAATAGATCTTAGTAGTGAATTCATTTATGGTGTATTGTGTTATTTTTCACACTGAATAACTACTGAACTTCTCACCACCGTGGAACATTTATTTATCTTTGTTTAAAATGCAGAGATTGATATTTGAGCGGAATATTTCCATAACCGAAATCGATGACATCGGTAAGTAAACAAATATAACCTACTCGTATTGAAATTATGTTTATGCTTTTTACTTATGTGTATTTAGTATTTTCTAAATGTTAGCGTAATGTTTTTAATCCATTTAATACTTTTAATCAGACGCATTATAATATAACAATGTAACCAATATAGTAAATACTAGCTGATGCCCGCGACTTCATTCCCGTGTATATAGGTTATTAAAAATCCCGTGGGAACTCATTAATTTTCCGGGATAAAAAGTAACATATGTATTAATCCAGGATATAATCATTTACAGATGAATACCGTGCGCTTGTGGGTCTGTCACTACGGAGACACGGGGCATGTAGACAATTGTTGACCTGGGCTCAAACCATCAGCTTATAAGATGGAGTAACATCACCACCAAGAAATCGTTGCAATGCATAGCGTGGATTCCTTTTTAAAAACTTGGTTGACACCGACCAAGCACAATGTTGTTCTACAAACTGTGCGGAAGCATTTGCTTGCTGCCGGAATACATTACGAAGAAAATATTACGAATGGTTTGCACCAGGAACATAGACTTTCATCTTGCAATGAAATATATAAACTTTGACTGATGTAATTACGTTGTTATTTTTACTAATGAAAAATCTTTTGAGTCGGACAAGGATGGACGTAAAATACCATAATAATAGAACAACAGGTAAACGATATCTTATACTTTGAATAAAGTGGTAACTTCAACCTAGGAGTCTCTGTGGGGCAGCATATACTTGCTGGAATATGGTTACTAACATGACGAGTCGATTACAAAAAGTAATAGCTTACGAGGGTAGCCTACCTTTATACATTATTAAATAAAGTATAGGTAATTAATTTAATTCTATTTGTGAGTGATATTATTGTTATTGCAGTTAGAAGTTATAATTGATTTTGATTTCTAACTAAGTAATTAACATGTTGATTCATCTCACAAACCTAAAAGTAACCCAAAACGTAAATAAAACATTACGTTCATACTTGGCCGACTTTTAGCATACTTCACATCGATATTGGTTTTAAATTACTATAGGAGTAATAGGAGTAGATAAAGTATGTCAATTTTTTTTCCTCTTTTGTATACCTTCTGTTAACTTGATGTGTTAATTTTTTGACAAGCGTCTTATTTATTTCTTGCTTATTATAATAATTTATGAACTGCACAAAAGACAAATAAATAACTTCTAAAATAGAAAAGTGTTATTATTTTTGTTTTTTCTTGCTTATAATTATATTGTTTGAAAGTATGATAATTTTGACTGTATAAAGAAGACAAAATAAATAATTGCAAAAATAAAAAAGCAATCCCCCACTAGGATTAGAACTCACGCCATATTTAAGAACTTCAACACTATTACCACTCGGCCATCAGAACTATGTTGACGAATGTGAAATTTGCAACCCTATACGACTGGTAAGGTTATCTAGAAGTGTGAGTGAGTGTAGTAAGTGTGAGTGTATCTATTATCGGATAGCATCGGGTCGTATCTTTGTGTGTTATACATACGCGCGCATTAGTATGCTCTGCCAAGCGAATTATTTTTCCGAGTGTACCTAAAATTTTAGTCCAGCGACGGCCTGCCCGCGAAATTCAAATTTAATTTGGTTTTTCGCAATTTGTAAACTAATACGACAAACGTAGGCTTATGGTATTTTAATTGCGACAATGGCAGTATCCTCCTCACAGGTCTATATAAAAATCTTTACTTGAAAGGGTCCAGTTTAAGAAATCAGCTCTAGTATCGACTATTCTCACAAATTAGTCGATACTACAGCTAATTTCTCACCAAACCAAATTAAATTTGAATTTCGCGGGCAGGCCCGTCTCATGCCCCTTAACAGGGCTCTCTCAGTCACTCGTTTCATACAATCGTAGTTCCAATTTCACTTGAATATTAAGCAACCAAATTCCATGAAATTTTGCAGACATATTCTAGAAACTAATATCTGTGTCTATGGCATAATATCTGTGTCTAGGCACGTTTATGGTTCGCCAGATTTGCGTGAAAACAACCAGTTTTAAAATTACACGGATTTAATAAATCATAAAAAAATATACAGTGTGTTTTTAACTGGGGCAGTATGAAAAATTCCAAAACCTACCTAGCACGTATATTTTTTTGCTAAAACAATTTTAGCATGGTTAATTTTTTGGTCAAGCGTGAGTAAGAAACATAAAAATAAATATTTGTTTTCTAATGCTGATCGATTCAGTTTTATGTATGTATGGTATGGTTCATACCTATTCCATTTTATCGGATCGCAAGAAAAAAATCAGAACAGCAAAAATCGTCAAAAACTTAATATTTTTTCATACTGAATATATAGCTGAGGATACAAATTGCAATGTACTAAAATATCATAACCGAATATTTCAAAGTTTTTACAAAAAGAGGTTTAATAGTTTCCTTAGGAATTCCCCTGTATCTCCTATGATTTTGGATTTCCTCATACTGTTTCGTTTGAAAAGCACGCTATATGTAATACTAGAGGATGGCCGCGGCTTCGCTTGCGTGGATTTTGGTTTTTTTAAATCCTGTAGGAACTCTCTGATTTTCCGGGATAACAAGTAGCCTATGTCCTTTCCCGAGATGTACCCCAAGTCTGTTTCTTTCATTAAAATCGGTTCAGCGGTTGAGCCGCAAAAACGTAGCAGACAGACACACTCGCATTAATAATATTAGTATGGATGGATTTATTAATAGAGGCCCTCCAAATTAATCAAAAAAAAAAAAACGCTAGCTTGCTCACGTGCGTGCAATTTAAACACTTGACCCTGAAAGTTTTACAATATGCCAACAAAGGTCAACGTATGAGAAAGGATGTAGGTAAACTATGGACACCGTTTGCAAGGTTCCACAAGGCCAAGTCCATCCGTCTCACCTGACGTCAATGCGAATGTGTAGATGGGTCCCTCTTGCACGCCACGCGTGTAACGACCGACGGGAGGCCCACCGCGGTTTCGAACAGGTGGAATAGGTGAGTCGTAGTCACGGGTGTATCACAACGTGCAAGCTGTCCCACTTCCATGCATCGTATCCGCGCTAACAGCGATCTCGCTCTAATTTCATCACGTGGAGAGGTGCACTATGGTTTCGAAAGATAAGAACCAAATACACGAGGTAGTGAAATCAAAAAAAATATTGCCAGCGTAGCATGGCATGCCATTTGTACTAAGCGTTAACTGAGATATCAATAGATGCACAGTCAGTTAGAGAGGCCCACGGCGCGGCGTTTTCAAGTAGCTTGTCTAAGTAGTAAGTACACCGTCACGGTCAAGACGCGCTGCATGTTTGCGGATGTCATGAAGGCGAAAAATAATTCCAGTGAAAAGGAAGGAAAATGGATACGGCAAAATTAACAAGATAAAGTTGAACTCTAAAACCCGACTGCGATCGATAAACGCTGAAATCTATATATCTATATACATATAATAAAATTGTAGAAAAGTGGTGTCTGTACAATGGAAATATATAAAAAAAAAGTAGCAGGGGTTGTTATTATATCGATGCCGAACCCGAAATTGTAATTAATTTTTTTTGTCTGTTTGTCTGTTTGTCTGTTTGTCTGTTTGTCTGTGTGTTTGTGCACGCTAATCTCAGAAACGGCTTATTCGATTTAGATACGGTTTTCACTAATATATTGTAGTAAGCTTCACTTAGGATTTAGTGTTTATTTCATGTCAATCGGTTCATAAATAAAAAAGTTATGTCAATTTAAAGAATCACGGCGCCTCGCGCCTGAGCGTCCGTGGCTATATAAAGCGCGAAAAGTCACTATTCCACGCGAACGAAGTCGCGGGCACAGCTAGTACATATAATAAAATTGTAGAAAAGTGGTGTCTGTACAATGGAAATATATAAAAAAAAAAGTAGCAGGGGTTGTTATTATATCGATGGCGAACCCGAAATTGTAATTAATTTTTTTTTGTCTGTTTGTCTGTTTGTCTGTGTGTTTGTGCACGCTAATCTCAGAAACGGCTTATTCGATTTAGATACGGTTTTCACTTATATATTATAATAAGCTTCACTTAGCATTTAGTGTTTATTTCATGTCAATCGGTTCATAAATAAAAAAGTTATGTCAATTTAAAGAATCACGCGCGCCTGAGCGTCCGTGGCTATAATATAAAGCGCGGTCACTATTCCACGCGAACGAAGTCGCGGGCACAGCTAGTATTATAGTAAAATTGTTTTTCTGTCGCTTGGTATATTTTAGTGTTGTAGTACATTTACATTTACGAACTCAGAATTTTTTCTTCTTTCATTTGATATCCCACTCAATAGCAAAAAAAAATTTTTGGAGACCCCGACTTTGGAGACCAGCTACGCTGGAACACACAGAATCTGGATACAAACATACACACCCACATACATACATAGATTGCTAAAATCATAACCCTTTCTTTTGGCTTTGCCGCAGTCGGGTAAAAAGTAAATACAGGTAAAGAAAATCAAGGCGAGTGAGTAACTTACACGCAAGGGTAGAGGCCGCAGGAATTAAAATACCTTTTTATATTCATAATGTAGACAAGGTTTCTTCGATTGAGGATATCATGAATAAGGACATCAGGATTAAGGCTAACTTAGGTAGAAAGGTCGAAAAGGAAAATAATATACAGTCAGTTAAATACGAATCGATGCTAATGTGATTTCACCTTAACATAATATGGACGAGTTCAATAAACATTCGAGGAGGATTTACCTACTTATATTGTTGATTTTCTAAAGATTAGTTTTATCTTAAGTGGAAGATTAAAAGCCAGACAATCTTAATGTATAATGTCTACTAGATCGTTCACTTTATTTAAATACAAGATGATAATATTATTACGTATCAGTTAACCCGCCCTAGCTTTGCACGGGTGCAAAAAAAAATTGTTAATGAAATTGGTCTGGATTTGGTCGAGTAATATCGACCAAAATTTTCATTCTCAATCCATACTAATATCATAAATGCGAAAGTGTGTCTGTCTTGCCGTCTGCAACGTTTTCACAGCCCAACCACTGAACCGATTTTAATGATTTTTGTACAGACTTGGGATACATCCCGGGACATAGGCTACTTTTTATGCCGGAAAATTGAAAAGTTCCTACGAGATTTTAAAAAAACTGAAATCCAAGCGGGCGAAGCCGCGGGCATCCTTTAGTCCCGAATAATCCTATTGTTTTCTAAATAGAAATTATCCCAAACGTTTACCCAAAAAAATGCCTAACTATAAATAACTGTACCAAGTTACATTCTCTGTTGAGTAGTTTCAACGCAATGCGTGCACATACAGATAAATAGACAGACCTATACACTATACAGACATAATATATATAGATAAAGATATATATTTCTATATTTATATATATCTATATTTATAGCCCTATTTCGTAATGCTTCCTCCAGTTACAGTTTTACTGTAAGTAGGTATAAATGCCCAACAAAATACAAACTAACATAATACTTTCACGTAACTTCCATTATGAGTATTATATTCATGCAACTTTGTTTTAAACGAATGATAGCACTAAGCTCTTAGTCAAGTAGGTATTTATATAGCTTATCTACATGGAATTAAAATTAAAATTATGCCGCATATACCATATAATTATTGTATTGTAATGAAAAAGCAATCGTTTTCAGTCTTAACTAGGTATTTACGGAGGTTTTAATTTATAATGCAAAGAGATAGAAAGAACTCAGTGTTGATATAAAATAATTCAAATTGTATAAGTATAGTCCAATTAAGAGCCATATACGATGGTATACGAAAGTGAGCTTTTGCCCAGCAGTGTATCATCAGAGACCCTAATGTGCGATAACTTGCTTTATATGGACGGAAAAGAGACGGAAAGAGATGTCTCTTTTACGTCCATGCTAAACAGTGCAGACAGATTATGATTACAAAACGTACCTTTAGGAATAAAGACGAAGGCAATATTGCATGCTGCACTGATCAAGTAACATGACGATAAGGTCGCCTTGCGTCCGATCCTGTCCAAAACAAGGACTGCTGTGTAGAAACCAGGGATTTCGATGGCACATGTTAGAATATAGTTCAAATGCATGGTGTCGGAGAGACCAGTAGAGTTGATGGACAATCCGTAATAGACGAAGATGGCAGTGATCCACCAAATTGGCGTGGTGCATACCCTTCTTAGTAAAACTGGAGATCTTAATATAGTACGTACTAATCCAGGACCAGCTGGCTAAAAACAAAAACATCTCATTTAAAACCAAACCTTTGATAGTTATTTTGTTGATCAATATTAAAATTATGATTAGTAGACATAAGGATTAGGAGCATGAATCAAACAAATGCATTGCCTTATCTTATAAGCTTTTACGAGTGATAGTTCTACTTGTTTGTTAAGCGAATATAGATTTATTTAATAAAATCCACTTACTTGAGATTTAGTGTGTTCTGATGGTTGTAACAGGATATTTAAAGACTTTTCACTGATACTTTTTTTGTTTACCCTCGCAATAGTCTGCAATACTTCTCGAGCTTCTGAGAACTTATTTTTCGAAAGTAACCATCGTAAACTTTCAGAGAGTATCCAGTAATATGATATAATCAGCAAGCAAGGTAGATGTAGAGCTACTAACAATGACCGCCAAGGTGATATTAGCCAAGCTATGCCACCAAGAACCACCTGGCCAAGTCCAAATAATGAAGATGACGTAGCACTTGTGAAGACACGGTACTTAGGGCCAACCAGCTCCGTAACTAAAATAGATATATACTCACATTGAACAACATTATTATAAAGAAATCTATAAACGAAAGACATTGAAGGTGATAGTTACCAAAAATGTAAGCCGAACTGTAAGTGCCGGCACCAAGAGTAGTTTGTAGAATTTGAAGTATCAGGTACATTGTGTAGTTGACGGAGAATGCGCGGATGAGACCAATGATGCCCAAGTTGAGGACACTGATGATGAGTGCGAACCTTCGGCCGAAGCGATCAGAAATGTAGCCAGTTATAGGTAATACCAGCAGGGTACCAATACTATTTAAAGTTCCTGCAAGAGCTCGTAACCAATCTTGACACGCGAGATCAAACTAAAAAGACAATAATAATAATTAGGATTAACTTTAACAAGTGGAGACTATTGAAAAACCAATTATTGATGTTGTTACTAACCTCGTATACAACTGTGTTATTTTTAGCATACACAAATCCTTCGCAAGCCTCGGTTTCGGAAGCATTAAACAGGGTGGCAGGGCAATAGCTCAAGGTTCCATTACTTTCCACATCCTGTGGGGAGTACCTCTCACAACTGGCAAACCCTGATTTAGTCTTCGGCACCGCGTTTAAAATCCATTCAGGGTCATATTTAAGCGACTTGCCAACCTCACCGCATTCTGGGATTTGACATCTAGAAACACAATAACATGACTAGTGGTCCACTTTGAAGAGGAAAACCAATGCGAATGACATAGACGATTTCACCTTCAAACTAGCAATTTTGACATGTCATGACCCTCTATTGACAATTAATCAAGCAGACATTTCAATCTGCGAAATTTACGCGGACTTTTAGTATTTTGACGTAGGAGGGTAAACGATCCAGTAAATGAACAAATAAGGACTACCCTGACATTGACCTAAAATTAAGGTAGGTATATGAGAATCGTTCTATATATAATTTTTATATTTTGTGTGTCTGTACACAGTAGGTATACACTCTTAAATTATTTAAATATCAAAAAATCAAATAAAATGCGTGGTATTAATTATTATAACTTATTTTATTTAACAAAAGGATAAATTGCCAGTAAATGAACTGGGAATTTCAGTGAATGAACGAACTCTATCTAGTGCATAAACTCTCGATTCCTATTAATAAATAAATTCTTAAATATATTTTCGGCTTGGAATTCAAAAAAAATTGTCAGATTTTCACAGTTTTTGACTTATTGTATATTTTTTTCTACATTTTGCGCGATAAATCAAAAACTATTTTACATAATAATAATAAATAAAACCTGTTTTAGAATGTATAATAGAGCCCTTTCTGTATAATAGAGAAAAACTTAATGCCCATGTTGCACCCAAGTCGCTGGAAGTGCAACATCAGCTGCTGAATGTTTTGAGAGTAGTGAGAACAATATACCGTAACACATGTTATCAGATTTGTTCCTTTGAGCCGAGAAGCCACATGTTCTGATGCTTTTTAGACAATCTAAGATCTCTCATTAAGTGGTCCAAATCATTTTGATTGAATAGTCTAAGTTGAGATGTAAAAGTCACTACATCGTCACTACCTTCTGAAAGTTCTTGAAGTAGATTGGAGGTACTGGGTTGGGGCTGAGGTACAGATTTATCACCAGAAGTCAGAATCGTTCTAATTGTAGACTGCAAGTTACAATAGAGTCGCTTGGAACAATTTTTTTGCTGTTTCTTCTGGTTATATTCACAATGCAGAAATAATAATCATCATGGTGTTTAGATGGTTCGCGCCAAATTATAATACTTTTTTTAGTAAAAGTAGGGTCTATTCTTATTTGCTCATAAACGCAATGAGGAAATACAGCTTCCACATATAAAAATTTGGAGTCCAGGCCTTGCTGTTAGCTGCTAATGGGTTCTCAAAGTAGCCCGAGTATGCTTGTTTTACAAAGTTAGACACACTTGCACGACATTCTTTAATACGAGTACGTACTCGCCACCAAATGGTACAAAAATGATTGGAATAACTTGCAGATGTTCTTCTTGATGTTAACACCTCGATAAATTTTGGAAATTACTTGTGTGATCTTAATAAAGTGTGAACATACAAAGTGTGAGTATAGTGCAAAATATGGGGGTACCTGTATCTCAAAAACTAGAGCTGCTGTGTAAAAAATTAAAGTAGATCTGAAATCAGCGACGTCAAATTAGTAAGAAACAGTTTCAAAACCTAATAAAACAAAAAAGTTGAATTTTGTATGCCAGTGAAATGATTCGGAATCGGAAGCCACTTTATATATCGCGAAATTTGGAAATGTGGTCAAATTTTCGAAATCCATATTTATCAATGAAAAGCGACATAATTTTGTAAGTAGTACTTACTTACTTCAGTTTACTATTTTCGAACAGTTTCGCAGAGGTACCTACAACAATCGGCCTCATTCAATCAGCCGCCATATTTATAGTAACAGGCAAATAAATACAATTAAGTATTGGAACTACAATACCTATGCTCCTAAATGTATCTTAAAAAACAAGTCTCATTCAGCGTTACAAGTGCAGAAGAGGAAGTAGACAGACGGATTAACATCAGTTCGAACAAGTACTGGGCACAAAAGGAAAGAATGAAAGGAGCTTACCCAGTACATCTTAAAAGATCCGTTACAGATACATGCATCCTGCCATGCCTCACCTATGCCAGCCAAACATGGGTCCAGACAAAGAATATAAAAAGAATAATAGTGACTTGCTAAAGGGCGATGGCAAGGAGCATAACTTAAGGAAAAAATATTCAAAGTGAGAATTGAAGACATAAGAAAAAAGACAAAGCCTACAGACACCTTGAGACATGCCCTAAAACTGAAATGCAAATGGTCATATTGTATCGATTTTTACAGATGAAAGAAGGACAGGAAAAATCTCCCCTTGGCCAGGTCCAGCAGGCAAAAGAAAAATAGGTAGACCGAAGACGCGTTGGTCTAATGCTATTGTGCAAATCGCGAGAGAAAATTAGCTTGATAGTACCAAAGACAGAGAGAAATGGGGATACCCAAGAGGGATCCTTATCCAAGAAAGAAGAATACCAGAATAAATATTTTAAAAAAAATCTAAAGAAAAATTAAACCGACTTCAAAAACCACAAACACTAAAAAGTAAAAATAATTTTAGTGATTGTGGTTTTTGAAGTCGGTTTTATTTTTCTTTTGAAAATTTTTTATTTCACAATTTTTAGTGGCCCCACTGTACTATAATATGCCATACCCAGTTAAAACCCTACTACAACAAACAGTAGGGTTAGGGTACACTGATCGCGAGCAATTTGCTCTTATCCATTGAGGAGTTCCGTTCTCCATCTCGGAAGATATTCATCAGATCTTCATCAAATTTATATGGGACCACCTGCGAAGTATACCCTATCAAACAAAAAAAAAATCCAAATCGGTCCAGGCGTCTTTGAGTAATCGGGGAACATACGTTAAAAAAAAAAGATACCGAGGAATTCAGAACCTCTTCCTTTTTTTGAAGTCGGTTAAAAATATTTTTTAAATTTTGGTAACAGTTTCCTTTTTTGTGATGCCAGGGAGCTCTAAATATCGATTTTGAACGAAATCGGTCAATTAACAAAGAATTTCAAAATGGCGTCGACTTTTTTAAATTTTGGTAACAGTTTCCTGTTTTGTGATGCCAGGGAGCTCTAAATATCGATTTTGAACGAAATCAGTCAATTAACAAAGAATTTCAAAATGGCGTCGAATTTTTTAAATTTTGGTAACAGTTTCTTATTTTGTGATCCCAGGGAGCTCTAAATATCGATTTTGAACGAAATCGGTCAATTAACAAAGAATTACAAAATGGCGTCGACTTTTTTAAATTTTGGTAACAGTTTCCTTTTTTGTGATCCCAGGGAGCTCTAAATATCGATTTTGAACGACATCGGTCAATTAACAAAGAATTTCAAAATGGCGTCGACTTTTTTAAATTTTGGTAACAGTTTCTTATTTTGTGATCCCAGGGAGCTCTAAATATCGATTTTGAACGAAATTGGTCAATTAATAAAGAATTTCAAAATGGCGTCGACTTTTTTAAATTTTGGTAACAGTTTCCTTTTTTGTGATGCCAGGGAGCTCTAAATATCGATTTTGAACGAAATCGGTCAATTAACAAAGAATTTCAAAATGGCGTCGACTTTTTTAAATTTTGGTAACAGTTTCTTATTTTGTGATCCCAGGGAGCTCTAAATATCGATTTTGAACGAAATTGGTCAATTAATAAAGAATTTCAAAATGGCGTCGACTTTTTTAAATTTTGGTAACAGTTTCCTTTTTTGTGATCCCAGGGAGCTCTAAATATCGATTTTGAACGACATCGGTCAATTAACAAAGAATTTCAAAATGGCGTCGACTTTTTTAAATTTTGGTAACAGTTTCTTATTTTGTGATCCCAGGGAGCTCTAAATATCGATTTTGAACGAAATTGGTCAATTAATAAAGAATTTCAAAATGGCGTCGACTTTTTTAAATTTTGGTAACAGTTTCCTTTTTTGTGATGCCAGGGAGCTCTAAATATCGATTTTGAACGAAATCGGTCAATTAACAAAGAATTTCAAAATGGCGTCGACTTTTTTAAATTTTGGTAACAGTTTCCTTTTTTGTGATGCCAGGGAGCTCTAAATATCGATTTTGAACGAAATCGGTCAATTAACAAAGAATTTCAAAATGGCGTCGACTTTTTTAAATTTTGGTAACAGTTTCTTATTTTGTGATCCCAGGGAGCTCTAAATATCGATTTTGAACGAAATCGGTCAATTAACAAAGAATTACAAAATGGTGCCAACTGTTTTAAGTTTTGGTAACAATTTCCTGTTTTGTGATCCTAGGGATCCTCAGATATTGATTTTGAACAAAATCTATGACAGTTCCAGAAAATAGATTTTAAACACTATTTAAATTATTATCATTAACATTAAATTAAATGAAAACACGACGCGCGACGTGTACTGCAGCCCCTGAGCTTGAGCACAGGCCGAGCCGGTATAAACCGATTTCTCTCCGTACGCGACGTAGCGCCTGTGCTCACGCACACACGCGCCTCAAGCTTGTAGTAGTGTACCTATCGTAGCGCGCTTGTATGAAGCTTTGACTCTGTTCGCTACTCATGTGGTTATACAACGCAATACCACACTCACAAACACTCGTACAAACATACAGACAAGTATATACTCACACACACTCACACACACACACATGGACGCACGCACACGCACTTTTGAACGGTTTGAACGGAACACGGTTTTGAAATTGAAATTGAAAAAAGTGTAAGAATTTGTAAGAAAATATTTAAAAAAGGTATATCAGCCGGTTTTTTATTCCAGCTCTTAATACATGTAAAAACGTCCAATCTGTTCATTTACTTGAGCCTTTACCCTAGTACCTAATTATATCGACCGCCCCATATCAAAACAAAGTAAATGTCATTTTTCCGAAAATCGTTTTATGTCATAAGCCTAACTTTCATAGTATGTCCCGTTGTATTGTAAGGACACCCACATTAAAGTAAAATTAAAAGCTAGTAAGTCGCTTTGATTATTTTAAAACATAGTAAGTCTATGAACTCGCTAGGTTTTTTATAGATTAATGCGCCTTACTAAGTTTTTCAAAGGAATTAGATTAAATAAAATAAATATCACCCATTATCTAAATACCATGTCAAAACAGTAAATACTTAATAATGCATTAAAACTTAAAAGTAAGATAGGAAAAGTCAAAAGGAGTTCTGACCTCTACATGTCAACTGTTAAATATGGTTTGCAAGGGAAATACTTTGCATACTTACATAATGTTTTTAGGGTTCCATATCTCAAAAGGAAACACGGGACCCTTACAGGATCACTTTGTTGTCTGTCTTTCTGTCCGTCTGTCCGTCTGTCGTGTCTGTCAAGAAAACCGATAGGGTATTTCCCGTTAACCTAGAATTATGGGCAGGTAGATAGGTCTCAACTCTCATAGCCCAAGTAAAGGAATAAATCCGAGAACAAATTTCGTGATTCTAGATCAACGGGAAGTACTGTATAGGTTTTCTTGACGGACGGACGGACAAATGGACAGACAACAAAGTGATCCTTTAAGAGCTCCGTTTTTCATTTTGAGGTACGGAACCCTAAAAAAGAAAATGATGCACATGTTATGAATAAATGTGTAGGCCAGTCTTCACACTAAAATATTTAAACCCCTTTAATTTAAAAACTGTCATAGCCTAGTGGTTAGAACGTCCGCCTCCTAATCGAAGGTCGGGGCTTCGATCCTGGAATCACGCACTACTAACTTTTCAGTTATGTGCGTTTTAAGCAATTTAATATCACTTGCTTTAACGGCGAAGGAAAACATCGTGAGGAAACCTGCATACCTGCAAGTTTTCCATGTTCTCAAAGGTGTGTTCCTAAACTTCTCTTGAATTTAAACCACTTACTAGGTTTTGATCTGAGAAAGAAATTTGACATTAATTGACAAAATTGAGAGACCTAAGCTTGTATAAGAACACAGAAGTGTCATAATTCGTGTTCACTTTGCCTAACGTCTCTCGGAGAGCAGAGAGAGATTTAAACTGTTTCTTATAATCATTGGCCATATTTCAAATGCGAAAGTGTGTTTGTTGGTTTAATATTCAATCACGCTGCAACGGAGCAACCAGTCGACGTGGTTTTTTGCATGGATACATTTAAAGACCTTGAGAGTGACATCTCTCTCCGCATCGTATTCTTTATTGCTGAGGGTTGTGACCTCTTTCCATTATTCCTACATCTAATGGTAGGTTTTCTTGGGATGCGGTGAGTTCAAAGAGCCTACGGAACTCGACTAGAAAAACGAGATTTTGACTCTTAGGTTTAACGGTTATGAATTAGTTATTATTATCAGTGATAAAATTGATTAGGGCTGCCAGGTAAAATGACATTTATCTCGGAAAATCAAAGAGTTTCCACGAGATTTTTTCCAAGTTTGCGCTACTAAGTACATATTATGAAGAGGAAAGGTTTGTTTGTTTGTTATCGATAAACTCTGAAATTACTGAACTACTTGCACTAAAGACATAATCATCAACATCAACCGACAGACGTCCACAGTGAACATAAGTCTTTAATAGGGTCTTCCACATGCTACGGGTTTGCGCCGCCTGAATCTTTGCGCTTGCGCTTGACGACAATCATGCTTTAAAGAAAGCAATGATGAGGTCCAAGTTGGAGCACGCTTACCTAGAAGATGCCTATTCACTCTTGGCTTGCAGGTATCTAAGGTATATATGGCAGGAAACACGGCCGCCGAAATGGCGTTCCAACCTTTAGGCTCTCCCCATTGCCCGCAGCATGAATCTGAGCTTTCTTATGATGGTTATATTATTATGTACATATAATATCTCATAAGAAATCTCTAACACACAATCCAGCTAAGTAGGTCCAATTTCAAAAAAAGCTAGCTAGCCGACAAATCTAACTCAGTTAGGCAGCCTTCGGGAACCTTCGAGATGTCTCTCGTCCAAAATTCCTCAATGCTTGAAGACCAGTCTTTGAATAGTGCATGATGTCAGTGATGAAAAATGGATCCGAAATATAGGTCTTTTTTGTACACAGGAAATGCCTGACGCATACCCCTCCGTCATGTGGGGCTTGCACCAAACTTGCACTACTACGAAATCCATTTCGGAACACGGCACCCGGAACGAGGCGCGCTATCTCCTAAAAAACATAGGTATAATACCTATTTAGAACACTTACTATCTGTCATCATAATCTATGACAACCTCCGAGTATTTACCTGGTAAAACCGTGACTTTAGAATAAATTTTAGTATATAAGCAGGCTTCATTTAGAAATGAAAAAATCCCTATTTTATTTTTCAACGATTATAAACACAACTTTCATTCAAAAATAATAAGCTTAAATTCATTTTAAATAATATTTTGCGACGAAATGACGCGCGCAGTCCGCCCGTCATGACAGTCCAGTGGACACTGAATTCCATAGAGCGCCTGCAAGAAAATAAATAGCACAGGAAGTTTTTTGGTTAGTTTTAGATTATTTAAGAAATGAAAAACATTTAGTATAAAACTAACAGTTCGAATTGATTGCTAAACCTAAACATATCATTTTCTGGAGGTTGGCTTCAAAGTATCAAGATGTTAAAGAAAATTTTTACAGAACAAGTTGCGAACAGCAATGTTTTCAACTTGTTTGTTTTTTTTATTGGGATAATGTATACTAAATTAAAAGAGGCCCTTATAATCTTCACAAACTGAAGTTTTTAATTGCATGTATTTAATAGCTGTTAATGCTTTAGAAAAATAAACAATTTACTTCAAAGTACAGCGTTTTTGCGATTTGTCAAATAGCCATAGTCTTAACTAAGAATTCGCATTTTATGAGTTGAAACCACTTTTCTCTTGTTAACGGTCCGAAATGCCACATTGCAAGTTAATTTTAAATTCGGTGCTCATACCATCATCACAATTCTAAAGTTTTGACAAAAAGTTTTGCAGAGAAAAGGCAGGTGCTTGCTCTCCCTTTTTCTCTGCAAGAGAGAGAGAGAGCAAGCTCTCTCTCTGAGAGGAGAGCTCTCTTTCGCAGAGAAAAAGTGTCATAATTTTATTTTTATTTCATGCTTTAGTATCTAAAATTAGTTTTATAAAGCTTTGGGCTATTATTGATTTACATACTATTGTTCAGAAACTTCAATTAGTCTCTGACATACAGACAGACTGGCGTCCAAGTAATGGCTCAAGGAGACTCGAAGTCTACTTGAGTTATTACTTCGCTTCGCTCGGTTGAAAAATATGTACACAAATTTTTTAACTATAATAATTCTTGAACAATAAGTTTTTAGAGTAGTCCACTCGGATGAATTATATCATCCACGGTAGTCCATCATGTTATAAGTATTTTACTCAATACATATTTCTTGTAGTTATATCAAATATAAATCTATTTATAATATTATTTCCTTACCTGTGAGGCGTAGCAGCTGCCGAGAAAACGTACTCATTAGGGAAAGCTGACATCAAAATGGGTATAGCAACTAGAAGAATATTCCGTAGTTGGAACCAGCCGAACTGCCCCAGCTCATTGGTCAAAACATCGTCAAGGCTGAGAGGCTTCCTCACATTTTCAGCAGGTTTGCCATCGTCTGTATTCGCTTTATTTTGTAGTTTTGGCTCCATATCACTTTTGTGACCTTACAAAACTTTGCTTAAAGTTTTATAATTAATATGTTTTGGAGTGGCACTTTACGCTACGGTTCACACGACGTCACATATGTAAATGTACAGAATATATATTATATCTTAATTATTATTACAGCGGTCATCTCGTTGTCTCGTCTGCGAGACACGGCTTATCAGCCTTTATCAAAATATATAGTAGGTCGCAGTTTTCAAGGGAAACTATTTTATTTACGTGACTTCATCCATCTGGAGCATGTACCTATTTTTAAAACATTAGTGTTTCTTCTTATTTTATTTTAAATCTGTTTTTCCTGGAGATAACATGAGGCCAAAATGGAGGATGGAGGTTGTTTGATGACAAACAGTGAGCTCTTGCGTTTAAAATGGCCAAAACATTTCAAGGCTTTTTCAAAATGTGTGCAGACGATCGTCTTTGACGACTTTATGATAATTTTTGCTTGGGTAAAATTAATTCAACGAATATGTTAATTAATGACTCAGCTGTAAAGAATTTACTGTAGCAAGGTGCGAATAAAAATATGAGTCGGGACGAATAAAAACACTTAAGAAAAATGATATGCTTATAAATGTACGTACGTATATGTATAGTAAAATATAATATGTATGTAAATATTGCAACACAACGAGATCAAAGATCCGAGAACAAAAAAGAAAAAATGATAATTTAGGTAAGTATTTACTATATTTTGCAACTTTATCTTATCTATACCTACTTATATCAAATTGTCTCAATTCATGTCACAGACCTCACCCTTCCACTTAACCTAACTCTTCTTATCTCTCTCTATACTAGAGGTATAGGTGTCGAATATCTAATACTAGCTGATGCCCGCGACTTCGTTCGCGTGGATGTAGGTTTTTTAAAATTCCCGTGGGAACTCTTTGATTTTCCGGGATAAAAAGTAGCCTATGTGCTAATCCAGGGTATAATCTATCTCCATTTTAAATTTCAACCCAATCCGTCCAGTAGTTTTTGCGTGAAGGAGTAACAAACACACTCACACACACACACACACACACACACACACACACACACACACACACACACACACACACACACACACACACACACACACACACACACACACACACACACATACACCCATACAAACTTTCTCCTTTATAATATTAGTGTGATTATAAATGCGAAAGTGTATTAGTCTGTCGGTCTGTCTGTTAGCTTTTCATGGCTCAACAGTTTAATCGGTTTTGATGAAATTTCGTTCAGAGTTAGCTTATAATCCGAGAAAGGATCTAGGCTACTTTTATCCCGAAAAATCCAATAGTTCCCACGGGATTCTTAAGGCCCATCCGTTTAACCGATTAATATCGCTACAAAGGTAGCTCTCATCCTGGAAATGATATAAGCAACTTTTTATCTCGGAAAAGCAAAGATTTCACACGGGATATTTTAAAACCCTCAATCCAAGCGGACTTGTAAATCATAATATAACATGTTACATGGCACCAATGTAATAGTACCATAGATTCTTGTGTTATCTCTGCTACTTGACAATGAATGGGCTGTAGAGTTCACAGAAGATTTTACGAGTTCATTTGCGCGATCAACTTTTGCAGGATCAACCTTTGTCCCACGTTAATCACGCTACAGGTCTCTTTTTTTTGGTAAAAAGAGAGAGCCTTGGTTTTGGTATTTTTGGTAAATCTGCACATCGATCCTAGCCTCAGCTTGCCGGGATGTAACCTATACATATTATCTAGCACCTAGAATTCAATTCAATTCAAAATATTTTTATTCAATTGAAATTTTACAAGTACTTTTGAATCGCCAAAAGTATTTACCACTGGAAAGAACCGGCAAGAAACTCGGCGGATGCTCTTTTCAAAGATTTGATATACATCAATATCATACATATTTCTAATGAAAAATAAAAGCCAAATTAAATTCCACGCTTACCCCCTTGAAAACACAGATTGAAAATCCAATACTGGTCGATCAAAAAACGCTGCGTTTTAAAACCGATCACGTGTGAGCATATACATGGCTGCCATCTTGTTTGATTTTCATGGAACACTTTTGTTTCTCACTCATAATAATAATTAGATGTTTTAATTTTCTAAATATCAAATCTTGTTTTAATAGTATTGATTATAATTTTAATTCCTAAAACACAGGTGATACGGAACTGTCCGCGTGGATTGCCACCTTTCCTCACCTACCCACTACTGAATAATATTCAAGCCGACAGCGGCGTTCGGAAACAGGTATTTTTAGGGTTCCGTACGTCAAAAGGAAAAACGGAACCCTTACAGTATCACTGTCTGTCCGTCCGTCCGTCCGTGCGTCGTGTCTGTCAAGAAAGCCTATAGGGTACTTCCCGTTCACCTAGAATCACAGCCTAGAATCATGAAATTTGGCAGATAGGTAGGTCTTATAGCGCAGGTAAGTAAATAAATTAATCCGAAAATCGTGAATTTGTGGTTACATCATTAAAAGAAAATTAAAATGTGTTTCAATTTTCAAAGTAAGATAACTATACCAAGTGGGGGACATACCTATCATATGAATCGACTTTACCTGTATATTCTTAAACAGATTTTATTTATTTTTATGCATAATAGTTATCGTACAATATTTTGGAAAAATTACCCGAGTACGGAACACGGTGCGCGAGTCTAACTCGCACTTGGCTGGTTTTTTAATGTATCACAGACCTTCAAGCAGCTATCATCCTCGCGACTTTATATTCGCGAAATAAGCGTCGAAATGTGCCTTTATCGAGCGGAAATAATATAATAGTATACTTAATACTTATGTCCAGTTACATGAGTCAACAGTGCGTGAACAATTAATTATTTTGACATTAAGTGAGAAACAATTGTTTCCATTCCCATTGTGTTAGAAATAGCACTATTATTATGTATATTCTGTGGCCATAGGCACCTAGGTTTGGGGACTTTACATTCTTACTATCAAGAGAACTGAGGGAAGTTGGTCTGGTCATCATTTTGTCTGGTGGAAGGCATCGGCTGTGGCTAGTTACCAGCCTACCGGCTATGCAAAGTGATTAATGTCATCTACATAGTAGCGACAGTTGCACACTTTTGCATTATTTAGAAATGTCCTTGAAGTATAGGTAAAAATAGTAAATATATCATAAAAACATAAAAATTATAAAAATTTCAATGAGTTTTATTGGCCAATATTTAAATAAGAACCAAACTACGTTTGTAAGGAGAGCGCTGGCAGGGCGCTAATTTCTCTTAAAAGAGAGTAGCTTTTTGTCACATAGTAGGTCACAGAGTAACCTAGAAAATGTTCAAATATTTGAATAATAAAAAAAACCTGTTCTCTCGTGCAAACGAATACCCAAGTCGAAAGCAGGTCTCTTTTTTACCCGACTACGGCAAAGCCAAAAGGATATGGTAATGATTTTAGCAGTCTATGTATGTATGTATGTGTGTGTGTATGTTTGTATCCAGATTCTGTGTGTTCCACCGTAGCGCCTTAACTAGTGGGCCAATTTTGATGAATGAGGCGTCGATTGATTCGTTGTAAAGGCCCGGGTGACATAGGCTAAATTTTGTATGAAAAAAATTGACGTAGCGGATGTTAAATCAAAAAAGTGGGGGGTCTCTAAAAATATTTTTTTGCTATTGTATCGCGTGGGGTGTCAAATGAAAGAGGAGAAAATTCTGAATTCATGGGTATAATGTACAACAACATTAAAACAACAAACGACTGACAAACAATTTTACTCTAATATTTCAATGTTATATTAAAATGGTCTTATGTATCACAATATTTACACCATTATCAACCAGCTGTTATTTTGGACTCTGGTTTCCCGATGGCTTCCGCCTCAGCCAGGGTGTCGGGCATGTTGCAGCCCAGGGTCTCCGGCTGCGTGAGCACCAGCAGACCGGCAAATACCCCCATACCTCCGAACAGCAACGATGGAAGACCGTCATAATAGATCATCTGAAAGTTTGTATAAAGTGTGTTAACACAATATCGTGTACCTTCTACTACATACTTCTACTTATTGAAAGCCTTTATCGCTGGCAGCAAGCGAACCGTGCCCGTGAATCCAGAAGTTGTAAGTTTGAATCCCGCCGCTTCTGCAGTTTTGATATGTATTTAAAAATATTTTGAGATTTCCTTGAAATGTAGATAAAACACTATCATAAAGATAATAAAAATTAACATAGCAAAATGGTTTAAAACAATTCCTTGTATTCTCTTTCTTAAGTAAATAATGTCAATGATGTTTTCACCATTATTTAGAACATTTTAGGCAACAGTTATTGAAAGTAGCTAATTTTTCGACAACTTCAAAATATAACTATATATAAATTGTGTAACTATTATTGTGTAGCACTTGTATTAACCATTTTATAAATCTAGTACCATGGGACCTATTCCACGTATTTATGCACCTTACTCACAACCTGCACGGGGAAGCTGGAAGAAATCTCTGTTTAGAGATATAAGCATTTCCTTTGCACATAGATTAATTTATCATAACTTTGTAACTACAATTTTGGTACATGAAAAATAAATATACTTAATATATAACTGTCCGGTTAAGTTGCAAGCACTTTGCAGACACGTTTGGTGTGTGACATAAATTATTACGGTACGCGTCTCAGATCTATTATTGGTGATAGGAGGCGGACCTTGGAACTTTCCGACGGCATTTTGTCGAATTTGGACTAATTTTGTTTATTTGAGTACTTAAAAAATATAATGACGAAACAAATGCTGATGGAGATAGTGTGCACTTGAATTTCCTAATGGCATAATTACTCGTATGTCGTATTTGAACTTGAATGTTATATTTTGAGCAGTCCTTTTAAGTACATTAAAGAAAAATTTTGCTTCAATTTTTTTTTACTTTTAACCTAATATTATATACTTACAAGTGCTGGAGTAAGAGGAGCAAACATGGATCCAATACGACCAATCATGGAAGAGAAGCCAAGTAAAGTATGTCGGTACTCTGTCGGATATAGTTCCGATGTGTAGATATATAGCGTAGACGCGACGGACGAGATGAAGAACTTTCCAAGAAGATACACTATAAGGCGTGGGATGGCAAAGCCTGGAATTTCAATGAAGGCATTGAACCTAAGTACTTCAAAATGGTAATACTTTCATGAATAATACGACTTCTACAATAGTGGTAACGCTACAATCCATATTACTGTAGTAAGTCTGTCCGTCTTCGTTTGATTTTGCTTAGCTGCTATAGAGACAATAGCTGGCATCTGGGAACTGGTCAACGGACAATAATTTTATCTAGCAAAGTCAAAGAGCTCTCATGGGATTTTAAAACGCTCACACGAGGTTAAACAAAATCGAAAATTGATACCAAGTGCAAAAAAGTTACAGGTAAAAAGAAAGTTTGACACAGACACTCGAAAAATTATTGCTACTTTTTTGACGTGAACTTGATCAGAATATTATAAAAACTACACTTGTAACATATATTTTAAAACTACACCTGTCCAATAGCTATATTTACTAAAAACTGATAGATAGTACTTTTTTATGTCTACAAAAGCCACTAAAAATGTCTTGAAACATTTTCGCGATAGTATGACGTAAGAGACAGGTCACGTATTTACTATTAATAATTTTATCTTGAACATTAACGAACATGAAAATAAAAACACAATCGATATCCTTACCTCTGGGTATGAAGACAAAACTGATATTGCAAGCAGCGCTTATAAAGAAACCAACTGCAACAGTAAATTTTCTGCCAATTGTATTCGAGAGGAACGCAGATGAGTAAAAACCAGGAATACTGACAAAAGATGTCAACATATAATTCAAATGCATGGTGTCGGAGAGAGAGATGGAGTTGATGGACAGGCCGTAGTAGACAAACGTCATTGTCATCCACCATAATGGCGTCGTGCAAATTCTTCTTAGCAGAATTGGAGAATGTATTATACTGCGAACTAATCCAATACTGTTAGCCTGTAAAAATATCTCAAATAATTATTTTATAATAATCAAAACGATAAACAGCATAATAAATTGTATCAGTTGGTGATGGAAGAAAATTAAACTTACAAAGCAATTAGAATACAATGCTTTAGTTAAGTAAACTTACATTAGATTCTGTAATCGTGAGTTGTGATGGGTTAAGAATTACTTCTAGAGACTTTTCACTGATTTGTGTTTTGTTTACTCTCGCAATAGTATGTAATATTTTTTTAGCCTCTGTTGACTTTTTTATCGATAGTAACCATCTCACACTTTCTGTGATAATCCAGTAATACAAGACAAAGAAGAAGCATGGGATAGTAGTGACCATGATCACGTATCGCCACGGTGAGATCAGCCAAGCGATACCACCCAATACTACCTCTCCTAGTGTGAACATTGAAGTAATAGTCACACCTGTGATAACACGATACTTTGGGCCAACGAGCTCCGTACCTGAAATAATTAATGGTACATGTAAATATAAAACTAATGTAACCAAAAATAATATAATCATACTTGCTGCTTGACTTACCGAGAATAAACGCGGAACTAAATGCTCCGGCCCCGAAAGTTGCTTGCACTAACTGTAGTATCAGATACATGGTGTAGCTAACAGAGAATGCACGAATGAAACCGAACAAACCCAGACTGACGATACTGATGACCAAAGCTATCCTCCGCCCGAAGCGATCCGAGATAAATCCAGTGATCGCTAATGCGAGAAGACTCCCTATACTTTGTATAGTTCCCGCAAAGGCTCGCAACCACTCGTTACATCCAAGGTCAAACTAGAAAAAAATGAGACTGCATACGCAATATAATATACGGGCTAGTATCAATTGTGTTCATGAAGAAAATTTAGGATTTATTTGGTTTACATTAATAGTACCTACGCTTGTTAAATCTCTTTTTTACCCGACTGCGGCAAAGCCAAAAGGAAGAGTTATGATTTTAGCAGTCTATGTATGTATGTATGTTTGTATCCAGATTTTGTGTGTTCCACCCATTGATTTTGAAAGAGCCACCCCTATAGGTTTCCACTGTAGCGCTTAAGCTACTGGGCCGATTTTGATGAATGAGATGTCAATAGACTCGTCGTAATAGGCTATATTTTATACCAAAAAACTGGAAAAGAGGAATATGTCTGCAAAATTTCATGGACTTTGGTTGCTTAATATTCAAATGAAATTGGAACTACGATTGTATGAAACGAGTGACGGAGAGAGCCCTCTTAAATGTATCTCTACCATCTTGTATGTCATAATGGTTACTATTTTCTTAATGTGTTTACTTAATGTGTTTATTTATTGTGTGCTATTTGTTGATAAATATGAATAATAGTAATAATAATCCTTCATTTCCAATTCTTTAATTTCGATAAATTCTGGTAAAAAAGGAGTACGCATAATATTACTTACTTCATACACAACTGTATTATTTTTCGCATATATGAAACCATCACAAGCTACAGTGTTGGACTGATCGAACAGGTTGGCAGGGCAGTAGTCCAAGCTCCCATTAGTTCCCACAGGGGCATACCTTTCGCAACTCGCAAAGCCGGAACTAGTCTCTGGAATCGCATTTTTAATCCATTCAGGATTAAATTCATGCAACTTTTCACCCTCACTGCATTCTGGAATGCGACATCTATAATATAAAAACAAAGTTTTTTTTTTCAATCACGATCAATCACGAAACAACGAGTAACTGCATTTTTATCTTCATTATGAGTAAAAGTAATCTGAAATTTCAGTCCACAAAACTACTTACTGAACCCCCAAATTTCAAGTTTGCACCTAAGACAGTTTACAAGAAATATCGAATAGTCATAGTTTTCGCATTTTGCTACTGACTCACCGATCAACAAAAATCTAAGATGCTTGTTCTAAAGATAGAAAGTTTAGGATTCAGTAAGTGTCTATAAAGAAAAGGGAACTAACTATACTTTAAGTTTTATTTTTTGTATCCTGTTATTTATGTTTTGTGGTGCAATAGATTATATACATACATGCATTATTTTAAGATCATATAAATAAAATTTGCCCAAAATATATATTTCATTTATGCAATTACCTGTGGGGTGTAGCTGCTGTTGAGAATATAAACTCGCCCATTGTTCCGCCGAGTAAACTTAATAGAGAAAGCAAGAGGACATTCCTTAGCTGGAACCAGCCAAACTGACCTAACTCATTTGCCAATATGTAATCAAGATCTATAGATTGTGGAGTTACATTTTCTTTTTCGTCCTGATCTTTCTTTGTTTCTTTTCCATGTTTATTGTCCATATCATCAAGTCTTTGATTTTCAGTCATAGCCTTCGATAAAGAATTACTACATTCTTTATAGATGCTCATGTCGTTTAATTCCTTTTCTTTTGTTGAGGAAAGCTTCTGTTTTCATCAGAATCGTTTCGTAAACTCTTGACGAATATTCATCTAATCAATACAATGTTACATTAATCTTAGATATCTTAACCTCAAGGATTGCATAAACCTTATCTGCAGGCATATTTCTTCTGATAACAGGTATAAGTTTTCATCCGCTATTCGTCTGCATTCTTATACCTATATAAGAATTAACACAATGTTATATATGTATATAAAGTCCAACACCCGTTTGGTGTACCACAGGGCAGTGTTCTGGGTCCCTTATTATTTCTCCTTTACATTAATGACCATCCGGATTTTATTAATCAACAATGTAAAATGTATGCAGATGACACGACTGTCCTGGTTAAAAGTAAAAATAAATTAACTATTGAATTTGAAGCAAATGAAGCATTGTCTAATGTAATAGAATGTTTGGAACTAAAGAACCTTTCTATAAATAGGCAGAAAACACAATTTATCCAATTTTTATCACAAAATAATATTTCGTCAGATTTGAAAATAATTATAAGGGATATGCTATTGAACAAGTCTAGATCCTTTCTAGATTTCATAATCAATCGACATTGTAATTGGAAAAACCATGTCGAAAATCTCTGCAGCAAATTGGATAAGTTTATGTCCTCAGATGGCTCCATCAAACTTCAGATATGAAAACAGCATTAATAGCCTACCAAGAGTATATGTTTCATCGCTATTAAGGTACGGTATTATCCTGTGGGGAATTTTGAAATTTGAAAAATTTGCTAATAAAGTTTTTATAAAACAAACAGCCTGTCTTAGAGCATTATGTGGACTGCAACAATTGGATACCTGTAGGCTTTAATTTAAAAAGCATCACGTGTCCCTTGTCCTGTCTATAATATATGGATTGCTATTACTAGTCAAGAAAAATTCAAGATAGTTTAAAAGTTACAATAAATTGGGTGAGGTGAGATCTCGGAGAGCTCAGAGAAGGAACAAACTAGTTGTGCCTCCTAAAAACCCACAGATTGTTGGAAAGAGGGCACACTACATGGCAATAACTATGTACGTTAAACTTCCTGACGGACTTCGTCTGTGTTGGCGTTTGATGGCGCGCGTGCGGTGCCTTTTTTAGTGTTTTTTTTTTTTTTTTGTTAAAAGTGACCGGTTGTGTTTCACTGGTGTTTTTTGGTGGTGGAACTGACTGGGAAGCGCTCTAAGAGGCGCCGTGCGTGTGTCGGTGACCGCCGGCACAAACGAAGTCCATACTTATATAGTTTCCCTAACTTGTAAATAACTACAAACTTGACATTGGCTAATCTTTGTAAAGCCAGACGAGAGAAGAAAAAAAAAACTTCGTGACAGCTATAAAAGCAGTACTTTTAATAAATTCAAAAGAAGAACTCTTGAGTTGCTTATAAATAAATAAATGCTATTATAATATTTCTGAATTCCTTAGTGATAACCTATTCTTAAATAATATACCGATCTGATGATTATGACTAATTAATGGTTTTGTAGTGCAATAATGAGGTATTCTTTGGCAGGTATCCTTTCTATGGCAATATGAAATTGTAATTATTATTTTTATTTTTGATAGTAAATTGGACTTTTATTTTTATTATTTTTTATTGTTTGAATAATTATTGTCTAAGTGATTCCGTAATAATCATCATCATCAACCCATCGCCGGCTCACTACTGAGTACGGGCTCTACTCTCAGGATGAGAAGGATTTGGCGACCATAAAGTCTCCTCAAACTACTCAATACATTCAATTCTAAGCCAAATTCAAGCATTTAATTTTTATTCGCTGCTTCATTTGCAGTAGTAACATCTTCCTATAATTTCAAGGATAAAAGGAAAAAAATGTTTGATAAAACGGATACCCAATATTATTTCTTCATAATAAACACATTTTGTAACACTTGTTTGGCTTAACGAATAATTTTATAAAAAAAAATGTATTTACACAATGTTATAGAGTATAGACAATAAAACATAACATTTTTTTAAAGTCATAAATGGATATTCGTTATCAAGTAGATAATCTAGTTGTTTTTATTTTGGACTCTGGTTTTCCGATGGCTTCCGCCTCAGCCAGGGTGTCGGGCATGTTGCAGCCCAGCGTCTCCGGCTGCGTGAGCACCAGCAGACCGGCGACGACGCCCATACCTCCGAACAGCAACGACGGCAGGCCGTGATAATAGATCATCTGAAAGTTTGTATCAAATGTATTAACACAATATCATGTCCCTTATACTACATATTTCTATTTTTGGAAAACCATTTTTATAACTAAAAAAATTTTAGCTAATGGTTTAAAAAAATTGTCCGTGTGTTCGCTTAGAACTTTCTAATTTCTTAGTAAATAATATCAATCATGTTTTCACCATTATTTAGGACATTTCACGAAAATCGTTGAGGCAAAAGTTAATTGATTCAAAGTAACTAATTTTTCGGCAATTTTTAGGGTTCCGTACCTCAAAAGGTAAAACGGAACCCTTATCTGGATCACTTTGTTATCTGGCTCTCGGTCTGTTCGTCTGTCCAGTTGCCGTATTTTTTCAGGAAAACCTGTAGGGGTCCCGTTGATTTAGAATCATGAAATTTGGCAGATAGGTAAGCCTTGTAACACAAGTAAAGAAAAAAATTCGAAAACCATGAATTTGTGGTTACATCACAAAAAAAAAATGTACTAAAAAAGACTGATCCAAATACAAATTTTCATTCAATTATTTTTACTTTTAACTTATTATTATACACTTACAAGTGCTGGAGTAAGAGGAGCAAAGATGGATCCAATACGACCAATCATGGAAGAGAAGCCGAGAAAAGTATGTCGGTACTCTGTTGGATATAGTTCCGATGTGTAGATATATAGCGTAGACGCGACGGACGAGATGAAGAACTTTCCAAGAAGATACACTATAAGGCGTAGGATGGCAAAGTCTGAAATTTTAATGGAGGCATTGTAAGTACATCAAAACGGAAATACTTTCATGAATAATATGACTTCTACAATAATGATAACGCTACAATCCATGCTAATACTATAAATGCAAAAGTAAGTCTGTTTGTCTGTCTTCGTTTGATTGTGCCAAACTGGTACAGAGATAGCTTGTATCTGATAGCTGGACATAGGACAGTAATTTTTATCCAGAAAAGTCAAAGAGCTCCCATGGGATTTCAAAACGCATGAGGATAAACAAAATTTACAAAATCAAAAATTGATAAAAAAAAGTGCAAAAAGTTACAGGAAAAGAGAAAGTTCACACAAGACACTCGATTTATTGGTAACTTTTTTGACGCAGGATTTTAAAATTATATAAATAATTTTAATACAAAATCTGTTAGATACTACTTTATACTGACTAAAAGGGACACTAAAAGTGTCTTAAAACATTCTTCCGACAGTATGGCTTAAAAGACAGGTTTTTACAATTTATAATTTTATCTTAAGCATATCTTGAACATTGATTAAAATAAAAAGACAATCGGTATCCTTACCTCTGGGTATAAAGACAAAACTGATATTGCAAGCAGCGCTTATAAAGAAACCAACTGCAACAGTAAATTTTCTGCCAATTGTATTCGAGAAGAACGCAGATGAGTAAAAACCAGGAATACTGACAAAAGATGTCAACATATAGTTCAAATGCATGGTGTCGGAGAGAGAGGTGGAGTTGATAGACAGGCCGTAGTAGACAAACGTCATTGTCATCCACCATAATGGCGTCGTGCAAATTCTTCTTAGCAGAATTGGAGAACGTATTATAGTGCGAACTAATCCAAGACTGTCAGCCTATAAAATCAATAAAAATATTTCATATAATTATTTTTTTATAATAAAAATCAAAATGATAAATACAACATAGGATATTTTATGAGCTGGTGATGGAAGAAAATTAAACTTACAAAGCAATGTTTTAGTTAAGTAAACTTACATTATTAGATTTTGTAATCGTGAGTTGTGATGGGTTAAGAATTACTTCTAGAGACTTTTCACTGATTTGTGTTTTGTTTACTCTTGCGATAGTATGTAATATTTTTTTAGCCTCGGTGTACTTTTTTGTCGATAGTAGCCATCTCACACTTTCTGTGATAATCCAGTAATACACGACAAAGAAGAAGCATGGGATAGTTGTCACCATGATCACGTATCGCCACGGTGGGATCAGCCAAGCGGTACCCCCCAACAATACCTCTCCTAATGTGAACATTGAAGTCAAAGTCACACCTGTGATAACACGATACTTTGGCCCCACCAGCTCCGTAGCTGAAATAATTAATGGTACATGTGTGAATATAAAACTAATGTAACCAAAAATAGTATAATCATACTTGCTGCTTGACTTACCGAGAATAAACGCGGAACTAAAAGCTCCGGACCCGAAAGTTGTCTGCACTATCTGTAGTATCAGATACATGGTGTAGCTAACAGAGAATGCACGAATGAAACCGAACAAACCCTGACTGACGATACTGATGACCAAAGCTATTCTCCGCCCGAAGCGATCCGAGATAAATCCAGTGATTGGTAATGCGAGAAGAGTCCCTAAACTTTGTATAGTTCCCGCAAAGGCTCGCAACCACTCGTTACATCCAAGGTCAAACTAGAAAAAAAAAAGACTGCAAATGCAATAGATAAGCGCAATTATCAATTGTGTTCACTAAAAAAATTTAAAATTTATTTAGTTTACATTTACACTCGTTAAATTTCTTTTTAACCCCCGACCCAAAAAGAAGGGTTAGGGGAAGGTTATAAGTTTGACGTGTGTATCTGTGTATCTGTCTGTGGCATCGCAGCTCCTAGACTATTGAACCGATTTTAATTTAGTTTTTTTGTTTGAAAGGTGACTTGATCGAGAGTGTTCTTAGCTATAATCCAAGAAAATCGGTTTAGCCGTTTAAAAGTTATCAGCGCTTTTCTAGTTACTGTAACCTTCAGTTGTCGGGGGTGTTATAAATTTTTAATTTACACTTGTTTCTAAAATGTGTCTCGTGATCTCGGCCACTTTGTATGTCATAATGGATACTGTTTTTTTACGTTGGGTTCCGAAGAGATACATCCAAGTAGGGTTTTAATATTATTTTTAAATTGATCTGTCGATAAGTTACTTATCCAATAAATTTTGTGGTTATTTATGGATATCTTTCCATACTATTTTTGACAAACTTATTTAAAGCCTTTTAAGATGTCCAAGTCTCGGCCCTGTTCTTTTAAAATCAAAATCTCTCATTATAACTACAGTTTCAAAAGATGTCCGAAATGTGTTTATTTACTGTGTGCTATTTGTTGATAAATATTAATAATAGTCCTTCATTTCCTATTCATTAATTTCAACTGAATACTGATAAAAAAGTAGGAAACGAAATAATACTTACTTCATACACAACGGTGTTATTATTGGCATACACGAAACCTTCACAAGCTACAGTGTTGGACTGATCGAACAGGTTGGCAGGGCAGTAGTCCAAGCTCCCGTTAGTTCCCACAGGGGCATACCTTTCGCAACTCGCAAAGCCGGAACTAGTCTCTGGAATTGCATTATTAATCCATTGAGGGTTAAATTCATGCAACTTCTCACCTTCACTGCATTCTGGAATGCGACATCTATAATTTAAAACAAAGTTTTTTTTTAATTCAATTACGATCAATCACGAAACAACTTACAGCTTTTTGATCCCCTGTAAATTCTGGAATTCCCCTGTCATTAGGAGTAAAGGTAATTTGAAATTTCATTTATAAAAAGTACTTACTGAACCTTACCCTCTTCCAAGTTTATACCTAAGACAGTTTACAAGAAATATCAAAAAGTCAAATTTTCCGGACTTTGCCACTAACTATAAAATAAAAAGTTTAGTAGAGTGGTAAATAAAATATTTATTATTTATTATTATTATTATTACTACCTATAAAGAAAAGAAAACTTAATACCTATAAAGAAAAGAAAACTTTTAAAAATCTTGAAATTTCGTTAAAAACCCTGCAGCTCAGATTTCCTTGATGTTGGTAATTTACTTTTACCTACAAAATGTATGACATATCATGGAACTTCTGACCAAATGACCTTCAAACTTCTTTTCGAAAATGGTACACGGTGATGATCACGATAATTGCTGATATCAAGTAAGTAGGTATGTAGCTACTAACCTGATACCTATCAGTTTATTAACAAACTAAGAAGAAACATCTACGCAGCGATAGTGATAATTGTGCTGTGCGATTGCAGAGGCATCATATTTTTATGTATTTAATTTATATTTATAATAATACCTAGAGTCACAAATTTAATTGGTTACTAAATTACGAAATTGTGACTTAGCACTACGAGGGATCTTACTACAACTTTTATGGTCTAGAATTTGCGATGCGAGGTTTGGCAGTATTTTTTTTCATTTATATATTTTTGATAATATTCTTTGTACAATAAAATAAAACCGACTCACAATAATTGCGTTATTAATTATATTATTTTGAGGCTTTACAATTAAAATCAGCTAAAAATACATATTAAATTTTTGTGATTACCTGTGTGGTGTAGCCGCTGCTGAAAATATATACTCGCTCGAAGTTCCACCGAATAAAGTTAATAGAGCAAGCAAGAGGACGTTCCTTAACTGGAACCAGCCAAACTGACCTAGCTCATTTGCCAATAAGTAATCGAGATCTATAGGTTGTGGAGTTACATTTTCTTTCTCGTCCTCATCTTTATTTGTTTCTTTTCCATGTTGCTTATCCACATCACTAAGTGTTCGCTTTTCAGTCATGTCATTCGATGAAGAACTACTACATTCTATATCGATGCTCATGTCGGTTATATTCTTTTCTTTTTATGGAGGAAAGCTTTAGTCTTCATCAAAATTGTTTGGTTAACTCTTGACGAATGTTCATCTGTTCAATACAATGTTACATTAATCTCACTTATCTTAACCTCAAGGATTGCGTAAACCTTATCTGTAGCTAGGCTTATTTCTTCTGATAACAGGTATAAGTTTTCATCCGCTATTTGTCTGCATTGCAGGAATTACACACATAACATTATGTATATTATATAATCAAGTTATGACAGTAGTAACAATAAGCTGGCAAATAAAACGATGTAATTGCTCGAAATACTGAATGAAAGCTGAAAGTACCTAATTGTACCAAAATTAGGAACTTTGGGGCAATTTTTTTTATTCAGCTACAAGTTAGTCTTGACTGCAATCTCACCTGGTGTTAAGTGATAATGCAGTGGACGGAATATGGCAGTTTATATAGTACATAACATTATGTATGTTAGTATACATATATAATGCATATACAATATACATACTTTATTGCACCACGAAACCCAAATGACAGGTTACAAAAAAGATAACTTAAAATGTAGGTACAAGAATGCGGTTTTATCGCTGAATAGCGATCCCTTCCAGACAACAAAAAACTTGTATCTAGAGTCTAGACTTATAATAAATTGTGACTGGACGATATCTGTATAAATTTTCAAAATCTTAATCGAAGGAAGCTTTATTATTATCTATCATACGCAAAAGCCAAAAAAGAGATTTTTTTTATTTATTTCGAATAAGTTACTAATCTACTAATTAGAATTTCGCTAGAGTTCCGTCCAACAGTGGACATCCACAGGCTGATGATGATGATGATGAATTATAGTCTATGCAATGTTTGTTTTCTCTTGTCCTTTTAGTCACAACAGGAGTACGAGCATGATCATCATCATCATCAACCCATCGCCAGCTCACTACTGAGCACGGGTCTCCTCTCAGAATGAGAAGGACTTGACGAGCAAAAAGTCTCTTCAAACTACTCAATACAATCAATTCTAAACCAAATTCAAACACTTGAGATTATAGGTGAGATTGCAGTTAAGGGCTAACTTATATCGGAATAAAGAAATAAAAAAAAAAATTTCATTCGCTGCTTAATTTGAGAGTTAGAGCTACATATAATTTCAAGGATTACAATAAAAGGAAAAATTTTATAAAACGGATACCCAAAATTATTTTAATTACATTTGTTTTGATAAACACTTATAAAAAATAATATTTATAAAATATTACAGACAGTAAAACATAACGATTTTTTTTAGTCACAAACTTAAAATAGATATCTGTTATCAAGTAGATATACAAGTTGTTTTTATTTTGGATTCTAGTTTCCCGATGACTTCTGCCTCAGCTAAAGTATCGGGCATGTTGCAGCCCAGGGTCTCCGGCTGCGTGAGCACCAGCAGACCGGCGATCACGCCCATACCTCCGAACAGCAACGACGGAAGGCCGTGATAGTAGGTCATCTGAAAGTTTCTACCAAATGTGTTATATATCATTTATGTATTATATATTATATTATATATCATGTACCTTCTAATACATCTATATTACAAAAGTCTTTGTGACCTATTTAATTACGCAAAATGTATATATTGAATTTATCTCTAACCATATAAAACATTTACAAATTAGGTGATCGTCTGTGTATCCTCTAAAAACAAAGTTTTTAGTAGATTACAATGAGGTTTTCACCATCTTTAAACACATTTCACGAAAAAGTTTACGTATAATATTATAAACAAAAGCCTAAACTTGTTACTAAATAAATCATAATAATGTTTTTCTGGATGGTTGCTGAGAGTTACATTAATTTTTTAATGGTATTTAAATTACAAAAATCCGTCCTAAAACATTCTTTAGGACGGAAATGGCTTATATTACAAAAAAATAATTGTAATATAAGCCATTTTCGCTAATTGGCAATTAGATAATGTATAGCTAGTTAAATAAAATAATGCGAACGTGATTTGTACAATAATGTTAGGCTATTTTACAGTTCATTAAACAACAACAACAACAACAACATTAAAAAAAAACAAATGAAAAAAAATTCAATGAATAAAATAGTAAATAATGATACATGGATTTACCTAATCTAACCAAGCTGTCAATATTTTTGCTGAAAACGTAAGACAGGCTCTCTGTCATTAGAAGTGGATAAGTATAAACCGCGGCAATACTTCTTAAGAATATAACCATTTTTGTTGTATACTTACAAGTGCTGGAGTAAGTGGTGCACAGATAGATCCAATACGACCAATCATGGAAGAGAAGCCAAGCAGAGTATGTCGGTACTCTGTTGGGTATAGTTCCGATGTGTAGATATATAGCGTAGATCCAACGGATGCGATGAAAAACTTACCAAGAAGATATACTACAAGGCGTGGGATGGCCAAGTCTGGAATGTTCATAAAGGCATTGTAATCAGAATGAAAATACTTCCATGAACAATATCTTTCTACAATAGTAGTAACGCTTCAGTTAACCAACAATTTAATAAACGAAATATTGAATTAAAATTCCCTTTCAAATTAAATAATGAATGCTAAGAACGAGGGAAAAGCACACAAAAAACCTCGCAAAATTACGTTATATTTGTTTTTATAACAAATTAGATTAATTGGAATTTACTCTATTTGAAGACATGACATAAAAGAACCATGTCGAATGCTTAAGTAAGATTTAAAGTGTATAAGATGATAATTAAGAGTCATTTAAATTACCAAAGAGCATTCTTGTCACAGTATAGCGTAAAAGAAAGTCACTGGATAATATGGATACACCCCATACGGCCTCATATACAAGTACCTAAGAAATTTGTTCTGTACTCGCTCCAACATAAGACAAGATTTTTAGTTTTATGTGGGGCCCAGATGACTGCACTGCATTATAGTACTAGCACACTGTACAAGGCAACAACAACCTTCGTTTAGTAAAACCACCAACCAAAGCATAGACTTACGAATTTTTCGCTACGCTCAACCAAAGTATAAAGCTCAAATTTCTCTAAGCGTTTTATATTATATTACAATATTTCTGAAATTGTATAAATAAATATTAATAAAATAGATTATTGATATCCTTACCTCTGGGTATAAAGACAAAACTGATATTGCAAGCAGCGCTTATGAAAAAACCAAACGTCACAGTAAGTTTTCTGCCAATTGTATTTGAGAGGAATGCAGATGTGTAAAAACCAGGAATGCTGATAAGAGTCGTTAAGATATAATTCAAATGCATGTTGTCAGAGAGACTAGTAGAGTTGATAGTCAGGCCATAGTAGACAAACGTCATTGATATCCAACATATTGGCGTCGTGCAAACTCTTCTACGCAGAATTGGAGAATGTATTATAGTTCGAACTAATCCCAGAGTCTCAGTCTAAAAATTAAAAATAATTTATATGACAAAGAAATATTTTACTAAAATGAAAATGATTCAAAAAGCATTGGTAAATTGCATGAACTTTCACTCAAAGAATAGCTAATTAAACTTACTATGTGATTTGAGTCAAATGTTGTAGATAGCTTAACTTACATTAGATGATGAAGTCTTGGGTTGTGGAGGGTTAAAGAGTAATTCAAGAGACTTTTCACTGATTTCGGTTTTGTTTACTCTTGCAATAGTATGCAATATATTTTTAGCCTCTGTGTAATTTTTTTTGGAAAGTAGCCATCTTACGCTTTCTGTGATAAGCCAGTAGTACGACACGAAGAAAAAGCATGGGATAGTTGTGACCATGATAACGTATCGCCACGGCGAGATCAACCAAGCGACACTTCCCAATATTGCTTCTCCTAACGCATACATTGCAGTTGTAGTCACACCTGTAATAACACGATACTTCGGCCCAACCAGCTCAGTAGCTGAAACAATTAATTTAATATGTGAATATTTATCTAAGGTAATCAAAAATATAATCAAAATTACTGCATTACTTACTGATAATAAACGCAGAAGTAAATGCTCCGTATCCAAAAGCCATCTGTACAATCTGCAGTATCAGATACATGGTGTAGTTAATGGAGAACGCACGAATGAAACCGAACAAACTCAGACTGAAGATACTAATGAGCAAAGCTGTCTTCCGGCCGAAGCGATCTGAGACATATCCAGTGATCGGTAATGCTAGCAGCATCCCTATGTTATACGAAGTTCCCGCAAAGGCTCGCAACCACTCGTTACATTCTAGATCAAACTAGAGTAAAAAATAAGACCACATTACACAGATTTCCAATGCATATATGTAAAATAATTAAAACTTGTTTGGTTTACATTGATAGAACAACAGTTTTTTTTGTTTTCTTAATTGTTTCTGCAATTTTGAATTTGATAATGCCTGTTTTATTTTCAAAATGTGTTCTCATATTAACACATAATTAGTATTTTCAATTTTCAAAGTAAGATAACTATACCAAGTGGGGATATTATATTAAAAGGCTTTGCCTGTACATTCTAGTACAGATTTTCATTTATTTTTATGCATAACAGTTTTTGATTCGTGCAAAATGTCGGAAAAAATACTCGAGTATGAAACCCTCGGTGCGCCAGTCTGACTCGCATTTGGCGGGCTTTTTTACTGTATATTTATCAATAGCTTAAGTTAATAAAGAAGGAGTACGTAAAACAATATTTACTTCAAACACAACTGTGTTATTATTGGCATACACGAAACCTTCACAAGCTACAGTGTTGGACTGATCGAACAGGTTGGCAGGGCAGTAGTCCAAGCTCCCGTTAGTTCCCACAGAAGCATACCTTTCGCAACTTGCCAAACCTGAACTTGTCCCTGGAATTGCATTTTTTATCCATTCAGGGTTAAATTCATCCATCTTTTCACTCTCACTGCATTCTGGGATATGACATCTATAATTTAAATAAAATGTTATCGTAACTAGTTAATTAATTCTATTAACAATCTAAATAAAGTCGCTTTTTAATTGAGTTTTAGTAATGTAATGTTATGAGGGTTTATTTTTAAAATTATTAATTAAGTTCTAAGGTTTATGAAGTTGAGGATATATATAATATTATTATGTTGAATATAGTCATTAACTTATTATTATTTAGGGTTGTTAAAAATAGATGTATACTTTGCTAAAAAAAGCGAAAATATTAGGTACATTTTGTAATTACCTGTGTGGTGTAGCTGCTGCTGAGAATATAAACTCGCCCATTGTTCCACCGACTATGAGAAACAGAGAAAGAAAGGAGACATTTCTTAGTTGGAACCGGCCAAATTGACCTAACTCATTTGTCAATATGATATCTAGATCTATAGGTTTTTGAGTAACGCTTTCTTTCTCCTCTTCATCTTTATTCGTTTCTTTTCCCTGTTGTGTTTCCATTGTAATGTTTTTTTTTTATTTCCAATCGTGCTCTTTACACTTTTCTTCTTTGTTGAGTAAAGCTTTAGTTTTAATACAAATAATTGTTTCATGGACTCTTGACGAACGCTCATAGTATTGTGATACAATCTTATTAACACCTTAGTTATCGTAACCTCATGCGTTGCATAAAACTTATCTGTAAGCTTATTTTTTCTGATAATAGATTAAAGTTTTCGTTCGCTGTTTCTCTGCAATATTATACCTATATTGTAGCTGATGTTCACATTATATTATGTATAAGCTGTATAAGATACTTAATATCGAAAAAATTGTTATAACGTACTTATTTCCAAAATTGCAAAATCATTCAATATAAAATTAGTAGATATTCATTACGCTGTACAAAATACAATTAATACTCAATTTTAAGAGGGTTTAAAGCCCACAAGAGTTTGCCAATTTATTTGCTAATCCCTTTGCTGTTAAGTCGCCTCTTGGGCCGCAGCGGTTCCGTTTCGGTACTGAGCCTAGTGGAACTAAAATATCTGTATTATAATTCTGGCAAAAGGTATTATACGAGCGAAAGCGTGGTATTGTTCCTAGCCACGATGGCTTCAGTATCGAACATCTAAGCACGTGGAATGTCATCTGCCTCATGTTTTGGCATTGTTATTCAATCTGTGTCTAAGCCACTCGTACCTGCCTCCGGACCTAATGAATACTGTGGTGGTACCTATTGTAAAGAGTAGGACGGGGGATGTGTCTAACAAGTGTAATTACCGACCGATTTCACTAGCTATTACCATAGCATACCAAAAGTGCTTGACAGTGTGCTTAGCCAGAATTTGAAGAAACACGTTAAGCTGCATGACATTCAATTCGGATTTCGGTCCGAACTGTCAACAGAGACTGCAATCCTGAGTTTGAAGCATAGATACTGTTTAGTTATACATTGACAGACGTACTCCCGTATGTGCTTGTTTTCTGCACCTGTCATGGACTCTTGATTTGGTGCCATATGATAATCAAAAAAGACAGGTTTACCACCGGAAGTTGATCGTCTTTTTAAATAGTGGTACCTAGGTCAGGAGAATCGCATCACATGGGTTAATGAGTTCTCGGACGCGTACAGGCTGGAATGTGGCATTAGATAGGGTGGATTGAGCTCATCATTGCTTTTCAGCCTGTACGTGAACGAGTTGATTGAGGGACTCAGCAGTATGCCAGTAGGCTGTTCTCAGATGGTGTCTGCGTCAACAACCTCAGCTATGCCGATGACATGGTGCTGCTGGCTCCTTCAATCAGTACACTACGCAAGATACTTGCAGTATGCGAGTCATATTCTGCAATGCATGGCTTGAAATATAATGTCAAGAAGACGGAAGTCATGATCTTTAAGTTGAACACCAAGTGTTCAACTTATATTCCACCTTTGAAACTCAATGTACTAATTTGATTTGATTTGATTTGATTTTTGATTTGATTTGAATGGAGTAGCCCTCAATAGAGTTCACAAATTCAAATACCTTGGAAACTTGTTAACCGAGGACCTTAGAGATGATGATGATATAGAAAGCAACGCAGTGCATTGTCAGTCCGAGCGAATATTGTGGCCCGCAGGTTTGCCCGATGTACAGAAATGCTGTGAAAATCACACTGTTCAAAGCATACTGTACTTATACTCAGCAAGCTTGTGGATTCAGTACTCGCAAAAGGCTTAAAATGCTCGTCCAATACAATAATGCATTCAGGATTCTATTGTGGCAACCTCGGTTCTGCAGTGCATCGGCTACGTTTACCAAGGCGCGGACAGATAGATGGCTTTGATGCCGTCTGGCGCAAGAAAACTGCCTCACTATAATTGTCTAGAGTCCGTGGAAGCAGCAAAAGCATCCTGCGCATGATTTATGATAAGATGAATGGTCCTCTGATGGGGAAACTCTTGCAGAGGACTAAATCCCTTCTAGGTATTAACATAGTAATTAGGTATTGTTACTAACTATAGTGTTTAAGTACTAACATAGTCATTAAGTTTTTATTGTTAGATGGATCTTGTCGTCTGAATAAATATCAATTATTTATTAAATTTATAAATTATAATTATATTTCACTGAATGATTAATAAACAATAATTGTTTATTCGCTGGAATAATGTTGGTATAATTTACAACCAGCAAAACATAGCGTTAAGTCATAAACTTCATGATGTCAATAGATCTGATGTCAACGAGATAAACTAGTGGTTATTATTCTAGATTCTGGTTTCCCGAGGGCTTCCGCCTCAGCCAGGGTGTCGGGCATGTTGCAGCCCAGGGTCTCCGGCTGCGTGAGCGCCAGCAGACCAGCGACGACGCCCATACCTCCGAACAGCAACGATGGAAGGCCGTGATAGTAAATTGTCTGAAAGTATAATATATAAAAATAATATGTGTTAACAGAATCCAACATATTATAAATAAATCCTAATGTTATATTTCTTTGTATTACTTTTATATTACAAACGCTTTTATTATTACAAAAATTTTAGTACTTGATTGTAATATGTAAATATATAAGTATATCTACACAACAAACATTCGTTATCTGCGTTAGTCTGTGTATTCACTTAAGACTTTTAATTTTCTTGCTCGAATATATTATCAGGATGAGACTTTCTCCATCATTTAGATTTAAGACTATTTCACGAAGACTTTGACTACATACTAATATAAACTAATTACCTAGCAAAAAAATCTCTCTTTCCAAGAATCGAAGATCGTTGCCAAGAATGCCAACTGTATGTAATCTAAACACCAATCAAATTCATGCTGAATGCGTTATAATATAAGCTTCATGTCATCAGGAATATAAAATAACCCAAGGCAGCACTTCTTATGGTAACTATTTTTTCCATATACTTACAAGTGCTGGAGTGAGTGGTGCAAAGATAGATCCAATACGACCAATCATGGAAGAGAAGCCAAGCAAAGTGTGTCGATACTCTGTTGGATATAGTTCCGATGTGTAGATATATAGCGTATTTACAACGGCAGCGATGAAAAACTTTCCGAGAAGATATACTACAAGGCGTAGGATGGTAAAGTCTGAAATGTTGGTAAAGGCATTGTACATCAAGATGGAAACACTTTCATGAACGATAGCGTTACTACAATAATAATCGTTGCGATTTGGTTAACCAACAATTTAATGAACAAATGGAGCAAAATTGACCTTTTATAAAATCAACAAAAAACTAGAATAAGGGGAAAAAAGAGGTTTACATAAGACACTTAGAAAATTAGGTAACAATTGTGTTTTGTAACAAAATTTTGGTATTGCATTAATAATAATTGGGAACTCTATTTTAGCACTCTGCTTGTCCAATCGATTTTCGTAAAAAGAGCTCCCACGTCTAATGCTTTAGTTAGATCTATTTTGTATGCTTGTATTATTATTATAACTAATGTTTGTTTTTATATCTAATTAAGTAAAGTTTTGTTATATCTGTATGTTACATTTATTGCTGAGCCAAATAAATTTATCTTTATCTTATCTTATTTTTGCCTATTTGTGGGTCAATAAAATTATCGAAAAACATTATTGTGACTGTATGGTAATTTATAAAAGACAATTGACCTAATCATGTTGTATTTTTCTTTCAAACATTGTATGGTAACTGAAAAAAGATTTATTGATTTCCTTACCTCTGGGTATAAATACAAAACTGATGTTGCAAGCAGCGCTTATAAAGAAACCGAATGCCACAGTAGGTTTTCTGCCAATAGTATTTGAGACGAATACAGATGTGTAAAAACCAGGAATACTGACAAAAGATGTCAACATATAATTCAAATGCATGGTGTCGGAGAGAGAGGTGGAGTTGATGGACAGACCGTAGAAGACGAATGTCATTGCCATCCACCATAATGGTGTCGTGCAAACTCTTCTAAGCAGAATGGGAGAGCGTATTACAGTGCGAACTAATCCCAGATTTTCAGCCTAAAAATTAAATTTTGTATCAGAAACAGTTTAAAAATGATCGAAGAAATATATTGGTGAATGTAAATTGTAAATTCGTGTAAATATAACACTACATGCTTAGGCTGGAACTGCCCTGACCTTGCCGTACGTTTCGATAAATACTGGTAGCTACTAAAGAAAAATGAAACCACGAAACATACAAAACAATTTGGATAGAAAATTTTAGATAGCTAAACTTACAGTAGTTGTTGTAATCATGGGTTGTGGAGGGTTAAAGAGTGCTTCTAGAGACTTATCACTGATTTGTGTTTTGTTTACTCTCTCAATAGTATGCAATATGTGTTTAGCCTCCGCGTTTTTTGCTTTTGATAGTAGCCATCTTACGCTTTCTGTGATAAACCAGTAATATGACACGAATAAGAAGCATGGGATGGTTGTGACCATGATCACGTATCGCCACGGTGAGATGAGCCAAGCTACACCTGCCAATACTCCCTCTCCTAATGAAAACATTGAAGATAGAGTTGCACCTGTGATAACACGATACTTCGGCCCAACGAGTTCAGAACCTGAAACAATGAATGATAAATGAGTATATTAAACTAAAGTAACCAAAATTAATATACTTAATCAAACTTTGTGAATGACTTACCAAGAATAAACGCGGAACTAAATACTCCAGACCCAAAAGTCGTCTGTACAATTTGCAGTATCAGATACATGGTGTAGTTAATAGAGAACGCACGAATGAAACCTAACAAACCCAGATTGAAGACACTGATCACCAAAGCTGTCTTCCGGCCGAAGCGATCTGAGACATATCCAGTGATCGGTAATGCTAGCAACATTCCTACGTTAAACAAAGTTCCCGCTAAGGCTCGCAACCACTCGTTACATCCAAGGTCAAACTAGAAAAAAAGTAGGCCGAATTATGCAGGTTCCATTGCGTACAAAGCAAAAATTCTTTGGTTTACAGACACAGATTATATTTCATTTATAGGGTAGCTAATTTTAGTTAGAAGATATCTAACTAAAAACCTAAGTTAGCAAAAAAAGAGTAAGTACGCAAAATAGTACTTACTTCATATACAACTGTGTTATTATTGGCATACACGAAACCTTCACAAGCTACAGTGTTGGACTGATTGAACAGGTTAGCAGGGCAGTAGTCCAAGCTCCCGTTAGTTCCCACAGGGGCATACCTTTCGCAACTCGCAAAGCCGGAACTAGTCTCTGGAATTGCATTTTTAATCCATTGAGGGTTAAATTCATGCAACTGTTCACTCTCACTGCATTCTGGGATACGACATCTATTAATAAAAAGTTTTTTATTGTTACTAGGTACTTAATTCCATTTACAATCTAAATAAATCTGTTTTCTAAATGCAAATTTGTTCCAAGCCACAAAATCGAGGATTATGTTAATATAACACTGCAACACAGTTTGTACCTAACTAACGCAGTTGTTATCGTTGTTTATTTTTAAGGCAATGTTAAGTGTAAAATAAAGATATTTTTAATTTTTTTTTCATTTTCATAACGATCAACGAATTATTATTATTTAGATTTGTTAAAAAAAATGCTGTGGAACGCACTCCCAGTCGAAAAAAAACGCTCCTAATCGCTAGCAATCTTCAAAATTAATCGTTTCAAGAAACACTATCTGTCATTGTAAATTTAGATTATCTGTCATTAACCCCCGACCCAAAAAGAGGGGTGTTATAAGTGTGTATCTGTGTATCTATGTATCTGTGTATTCTGTCTGTGGCATCGTAGCTCCTAAACTAATGAACCGATTTTAATTTAGTTTTTATTTTTATTTGAAACGTAGCTTGATCGAGAGTATTCTTAGCTATAATCATATATTTTATCATATGTATATGCATGATTAGTTCATATGTATATGTATAAGTTATTAATTATTGACTTAATATACATATTTAGAGTGTATGTTTATGTATACCTACCTACTGCATTGCGACTCTCCGTCTTACAGATCCATAAGTTCATAAGACGTGTGGGTTGCCTTAGAGATCACTACCTATAGTGATAAGGTCACCTTTGTTTACAAATCTTTCCTGTACTTTACTGTATGTCATAGTTTTAAGTAGTAAAGTATTTAAATAAATAAATGTATACTTTGCTAAAAACTGCCAAAAATATTACATTTTGCTATTACCTGTGCGATGTAGCTGCTGCTGAGAATATGAACTCGCCGAGTGTTCCGAACACTACAACGAGTAGCGCAAGCAAAATGATGTTCCTTAGCTGGAACCGGCCAAATTGACCTAACTCATTTGTCAATATAAAATCTAGATCTATAGTTTTAGTTACAATTTCTTTCTCGTCTTGATCTTTATTTGTTTCTCTTCTCTGTTGCATTTCCATGTCACTATTTCTTTGATTTTCAGTCATGTTGTTTAATTTATTATCTTTTTTATTGAGGAAAGTTTTAATTTTAATGAAAATTGTTTGATGAAGTCTTCGCAAATACGCATTATAATACAATCGTATTTAATATCGTAATCTTAAGCGTTGCATGAAATTTATCTTTTAGTATGCCTATTCTATCTGATAACAGATATAAGTTTTCACCGGCGGTTTGTTTGCATTAATCATCATCATGATTATCAACCCACCGCCGGCTCCCTACAGAGCATGGGTATCTTCTCAAAATGAGAAGGGTGTTGGCCAGAGTCTAGCACGCTAGCGAAGTACCGATGGCCAGATCACGGGTAACTTATTATAACTTTCGTACTTATCTCTAATTTGTTTTGAAAATTAAATAATAAAAAAAGCAAAATAAAACTAAAGAACTTTCAAAATCGGGTCATTAGTTCAAGAGATTACTTCCAACAAACAAACTTACCCTCTAGGTATACCTACCTACTCTATCAAGATGAAAATGCTTTTAACAATTGAATATTTACTGGACATACCTACTCTTTGAATAAGACAAGTGTAAATTAATTTATAACACCCCTGACAAGTGAAGGTTACAATAACAAGAAAAGAGCTGATAACTTTCAAACGGCTGAACCGATTTTCTTGGTTTATAGCTAAGAACACTCTCGATCAAGCCACTTTTCAAAAAAAAAAACTAAATTAAAGTTCATTAATTTAGGAGCTACGATGCCACAAACAGATACACAGACACACACGTCAAACTTATAACAACCCTCTTTTTAGATCGGGGGTTAAAAAGAATTAGAAGGTAAATAGCAAGCATAGTAGACTCATCGTGACTATGATCAAAATATCGTCGTTTCTACTAATATTATACTTCACACTAATATTATAAAGGCGAATGTTTGTGTGTATGTCCGTATGTGTGTATGTTTCTTACTACTCTTTCACGTAAAAACTACTGGACGAATTTGGCTGAAACTTTTATCCAGGAAAATCAATGAGTTCCCACGGGAATTTTAAAAACCTATATCTACGCGAACAAAGTCGCGGACATCAGCTAGTATCTTGATAAATCTTGAAACATTATAATACCATTTCTATAAAAATATAAAACTCAAACCTACACCTACGCTTGCAAAGGTCGAGAATGAATGCCAAAAAAATTCAATAAGGAAAATCTCTGACATTCGAGTTGGTTCTGGTTCTGTAATATTTTGTAAATTATAGTATGCTAATACAGATTACCATTTTAATAGAATACTTCAGCTTAATTTTCCTCAATCACCGTTTTGAATCCTTTAGTTGCTTTAAAAAGATCCTGATGAATCTAGTTTTCATGTGTTAGGTACGTTATTTATGATGTCGTAAAAAATACTTTATGATAATTAACATGGCAAAAGATATATTTATATTTTTATAATGACAAAAAGTTTCTTTTTCTTGCACAAAAAGATCCGATCCGAAAGAATCCGTAGCCTTACCTTTAGGAATAAAGACAAAACTAATATTACACGCAGCGCTAATAGAGTAAGCGGAAGTCAAAGTAGTTTTTCTGCCAAGATGATGCTTCACCTGTGTGGATTTAGGTTATTAAAAATCCCATGGGAACTTTCGATTTTTCAGGCCAAAAATAGCCTATCCGTAATAGCCCGTCCCCGGGATGCAAGGTATTTCTGTACATCGTAAAAAGAACAATCAAACGGGTGACCCTTTTAAAATCCCGAGGGATTACCAAGATTTAGGAATGCAATTTCTTACAGCATCAGGGTCAAGGAGTTTGATCCTCGAGGTCAACGACAAAGTCTTTACTTGATATAATATATACCTTGAATATCAATTTAAAATAAATAAAATAAGATTTTATTTCAGTCCCACATAAGTATGTTCATACAAATAAGTCCATATACAATGTTAGTGTGCTAGTAACAATAATTCCTTATAATTATGTCAGTAATGTTAGTACAAAGTAAATAAAGTAGCCTGCCGCGGCAACTCTAGTCGCCCGGCGGCCACAGCTACTCAATGTTTAGTTATTGGGCAGCCTATCCTACCCCTAATTGCATCCATATTGCCGTTGCGACCGCTACGAAGGCGCTGTAGGAGTGACGCCATCGTTTTACGGATGATGGCATGAAAGCCATATCAGTCCTGGCCTCTGAGAACATTCTCACCTGCACTACAGTCCCTCGACAGCCCCAACAGCATTCTGAATGCATTATTGTACTGCACTCTCAGTGTATTCAATACTTTCTTCGTATATCTGACCCACAGATCTGTGGGTCTGTGTATCTGTCTGTGGCATCGTAGCTCCTAAACGAATGAACCGATTTTAATTTAGTTTTTTTGTTTGAAATGTGGCTTGATCGAGAGTGTTCTCAGCTATAATCGAAGAAAATCGGTTTAGCCGTTTGAAAGTTATCGGCTCTTTTCTAGTTTTCTTACAGAGGTTTTTGTGTCAAGGGTTTTTAAATTTTGAGTTAAAACCGTTATAACCTGATTAGTACATCGAGCGAATCTGCGAGCCAGCATATTACTTCTCACTGAGACCGCTATGCGTAGGTGAGGTAGTTATTTCGAAATTACAGACAGACACGCCAATTTTATTTATTAGTATTAGTATAGATAGGAGTATTATAGTATTATTAAGTATTATTTATTAGTAATATACCTTCAAAATAATATAAAGCCATAAAATTAATGAAGAGATCTGATATCAAGTAGATAAACTGGTTGTCATTGTTCGGGATTCTGGTTTCCCGATGGCTTCCGCCTCAGCCAGGGTGTCGGGCATGTTACAGCCCAGGGTCTCCGGCTGCGTGAGCACCAGCAGACCAGCGACGACGCCCATACCTCCGAACAGCAACGACGGTAGCCCATGATAATAGGTCATCTGAAAATATGTTTAACTGAAATTTGATGATCTTACATCATACTTTTAGTTACTTACATTACATTTTTATTTATTTAAGTATATGTAAAAATAGTTTTTCGATTTATCTGTCGAAAAAATACGACTACAGTACGAAACCCTCGGTGCGCGAGTCTGACTTGCACTTGACCGGTTTTTTATAGTATTTAATTTGCAAAAATCCTTCCTACAGCATCGTTTTTTTGTAATGTTAGCCATTTTTTGCTTTTAACTTACACTTATGCTTATACTTACAAGAGCTGGTGTTAATGGTGCAAAGATAGATCCAATACGACCAATCATAGATGAGAAGCCGAGTAGAGTATGTCGGTACTCAGTCGGATATAGTTCCAATGTGTACAGATATAGTGACGTCGCTACCGACGCGATACAAAACTTTCCAAGGAGATATATTATTAGGCAAAGAATGGTAAACTCTGGAAAGTCAATGATAGTCAAAAATTCAAAAGTGGAAAGTCAAAAATTGCAGGACTGGCAAGATTCGAACTGCATCTTCTGGGAATCGCGCCCGATGCCTTGACCACTAGTTTCGGCTGGCAGCGAGGCGGACTGTTAGGAACAATTTGCTAATTCAAAACAAGATTCCGTTCGATTTCAATAGTAAAATAATAAAATAAAAAATAAAATCGTTATTGCAGGTTAGGACCCATATAAACAGTAAAAAATACAAATACAAAATATAATATCTATAGTTTACTTTTCCGCAGTTATCGTGTCGTATCTAACTAGATCTATGGACTAAGCATGTTCTCATCGATATTTGAATGTCGACATCCTTACCTTTGGGTATAAAGACAAAACTGATATTGCAAGCAGCGCTGATGAAGTAAGCGGAGGTCACAGTAGCTTTTCTACCAATTTTATCCAAGAAGAAAGCAGCTGTGTAAAAACCAGGAATGCTGATAAGAGCCGTCAAGATATAATTCATATGCATGGTGTCGGAGAGAGTGGTAGAATTGATGGACAGGCCGTAGTAGACAAACGTCATTGTCATCCACCAAAACGGTGTCGTGCAAACTCTTCTAAGCAAAGTTGGAGAGTGTATTATAGTGCGAACTAATCCAAGTTTCTTAGCCTACAACAACAATACATTTCATATCACAGAATCATTAATACAACATATTAAAAAAATGACAGCTAAAGTCTGTATAATAATAGCATAACCTGGTATATATTCAAAACATTAAAGTTTCAAAATTATTGCAATAAAATGTTGTTGATAACCAACTATACTTACGCTAGTTGTTGTAATCATGGGTTGTGGAGGGTTAAACAGTGCTTCTATAGACTTATCACTTATTTGTGTTTTATTTACTCTCGCAATAGTATGCAATACATTTTTAGCCTCTGCGTACTTTTTTTTCGACAATAGCCATCTTAAGCTTTCTGTGATAAGCCAGTAGTATGAAACAAATAGTACGCATGGGACGGCTGTTGCCATGACCACGTATCGCCATGGTGAGATGAGCCACGCGATACTTCCCAACAGTGCTTCGCCTAGCGCGAACATTGCTGAGCAAGTCACGCCTGTGATAACACGATATTTTGGCCCAACGAGCTCAGAAGCTGTAACAATAGAATGGTTCTTGGTGTACATAAAAATAAAGTCATCAAAAATCACATAATCATACTCAGTTAATCAATTACCAATAACAAACGCGGCACTATATACTCCGGAGCCAAGAGTCGTCTGCACAATCTGCAGGGACAAGTACATGGCGTAGCTAACAGAGAACGCACGGATGAAGCCGAAAAGACTCAGGTTGAATACACTGATGATCAATACTGTCTTCCGGCCGAAGCGATCTGAGACATACCCAGCGATAGGTAACGCGAGCAGCATCCCAGTGTTGTATAAAGTCCCTGCAAATGCTCGTAACCACTCGTTACATCCAATTTCAAACTATGAAAAAACATATCACTTCAAATAAAATCGTTATATTTCGTAATTACTGTAGTATGAACGTAATGTTTTTGAATATTAAATTTTTTAACTGCCAAACTTAAAGTTGACCTAAAAAGGTATTAGGTGTGAAATGTGACAATTTCATAAATAGTTAATTTATTACTGTCACATTTACAAAACACACATGAACTTTTACCTATCAGTTAATAAAAAATTGGTCTTTGGTACTAACTTCATACACAACTGTATTATTTCTGGCATACACAAAACCTTCACAAGCAACAGTGTTGGACTGATCGAACAGGTTGGCAGGGCAGTAGTCCAAGCTCCCGTTAGTTCCCACAGGGGCATACCTTTCGCAACTCGCAAAGCCTGAACTAGTCTCTGGAATTGCATTTCTAATCCATTCAGGCTCCATTGCGTAAAATTTTCCATCTTCACCGCATTCTGGGATACGACATCTATAATTTTGTAAAATTTTGTTTTATGTTCGACCGATATTATTAATATTGTAATAATGAATAAAGTATCCAAATCCAAAGTTATTCCTATCTATGGTGCTACATTTTCTTTCTTCGAGTTATCCAGTTAAGTCAGTTTTGTTAGTTTTATCGGAATGCATCTATCAGATTTTAACTGTTAGATTTGCAATTGATAAATTAAAATGTAAATGCAATTGATTGTAATATTGTGATAGTTATAACTTTGCTGTTTACCTGTGAGGGGTAGCTGCTGCTGAGAATATATATTCACCCGCTGAACTACTAACTATGAGAAGTATAGCGAGGAAAAGTATGTTTCTTAACTGGAACCAGCCAAATTGACCCAGCTCATTAGTCAATACATTGTCTAGATTTATTGGTGTTTGAGTCACTTTGTCTTTCTTTTCTTGATCTTCATTTGCTTCTTTTCCATATCCTGCTTCCACGAAAGGATTTTTTTGGGTTTCAGTCATTTTGTTGTTTTTTATTTTTATTTTGAATAGTTGAAAGTTTTAGCTTTCTTCAAACTTATTTTGTGATTTCTGACTGAATTTGTATCTAATATAATCTTATATTAAGTACTGTTTCATCAGTTATCTTAATCTTTAAGAGTTGCATAAAACTTATCTTCAGCTATGCTTATTTTTTCTGATAACAGATGTAACAGATATAAATTTTCGTCCGCTATTTGTCTGCATTGGTACACCTTTGTGTATCTGCAGCAGTAACTTGCAGGTTTATACACAATTTTTTGTATGTGTTACGTCTAGAGTATGAACATCGTCAATGTGGCATTGACTAGACAAACTTGAGATTGCCGGGTTTGATAAGATAAAGTATGGAATTTTACGTAAAATATCAGAACTCTAAACTTTACCTAGTTATTGTGTATCTTAACGTATAGTGAACCGATAAAAGTAAAATGGTTTTAGAGACAAGTTTTCGATCGTCAAATAACTTTCAACTTCTTAGTTATAGTATGTAGGAGTAAAAAGTTTTAAATAGGTATCAAAGTATTATCTTTATCTCTTCTTCTATTATTTGTAATATAATAAATAAAATTAAAAAAATAATAATAAGGTATAGGCACAAAATCATTAAGTTAAACGGAAATCATCAACTTGATTGACTGGTTGTTATTATTCTGGACTCTGGTTTTCCGATGGCTTCCGCCTCAGCCAGGGTGTCGGGCATCTTGCAGCCCAGCGTCTCCGGCTGCGTGAGCACCAGCAGGCCGGCGATTATGCCCATACCTCCGAACAGCAACGATGGGATGCCGTGGTAATAGATCGCCTGAAAAAATAGAATTACAAAACATTTAATATCAACATAAATTTTATTTTATGCTTGATATCCGTGGCAAATGGGCTCAATGAATTTGTTGAAAACTCAATGTAACAACCCTGTAAATAGCTGAAATGCGTGAATGAACTTGTAAAAAAACTCGAAGGTTGGTTTGACCGTTTGTCAAGTAGCAGAGATAACGAAAGAATCTATGGCACTATTTTTTCCAATAGTCGGTTTTTCCTTAGTTTGCTTAAAAGATAAATAACTCGCAGAAATGTCGGCGCAGAAACGTGTAAGCGATGTGATTTGCACACGCGGACGAAGTCGCGGGCACTATCTAGTTAATAATAAAAATACCTATCCTAGAATCAGAAGCATGATAATTATACTTACAAGAGCTGGCGTCATTGGTGCAAAGATAGATCCAATACGACCCATCATGGACGAGAAGCCGAGTAGAGTATGTCGGTACTCCGTCGGATACAGTTCCGCAGTGTACAGATACAGTGACGCCCCAACAGACGCGATGAAAAACTTTCCAAGAAGGTATATCATAAGACGTGCAATAGGGTATTCTAGAAACATGATAAAGGCCTTAAATCATAATTTATAATATAATTCGATGAAGTCATTGAGGAAACAAAAGGTATTATGTGTGCAATTGTAGACAAAGTTACAAGGACTAATAAAATAGCGTAGACACATGAAAGATGGACCTATAGATTTTATCACACAATATGTTGATATATTATATAGCACGTCTGTTCACGTGTACATGGGTGCCAATTAGCACTCCTTGGGGAGTACCTCAAGCATGTTATTGTCTCCGATTGTTCTCATCTTGCACAGACATAATCAAGAGGCCAAGGCCAGGATAATCTATCAACAACTTGCTCTTCAATATGGCCTTGTCTCCTTGCCTTGAACTCATGTTCTGACAGTCTGTCAAAGTCTGTCAGTGACAGTATAAAATAAACGATTTGTCCCGGGTAATGTATTTTCTTTAGTACGGGTCATTTAAAACTAGCTACTGAATATAAAGCTGAAATGATATCCAAGAAAAATTGCCTAAAACTGTATATGAGTCCAAAGTTCATCAATCAGCCGACTGCCAAAGCCGTGCCGCCAAGCATTTTAGCGTTCCGGTAAGATGCGTGTAGAGACCAAAGGAGTTAGGTATAATAAAAACTGCCATATCCCGTCCACTGCATTATCACTTAACACTAGGTGAGATTGCAGTCAAGGGCTAACTTGTAGCTGAATAAAAAAAATTGAGTCTAAAGTTCGTGATTTCGGCACACTTACTTTCAGCTTTCATTCAGTATTTCGAGCAATTACATCGTTTTATTTGCCAGCTTATTGTAACTACTGTCATAACTTGATTAAGTATGCTTACCACTTGAAATAAAGACAAAACTGATATTGAAAACGGCGCAAATGAAGAAACCGGAACTCATAGTAGCTTTTCTGCCAATTCTGCCCAACACGAACACTGATATGTAGAAGGCAGGAATTCCGATAACGGCTGTCAAAATATAATTTAAATGCATGGTGTCCGAGAGACTGGTGGAGTTGATGCTCAGCCCGTAGTAGATGAAGATCATGGTGATCCACCAAATTGGTGTTGTGCAAACTCTTCTGAATAGAACTGGAGAGTTTAATATAGTACGAACTAATCCAAGCCCCTCAGCCTGAAAAAAATTTTTTTGTGTAGAATACTCTGTAAGATTTTTTTTTTATAAAGGATATTAGCCATGTTAAATAACTAATATTCCCTTTTTCTTCATTGACCAGATTTGGAATCATTTGACCAAGTAGTTCTCAAAATTCTGTTTCAAAAGAAAACTTTCCAAAGAAAAAGTGTATTAATATATATTTTCCACTTGATAATTAACTCATATTAGAACTATTGTTTAAGTACAGGACATGACTCAAAATCATACATATTATGATACAGCAATTATTGATGTAAAGCCATTTTAAGTGTTCCGTAACTCAAAAGGAAAAACGGAACCCTTAAAGGATCACTTTGTTGTCTGTCTGTCTGTCCGTCTGTCATGTCTGTCAAGAAATCTATTTTCTTATTGGTAGGTACATCTTTAAAACGAAACCTAATAATTCTAATCCTAGTCCTACTAATATTATAAATGTGAAAGTGTGGATGTTTGAATGTTTGTTACTCAATCACGCAAAAACTACTTGACGGATTTGGCTGAAATTTGGAATGGAGATAGATTATACCCTGGATTAACACAGGCTACTTTTTATCCCGAAAAATCAAAGAGTTCCCGCGAGATTTTGAAAAATGTAAATCCACGCGGACAAAGTCGCGGGCATCAGCTAGTTGTACATAAAATATTGAAGATAATCAAACTCACGCTAACTATTTTAGTGGACGATTGTGGAGGATTAAGAAGTGCCTCTAAAGACTTTTCGCTAATGTTAGTTTTGTTGACTCTCGCAACTGTATGCAATATTTGTTTAGCCTCGTTGTATTTTCTTTTTGACAGCAGCCATCTGACGCTTTCTGTGAGTAACCAGTAGTACGAGACGAAGAAGAAGCAAGGTATTGATATCACCATGATCATGTAGCGCCATGGTGATATCAGCCAAGCGATTCCACCCAGTACCACCTCTCCTAACGCAAACATTGCAGTACAAGTCACACCTGTGATAACACGGTACTTCGGCCCAACGAGCTCAGTAGCTGAAACAACAAAAGGTTAAACAAGACTAAATTAAAAATTTATAACACCCCCGACAAGTGAAGGTTACAGTAATTAGAAAAGAGCTGATAACTTTCAAACGGCTGAACCGATTTTCTTGGATTATAGCTAAGAACACTCTCTATCAAGCTACCTTTACAACAAAAAAAACTAAATTAAAATCCGTTTAGTACTTTAGGAGCTACGATGCCACAGACAGATACACATATACACACGTCAAACTTATAACACCCTTCTTTATGGGTCGGGGGTTAATAAATACAAGCGGCGCGCGTCATTGATGCGCAGAGTGCGCGGAAGCCCAACAATGAAGATGATTGCGGCCAGATTTGACTGTCCTTGTCTCAGACAAGACACAGAGATAGACAGAGAGGCAATTAATATATACTATAATATTATAAATGCTAAAGTGTGTTTGTGTCTGTCTATCTGTCTATCTGCTAGCTTTACACAGCTCAAGAGTTTAACCGAATTTGATGAAAGATACAAAGTTAGCTTACATACCGGGGACGGACATTATACTACTTTTCATCCCGGAAAATTAAAGAGGTCCCATGAGATTCTTAAAAGCCTATATGTTTAAACGATTACGGGTACCTACAGACATAGCTTGCGTCCCGGAAATTTAACATAAGCAATTTTTTATCCCGGAAATTTAAATAGTTCCCAAGGGATTAACAAAATCTAAATCCACGCGGACGAAATCGCGGGCAGATCTAGTTTTTTATGTATTTGTAAAAAATAATTACCAATAATATACCCGGAACTATAGAGTCCAGTTCCTAAAGTGGCCTGCACAATCTGTAGAGTCAGGTACATTGTGTAGTTAACGGAGAATGCCCTCATCAAACCGAACAGGCCCAGGTTGAAGACATTGATGGCCAGGGCTGTCTTCCGGCCGTAGCGGTCCGAGACATAGCCAGTGAGAGGGAGCGTCAGGAACATCCCTATGTTAAACAACGTTCCAGCAAGCGCCCTTAGCCATTCGTTGCATCCAAGGTCGAACTAGATAACAATTCAAAATTCAAAAAATTTTTATTTAATTAACTTTTACAAGTACTTTCTTTTACTTTCCTACCGAGAAGAATCAGCAAGAAACTAAGCAATAGTTTTTAGTACAATACGTTTTTTTTTATTTAATTCAGATACAAGTTAACCGTTGACTGCAATCACGTAGAGGTGTAAAAGTAATGAAAAAAAAAGCGTACCCGTATGTATTCGTTACTATAACAATTAGTACCTGTCTACTCGTTATAACCGTATTGTTACGTTACTCGTTACTTCTGGTACCTACCTCCTAACAGGTATTTACACATAGGCTACTTTTTATCCTGGAAAATCAAAAGTTCCTACGGGATTTTTAAAAACCTAAATTCACGCGGGCAAAGCTACGAGTGTCATCTAGTAATAATCCATTAATAATAATCAATAAAATAGCCGATAGGTAGAGCCACCTAATAGATAACAAGATAAAACAACTCAAAATTTAAAAAACCCCCGACACAAAAACCTGATAAGCCAAGCCTGTCAGTTGATTGTTAACTTGTATTTTTAAGACTGGTTCACTATCATTAAAACGAGGAAAGTAATTGTAGCAATATATTGTAATATTAATAAAATGAAGAGACACGCACAAAAGAATAATGTTCCGAGCACCGCAGAGAGCCATAGACAACCTGTCAGAAAGCGAGAGTAGCGGCGCGAACGGCCCAATTCGCGTTACAAACCTCTATAAGAAAACTAGAAAAGAGCTGATAACTTTCAAACGGCTGAACCAATTTTCTTCGATTATAGCTAAGAACAATCTCGATCAAGCCACCTTTCAAACAAAAAAAACTAAATTATAATAAAATCGGTTCATTCGTTTAGGAGCTACGATGTCACAGATAGATACACAGATACACATATACACACGTCAAGCTTATAACACCCCTCTTTTTGTATCGAGGGTTAAAAAATAAAATACATCTACTAACTTCATACACAACTGTGTTATCTTTAGCATACACAAAACCTTCGCAAGGAATCGTCCTGGACAGGTCGAACTGATCCTGAGGGCAGTAGTCCAAGGTGCCATTAAGTCCAAGATCAGCAGGCGCGAATCGTTCACAGCTGGCGAACCCTGATCTGGTCTCTGGAACTGCATTTTTGATCCATTCCGGATCAAATTTATGCAACTTTCCATCTTCACTGCACTCTGGGATGCGACATCTACCGGTAACATTATCATCATAAATCCAACGCTGGCCCACTACTGAGCACAGATCTTTTACCTTACTTTCAAAATTGAAAATTTTAATCATTTGCTTGTGAAAACATTTTAATTTTTTTTGTGATGTAAACACTTTACGTTTTTCGGATCTTTTCCTTTACATGTGCTATAAGACCTACCTACCTGCCAATATTCATGATTCTAAGTGAGCGAGAAGTACCCTATATAGACAGACAGAGAGACAGACAACAAAGTGACCTATAACGGTTCCATTTTTCCTTCTTAGGTACGGAAACCTTAACATAACTTAGTAAACGGACTTCATACATAGTTTTCTTACCTGTGTGGGGTGGCTGCTGCTGAGAATATATATTCGTTCACTGTTCCAGAGATTATGAGGACTATAGCAATAAGGATAAAGTTCCTCAGCTGGAACACGCCAAACTGACCTAGCTCGTTCATCAGTACGTAGTCAAGGTCTATAGATTCTTGAGACACGTTCGCTTTCCTGTCTACATCTACATTCGATTCCTGTTCGATTTCTGATCGATGTTTCTGACCATTTTCATTCATTTTGATTTGTGTTTATTTTATTTTGTTTATATGTATCTTTATTGACAGAAGCGTTATCAAGTTTCATGAGCTCTTGGCAAATACTGTATTGTGTATAGAATCTCATCATCTACTTTATCTTCACTTGAAGTATAAAACTTATCTGTTACTGCAATTTTTTCACTGATAACGTAAAATAATAAAATACTTACTAAGGTTTTCTTATTCTCTTAATGTCCCGGCCACATTAACGACCAATAACGCGAAGTTTAACGGCGTTTCCCGTTAAACGTTAGATGTAGCTCCACGATCAACGTACAGCGGCATTCACAATGCCATTTGGTGCTAGACGATTTTAACCCCAATTCAATAGGCATTAGACGTTAACCGTTCAAGTCACCGCCACTCAGTTTAACGCGTTGATTATCGCGATAATTATGGCGTTGTTGGGCATTGACGTTAACCTTAATGTAGCCGTAGCATTATTTAGTAGATTTTACGAGAATAATAAAATATATCATGTGCATTTAAAGCAATATCATCTACCTACTAGTTTTTACCTGCTGTTTTGCCTAATTAGTAGTCTTCAGAAAAAACAAACATAATATTATATTTATTTAGTATAGGTATAATTTTTATTAATTATTGCTTTATCATTATTAACATAATAATTTCTTATTTATATATTCTATCTTATTTAATATTATTGACATTACAAGTCCATACTTTAATATTATAAATGCGACAGTATGTCTGTCTGTCCGTCTGTTACCTTTTCATAGCCCATCAGTTTAACCGATTTGTATGAAATTTGGCACTTGAGATTGTCGGTGGTGTTGTTTGTGTTTGATAATTTGTATCCTACAAATGGACATTTTCGCTATTTTCATCGCAGAAAATCAAAGAGATCCCACGGGATCTTTAATAAACCAAAATACACACGAGCGCTGTCGCATCATAGTAAGTTCTCATGCAAGTCGATATAACAACATATTTACTATTTGAAATAAATATCAGCTTTTTTGTAAAATATTCAGAACATTTCTTCGACTCTTTAATCATCACTCAGATCAGGTCAGATCGCAATCCGACGAACAAAATGTTCAATCTTAATAAAGTTCAATGAAAGATTTGATAACTAGTATTTAGGTAAACTTGTAATCTCAGCTTGTGGTTTTCCGATGGCTTCCGCCTCAGTCAAGGTGTCGGGCATGTTGCAGCCCAGCGTCTCCGGCTGCGTGAGCACCAGCAGACCGGCGATCACGCCCATACCTCCGAACAGCAATGATGGAATACCATGGTAGTAGGTCATCTGAAAATGATACGGCAAGATTTATCTTCAAAGCTATTGACGGATTTTTATTCATTGTCAGAAGGAGGGTCACTGCTGTACTTATTGTTTTAAATAACTTTTACTATGGGACTTAGGTAATCATGAAAAAAAATTATTTATCAGTTCCATACAAAAATGTCAATATCAATGAACCAGAATGTTTTTTTTACAATTGAAGGTCTATCAAGGACTTTGTAAGGCAGTCTTCTCAGGGCATTAAACGAATCAGTAGTAGATTCATAGTAGGTATTCGAAAGCAGTTTGTAAAAGTTTATTTGTATATGGTGCTTTTCTGTCCTATACTAAGAGAAGCCGAGCAGCGGCTATCTGAACTCTGTGGGATATAGCTCTGACGTGCACAGGTACAGGGACAGCGCTACCGCGGAGATGCCCAGTTTCCCCAGCAGGTATGTGATCACTTACAAGTACTGGCGTCAAAGGTGCCGTGATAGCTCCAATGCGACCGATCATGGAAGAAAAGCCGAGCAGCGTGTGTCGGAACTCTGTGGGGTACAGCTCCGACGTGTACAGGTACAGGGACAGTGCTACCACGGAGATGCCCAGTTTCCCCAACAGGTATGTGATCAGCCTTGGAATCGTATGGTCTAGAATTATCAAAAAAACATCGTTTTTACATTATGTAAACACTTATAAGAATAAACCAACTAAACAATCCAAAGTTTTGAAATGTTGCGTGTAAAAAAGACAAATTCTTATCTATATTGGTCTAAAATTTAATTGTAATAAAGACAAATAATTATAATCTTAACTTTGTTCCTATTCTATTTTGCCTTCAAGAAATCATCAGACAGTACTCACCCTTAGGCACAAAAACAAAAACAATATTGCAAGCGGCACTAAAAAAGAAACCCATAGAGACAGTAGCTCTTCTTCCAAATTTGTCGAGAACTAACGCCGCAATGAAGTAACCAGGGATCTCGATGAGGGCAGTCAAGATGAAGTTTAGATGTTTGGTGTCAGAGAGACCCGTAGAGTTGATGGAAAGTCCGTAGAAGACAAAGGTTGTAGTGATCCACCAAACTGGAGTTGTGCACACCCTTCTGAGTAGAACTGGAGAACGTATTATAGTGCGCACCAATCCAGGACCGTTAGCCTAAAAATAAATGGTTATTAATCCAGTGATAGCGGGGATAGTGGTCAAAAGTCGGCCTGTCACTCTCTAAACTTTTCGGAGCTATGTGTGTTCTAAGCAGTTGTTCGAAACAAATCAAAATAGAGACTAAACAATTTTAATCTCGACACTCCATATAATGCTTGTGATTAAATTAGGTTCATCTCCTCTTAAATTTTGAATTTGTTTCAAATAACTCAGCTTTAAGCAATATAAACATTTCATTACGAAAAACTATAAGATTGCCTTTTTCTAATTGTTTTATTACTGTTCTTTTATATTTTATCTATATTGTTCACTTTCTTTCGTGATATACAAATAACTCAACAATAGTAAGTAATAACCCGAGATATAACTTGACCTGTAATTACACGGGTGAAGGGCCTAGATAGATAAGAAAAATCTAGACTGGTACTAATTTCAAGCAGATCATTACGTTGCTCATTTATATTACTAGACGAATCATTGAATACCTTGTTCTCTGAAAATAAATATAGATGATTCTACCACCTGCATTCTAATATTATGTTTTATGCAGGAGTAATTGTAGGTGTTGTAACTTGTAATGCACTTAAAGTCAGGCTTGGATTTACATTTGGAAAGTTCCTTCAGTGCAAGACTTTATAAAAGAAAATATATAAACTGTAAACCTAAATATATCTAAGACTAATATAATGCAATTTCAAACATATAAAACTAAACCACAAAACCTTGATGTTAAAAATGATGTGAGAATTGAAGAAGTAGATGACATTGTTTTTTTGGGAATTACTATAGATAAGTATTGTAATTGGAAGGCACATTATTCACAAAATTACATAAGTATGTCTATGCTTTGGGTCGTATTCGACAAATAGTTTCAGTTGAGGCATCACTGTTGGCCTACCATGGATATGCCTCGTCTTTGTTGACATATTATGGAATAATACTTTGGGGAAATTCCACCAATGCACTAGAAGCTTTTAAGGCGCAAAAACTTTGTATTAGGTCTATTTGTAATGCTGATTTTACTGACAGTTGTAAGCCTCTATTCAAAAAACTTAAAATATTGCCTCTCCCATGTTTATATAATTATGAAATTTGCATATTTGTCCGTAAATAGCCCCAATACTTTAAAGTAAAGACAGAAATAAAACCGAGCAGTAGACATAAAAATAAAATTTGTATACCAGCACAACGATTGGCTTTATATACAAAGAATGTGTACTGTGCGGCAATACGTATCCATAACCATCTACCGTCACACAATTATACAATGAGCCTTACTTCTTTTAGAAGTTATTTATTTAAATTTGTATTAAATAAAGGTTATTATGATGTTGATGAATTTTTGAATGACAAATTTTAAATAGTGAATGCAATAATTAATAATAATTTGACATGTTTGTTACATTAAATAAATTCAATAAATTTTGCACGCCATGCTTGGCAGAATATAAGATTCCACATAATATTTAAGACCAATGTACTCGTATATTATACCATATTCTAGCAAATAAACACTTCTTATTCTTATTCTTATTCTTAAAAAACCTTTATAATATAGATCAAATAATAATGTGCTCACATTAGGTGTTGAAGCCAAATCTTGTGTAGAACTCATGAGTACCTTCAGAGACTTTTCACTGATATATGTTTTGTTTACTTTCGCTACAGTTTCCAATATTACTTTGGCTTCCGGGAATTTCTTTTTCGAAAGCAACCACCTCACGCTTTCCGTTAGCAACCAGTAGTATACGACTATTATGAAGCATGGGATATGAATGGCCATAATCATTGCACGCCATGGGGTGATCACCCATGCTACACTTCCCAGAAGTACTTCTCCTATTGCAAATAGGGAAATTGAAGCAGCACTTGCGAGTACTCGATACTTTGGGCCAACAAGTTCTGCGACTGAAACAACAAATAATTTTGAGTCAAGATAGATCAATTTAAATCAAGAATATAATAATATAGAATATATAAGTACAAATAATATAGTCTAGCATTTAGATTCTTTAGGAAATAATTACCAAAGATATACGCTGAACTATACGCCCCGGCCCCAAAGGTACTTTGCAGAAATTGTAGAGCCAAATACATGGGGTAACTGACGGAGAAGGCTCGGATGGCACCAAACAAGCCCATATTGAAGACACTGATGATCAGAGCTGTCCTGCGGCCGAAGCGATCCGAGATATACCCAGTGATGGGCAACACGAACAAGGTCCCCAAACTGTTCAGAGTACCAGCTAGAGCTCGCAACCATTCTTGGCATCCGAGGTCGAACTAGATAAAAGTAATCATTATGTCTCAATAAAGTTCAAGCAAATAGGGTTATTAACAGCTAATATTGTAAACATGCAAATCGCAGATATCTGCTGCAGAAATCTGACCCATTTTTGCAAAAATATTAGTTACTAGACGATACCCGCGACTTCGTCCGCGTGGATTTGGGTTTTTAAAAACACGGTGGGACTCTTTGAAAGTTACCTATACCAATTTCCGGGATTCAAGCTATCACAGTACCAAATCATATAAATCGGCCGTGGGAACTCTGATTGATTAGCCTAATTTTGTACCAAACATCAAAATAGGTTAAACTGTTAGGTCGTGAAAAGCTAGCAGACAGACAGACATAATTTGGCATTTATAATATTAGTATGGATATAAATTAGTGTTCCAAGGGACCAAAGTAATATAATATTTTTGTTCCTCGAGAGCGTTATTTTGAATTATTTGATTGATGAATGATTCTACTATACAGTAGAATCCCGAGCGCTACGAGGAATTCAATACACACCACCCAAGAAGAAAATATTTTGGCCCCGAGTAACACATATTATTTTCATCACTACCTCTGAGGAAAAAACAAAAACATACGAATGTGGACCAAATCAGGAGAAAAAAACCTCAAACTTCCGTGAGAAAAAAAAAATTTGATTCCCGCTATCCCCTAATGCTAATTTTCGCTTTTCGAATAGGTATGATGAATAATATAACTTGATATGCATCTAAGCATTTAAAGCAACGATATCTATGTATTTTGCGTAAGACTACCTTGTATTTATTACTTGGTCGCCAAACTGAATCGCATTGCTTTGCTCTCGTCCATTCTAAAATAATTATCATAATGCGACAGCGTGCTGCTGTTAGGCAACTTTTCATGATTGAACCGATTTCGATGGAGTTAAAATTTTTATTTATTTAAACAAAGATATAACAAAAACGGTGGAAACTTAAATATGTCATTTCTCTTGTTATAAACAACATTTTATTAACTTTTCCACCCATTCGGAATTTTTTTACCACTATATTCATAAAAACGCTCGTATTTTTAAATAAACTATTTTACAATAAACAAACATGGTGGAAAATTTAATACAATGTTAGGAATTATTTATCATACCATCTCACAATACTGTAAGGTTATTTTTAAAAATTGATTTGAGTTGTCAAAAATAATATAAAATTATTAATTTATCTAATGCAGGTAGTTTGATAAAATCGATATTTGGCTCATTCGATGTCATACAATCTGTTACTAGGAGGCCAACAAGATTGAACTTGCATAAATACGGGTGTTTCGAAGGTTTTAGTTCAGTCTCCTTCTGAGATTCGGAGCGATATCGCATATTTTCGGTATTTGGGTTGTGAACTGGATAATTAGATGTTGTGATAGCAATCACGCTCTAATTAAATTATTTATTTTGGCATTAGTTTGTTTAGATTAAAACTCTCGGATAACCTTGCACATTAAACTTGTGTTTTTTTGTGTTGGTTTTGGAGAGGACATTCCAATAATTCGATAAAAATATTTAAATAATACCTGCTTTTCTGAGTGAAGCCAATAATTCAGAAGCGGGACGTGTCTCACGTTGTCTTAATTTCGATGTGGTATCTTTTTGTAAACAACCCACATTTGATTAAAATTTTTATTGAGTTTGATTTGGTGATTAAAATTTTTAGTTTTTTTTTTAAGAATTTAGTCTTTTGTGAAGTGGAAAGTAATTTGCAGTAAGTAATTCAGATTTCGTGTACATCGAATGAGAGGTTAGTCGTTTGGATTTATTATTGATTTGATATTAAAACTGATAGTTCGGCAGTTCATGGATAGGTTTTAATGATTTGACGGAGGGCAGGGTAGCCCATGATTTGGATTTGACTTAGGGCAGGGAAGCCCGCGACTGACATGACAAGATTGATTAGAAACACGAGGACGTGTTAAATTCAGGACGGCCGAACTGTAAGGTTATTTTTAAAATATTGATTTGAGTTGTCAAAAATAATATAAAATTATTAATTTACCTAATGCAGGTAGTTTGATAAAATCGATATTTGGCTCATTCGATGTCATACAATCTGTTACTAGGAGGCCAACAAGATTGAACTTGCATAAATACGGGTGTTTCGAAGGTTTTAGTTCAGTCTCCTTCTGAGATTCGGAGCGATATCGCATATTTTCGGTATTTGGGTTGTGAACTGGATAATTAGATGTTGTGATAGCAATCACGCTCTAATTAAATTATTTATTTTGGCATTAGTTTGTTTAGATTAAAACTCTCGGATAACCTTGCACATTAAACTTGTGTTTTTTTGTGTTGGTTTTGGAGAGGACATTCCAATAATTCGATAAAAATATTTAAATAATACCTGCTTTTCTGAGTGAAGCCAATAATACATACCATTTACACAAAGTTATAAACAAAAAAACAGTTTTCACCCTCTTTCACCCCTTACCGTACATCCCTGAGGGTGGAAACTTTGCATAAAATCTTGGACTATCGACCCAAACAACATATTAAAAAATGAAAGTGCCACGACTAAGTTCGGCTTCAGAGGCTAAATTGACTGGCCTATAATTCAAGGACCCTCGATTCGGCTGGAGAAGATGACATGCTTTAAAATAATGTGCTAGGGACGCCACGTGGCAAGATTGTGCATAGGTACCTATATGTACAATCTTTTTTAATTATTGTACCTACTAAAGAGAATGTAAATAATTATAAACATGACGTTGCGTTGATCTTAAACTAAGCAAGAGCGAATACTTAGGCATCTTCTAGGCAAGCTCACTCCAACTAGAACTTGCTTGCTTGCTTGTCATTGCTTGTTTAAGCATGATTATGCAAGCCAACAAAATAAAAACAAGTCATTTTAATTTCTAAAAAATCTAAAAAATCTTGACTGCGGTTTGCACTGCACCTTTTTTTCGTCGCAATTATCGCATAAAATTTGCCATTTTGATTTTCAAGACTATATGTACCCTTTATCTAATATACATTTTAATTATGTATCTAATAATTAATTATCAAAATCGATTGAGCCGTTGAGTAGTTACGAGCGGACATACGAATACATATAATATCAAACATAATATGGGTAACCCTCGTTTTGGGCTTTGCCACAATCGGGTAAAATTAATTCTAATCGAATAAATTAATGAATTAGTGGATAGTGGATACTAACTTCATATACGACTGTATTATCCGTGGCGTAAACAAAACTATCGCAAGGTATAGTTTTGGACTTATTGAACAGAATAGCCGGGCAGAACTCCAATGTCCTATTAGCTTCGACATTTATGGGAGCATACCGTTCACAGCTTTGGACCCCTGTATCAGATTCGGGAATCGAGTTTTTGATCCATTCAGGAGCAAATTTTTGCAATCTATACTCATTTTCACCGCATTCTGGGATGCGACACCTAAAATATAAGATTTTTTACATAATTATATAAATAGCGACAAAATACCAGCTAAAGTAAAATCTCCGCATTTGATTCCGTATCTAAAACTATCGTAAACGATGTGAAATAAAAATACACAAAGTAATGAAAAATATTGGGAATACTATATTGTTGGAATAATTAAATTTTTATTGTTTACCGGCAAAACATTGTTATACTTCAAGTGTTTGGTTTGATATAAGTCTACAATTACAAGTACCTATAGGTACAATAGGTAATGGCATAATATTATTGTAAATTGAATAATTGAGAAGAGCAACCGTCCAGTTTCTTGCTGATTCTTCTCGGTACTTACTAACTTAGGAATTTATACAGGCTGTTTGATAAATAATATCACCATAAAAATCCTACAATTAATGAGGTATGTAATTAGGTGCCTTACATTTTTTTATTGTCTCTGCTACTTGACGAACGTTCGAGTTCACAGAATTTTTTTACTTGTTCATTTTTGCGATCAACTGTTCTGTTTTATTCTTACAATAATATAAATGTAGTTGTAAGCAAATTATTTAAGTCTCATAGACATTCCCACGGGCATCACACTACGGAGCTCATTAATTTTTGGTAAATAGGTATGGCTCGTCTTGGCGGGGGCACTGCCGTGCCCCCTGATACACATCAGTCTTAACCTTCGCTTGGCGGGATGTCGTGGACATTATCTAACGCCTTGTATAAGTATACTTAGAGTTTTGAAATTTTGAAAAGATCTTTCTCTTCCTATTTTTATTTCTTACAATAATTTCAGTTAAATTACCTGTGTGGTATGGCAGCCGCTGAGAATATGTACTCGTTCATCATACCACAGAGTATAATAGGCAAGGCTGCCAGGAGCATGTTCCTCATTTGGAACCATCCGAACTGACCCAGTTCAGTGGCCAACACATCGTCGAGGCCAAAAGGTTTCTGATACACACTTCCTCCGTCCTCAGCTCCAATCGCATTCACTTCACTTGCTGTTATTGTTTTCAAATCAAACCCTATATTTCTTTTTTCTTCATCACTAATTTTCTTGTCTTCAAACATTTTGCTAATTATATTTATCACACGTCCTCACAAGTTGCGAACTCTTCTCGTACTCATATTAAGCCTACTATGCATGGAGATCACCTTATTTTAAAGACAAGCGTAGAAATACACTTATCAGTGTTAATTTACTTGTGTAAATTTAACAATAAATACGTATTTTGTGCGAAATAATTTGTCAGCGAAAATGATAATAGGCGTGTAACGAGCGTGAACATTTTTTGTTTGAAAAATACCGGCCAAGTGCGAGTCGGGCCTCGCTCTTTTAGAATCCGTACATAATTATGAACGTACACAATTAATATTTTAGGAGTATGAAATACTTCTTTTCCGAGCTAGAACATCGCGATAAACCGTGAAAGAAAAATCCGAAAAATGATCGTTTATTTTGATCACAGCTTACAAACTATTTTATAAATCATTGTTTGTAGTATTTGTTGTTTAAATACAGTATAATGTACCGAAATATTCGAAATATTTAGTTTTTGAGATAGCCCCCGTCACAAAAATGGCCATAAACTGACAACTTTGACGGCCCCCCATTTCTTTATTTTTTAAGATAAAAAGAAATATGTTCGTACTCTACTTAATGAGCTCTAAACAATGATATCCCACATGTTGGGGTAAGAAATTAGCCGAAAATTATTTTTTTCGGCTCCTTTTTCATCTCTGAAAAATAATTTTGTTGATTTTTAAGTCAATATTTGGGTTTGGGTCAACGTTCTACACCAATATCAAAAGTTCAGGTTTGTAACTCATATAGTCTACTTAGCTAGAGACCTGTGACACGCGGACTGACAGACAGACAGACAGACAGCAGAGTGACATTAATAGAGCTCCGTTTTTACCCTTTGGGTAAGGAACCCTAATAATCCAAACAAACAGGAGGCTAGGTACATTAATTCAAACTTTACATTCACACCGTCAATACCGTTCAAATTCAATCGTGATTGAATTCGGCAATTTGCTATCTAGCGAGCTTTGACTTTGTGAACTGGGGAATTCCACTATTTACCTACGAGTTCTCTTCTCCTACATATCAACCGATACGATATGACGTCTACTAATTCAATACAGGAGTTGGCGATCAAAACGGAGTAGGTAGGTACCTAATTGCACGAAATAAAATTTTACGGGAGGAGCGAAAAACTAAATGAAAGCTTTTGAAACCTTTACTGTAATAATTTTATTATTGTAGGTACCGTTGTGATCGATATCAGAAAGTTTAGACAATTTTAGCACAGTTTGACCGGTTGCTTAGTTTGTTAAGATTTTTTTTAGTGGGCCAAAAATGTCCGGATTAAAGAATACCTAAAAGATTTCCATCAGACATTTGATTCAGTTTTGTTCCCCAGCTCCTCAAAGTAAAAAAGCTCAGTTGGTAAAAACACAATAGCCGTGCCTCAAGCGGCAAGCCACCGCACTCTGTGCCTTGCTCAGGTAGCCTTAAGGTCAAGTCAAGTTTGATGCCTTCACTTAGTCACTGACTTTACTTACTTAACTTGTACACTTGTGCTGAAATCTGTTAAGACTCAACAAATTAATTATTTGCAAATCTCACTTCAGAACTGTTTAAAACTTTCACAATTTGTACACTTGCTTTTATTAACTAACGTAATACTTAGATGTTACGGCACTGTTAAAGTGAAATAAGCGCAAAAAGAAGTACAGAATAAATGATTTTGGAGGCCCGTAGAATAAGTACGTGCTTACGGTTACGCTCTCCGTACTGAATTGCACTGAGTTTAGATACACCTGCCAAATCTTTTACCCCAATCAACAGGTTCGATTATGAGCTGCTTATAAACCTCCTTTTTTAGGGTACCATACCTCAAACGGAAAAACGGAACCCTTATAGGGTACGGGCCTCGAGACATGGCCCCCTTATCCGGGCGGGGTGTAGCCAGAGCAACTCAGTGTCCAGGTGATAAAGAAGGTACGTAACTATATTTTGAACTGTCAATGTTTCGGATTTATTTGGATGAAGAGCACCAAACCAATAAACAGACAAAAAATGTAACAAACAGAAATTTCCTCACTCTCTGCGTTGTATTTCTCACTATTAAGAGTTGTGACCCCATTCTATTGATCACATTATGGTAGGAGTTTTCTTGGAATAGCAATACGGTGAGCTCCCAGATCCCTCTGCATACAAATGGAATAAGAGAACAAGATTTGACTCAGGTTTTTACAGTTATTATCAGAATTATTTAAACAATATAATATTATCACATGTTATAGTGCTAAATTAACCAACTGTCGCGTCGGCCGTGCTCTCCGACGCACGGAAAGATCAAATTGGACCTCCAAAATCTTGTTTGGTATGCTCTGTTACAACCACATAATACCTCCAAAAAAGTTATATTAGAAGGCAGTAAAATACCATTGAGATAAAAGGTTCGGATGATATAACAATAATATTATATCTAGATATTTAAAATATAATACATGACAAATTCGAGTAAAAGCACCATTAACTAATTTTATAACTAATTTTATTAAAACTTTATGTGTGACAGATAAACGCTGTAATCAATCGAAGAGATGCGATTTCAGCTAGATGAACTAGTCTGTTTTATCTTTGATTCTGGTTTTCCGATCGCCTCAGCTTCCGCCAGGGTGTCGGGCATCTTGGTGGCCAGGGTCTCGGGCTGCGTGAGAGCCAGCAGGCCGGAGACGATGCCCAGGCAGCCGAACATCAACGAGGGGATGCCGTGCCAATAGCTCATCTGAAAATATTCATTTAGAACTTAAACCGGAATCCCCTCTACTGCTGTAAGCCTCCGCTATCCGTCCGTCTGTATGTCAGCGGGCTGTACCTCCTGAACCGTAATAGGTTTCTAGACAAGCTCCATCTTAGGCTGCATCATCACTTACTAGCACGTTTCAATAGCACGTGAAACGTCTGCATAGAAGTCGAGGGTATTGGCCAAGCAGTGTTGCCGATAAATATTTATGCCCGCGGCTTCGGCGGATTTCGGTTTTTAAAAATACCGTGGTAACTTCCAGGATCAAAAGTAGTCTATGTCCTTCCTTGGGATGCAAGCTATCTTTGTAACTCCAAATTGATTGAATGGATGAGCCGTGAAAAACTAGCAGACAGACAGACACACTTTCGCATTTATAATAATAATAATAATAATTTGGAGGAAGTATGGATATGGATTGAAATGGAACCCTCGAAGCTTTAGTCTCAGTTCACGTAATTAAATTATCACCACTTCATCATTGTTTGACTATCTGAAAGTGTACTAGTACCAATTGGAATAAATGATTTGACTTTGACTTTGAATTGCATTATTTATTTATAAAAAGTTGCTACGCTCAGAGCGATTACGCACTCATCCGATCCGGACCTTAAACATTATATTTCTCCGTCATCCGTGACAAATGACAATAAAATTATCTCGGATGTGCCTCGGATTCAAATCGGACGTATGAAGTACATAATAATATTATGTCAAATATGTGCACTGAATAACTTGTATTTGTATCAGAGATCGGGATTAGTGCGTAAGCAATACCCGAGTTCAGTCAAATTCAAATTCAAATTCAAATTATTTTTATTCAATTAAACTTTTACAAGTGCTTTTGAATCGTCAAAATAATCTACCACTGGTTCGGAATGCTGTTCCTACCGAGAAGAACCAGCAAGAAACTCGGCGGTTGCTCTTTTCAAATGTACAATTTACAATAATATGCCAATTTACAATAATAGTCCGAGTTTTTTGTATTCGTATTTTCACAGACTCGGATCGGATGAGTGCGTAATCGCTCTGTCTCTTTCATTTTACTTTAATGTCGAGTGCAACATCCAGCATCAGACGCAAAGAGGCTGATTGTGATTGATTGATTGATTGATTGATTGATTGAACCATACAAATTGTTGATTGGCGTACTCACAAGTGCTGGTGTTAATGGTGCAGTAATGGACCCTATGCGACCAATCATGGAGGAGAAGGCGAGTAAAGTGTGTCGGTACTCAGTGGGGTAGAGCTCCGATGTGAACAGGTATAGTGACGTCACCACCGTCGAGATGCCGAACTTGCCCAGCAGGTATACCACCAGCCTCAGAACTGCAAAGTCTGAAAACGAAGCCTTAAATCTATTACGAAAAAAATTATTACACTTTTTCAAGTACTTTTGAATCGTCAAATGCATCTACTGGCTCGGAAATTGGAATGCCTTTCCTACCAAGAAGAAACAGCAAGAAACTCAGCGGTTGCTCTTTTCAAAGATTTGATATATAATATTATGCCATGTATAAAAGTAATTGAAGTCCCGCGCATTGCTAGAGCGAGCAACAAGTTAAATCCATGCTATTTTATCATTTACATAGTCTTCAATTGTATAATATGCATTTTTCAAGAGCACCTTTTTAATAGATTTTTTGAAGTTGTATGAAGGCAGTCCAAAATTGATAGTGGAATTTTGTTAAGTGGAAAAGATACGGTACTTTTAATATTATTATGTTAGAGACAGCGCGCGGCCTTCACCTCTCAAGACTGTAAATGAGAACATGAACCGCAAACATAACCAAAACAAACATACGCCAAAAAACGTAGGCCGCATTCACCGCTGCTAAGAAAACATCCTGTAAGTACGTGCCTATAATCTTACGATCTTAAAGGCAATCTTACGGCCGACATCAAATGTTTTTTTTTTTTCTATATCTTATTATCAATCTATGTGTACTACCTAAATAGATCAAGGGATTGTTCGATACCCGATAAGTTGTTATTCGTCAAAAATTGTATAGTCTACGTTGCTAGGTAACTCATCGGCAGATTAAAGATAGTTTGATTATTATTATTGATTCTATACATATTACAATGCATATTATTATCTAGAAGATGCCCGCGACTTTGTCCGCGTGGATTTAGGTTTTTAAAGATCTCGTGGAAACTCTTTGATTTTCCGGGATAAAAAGTAGCCTATGTCTGTCCCCGAGATATAAGCTAACCCTGTATCAAATTGCGTCAGAATCGATTAAACGGTTGGGCCATGAAAAAGTAGCAGACAGACAGATAGACACACTTTCGCATTTACAATATTAAGTATGGATATTACCCAGATTGATAAAAAGCGCATAAAAGAATTGTAAACAACTTTAAAAAGATTAGATTTTAATTTTATAACTAAATAATTAAAATGATTAATTCCGCACTCACTCATAGGGATAAAGACAAAAGCGATGTTGCACGCGGAGCTGAAGAAGAACCCAGAACACAAGGTGATTTTTCTGCCGATTCTGTCCAAGAGCAAGACAGCTGTGAAGTAACCGGGAATTTCGATGGCACATGTCAAGATGTAGTTCAAATGCATGGTGTCAGAGAGGCTAGTGGAGTTGATGGAGAGTCCATAGAAGACCAGAGTCATGGTTATCCACCAGATCGGTGTCGTACATACTCTTCTAAGTAAAACTGGAGAGCTTATTATCGTGCGGATTAATCCAGGTCTCTGAGCCTAAAAACGAATATATATTCATATTTTTTACGATCAATAAATATTTATTCTATTCTAATCTATTCTATTTAACGCGAACACAAGTGTTAAGTAAAGAATATAAAAGTATTCATTTTCTATTCCGGTTTACTAATCACTTGCTTTGACGTTGAAGGAATCGTGAAGAAAGTGCATGCCTGAGAGTTCTCCATGTTGTTTTGGGAGCAATGTGCATGTGAGGTCTGTCAATTCAAATTTGACCAGTGTGCTGAACTATGGCAAACCCTTCTCTTGCTAAGCAGAGACCGGTGTTCAGTAGTGAGCCAGCGATCAGATAAATGTATATGTACTAACATGACAAACACATGATTATAATAAATATCACTCTCGATAGTTTAACCGCTGAAATTCCTTAAATCCCAGCGTCAATAAAACTTAAAGCATATACATGATATAATATGAAAAACCACATGGTACACCAGCTTTGATGGGATAAGAAATAAACATTCAGACTATATTTACCAAATGATCAGTTCGAAAAGAAGCAGAAGGCAAAATTAAGAAATTATACTGAAAACACTCTCACATTAGGTACAGGAACTGTAGGTTGGGGTGGGTTCATAAGTGCTTCCATAGACTTCTCACTGATGTGTGTTCTGTTCACCCTTGCAACAGTTTCCAATATTTTCTTAGCCTCTGGATACTTCTGTTTCGAAAGCAGCCATCTTACGCTTTCAGAGAGAACCCAGTAGTACCCAATGATCACGAAGCAAGGGACATGAAGGGCTATGATCATGTAGCGCCATTCTGGGATCAACCATGCTATGCTGCCAAGTAAAACCTGGCCTATGGAGAATATTGAAGACGAAGTAGCACTTGTGAAAACGCGATACTTTGGTCCAACCAGCTCAGCAGCTACAACAAGGAACAATTTGTATAAAATTACAAAAAAAAAACATGATATCACAAGAGAAACAGCATCAGAAAAGAGATCTAAATAATTAACTCCCATAAGCGACAAAAATATACCTCATTGGAAGACCCAGATTTTGTCCCAGGACTCATGGAGGCTTTGAGTGTACGATAATATAGGCCTGTGCTGTGGAGTTCAGAATCAAAAATCTTCACTTGATATTATTTTGGTGGCAAATAAGCTGACGCATTTTTGTATACAGTTAAAATTGGCCTGACTGTAAAATTTAACAACGAATCGTCATGTAGATAATATACATAATTTGTCTGTATTGTCTTTGTTTTTGTTTGTGTTGACACTATCATCGAACGAGTGCATTTTTTTCTTTCTTCTTTCTTTCATTTTTTAAACTATATCTGTTAAATATTGATTTTTTTATATTAATGTAATTGGTTTGTAACATAGTGCTCTTTAGCTTATAGTAATCACAGAAAACTTAATATTATAATTACCTACTTGTATCAACTTTACTAACCAAAAATATACGCTGAGCTATAAGCACCGGCGCCAAATGTCGTCTGCAAGATTTGTAGAGCCAAGTACATCGGATAGTTGACGGAGAAGGCTCGGATGAGACCGAACAGGCCCAGATTGAAGATGTTGATGATCAGGGCTATCCTTCGCCCGTAGCGGTCCGAGATGTACCCTGTTATCGGTAGCACTAGCAAAGTTCCTATGCTGTACAATGTGCCTGCCAGGACTCGCAACCATTCTTGACATCCGAGGTCGAACTAAGGCAAAAATAATCGTATTTATACATTTAACACTTTCCTAGATAGTATAAAAGTGGCATCAGATACTAACTTCATACACAACTGTGTTGTCTCGGACGTAAACAAAACCGTCACATTCAATAGTCTTGGATTGATCGAACAGTTCAGAGGGACAGAACTCCAAGGTGCCATTAGTTCCCAGGTCCCGAGGAGCGTATCTCTCGCAGCTGGCCAGCCCTGAACCAGTTTCTGGAACTGCGTTTGTGATCCACGTTGGGTCGAATAAGTGCGATTTTCCGTCTTCACCGCATTCTGGGATGCGACATCTAGATTTTCCGCCATGTAACGAACAGTTAAACAAAGTTTTAGTAATTAAATGAAATGTATTGTTGTTAAAAGTATGTGTAATGCAATAAAAAAAAGATTCCCACAAACTGAGTCCTCCTTTTTTGAAGTTGGTTAAAAATAAATTGAAATCTGTTTTAGAATGTACAGGTAAAGCCTTTTCATAATATGATACCCCTTTTGGTATAGGTAGTTATATTCCTTTGAAAATTGAAAATACAAATTATTTTTATATATTACATTTTAATTTTTTTTTGCGGTGTAACCACAAATTCACGGTTTTCGGTACCTGTGCTATAAAACCTACCTACCTGCCTTTCATGATTCTAGGTCAACGGGATGTACCCTATAGGTTTTCTTTTCTGACACAACAGATGGACAGACGGACAGACAGACAGACAACAAAGTGACCCTATAAGGGTTCCGTTTTACCTTTTACGGAACCCTGATAAAATAAAGATCTACCTGTGTGGTGTAGCCGCCGCAGAGAATATGTACTCAGTCATAAGACCACAAATTATAATGGGGTAAGCAACTAAGAGTATATTCCGTATCTGGAACCAACCGAACTGCCCCAGCTCATCAGTCAAGACGTCATCAAGATCCAATACTTTCTGATACACATTTCGCTTAACTCCTTGCTCTTCACTGGTTTTTCTTTCTGAAGACATTACTTCTTCAGTGTTTCTCTGATCTTCAGACATTTTGAAAAAACATTTACTTAATCTTTACGTTAAGATGCGTTAACGCATTTCGCGAACCTTATCAATGGCACATTTGGTTTAGTATTAAGATTCTGCATCTTTTTTCAACCACTAGAAAAGTTTAACTTATCAGCTTATCAAGATTCATATCGACGTTGATAAGACGTATCCAAGACTAAACTTTATCCGTTGTTCTTCATGCATTTTTATCTTCTTCTACTTACCAGGGGATCAAAATTACAATCATGTCAGTTGTCAACCCATGGCTGACACATTGCCTCTGTTTTATCTCTGAACTTCACACACCTTTGAGAATATTATTGAGAACTCTCAGGCATCCGGTTTCTTCACGATTTTTAGGGTTCCGTACCTCAAAATGAAAAATGGAACCCTTATAGGATCACTTTGTTGTCTGTCTGTCTGTTCGTCCGTCCGTCCGTCGTGTCTGTCAAGAAACCTATAGGCTACTTTCCGTTGACTTAGAATCTTGAAATTTGGCAGGTAGGTAGGTCTTATAGCACAAGTACAGGAATAAATCTGAAAACCGCGAATTTGTGGTCACATCATTAAAAAAAATTAAAATATGTTTCAATTTTCAAAGTAAGATAACTATACCAAGTGGGGTATCATATGAAAGGGCATGTACATTCTAAAACAGATTTTTATTTATTTTTATGCATAACTAGGGGATGCCCGCGGCTTCGCGTGGCTTCGCCTGCGTGGATTTCGATTTTTTTAAATCCCGTAGGAACTCTTTGATCTTTCGGGATAAAAAGTAGCCTATGTCCGTCCCTGGGATGTAATCCCGTAAAAACGTAGCAGACAGACAGACAGACAGACACACTTTCGCATTTATAATATTGATAATTCGATAAAAATATTTAAATAATACCTGCTTTTCTGAGTGACGCCAATAGTATGGATAGTTTTTGATTTGTCGTGCAAAATGTTGAAAAATTCCCGAGTACGAAACCCTCAGTGCGCGAGTCTGACTCGCACTTGGACGGTTTTTTTCCTTCACCGTTAAAGTAAGTGGGGTTTTTTTACTCCTGACCACAATCACACCTGATGGAAAGTGATGATGTGACCTTAGATGTCTCGCGTTTACCTTTCTATGCCTATAGATTGTAATTGGTAGGAAACAAGATCGCAGAAGAGTATTCCAAATCTAAAGCCATGCGGATGAGGAATGATGGGGCAAAACGTTACGTGTGTGTAGATGGAATGTCGATGACAAAAAGATGGAAACTCGCCCGAGGTCTTGCAGTTCGGCGGTAGAATGGTGTAGGGGCGACAAGATGGAAAAATTCCTGCGCACACTCTTCGACATAATTATATTCCATAAAATACCAATAAGCCTTACGGTGGTGATCGAGACTTTAAAGTTTTGCGCAAAGGAGAGTCTTCGCCTATGAGTCTCCTAGCTCGACGATCAACGGCATCTAGAGTTTAGTTGCTTAAATCGCACATACCTAGCTCAGGAAAGTGAGTAGGTCCGGCAAGGTCGGGATCGAAGCCTGAATCACTGATTAGAAGCCCGAATTATTTAACATCAGGTAACCTGCTCATTTGGTCGCTAATTTTTATAAAAAAAAAAAAACTAATAAGTTTTCAGTGCAACACCTCCTCAAGATTTCTAACAGTATCTATTTATTAGTATCACTTACATTGTGCCACTTTCGACTATTAAATACAGATGATAGTACTACAACACCTTTTAAATTAGCATACAAACTACAATAAGGCGTCGCTGAAATACATATCTAAGGTACGAGCAATTTGTGCCGTTTGTTTTTATTGTTTTATCTATATCTATATACTTTTAAAACTGTATGTAACTGAACACTTCTGTACAATATTTTGGTTTCAATCGATAATATGTATTAGGTATAATAATTACTGCTTCCCTACTATGTACTGTATTTATTGTAATTAGGTGGACGGACGACATTAAATGCGACGCAGGGAGCCACTGGATTCGTGCAGCGCAAGACCGTGGCGTGTGGAAGAGACCCTGCAAGACACCCATGTCCAGCAAGCAGTACAGTAGCACGACAGCAACAGCAGTCTATCGGGTAATAACTACAACGACATAACGACAGCAACCCCAAAACAGTATTTCCTTTAATTTTTATCTGGCTGTCTGTCTGTACGCGCATCACACAGAACCTGAAAGATTTTGAATACCTCTGTCAAAGTTTTTTCTCGATTTTTTTATATTTTAAGTGCAGCTCAATTCAATCGTTTTTTCTGCTTCTCGTTTGCAAACAGAATTATTTTTAGCACTTGCCCAACCTTACCGACTGCTATTTGTTATGCATACCTAGGTACATTATAATATGCATTATGCATATAGGACTTGTAACTGGTTAGTCGGGGGTCTGGACGATGAATGTCGGTATACGGATAAACCCGATTGGGTTTTTGCTACACCGAACATAAATCAGTTATTTATGTTGTAACGCAAGATTAAATTAATATATGTATATCATAATCATGATCATAATGAACCCTCTATCGGCCAACTACTAACACGGATCATTAATGACTAAGAATGGAGGGTTTAGGCCACAGTCTGCCACGCTGGCCCAGTGCGGATTGGCAGACTTCCACACCTTTGACTCTCGGACATGGCATGCAGGTTATTTCACGAAGTCACCGTTCAAGCACTTGTGATATTTAAACTCTTAAATTCTCTTTGATTTGCCCAATCGAAATGTAACCTTTAGGTTAATTTAGAGGTTTAGAGTATAAGCTATCTCGATTCCGAATTTCAGCTAAATTGGTTCGACCATTGAGGCATGAAGGAGTAAAACAGACAAATTTTAACATTTATAATATTATAATAAGTAAGATAAAATACATTAAGATTAAGCTTAAAACTAACAAAGAGATCAATAGTTTAGTTCAATCAACTTTTCAAGTTTAGTTTAGACTCTGGTCTCCCCAGCGCTTCGGCTTCGGCAAGGGTGTCGGGCATCATGGTGCCGAAGGTCTCCGGCTGGGTGAGCACAAGCAGCCCCGACAGGATGCCCATACCTCCGAACAGCATCGACGGGAAGCCGTGCCAGTAATCCATCTGAAAAATCAGGTACAGTCAAAGGCCGTAAATCGTTTAGCACCTTTATGATCATATTCGCGTGGTACTACGTTAGATTAGGCTAGAGTGTGCGGCGTTAGGTGTGTGTGGTGTCTTCTTAGAAAAATGTCATAAGTGTGACAGACAGGTGTATTGATGCAATAGTTTTGCGGAATTGCTACTCGAATTCTGAGGCCGAGCGTAAAATAAAGCTGTAAATTCACTAGAATACAAAAGTCGTCTAAATTCAAATTCAAATTAAAATATTTTTATACAATTAGACTTTTACAAGTACTCTTAAATCGTCAAGGGCTACCACTGGTTCGGAATGCCTTCTCTCACGTATCGTCCAGTGAATACACTTTAATCAATGTTCATCATCTCAACCCATCTCTGGCCTACTACTCTGCACGGGTCAAACCTAACCTCAAAAACGTTGTCAAAGTTTTGAAATCTATCTAAGACGATTCTTAGCTGAGCATTTTCGTCTGCGTAAGTGATTCATCGTCAATTATTCTTCAGGCGCAGCGAGCTATAAGTCTGATGCATCAAGTTGGTGCTAGGTAGAGCAACCCCAAAGGAGAAAGCAGTAAGTAGGTACCTACTCCATGCCAGACCGAATTTGAGCCTGAATTATGTGAATTATTTTCGCGTCAGAACAATAAAATTCTGACGCGAAGTACCGAAGTAGGTAAGTATAGGTACTTAAGTAGCTGGGTTTTTATTCTAAGTTAAGTAGCTTGTTCAGGATACGAGGGCGGCACTGAAAATTTCGGGAATCAAGGAAGTGACACAACATTACTATTTAAAAATGTATTTATTGCTTTTCGAAGTATTCTCCGCGAAATTTGACACATTTTTCCATACGATGGAACCAATATTGAAGCAACCATTCCATTCGGAAGTTGGGGTCTTCAAAATGGCCGTTTTGTAGGCGTCCACAGCTTCTTCAGGTGATGAAAATCTCTAACCACGCAATGTATTCTTTATTTTAGGGATAGTACAGAAATCATTAGGGCTTAGGTCGGGGCTGTACGGCGGATGGTCTAATAATTCTATGTTTTCTTGCTCTAAAAACTCTTTTGTTCTGTGCGCGGTGTGAGAACTCGCATTGTCGTGATGGAGGATGATGCGGCGGTTGCAGTTCTCTTTACGGAGTTCAGAAACAACCTATGGCAAACAAATGCTAGCATACCTTTCTGCATTAACCGTTCTTTGTCCCTCAAGAGGAATAGTCGCAACATGGTCGGTTTTGGAGACAAACGTGGCCACCATTTTTTTGCAACACTTCGTGAACGAACAATTTTTGTTGGCTTTAACTCATTTTCGAACACCCAAACTCGTGACTGGTTTTTTGTTTCGGGTTCGTACGCGTATATCCAGGATTCGTCACCTGATACGATGTTGTACACAGCATTTGAGGATCCTGCGTGGAATCTTTCGAGAGTTCTGACGCACCAAGTAACGCGAGCCGCTTTTTGCTCTTCACAGAGCAAATGCGGTATCCATCGGGAAAACAACTTTTTTACACCTAATTGTTCATGCAAGAATATTTGTATTTGACTCATGCCAATGTCTAAAGTTGCCTGAATTTCGCGGTATGTCACATGTCGATCTTCCTCAATCAGCTTACGCACAGCATCAACGTTTTCTTGGGTGACTGCAGTTTTTGGACGACCTTGACGGGGATCATCACTGAGCTTGACACGTCCACGTTGAAATTCAGCAAACCAGCGATAAATTGTGGTTTTGGATGGGGCTTCATCACCAAATGCAGAAATCATCCGGTCAACACACTATTTTTGTGTTAAACCACTTCGAAAGTCATAATAAATCATCGCTCTAGAATTTTCTCGAGTCAATTCCATTTTCTCAACGACTAAACAAGTTTGACAAGACATTGTGAAAAGACCGAGAATCTTTTTTTAAATAAATAAATGGTATTCGATTTTTAAAACCAAGGAGTTTTCAATTAAAAAGATTTTAATATGACAGGGACAGTGGAAATATTCCATTCCCGAAACTTTTAGTGCAGCCTATGTACCAAGTTTTTTTGTGGTGAATGCGTATCCTGGGATGAAGAAGGTAAATACCCAACAAACTTACAAGTACTGGAGTAAGGGGAGCTGTAATGGATCCAATCCGACCAATCATAGAAGAGAACGCCAGCAGAGTGTGCCGGAACTCCGTGGGATACAGCTCCGATGTGAACAGGTACACTGACGTCATCACCACCGATATACCGAACTTGCCCAACAAGAAGATTATTAGGCGAGCAATAGTCATTTCTGAAAAGTAAATATTTCAATTTTTAACGCAAAGAAAAGTATGATTCCAAATATTACATTGATACAATTTTATTAATCCATATTTCATACTCAATGCTTATTAATATTCTAATAATAAGCACTTTTGTTACCCCAAGGGTACTCAAGGAAATGTTTCCTCCATATTTCGAATCATCAGGTCCAATTATTCAGGTTGTATGCAGTTTATCAATCAGTCACGGTAATTTCTTAGGTAAACTTAAAACTAAAGCAATGAGGGTTTCGAACGCGCCCAGATCTGAAAAGGGCCCACAACAAACTCAGAAAATAAATATTTTGTTTCCATTGTGTGGATGCAATGTCGAGTATTGCTATACTCTATCTATACGCTATCTAGGGATTCCGGTTTCTAGGGAAAGTCAATTTAAATGACCTTAGGAAATAGAGAGTAGGTTGTGATAATACTGACCATTAATTTCATATGAACTTACCGTTAGGAATAAAGATGAAAACAATATTACACGCCGCACTGAGAAAATATCCAATAGACAGCGTGGCCTTTCTACCAATTCTATCCAAGATAAGAACCGCAGTGAAGTAACCGGGGATTTCGATGGCGCATGTCAAAATGTAATTCAAATGCACGGTGTCCGAAAGACCGGTAGAGTTGATTGACAGTCCGTAGTAGACGAAAGTTGAAGTGATCCACCAAATCGGAGTGGTACATACTCTTCTGAGCAAAACTGGAGACTTTAATATAGTGCGAATCAGTCCAGGTTTCTTTGCCTGAAAATTGACATAAAATTTTCTTTAAAGTAGGTCTGGTAGAATGTAGATAATTGACACAGATAATACAATTTGAAAGGCAATCAAAAAGGTGATCAAGGTCATGTGTATAACAAAGATAGATAGATTTATAATATTACGACATGTGCTATAAAAGCAATAAATTTAAATAAATATTACGTATTATTAAAATTCCTGATAAACTTTTTATTGCAGTGCATAAAAATTTATCGGTGATCGGTAATCTACGACTTAACTTACACGTTATAGTTGCAAATTTAGAAATGAAGTCAAATATTTTTAAACGTCTAAGTATTTATTATCAGCTCGTCTCATATAGCAAATGAATTAATACTACTATTTACACGACTGCCTAATAAACAGTGTAATTTTTTCAGGGTGTTTTAATGTATGTAAGATTCTTTATTCCACTATAACTTCTAATTCATGTCTTAAAACATTTGGCTGAATGGAATATCCCTAGAATCCTTACATCTGCATCATCTTGAATGATTTTATACAATGTTTTTTTTTTTGAAAATCAATAGGTATGCCATTCTCAGATGTAAAGATTTTTACTTTTTCGTTCGTTTTTTCACACACTTGACAGTCGTTTGTTTTAATTAACTTACGTTTGGCACGACTTCTTCGGGTTCAGAAGGGCTCATGAGTGCATGCAGAGATTTTTCACTGATATACGTTTTATTTACTGTCGCAACTGTTTCCAAAACTTTTTGGGCTTCTGAGTAACGTTTTTTCGATAGTAGCCATCTCACACTTTCAGAGAGGATCCAATAGTAGATGATTATCAGGAAGCAAGGGATATGCAGTGCCATGATCATATAGCGCCATTCTGGGATCAGCCAGGCTACTCCGCCGAGGATCACTTGTCCTACCGCAAACATGGAGGACGCTGTGGCACTTGTTATCACCCGGTATTTGGGACCGACAAGTTCGGTAGCTGAAATGTTAAGTTATTTGTTAATCCCAAACCATTAGGGTGAAGCAGATCCCTAGTTACATAATGAAAAACTACATTATCTAGGAGGAAGTCAAAACTTTAACTCTTGCTAGTGATAACAGTAAGACAAGAAGTTCGAGTCCAGTTTCATAATATTGCAAGGCCCGTCCTCAATTTCAATCGGGCTCTTCTTGAGAAGAAAATACTGCAGAATCTAATTTTACACAATAAATTGTTAAAATACTAGAATCTGTGAATCTATTAGGTATACAAAACATTTATATAGTTAGTACATCTTATATTAAGAAATCGAGCCGACTGAGAGTTTTCATCGAAAATGCTGTATTTCTTTAGAAATACTTACAGAATAACCACACTGACACCACATTAGTATTCACATTGCACCCGTGCAAAGCGGGAGCGGATCGCTAAATAACTAAGTATACAAATAAAGACGAATTGCATTACAGAGTAAAATTTCAAACATGCTTACCAAAAATGTACGATGAACTGAAAGTGCCGGCACCAAACGTAGTCTGAAGAAGCTGGAGTATCAAGTACATGGTGAAGTTCACAGAGAATGCTCTGATGAGGCCGAAGAGAGCCAGGTTGAAGACGCTGATGATGAGCGCGAACCTTCGGCCGAAGCGGTCGGACACATACCCCGTAATAGGCAGCACCAGCAAAGTGCCCACGCTTGCCATCGTACCAACTAATGCTCGCATCCAATCCTGACATCCGAGGTCAAACTGAAAATTGATTAGATACTATTTTATTTTACTATGGAAATGTTATGGTAATAGTGGCGATGGAAAGAGTCATGCTTGGAGTTTCTCTACGTAACCAAATCATAAATGAGAATAACCAGAGTAACCGATATAGCTCAACTGGTTGCAAAGCTGGAATGGCACTGACTGTGAATCGGGTGCTGAAACGGGACTGGCCCTAAGTGACTGGTTTTTGTTGTGATACGAACCTCGTATACCACAGTATTGTCCCTGGCGTACACAAAACCATCACACCTAGTGGTAGTAGACTGGTCAAACAAGGTAACCGGGCAGTAGTCCAGGGTACCGTTGGTGCCGAGACCCCGAGGGGTGTACCTCTCACAACTTGCAAATCCTGAAGAAGACTCGGGCACGGCATCCAAGATCCAATCTGGATCAAACTTGTGCAATTTCCCCTCCTCGCCACATTCCGGGATACGACATCTGATATAAGATAAAAGTTACAAACCCATTAAACTATAAGGGTAGAAAATAATGATGGAAAGTGGATCAATATCTAAATATATCGGATCGGGCTGAAAGGTATGTAGATAGATAGATAGCTAAGACGTAAGCAGACATCCGCCAAGAAGGATTTTTTGGGAATTCAACCCCATTTTGGGGATCAATTTTTTGGGGATACAATAGGAGTCCGCCACGCTTATAACAATTTAATATGACTTGCTTTGACTGTGAAGGAAAACATCGTGAGGAAACTTGCAAGCCTGAGAGTTCTCCATAATGTTCTCAAAGGTGTGTGAATTTTGCCAATCGGCGCTTAGCGGACTGTAGCCAAACCCTTCCCATTCTGAGACCCGTGCTCAGTAGAAAGCCGACAGTGTAGGTAAGGATTATGAAGATAAAGATTACATACAAGATATTTTAAAAAAGTTATTTTTTTACCTGTGTGGTATGGCAGCAGCAGAAAAAACATACTCGCTCATAAATGCAGACATCGCAATAGGTATCGCAACCAGGAGAATGTTGCGCAGCTGGAACCAGCCGAACTGTCCCAGCTCGTTAGTTAATACATAATCCAGATCTATAGGCTTTTTGAACACACTTCCTTTTCTATTATTTCCATTGTTTTCCGATGCACCTTTTGATTCTGCAGCCATTTTCAAGTTTATCTTTTTTCAATGAAAAAAACACAACGATCTACACCGCATGCTCTCATCGAATGAGTTCCTCCACTAATTGTTATCGTAATGGCAAACTTAGATACAGGTCATTTTATTATACAGCATGTTTTTTTTTTTCAAACGATTAATATTATTTTAAAGAAGTTGCGCCTGCGCTGATTTCAACGCGCTGCAGCCTGCATGCCACATTTTGAGACCAATATCATTTCTTCGCTATAAAGATAGTATCTCACTGAAAGATAATACGAGTACATCTTTTTTTTTTATTCACTATAGGTAAGCGCTGAACCACAATCACACCTGATGGAAAGTGATGATGTGGTCTAAGATGGGACGCCTTTACCTAGAAGGTGCCTATTCACTCTTGTTTTAAAGATACCCGGATTGGATTGCCATGCGTATGAGGAATGAAGACGCAAAACGTTTCGTGCGTGTAGATGGAATGTCAACGACATAAGGATGGAAACTCGCCCGACGTCTTGCGGTTCGGTGGTAAAATCAGTGTAACCATAAAGAACGCTAGCTAAATCTTAGGGTTATTATTATACTACCTAAACACAATCCAATGCCAGTAACCATTTGCCTTATTTTGTAGTTTTAGTGATTAAAAGCCGATTGACACGCGCGCTCATACACGTGTCAACTGCACACATTACGTCTACGCGAACCTTCACGCCACGCAAGCGGTATGACATATCTCATACAGTTCCATACATTACAACGCAATGCTACGCGCTATATCTACGCTTACGCGGCCTGTGTGGCCGGCGCTTTAGTATTTTTCAAAAAACTCGGATCAATGCCCCCCTACGACGCGGCAATGACCCCGAGTGGGTTTTTTTAAACGTGTTTTTTTGGTACCTTAAGTTATCATCACCTGGCTTCGTTTTTGCTAGCGTTCCGGTTACGCATTGTTTAAAATCCCTTGTTAAAATGTCACAAAAATGTTACTTTCATCACTATGCTTATAGTGTTGTTTCACTAGATTATCTTCTTAATTTAATATCCAATTTTTTCAGAAAACATTTTATTCTAACCCCAAAAGCAACTATCGGTAGATTAACGAATTGGTTTTAAAACCAAAAATCACTCTGTATTTCATAGTAAAATAAAAACAAAACAATAACTTTTTCTGTAACGCCTATAAGCCTGGCCGCGTGCGAAAGAGACAAAGAGACTTTTCATAACATTTGCACTTGTTCATAGATGCTATGCAAACGTAATATGTAAATGTGTTGAAAGTGGCAGCTCTCGTTAACTCGGCTGTACCTTTATCATCAGTAATAATAAATATGTCCTAGTAATAATCCTATCGTGACGTAATCTATAAATTTAATAGGCAATTATAGTCTTACCTATATATCTTCGAGACACAAAATGTTAAATGATGATTATTTCGCATGGAATATAAAAAGAAAAGGTGACTGTTTGACTGACTGACTGAATCTATCAACGCTCAGCTAAGGGTGTAAAATAGGTGTTTGTGTACGCAGTTTAAAATAATACAAATTTATTAATTCAGTGTCGAAAATGCTTTATTAAAAAATATAACACACCTTTTACTATACTGTTTTGACGCCATTTAAAACCAGTTTCACAGATTATTATTCCATTCATGCAACAGAATCAGAATTTTTGTTGGCTAAATTAAAAAAAATCATCGATTAGTAATAATATCTTCTTCTTATAGGTCTGTACGAGTAAATCCTTTGTGGGTGTCGAGTGTACGCTTTTATAACATGATTTTTTGCTTTAACGATGAAGGTGAAGGTGAATAAAGTAAAGAAACCGGCATTCCTAAAAGTTCTTCATATAAATGTTCTCAAAAGTAGATTTATAAGGTGTGTCAGTTCGCCAGCGAGGTGGATTGTGGCTTAAGCCCATTCTTGGAAACCCTTTCTTAGTTATAAGCAAGGAACATTTATACTCTGTAAATGGGTAAAGTGATGATGAATAACAAGTAATTAAACTACTAAAATTAAAACTAATTGTCAAGATCTAAGTTATTATTATCTAGTAGGATCAAGCTTAGACTCTGATCTGCCCAGCGCTTCGGCCTCAGCGAGCGTATCGGGTAGCTTAGTGCCTAGGGTCTCTGGCTGCGTGAGCACCAGCGCGCCGGAGAGGACGGCCATAAAGCCGAACATCAGTGATGGTATTCCGTGCCAGTAATCCATCTGAAAAATAAGTTAAGAGTTCTCACTCTCATACCTCTTCTGGTCATTGTATACAGGTGTTATTAGAACGTAGGCAAACGACTACTGATAAAATACCACAAAAACACATTATTGTTACACAAGTACATCACACTATTTTATATTATACTAGAAGATGTTTGCGGCTTTGTCCGCGTGGATTTAGGTTTTTAAAAATCCCGCGGGAACTCTTTGATTTACTGGGATAAAAAGTAGCCTATGGCTTTCCCCGGGGTGTAAGCTAACTCTATATCAAATTTTATCAAAACCAGTTAAACTGTTGAACCGTGAAAAGCTAGTACACAGGCAGACAGACCGACACATTTTCGCATTTATAATATTAGCACGGATATAGTATAGAAGTAAGGATTTAGACGAACAGAGTCTTGATAATATCTAATCAGACATCCGCCTCTCACATAGGAAAACATCGTGAGGAAACCTGCATGCCTGAGAGTTCTCCATAATGCTCTCAAATGTGTGCGAAGTCGGCTAATCCGCACTTGGCGCATAGCGGACTATGGGCTTAACCCCTTCTAGTTCCGAGCTGAGCCTCAGTATTGGGATGGTGATGAGTTGATCATTCTGATGATGATATAGACTTACAAGCACTGGAGTGAGGGGAGCTGTAATGGATCCAATCCGACCAATCATAGAAGAAAACGCCAGCAGAGTGTGCCGGAACTCCGTGGGATACAGCTCCGATGTGAACAGGTACACCGACGTCATCACCACCGATATACCGAACTTGCCCACTAGGAAGAGGATAAGTCGAGGAACATTCATATCTGAAAACGAAATACAAAATAAAATCTTAGGGAAGTATAACTATACAAGAGAACGATTGAAACCATCGATCGATAATAATAGGTGTTGGGATGTTTCTAATATGCACTGCCAGAATATTATGGAATGCTCTTCCAGCTTTCGTTCTTCCCGTTAGTGTTAATGTTATATAATCACCCTTTGAAAAACCCCGGCCAAGTGCGAGTCAGACTCGCGCACCGAGGGTTCCGTACTATAGTGGTATTTTTTCGTCATTTTTCAAGATAAATCGAAAACTAATAAAGTATATATCCTGTTATAGGATGTACAGGTAAAGCCCTTTCATAATTCATATGATAATCCAATTGGTATAATAGTATTCTTCCTTTGGAATTTGAAAATACTAAATTATTTGTTCATGAACACATTTTAATTTTTGGTTAGACGCGCGTCACCTTAGGCTGCATCCTCACCTACTACTTAATTCGTGTGATGGCAGTCAAGGCCAAGTCTATATTATTATGGACTAGCCGATGCCCGCGACTTCGCCCGCGTGGATTTAGGTTTTTCGAAATGCCGTGGGAACTCTTTGATTTTCCGGGATAAAAAGTAGCCTATGTGCTAATCCAGGATATTACCTATCTTTATTTCAAATTTCAGCCAAATCCGTCTAGTAGTTTTTGCGTCAAGTAGTAACAAACATAGACACACACATACACACACACACACCAACTTTCGCCTTTATAATATTATATATAGTGTGATAAAAATCTACTCTGTTACTTTACTCTTAAAATGGTAGAAACTGTACTTACGGTTAGGAACAAAGATGTAAGCGATGTTGCAAGCCGCGCTGAGGAAATAGCCCGAAGACAAAGTAGCCTTTCTACCAATTCTGTTCAGGACCAGAACTGCAGTGACGTAACCAGGGATTTCTATGGCGCATGTCAAGATATAGTTCAGATGCATGGTGTCGGAGAGACCAGTAGAGTTAATGGAGAGGCCGTAGTAGACGAAGGTCATGGTGATCCACCATATTGGCGTCGTGCAAACTCTTCTGCGTAGAACTGGAGAACGCAATATGGTGCGCACTAATCCAGGATTCTCTTCCTAAAAATTGGACATCAGAAAATGTATAAAAGTTGAAATTAAAAAAAAGTTAAGTACACACATTAGGTAATTGAATTGATGGTCACGTACTTTTCAAGGGTAAGTATATTGTATCTTTATTTGTGTAATAAAATATTTATATGTCCATTTGTGTGGAAATACCTAGTTTCAGAAATTGCTAGCTAATGCTCGGCATGCCTTGCAATGCGACTCGTACGCCACCTGTTGTAAGTTGGTGCTAACATTTTAGAACCCTTCACGCAAGTCCCAACAACAACATTATAATGCAAAAAGTTTCAACTTAAACGGTAGAACGATCCGCAAATGCATAGAAATGAACAGACAGACGGACATACAAACATTTCTTATATAAAATTTTAGCGGACAACTAGCGGCTCTAACTTTTGCTCGCAGCTTGGCCCACGAGGGTTATAAATGCTCAATATTGAATTCTATGTTTTTGACCAATGTTAAATAATATGACTTATATCCATTGAGCGTAGCGAAAAAATCTTAAGTCTAAGCTTATATTTAAAATTCCCTTATTCCATTGACTAGGGTTCTTAGGTTCGATTCCGGGTAGGTACACACTTGTAACTTGTCAGAGATATGTGCGCTTTAAGCTATTAATTATATCACTCGTTTTAACGGTGAAGGAAAACGTCGTGAGGAAACCTGCATGCCTGAGAATTCTCCATAATGTTCTCACAGGTGAACAAAGTCTGCTAATCCATACTCAGCCACGTGGCAGATTATGGCCCAAACCGTTCCCATTCTGAGAACAATCCCGTGATTAATGGGCCTACGATGGCTTGATCTTGATGATGATCATTTTATCTCAAGGAATATGAAAACAACTTTAAAACCTCGAAAGATTCACTTACACCAGAGACGACAGCGCTTTCTGAAGGATTCATAAGTGCTTGCATTGACTTTTCACTGATATACGTTTTGTTTGCCTTCGCTACGGTTTCCAATATCTTTTCCGCTTCCGTGTACCGTTTCTTCGACAGCAGCCACCTAACGCTTTCGGAAAGCAGCCAGTAGTATGCGATGATGAGGAAGCAAGGGACGTGGAGTGCGATGATCATGTAGCGCCAGTTGGGGATCAGCCAGGCCACTCCGCCGAGGATGACCTGTCCCGTGGCGAACATTGATGCTGCGGAAGCACTTGTTATGACGCGGTATTTGGGACCGACCAGTTCGGCAGCTGCAATATAACAAATTATTATGTATAAATGTTAGTATTATACCATAGTTTTATCTTGATGTCGTTCTGTATAAATATATTTAGTTTGTTTAGACTTATTGATCGACTGAATATTGTGCATATAGTAGAAAATATATTTTACCCAAACACTTCTTTTAATAATATATTTTAGTACTCCTTTTAATAATATATTTAGTTATTATATTATATTTTTAAAGTTTTTAGTTTTAATAGATAGGGTTAGTTTTTTGCTTCATGTATCATTGTTGTAAGTAATTGTTACATTTTCAATGAAATAAATATTACCCAAAATATACGACGAACTGTAAGCACCAGATCCAAATGTGGTCTGTAGAAGATGAAGCACCAAGTACATAGGGTAACTGACGGAGAAGGCTCGGATGAGGCCGAACAGCCCCAGGTTGAAGACGCTGATGATGAGCGCGAACCTTCGGCCGAAGCGGTCGGAGATGTAGCCGGTGATGGGCAGCACCAGCAGAGTTCCCACGCTGCTCATCGTGCCAGCAATGGCTCTCAACCATTCTTGACATCCCAGATCAAACTAAAATAAATTGGTACATAATATAAAAGGAAAAACATAATATCAACGTACAGACGAAAGCTCAGAAACTTGATATTTTGGATGTAGATTTAAATCTACCAAACCATTAAAGTAGATAAGTTTCGGCAATTCAAGTAAAGCTGGAGCTTATCTTGTACTATGAAAAACTATACGAACCCCAGTGGTTTAGGCTTTGCGTTGATAGATCCGTAAATGTCAGGACAAGATTCAATGTTATGTATAGAGATATGAAATTACATAAATTTCGGTCAAGCAGTGGTATCTTGAAAATGATTTTGATCAAAGTTTTGTCTATCAAAAAGGAGGATGGTAAGCTATTTAGATATTGTGTAAATGTGTAACTTACATCATATACAACAGTATTGTCCCGAGCGTAAACAAATCTCTCGCAACCAGTAGTCGAAGACTTATCGAATAAATTGTCCGGGCAATAATCTAAGGTACCATTGATGCCAGGGTTGCTAGACGCGTATCTCTCACAACTCGCAAACCCTGAGCCAGACTCTGGCACGGCATTCAATATCCATTCAGGACCGTAGACGTGAGATTTACCATCCTCGCCGCATTCAGTGATACGACATCTAATAATGATAAAAATAAAATAGATACGTTAGTTGCTTCGAGTCCTCATCCAAATTTCTTCAGTACTAAAGTCTTCAAATAGTGCGTGTTGCCAGTGACGACATAATATAGATCACTGGTCAAAATACTATTATTAGGTCTATGATAATTTTATAAAAATTAGTAGCTACCTACCTAAATGTGTTAAGAACTTATAGCACCTTATACTCTTATTTTCGTAAAGTTGCACGCCACAAAGTGGCAAACTGTTGGAACTAATAAACTTATAAAACCTAAACATGTACACAGTTGATGCAATAAATTATTCTTATTCCTAATTCCGGCATTCCGAACCAGTGGTAAATTATTTGACGATTCAAAAACACTTGTAAAAGTCTATTTGAATAAAAATCAATTCTATTCTATTCTATTCTATTCTTGTAGAGACCTCTACACACCACGGTCTTGCGCTGCCAGAAACCAGTGGTTCCCTGTAACTTGGTCTTCCTACACTGCGCTTTCTAGTGCGAGGTCACCTTTCTAGCACTTTGGCATCCCAACGTCTATCAGTTTTTCGAACTATTCCATTGCCACTTCGCCAACCCTTTAAGCTACGTCGGTTACTCTGGTTCTCCTACGAAGACACACTGTTCGAAGACTGGTCTTCAAGCATTGAGAAATTTTAGTATCTAAGTTCTGGCTTAGTTTGTAAATTTTTCTTTACCTGTGTGGTATAGCGGCAGCAGAGAATATGAACTCATTGATAAACGTCGACAATATAATAGGTAAAGCGACCAGAAGGATGTTTCGTTGCTGGTACCAACCGAACTGGCCCAGTTCCGAGGTCAACACTTCGTCAAGGTCCAACGGCTTTTGGAAAACACTTCCTTTTCTGCCATTAATCCCATCTCCTTTGCCCTCAGGTTGTGTTCCCATAGGATTGTTTTTTTCATCTTTAGACATTTGATATTCAAATTTTATTTCAACTATTATATTCCTTAGACCGGCGTTGTATTATACGATTACTAATCGAATGATTTTTTTCAATAATAAAATAATTTATTAAGCCCACTATTACCCAAAATAAAAATTTGATAACTTTATCAAGAAGCCCACTTGTATAAATAACAAATTAATAAAAATGAATGCATCTTTGCTTGTTTGTTTGTGCATTCATACATAATTCAACTGATTACGATGAAACTTTGTACAGTTGTTGTAGGGTCATGCGGGAAGTTTTTACATAGTATCGTCAACGTAAAGTCGGTGGTGCGTGATTCGTTCATACAAAGCGGCACTGCAACGCATGCCAGGAATTATATCTATACATTGTGTTATTATTATTTATGCCCATGAAATGTTATTAAATTGATGTATTGTTATTGTAAATGGTTAGTATTATCAAATCTCAATAAAACATGGATAATCCAAAAGATTATTTTTAAGTCCTTGTATATTCTAAGTGCTGCTCGTTCTTACATAGTAGATTTCAATCTCACTTATCATGTTAAGATTCAATGATGATAATAATATTATAATTACTGAAATTATTGAATTCATATTCAGGTAGATATGTCACAGCACAAGGGCATAAGCCGTTAGTTATCCCTCCCTTAGTGATATGGCTAACGCCCAGGAGATGTACGTATTTGACAGATCACCAGTTTTAAATCAAAAGATTAGGTAACTAAATCATCTTTAATACATGTTTAGTGTTTACTGAACTAATGGTATGGTATGCCCAGTAATGTGGAGATTTGAATAGGTTACAAATCACAGCTTGTTAAACCATTATGCCAAGCTATTCTATGGCTACACTTATGCTATTAGATTGGAACATAAAATTACCCTTGCATGATATTAGAATCGCGAGCTAGTATTTTTCTTCTGACCAAAGGTGTACGTACTTACCCGTTAGAATTTATTTATTTATTTGAGTAAACGTCTTTATTGCTAAAGAATAAAAATACAGGATATACCTATCTACAGTTAACAGGTACAGGGTACCTACAGTTACAGGGTGACCTTATCACTACAGTGATCTCTTTTTTAGAATTAAGATGAAGTTTATGATAAATTGTTAGACTTGAAAATTTGATTTGATCTTGATAATAATGGAGATGAAAAAAGTCGAAGACGTTGTGAAGGTATCGATCGAGGAAGATCTAGCGGAGCTGGTGAGCGGGTTCGGGAGGTATCAGATCTGGCAGTGTGTTCTGGCGGCCATCCCAGTCGTTTGCACTGCACTGAGCAATACCAATTTTGTATTTGCTGCAGCTGCTATCGATTACAGGTAGGTGCCTAAAAGGTACGAAATTTTGAAAAGCTCTAACAAGATTAAGAGCATTAAAACTTCCGGCTCAGGGTTCAGTCCTGGAAAGCACTTTTTTCGGAGTTATGTGCGTTTTAAGCAACTAAATCGCTTTAAAGGTGGAGCAAACCATCGTGAGGAAACTTGCATGCCTAAGTGTGACTCCACTTACCTATTCAGTGGACTCAACGGAACAACCCGAGTTCTCCATAATATTCTCAAATTCTTCTAATCTGCACTTGGTAAGCGTGGTGAGGTATATAACCCTAGCCCTTCTCATTCCGAGAGGAGATCCATACTTAGTGATTGAGGTGACGATGATAATAATGATGGTGATGGTGAAGTGCGTACGTTTACTTTCTGTCCTATTTATTTTCTGTCTTATGATAAAGTCGTTGTTTTGGCGATTATTACAAAACTATTTGATGCATTAGCTTATTTTTTTTATAGTATCAGCTATAAATACTATCGCATGTAAGTATTATCTATTGTTTTACTATAATTGATCCATAAATCAAAAAAAGAGAGGCGCGATCCAGTGAAATACAAGTATCAAATACCTATCTAGTATTTACTAACCCCCAAAACAGCTGTTTTTGTTCAACTGGAATCCTTGAATTCTACTAGTTAGTTATATTAACAAGTTGCTAAAGCATGAAATAGGCGCAATATTCTCCTTAGGTATACCCACATAAAAGTGGCTTGAAAATCTTATCAAAAGTGATAACCCCTGGTAACGTTTTCAGATGTGCAGTACCACAATGTGAAGTAAATAATGCGTCATCAGCATTACCTATCTGGTGGCCGTCCAACGTTACTAATGTTCACTGCAGCCGCCCGGTCTACGCACACAACGCGACCTGTAACCCTGAGGAGTTGGATCATGTAGAGGAATGTGATCAATGGCTCTATGATACGAGAGATTCTATTGTTAACGAGGTACAACTTTCAACCTTTGCTAACCATAACTCGCGGACAAATAACGATATTGATCAACATCCATCCAATACCACCACCTGCATGCCTGGTGCACTTACAGCTCAGTGCAGTAACAGCTCCTTTCCTCCTTAGATTACAACATGGAGTTAATCAAAGGGTGGACCAACAAATTCCTGAAAGGCCGGCAACCCATCAGCATCGGTAATCACTTATCATCAGGTGACCCGCCTGCTCGTTTGCTTGCTATTTCTTATTAAAAAAAAATACGTTTGTGGATCCTGGCTTCCTGCACAGTCCTTTTCTATTTTATCGCGGTCCTTCGACATTTGCAGCACCAGAAGAACCGCGAATGCGTTGCCGGTAAAAAATATTCAGAAGCTTAGAACTATGCAGCACAGATTTTTCATTTTCACATTTTATTTGAGTTCTATCTTTCAGTTTGATCTGGCATGTCATGAATGGAAGCGCACATTGGTGGGTACAGTGCACAACCTCGGAGTTTTGATTTCAATGCCTCTAATGGGATACATTTCAGACAGGTAAACTACAATCTTATATTTTTATCTTCTCACTCTTATTGATTCAACGATTATATTATTTTAAGCGTATTTGTGCTAAGTTTTTTGTATCATCATTAAAAATTATCTACAGATGGGGTCGGCGAAAAGCTATAGCTATAAGTGGATTATGCCTTGGAATAGGAGCATTGAAGATATTAGCAGGAACTGGCCAGGATGCCTATTTAACTTACATACTAATTGAGTTTTTCGAAGCTGTATTAGTAACTGGCACTTACACTACATGCTTTGTTCTGAGTAAGTTTTCAACCTCTTCAAATCATTTCAAATGTCCTAATCCATATAAATATTAAAAATCCGAAAGTCTGCCTGTTTCTCTGAAACGGATATTTAACTAGAGAGTAGGTACTTTTTAATAACACATAAAATCAAAAAGTTTCCATGGGACTTATAAAAAATTTAATCAAGGTGGATGAAGTCACGGGCATAAGCTAGTATAATTATACATACTGTGTGTCTGTCTGTTACCTTTTCTTAACTCAACCACAGAACCGATCTTGACGAAACCTGGGAAAGAGATACTGGCTTGTATCTTGGAGTCACGATACTTTTTATCCCGGAAAAGTCCCTAAATCCACTCAGATTAATTCGAGGGCATCAAATAGTATAAGTAACACAAAAAAATCTCGTCACAAAAATTTTGTTAAAATGCCAAGATGGTCATGTAAAAATGGTCTCTAAAAACATTTCCTAAATTCTAGTTGTGGAGCTTATTGGGAGCGACAAAAGAACCATTGGATCTGCAGCCGTAGGCATTTCGGTAGCAGTTGGCGAACTCATCCTTACCTTTATCGTCTGGAATATTCCTTACTGGCGACATTTTCTTCTTCTTGTCGCCTCTCCTGCTCCAATTTTCCTCCTATACCCTTACATTCTAGAAGAAAGCATGCGCTGGTTGCTTACCAACGGAAAAAGTGGAGAAGCTCTGATGGTTCTACAGAAAATTGCCAGCTGGAATCACTTTGCAGTATCAGACAAAGTGGTCGATGAAATTACAAAAGAATTGAAAGGAGCAATGAGTCAGAATATTGCTAAGGAAAAGTTTAATGTAAAACTGCTGTTTTCGTCACCTGCGTTACTCAAAAGGTAATTACAATTAATAAATGTAGATAGAAGTCGTTGGTATATTGTGTTTGAGGCCATTAGTTTGTGGGCTTCTCTACTGTTTTAATGTTTAAACTATAGTAAGTTATTTCCATTTTAAGTAAAGAATATACCAGCTATACTCTCGTATTTAGTCGATGTAAGCCTGACTATTTCGAACTCATCCAGAGTCCTATTTCATAGGGATTCGACTAGAGAGATCGCGGTTGAGACTACTCTCCCGTTGTTTTTTATGTAAATGTATTAAATTTAACAGAGTGATCGTCTGTTCGTGGTGGTGGTTCACCGCAGCCTTCGTGTACTATGGATTAATGTTCAACTCGGTGGGTCTGCCGGGGAACAAGTTCACCAACTTTGCCCTCTCGTCCCTCGCCACGATACCGGGCGATATCATTGCTGTGATAACTTTAGACAGGATCGGGAGGAAGAAGACTTTGTTGGGTGGCTTCGTGTTCTGTGGCATTTGCTGTGTCTCTAGCGGATTTATACCTCAAGGTACTGAAGTGATTAAATTTCTTTCTCTTTCTTAGGTTGCTAAAGAATTTGGTAACTCATTATTATTATCATCAGCGTTATAGCACTTTTTGTATCCAGGTTTGCTACTCTTACACACAAGAGTCCAAAAGTTTTATAATACGTATTTTATCATAGTATTAATTATTTAAATAGTTCGATTTTTTTTATTTCCCATTTTACCTACTACTGCTATTGCAGTAGTAACAAAGGTAATCAAATTACCCATACCTATTGCTACTGGAAGTAAGATCAGCAGGCAGTAAGTACTACGGACAACAAAGGTAAATTAGAAGTGTTACCTATTCTGAAAGACAAGTTTTATTTTCTGGGCATACAGCTATAATTCATGCCATGAGTTGCATCAGCAAATATTAGCAGGATCATTTTTAGTTTAGTTTGCTTTTCAATTCAGACTGTAATAGTTTGTCTACTATAAGTAAGTCCTGTACTTGTTCCAGATTACAAAACCACTTCAATAGCAGTATTTTTGATTGGGAAGACGTCTATATCAGCATGTTTCAACGCAGTATATGTGTACACGTCAGAGTTAGTCCCTACATCAGCAAGAGGCTCTTTAGTCGGTACTTGCTCTATGCTTGCGCGAGTGGGCACAGTTTTGGCTCCACTTACTCCGCTATTGGTAAGTAAACACTAGTCTATAAATTAAATCAATTTCTTATTTGATAGGTAATGCTATTTAATTCCTAAGTTTTCTTCAACGTCTTTGCTGATAGGGTGATACTAACTACGGCCGAAGTCTTCCACCAGACCAGATCCGAGGGGTTCTATAAAACTTCCATACTCCTTCTAAACACCACGTGAGAGTTCTCCATAATGTTTTCAAAGCTGAATAAAGTCTGCCAATGGCCGCCATGGTGAACTATGGCCAAACCCTTTTAATTCTGAGAGGATTGAGTAGTGAGCTGATGTGGTTGATGATAATATGATAGGTAGTATTTCCTTTCAGAGTGAATGGTGGCGCGCGCTGCCAACAGCCCTGTTCGGCTGCGCGTCGCTGTCCGCTGCGGCGCTGACGCTGGCCACGCCGGAGACGCTGCGGAGGAGGCTGCCGGACACCGTCGCTGAGGCCACGGCTATGGCTTAAGGCTTAAGCGATAGCACAAGCGTTAGGCTGCGGCCACGACGACAGCGGGATGCGGAGCGGGAGCGGGCCGATGATACAATACGCAAGTACTACAGATTGTAGATAGAAGGAGGCTGTACCCAGCCCCATCCAAAACCTTCCTAAGAAACTACTTTCTACAAATAAATCGATGGAAATTTAGAACAGACACGATAACAGGACACTGTTCATTTCTCCATTCTGTTCCACCGACTGCCCTCTATGCAAAACATACTTCAAGAGTAACGAGACACTGGAATACATACTGCCTATAATCGTAGCGGTGTATATTCTGCCCAACGAGAATTTTTACATTGGCTCGCCAGCAATACTCCCTTAAGTCCGCTAGGATTTGGAATAAGTTCAGTTGACTGGATTGATCCGAGGGTGAGCCGCACTAGCGTCTCACGTATACAGCGGAGAGCTACGTCTAAGTGCGGAAAAGAATCCTAGGATAAAAAAGGAGAGAAGACAATATATACGCATTCATTTATAATATTCCTTTTTTTCCACGCACATGCAAACTGTGGAATCAACTCCCTTCGGCGTGAGGTTATTCAATTAATACAGGAAATGCGTTTACTTAAAATAATTTACTTTGAAATATTGTTCGTGTTATCGTTCCTTTTTTGTTGCTTAGTATTAAAAACTATTAAATGTTAAAAAGGAAATTAACTAAGTAATACATAGTATAGGTAAATGACTATATTATACTAACTACTTACTTATTTTATAAATTAACTAAAATTAACTTAGGTAAGTTAAAAACGACTAGGTATAACTGTGTACAAAATTGTTTTATTTTGTAAGAACGCTCGCGCCCAATTTATATTAGAGCGTAAGCACTAAGCAAGTACTTTGACTTGCTCAGACTTTAATAACAGTTAAAACGAGAGAGATTGACTTATGTCATTTTTACATAAATATGTCTCGTTTAATAGCTTGTTCATACAGGCTGCGTAAGCGTTGCGTAAGTGTAGACGTAGCGCGTACCATTGCGTTAAAGTTGTTCCATGTATGGAACTGTATGAAACATGGCACACCGCTTGCGTAAAGCGTGGACGTATGCGTAACCCGGTGTATTAGGGATTCACGGGCGTTACTACGCACGTGTCACGTGTACGTAATTGGTGTGAATCGGCCTTTAATGAGGAACTTTCCAGCGAACGTTCCATAAAATTATCATAAATGTCTTGGAATGCCTAGCTCGCCGCGAAACGCAGAAAAATATTGTCGAGGTGTCCTTTAGATTGTTTATTTAGGTCATGTCAATCAATGATATAATATGACGAGTAACTGCTTAGTGTATGAACATATTCCTACGTCAGCCATTCGCCACTTTTTCGTTTTCGTTTTTATTTACAAGGGGACAGCGTAAAACTTCACAAGATGGCGGCGGTAGTTTAGATATTTGCCACGCGTTAAAAGATCCTTGTCGCTGTACGTAGGTATACTTATTAAAATTATTATAGTCTAGTCCACAATAATGTCGGTGGTTCGCGTGGAGCGCGGCGCGACGGCGATGCGCTCGGCCTGGCGCACGGTGTCCGGCAGCCGGATGTGCAGCGTCTCCGGAGTCAGCAGCATCAGCAGCCCTGAAGTGGCCGCCATCACGCCGAACAGCAGGTAGGGCAGCGATTCCATGTACGCCATCTGGGGAAACAGACAGTCAGGTGGTAATGCCCTAGCACAGACTATGGTCTATTTGGGCTGCAAAATTCCAAACACCAGTCTGTTTTTTATTTAGTGCTTTGGTCTATAACAACTGGTGAAAAATGTTTCTCTTTAAATTAAGTCTATTATTAAATAAATAAAATAAATAAATAAATGTTTGATTAAAGCAGACATCAGTTTGCATCAACGATGATATTGGCAGGTTGAGATGGCAATCAAGGTATGAGGCGGGGGAACAACCCGCACACCCGCACGTCACCCGCGCTATCCCGCACCGGGTTAACGCGGGGGGCTGTGCGGGAGTGCGGGGCGTCCCCACCCCGATTACTATCTCAACCTGTCGCGTACTATAATACATGCTACCGGAAGGAACAACTAGATTCTTCAAACTCAACAAAGTTCTACATATTTAGGCAGCGATACCTACTAACAAAACAACTAAATACGTGATGTTTTTCTATAGGATTAGATACTCGAGTGGCTCGAGTGGAACAGATAATTATTAGTAGGCAAGTCTGTATGGACACATGCATAGCGCAATGTCGCGCTAATCGTTCGTGTACATTACGTGTAATTCTCTCCACTGCACTATTAGTTATTACTATTCTCTACACTGCATTATTAGTTATTACCAACTACGAAGAGTCAGAACTCAGAACATACCAGCAGAACAAAATCAAAAACCAGTCTCTAGTCTACACAGCAATATTTACGAGCTACGAGGGTCAGAACAGACCAGCAGAGGCGTCATGGGCGCGATGGTGGAGCCGACGCGACCGACCATCGAGCAGATACCCATGAGGCTGTGGCGCGCCGGCGTGGGGAACAGCTCCAGCGTGTAGATGTAGATGGAGCCGAACACCATGCTGATGAACAGCTTGCCCGTCATCGTCAGCGTTATGGTCAGTGCCGCTGTTGGTCATAGCACACCTGAGGACCTACTTTAAGGGCACCCTATATTATGAAGGCATGTGGAGTGTACTTAGGGCTCCAAGCGTTAAAGAGGCCCGGAAAAGCTGAAAAAGATGCTAATTGAAACTCCGAAACAAATGCGGAACGTGTCTACCTCTATGCCTTTCATTGCCAAAGATCTGTTCAGAATAAGGAATTATGGTAATTTACGATACTATGTTATACCTCTGCACTAAATTAGTCTGTTAAAATCGATTCAGTGGTTGAGCCGTGAAAAAGCAACGGATGCGCTTCGAATGAATGAATGAAAAAATACAATAAAAAATGCTTGCAAAATATAATATCAATACATCGATACGACATTCAGAATAGATCAAAAGATTTTTTTTTCAATATAGGCAAAAGCGCTTGACCACAATCACATCTGATGGAAAGTGATGCTGTGGCCTAAGATGGAACGCATTTACCTATTCACTCTTGTTTTAAAGATACCCCGATTGTAATTGGTAGGAAAAATAGATCGCAGAAGAGTATTTCAAACCTTAGTGATACGTATGAGAAATGACGCAAAACGTTTCGTGCGTGTAGATGGAATGTCGACGACATTAGGATGGAAACTCGCCCAACGTTTTGAGTTTCGGTGGTAAAATGTTTGAAGACTGACCAAAAGTGGAGTTTGCGGTGCGACGACCTGTCCGATCCGACCGGCCATCGAGCACACAGCGACCAGACTGTGCCTCAGCGTGGTGGGGTACAGCTCCGACGTGTAGATGTAGATGCTGCTGAAGGCCATGCTGATGCAGAGCTTGCCCAGCAAGTTCAGGCATGTTTGCAGCCATAGCAGATCTGTAAAGTGATGTCTAAACTATTTTCTACTCTAAATGATAATCTAAGAAACTAATGAGACAAGATTGCTAAGAAATTACCTAAAATGAATGATAAAAACTATATCTGCATACCTAATTAAGTTGGTTTATAAAGCTTGTAAGTTCACTTAAGTAATAAAACAAATCAGATAAATGAAAGTGAAATTGAATTAAATGATAAAAATAAAAGTTATAATAACACCAACCTAAAAAAATATTGGGACACGATTTCCGTTTATATAGCTTTCCTCAAATACGGCTTTAATGTGGAAAAAGAACTAGGTACTCAAAAATTGCAAAATCTACCATAACTATTATTCGTCATGAATAGTTATAAACTTACAGTAAGGAATGAAGGGCAAGCAAACTAAAGAGATTCCACAAACGAAGAAGGCGGTCATAATCGAACTCTTCCTTCCAAAACGGTCCAGGGTTAAGACGCTGACGCAGTAACCGGGGATCTCGATCAACGCCGTGAGGATGTAGTTCACGTAGCTGTTCCCGGCGAGAGACACAGAGTTTATGGAGAGGCCATAGTAGATAAACGTCACTGTAATCCACCAAAACGAGCATATAAACAATCTTGATATTAGCACTTTGGACTTTAACACTTGTAACGCAAGGCTTTCTTGTTTCTCTTCAGGTTCTGCTGACGTTTTCACATGATCCGTTGTCGTTGGTGTATCGTCTGTCAATATTTTGATAGTTTCAGGAGAAAGTTTTCTATTGTTAACCGCCGCTGCTTTAAAAATGATCGCAGCCGCTTCCTTCTTTCTTCCCTTACTGAGCAACCATCGGACGCTCTCTTCTATCAAGAAGTAGTAGAATATAAAGAGGAAGGAAGGCACGTAGATGATTCTGGTGAGGGTTCTCCATTCAGGTGCAGCCCACGCTATTAGCGCGACTACTGCTTGACCGACAGCGAAGGTGCAAGAAATGATGTTGCCTCCCAGAACCCGCTTGTTCAGCCCCATCATTTCAAGAGCTGAAATAAAATGCTATAATTAATGTTTGTTTTGAGTGTGTGTGTGTAATTAAACGAATAATAGAAGATTAAATATGAAATTAGTTAGATTATGTTCATTCCTGTATGGAAGATTTTGCGTAAATTCTTATAATATTATATGAAAATGTCAGTCTGTGTGTTACCTTTTTCATGGCAAATCCATAAAAATTTTTTTTTTGGAAAAAATCGATACAAAGATAGGTACTTTCAACATTTTGGACCTGAAGGGGCTCGGCCTTCTATTCGGAAAGTCGGAATTCGATCCCGATATGGCCTCAACTTTTTTGAGTTATGAGCGATTAACGGTCCTATACACTAAACATGCTCACGAATTATCCTTGTTTAATGTATTAAACAGCAACGTTTTGAGAAACAAAAAATAGTGTAGCAAGTTGAAAAGGTGATCTTCTTTTAGAGTCTTTCGGATTTGACGAAAATACCATATTTATCCAAAGAAAAAATGTGACACATTGCTAAAATCACGAAAAATCAACCAAAACGCCTTGTAAAGTTTCCGTAAATATGATTTGCCTACTGCAATAAACACGAAACAAAAATCGTTTTTACTAATGTAAGAAAATGAAGTAGAATTGGCGTATCTTATTTTTTACTTGAGTCCTTTCATTATTTAATGAAAAATATTCTAACATTCTAAATATTCAGAGACAGCTTGCAGCGCGAGTGAAGCGAGCACAAAATCGCAGAACAATTTATTATACATTTTAATAACAATTTCCTGTTGTCTGGGATTTCAGGGGGTGGAGGGGTTGGGAGTACAAACCCCCTGCCTACAGCCATGTATAGATTATACCCTTAAAATCAAATAGTTCCTACGGGATTTTGAAAAACCGAACTCCACGCGGATGAAGTTGCGGACGTCAACCAGTTATAAAATATTTTAAAAATTCTTATAGGTTCACAAACGTATTAGTTGAGTGCTACCGTTAAATTTGTTTACGTGAAGTGCATTTTCATGCAGATTACATCTTATTTATGACGGAACGTCTACTTTGTTTGACCACGTGCTACGATAAAGTTTTTTTGTAACATTATCACCTTCACGCGAACCTAATAAGAACTGCCATAGTATACCATGACGTGTAGACGGTATTAAACTTATTTTACGAGGTACCATCTAGTTTTTTTCTACGAATCTTATAGTTTTATCATACGTAGCAATCCACCCGGCTTCGCACGGGTAGTTTATCAAAGTTTTCGTAAGGATCTCTATTTTTTTTAAAAATTAGATAATAGCTTATGTCACTCAGGATTAATGTAATTTTCTACTGGTGAAAAAATTTTCAAAATCGGTTCAGTAGTTCCAGAGATTACTCTCTACAATCAAACTTACACACTTTACCTTTTTATAATTTTAATATAGATAATTATCTATAATATATACTTACCCCTGGTTTATTTAACAAAAGCAAATAAATTTTTTTTTTTATAAACTCGAAAATTGAAAATTTTGTCATAGTCGATTAAATCGGCGCGGCGACCCACTGTGCTTTTATAAAAGAATAGGGGAGCGCGCCGGTTGTTACCTACTCGCGCTATGATACCTACCATCGACATCGGATGGCGGCGTTTAGGGCTCTTAAATATCACTCGCTTTAACGGTGAAGGATAACTGATTGCCTGAGAGTTCGACATAGTTATAACTTTTAAAAATAAAGTTTTTTTTAATAGTTTTCTGTAATGTTCTTAAAAGTTGTGTGAAGTCTATCAATCCCCACTTGGCCAACATGGCAAACTATAGCCAAATCCCTCTCATTCTAAGAGGAGACTCTTATCAGGACAGTACAGGGTCAGCGATAGGGTGATGATGATGAGGATGACACGAGATAGGTAAGACTTACCAAGAATGAAGCCAGAGCTGTAGACGCCAGCACCAACGACTGCTTCGAAGAATTCCAAGCTCACATATGTGACGTAGTTCTGAGAGAAGGAGCGTCCCAGACCCACGGCCGCCGGGGCCACGGCCGTCAGGATGAAGGCCACTCGACGACCAAAACTGGAAGTAAAAATATAGGTTTTTGTTAAGTAACATGATAAAACTTAAAGCTAGTCTAATCTAATTGCTGTACAAATCATGACATGATATAATAGGTCTCTTGTAGGGGCCTCTTGGGTTCTTGAAGGAAATAGACTACTTTTTATCCCGGAAAATTAAAGAAGAATCCCACGGCCCAGGCCCATCCGTTTAACCGATTTATGTGAAAAGTACAGTGATAGCTTGAATTCCGAAAATTGATAAAGACAACTTTTTATCCCTGGAAATCAAAGAGTTCCCACGGGATTTTTAAAAAACCTATATTAACGCGGATAAAGTAGCGGGCGTCATCTAGTAGGCTAATTTTTAGGCATCTAATTTTATTTTAAAAAAAAATAGAGATTCTACGAAATACTACGAAATCCTACGAAAATTGTAATAAGCTACCCGTGCAAAGCCAGGGCGGTTCGCTAGTCATTGATAAGTTATTTAAACTCACTTGTCGGAGATGTAGGCAGTGAGCGGTAGCGCCAGGAATATGCCCGCGCTGTGGAGCGTGCCCACCAACGTCCGCTTCCATTCCTCGCATGCCAAGTCGAACTGAAACATGTGGAAACCAAAAATGTTATACTTATACACCGCTGAAACTGTTATCATTCGCCTATTGCCTGGACAGTACTAGTTTTTTTTATTAAAAGGGGGAACATATGTAGGATACTTGACATTCTGAGAAATACACCGTCTTATGTAGGATTACTAGGATTTTTCCCGTCTTAAACCACCTTGGTGGCCTCACTCATCGCACATCGGGAGGCTCCAAGATCTTTTGAGAAACGAAGACATCGTTGCCCCCTTGCGCGATGCCTATTAGGCTCGTCCCGGGGAAGAAGAGGTGATAGCCTGGTGGCTAAGACTTTCACCTCCTATTCCGAGCATAGGGTTTGATGCTGGACCCTTATTATATAATTTAAGCCCCTAAGAGGTGGAATTTCCAAAAAATCCTTTCTTAGTGAGTGCCTACGTCATAGAATAGAATAGAATAGAATAGAATAGATTTTTATTCAAATAAACTTTTACAAGTGCTTTTGAATCGTCAAATAATTTACCACTGGTTCGGAATGCCGTTCCTACCGAGAAGAACCAGCAAGAAACTCGGCGGTTGTTCTTTTCAATTGTTAAATTTACAATAATATTCTATACTATACAAGCAATTGCAGACCCGCGCATTGCTGGAGCGAGTCAAATCCATGCTTTTTTATCATTTACATAATCTTCGATTGTGTAATATGCTTTTGCCAGGAGCATACTTTTAATCAATGATATCTTTTAATGGCTTTTTTAATCTTTGGTAACATACAAGAAACCTACCATAAAAAAATTCTAATGTCTATCCGTAGCGATTTAGGTTGTAAGCTCAATCTGTCATAACAAGGTTATCTGTGCCAATCTTGCCGATTTAGAAACAACTCATATAAATATTTCGAGGGCCAGTAGGAGCCTGAGACGGCCTCAACAAAAAGGGGGGAAGGGGGAACTCACCGTGGATACGATGGTGTCGTGGTTCTCGTAGACCCATCTGGAGCAGCGCTTTGTGTCAGTGGGGTGGAAGGATTCGGCAGCGCAGGAGGTGCCAACCGGGACGTACCGCTCGCAGCGCCCTCTGCCGTCGGGAAGGGCCCAGTTTCCCCACCCATTTGTCTCGAACTTCGGCGGGTCTAACTCGCATTCTGGGATTTTGCATCTGAAATAAAATTATGTAAATACTTAATTAAAAGTTTATTTTAAGTAAAAAAACCGGCCAAGTGCGAGTCAGACTGCGCATTGAGGGTTCCGTGCTCCGGTATTTTTTTCGACATTTTGCACGATAAATCAAAAACTACTATGCTTAAAAATCTGTTTTAGAATGTACAAGAGTCTGTTTTAGAATGCCCTTTCATAATATGATACCCCACTTGGTATAGTTATCTTACATTGAAAATTTAAGTTTTTTTTCTGTGATGTAACCACAAATTTACGGTTTCCGGATTTTTTCCTTTACTTGTGCTATAAGACCTACCTACCTGCCAAATTTTATGATTCTAGGTCAACGGGAAGTACCCTATAGGTTTTCTTGACAGACACGACAGACGGACAGACGGACAGACAACAAAGTGATCCTTATAGGATCGCTTCGTTGTCTCACTTGTGGGTTCCATTTTTCCTTTTGAGATACGGAACCCTAAAAATGGAACTGCTACTGCATGGTTTTTAGTTTCTTCATCGGTTGACAACAGTTATTCATTGACCTGATGTAGGTACCTATGCAATAATGCCACAGTGCTATGGATACACTGTACACAGGTATACATTTAATGAATCTGACCTCTTAATCTGATTGCAACGGTCATTCTTCCCTTTGTACCCAGTTTCAATAAACGTAATTCATGAATCCCAAAAGATAACGACCCGCGTTGCGACCACTGCTCTATCTTACTAACATAGGTATCTACTTATAGGCGTCTTTATCCTCCTATCGTATCCTTCCTCCTTCTATCCTCATCCAAAACTCCTCAGTGCGTGAAGACCAAAGTCTTCGAACTCGAATAGTGCATGTTACCAGGGATGAAATGGATCGCATGGTCACTTCGGGCCTCATAAGAGGTCTCAGAGTCATTCAGAGGGCGATGGAGAGAGCTACGCTTGGAGTTTCTCTACGTGATCACATCCGAAATGAAGAAATCCGTGACAGAACCAGAATAGCCGACATAGCTCAAAAGATAATTTCATAAACTACCTTACGGTTCAATTTAGCACCCTAGAAAGATGCATAATATATTATGCGGGAAACAAAGCAAATGCGTTCAATGAGAAATCCAGATAAATTAGTTTTTAACAGAGCTCTCTCCGTCACTTACTCCATACAATCGTAGTTCCCATTTCATTTGAATATTAAGCAACCAAAGTCCATGAAATTTTGCAGACATAGTCTAGAAACTAATATCTGTGTCTGTGGTGTTTTAGATTTTTCTAAAAATATGTAGTTTTAAAATTACAGGGGCTCAAAGATTTGTATTTTTCTTTAAAAAAAGGCCCAACTTTGTGCTCGTTTTTCTAGACAACGAAGCAATTTAATGAAATTTGGAAAAACCACAGACCTAGAAAATTTAATGAATATTATGTAGTAAAAAAATTATCGTTATATATTTTATATTGTTATAATTATGTGGGAACTACGAAAACCAGAAATTACACCCAGAAATCTTGAAAATTTCGTGCTGTCTCGATTTGTGCAAGCGGGGTGGTGAAGTGCGGGGGACGACACGTGAAACTGACAGAAACGGACAGTCTAAACACACGGGCCACATTTAGACTGCACCCGACTCCAAACTTGTCGATAGGTCTAACTAAATACATTTCAACTTGCGTTAGACGTATGCGTTACCTACTCAGACGTTGCCTGTAGATAAAAATATGTCTCATGTTTGCTGGCAATAGCGCATGCATCAAACCCTGCAAGTTGCAACTCTCTTGCAACCTATTCCTCACGCAATACGCACAGCTTTAATATTATAATTTTTGACAATGTATACTATATGTAATGCCATATCACAGGTCACTCTCTGATTTATTGCTAACAATTTACTTCCAAATGCAAAGAAATCTAAGTGTGTTGAATTCACACTGCCCAATACCAGGACCTTAAATGACATAAATTCATTGATAAATAATCATATGTTGAAAATAAAGGAGAACCCCGTGTTTCTCGGTATAATGTTAGATGCAAAGCTTCTATGGAACACCCACATATCAACACTTGATGGTAAACTCAGCTCTGCTGCTTACACTGTTAGAAAAATTCGACAGGTACTGACGTGGAAACTGCAAAAATTGTATATTTTGACTATTTTCACTGTATTATGTCTTACAGACTCTTGCTATGAGATAAAGCGGTAGATATTGAGAAAAAAATGTATTACAGAAAAGGACAGGACGTGCAATTTATAATTTAAAACCGCGCGCTGCCATACATTAAAAATATAAGGAAATAAGTACCTTATCTATTATCTTATAGTAGCTTCTAAACATATTTACAACTAGCTAATGCCCGCAGCTTCGCTCGCGTGGATATAGGTTTTTAAAAATCCCGATCCTTTCATTTCCCAGAACAAAAGTTGCCTCTCCGTAATAGCCCGTCCCCGGGATGCAACTTGTTTCTGTATCACGTAAGAATATTTAAACGGATTATCCTTTTCAAATCCCGAGGGATCACCAGGATTTAGGAATGCAATTTCTTACAGCATCAGGGTTGAGGTCAACGACAAAGTGTTTACTTGGTATAGATACCTTCAATATCAATTAATAATCGACACTTTTTAAATCCCATTAGCTTTAGTAGTCAGGTCCCCTGCAACATCAGGATTGAGGAGTTGGAATCCAAATTTTTTATTGAACAATGTCGCAAACTTTCTTTATCGATTAAAAAAACTACCCAAAATTACGCAGTTAGGTTACCTGCCAAATTTCATGGTTTTGAGTCAACGGGAAGTACCCTAGAGGTTTTCTTGACACACACGACAGACAGAGAGATAGACAACAAAGTGATCCTATAAGAGTTCCGTTTTTCATTTTGAGGTACGAAACCCTAGAAAACGTAGGAACGGCATTCCGAACCAGTGGTAAATTTTTCTGACCATCCAAAAACACTTTGAAGTTTACCTAAAAGTTTACAGGAATAAAAATTTATCATTGTATTCCATTCCATTTCATTCTATTCCATTCTGTTCAAAGATAAATAGATAATAAAAATATTTGTCACCGAAACAATAATTTACGATACATCGACCAATATCAATTTTACTGATGACAATCTGACTATTACCAAAGTGAACGACTACTATAATATCTATTATATACGACTAACATAATATGTATTATAAATTGTGTGCCGTTTGCATTCTCACTAGGTTCTCATTAAGTTTGTTTTATTTGGTTAAACTTTCTGGCATTTATATTGTTATGACGTTTAATTGGCAAACAGTCTGTTTATTGGCTGAAACTCAAAAATTCAGCCAATCACAACAAAGAAAATATTGTAATAATGATTGATGCAGCTTTCTGTAATTGAAAACAAAATATTTGACATTAACTTGAATGTGACAGTGTTTTCCGAATAGGGTTGCCAGAGGCCCCGTATTTTACTGGTTACCCCGTATGTCAGGATAGAGAAACCGGTAATTATGAAAATAAAATACGGGACAAATAAAACTAAATATTTTTAGGGTTCCGTAACTCAACAGCAAAAAAAACTCTTATAGGATCACTTCGTTGTCTATCAGTCTGTCTGTCTTTCCGTCTGTCCGTCTGTCCATCTGTCCTTCTATCCGTCTGTCATGTGTTCATGAACAAATATTAGTATGTATTTTCAATTTTCAAAGTAAGATAACTACATATATCAAGTGGGTTATCATATGAAAGGGCTTTACCTGTTCATTCTAAAACAGATTTTTATTTATTTTTATGCATATTTTTTTTAATGCATAACAGTTTTTGATTTCTCGTGTAAAATGTCGAAAAAAATACCCGAATCGGAACCCTCGGTGCGTGAGTCTGACTCGCACTTGGCTGGCGAAACCGAACACTGACGTTATGTCCAGTAGAAAGAATATTTTCCTTTTGCGGCAATGCGTAGCCGAAACCCACTCGATATTGATCATGGTCGTAGCCAAGGCGGCGGGGCTTGGTTTGAGGATGTTAGCCTTTTTTTATACAAGTTAGCCCGTGACTTTAATCTTTTCTAGTGGTAAGTGATGATGCAGTCTAATTTCTTGGCCGTTAGGGCCATACTAACCATATAACTAGCCATGACCGAAGCCTCCCACCAGACCAGAAATTTAGAAATGGCGACTGCGCCTGGGAAGCCGTCAAAAACCTAAGCCTAAAATAATACTTACACTATTTCTTGCATTTGCTTACCAACGCGCTCACTTCACTCGCGCTTTGAATTTGTATTACTTGGTGTAAGCCCCGCAATTTCGTTTGCATGAATTTAGAGTTTTAAAAATTCCGTGGGGGATTTTCCGGGCTAAAAAGTTTATGTCTGGGATGCAAGTTACCTCTGAATAGTAAGTACCAAAATTTTGGTAAAGAAGATGGGCCGTGAAAGGGTAACAAATAGATAGGCAAATAGATATACTGTCGTATTTGTAATATTAGTATGGATAGGGAGCTTTAAAAATAAAATCTTGCTATGGCTAAACTCGTTTCCCTTTCACTTTAATTCTTTCTGTAATTGAACCAAAAACACTTACGCTCACTGCGCTCGCGCTTTTTTATTGTTGTATTTTATCTCACTGTCAAATTGAAAGGCGAAATTCCACTAACCAGGTAATTAGCCCATAAAGTTGAGCGAATGTTTTTTTCCTCATGACAGGATTCAGTTCCGGCCCTGATAAAACCTCTCCCGAAATCGATTCCTGGCTACGGCCATAGTATTGATACTGTGAAGGTGGAATTACAAGTTAAATGTAAATTTAAGTTAAAATGCAAAGATTGTATGCATGAAATGTATAACATTTTGCTTTACAAAACTAGAGTTTTTAAAAGCTATTTAAATAAATAAATCTTTTATTTAAAATCACATTGCAAACACAGTTCACCAATCAAGACACGGCAACATACAGAGAAAAAATACAAAACTTACAAATAAACTGAAATATCTAAATAGGCTTTCCATGCATTTCAGAGAGAACCACCGCCTATTTCTTCAAATACTTCAAATTTTTAAATTTCTTCAAATCTAAACCCCGTATTTTTGATGGTGGTAGCCTGTAAATCAAAAAGAGGCAGGTGGCAACCCTACTTGCCACATGACATTACAGAATGAAAAATTGTTTTCATTACTCGGTAAGCCTACTGCCATAGTTTCACAGAAAGTGTGACGGTAGTTGTGACCTCTGATTGGTCGACTCTCTTTCACTATTTGCTAAAATTGATGATTGCAACAACAATTTTTTCTTTTTTGTAATCAAAAACAGAACACGGACGTCATACAGGTTGACTAATTGCAATCATTTCTGACCGGCTAACATTGTTCCGCTAGTGGCTCAAACTCACTGTCGCAGCAAGAACATGGTAAATTCAGCCAATCACAGCAATTAGAATTGGTTATCACAAATGCACCGATCTAGGAACCGAGAATACACGAACCAGGGCAGATAGAGATGAGAACAATAATATCATACGTAGGAAATCGACGGGGGATCGTTGACAATGATCCTCTTAAAACACTACCACAAACGGCACTCTTCAACAAAAACTGTCACGCCATGGCAATCAAAATTTTTAACAAATTACCATCTGACATAAAAACACTCACAATAAGACAATTTTCAATAAAACTTAAGAAATGGTTGCAAGGGAAAATTTTTTACTCCTTAGAAGAATTTTTCCAATATGATAAAAAGTGATTTTGACATAATAAGATATATTTTTCATTTGATTTTGACATCTGTATACCCTAGTATTTTATTTATTTATTTATTTATTTACAGTGCTGAGAAAAAATATAGACTCAACTTAATATTTGAACTTGACTACAATATTAACTAACTAAATATTACCAAACAATATGAAAACCATAAAACACAATACACTTGTTATAAATTCATAATGATTTTTGTTGTAGGTATTTTTATTACGCAATATTGCGTAACAGTTGCCCGTAAGCCGTGTTTGAGCTGTGACGAATTATATGGGGCTATAGGGTGGCAACACTGAAGCTGACATGTCTGAAAATCAGCTGTTTAATTTTAATTACAATTTTAAGTAAATTTACATTTAAATAAGACTACAATTATTGTAAAACAACTGTAATCAAAGTGTATTTTGTGATAAATCATAATTTCAATACCGATCTACTGCCAACCAGCACCAGTGAGACGGACTTGTGAGCGGTGTGACGTGATTCAATAACCTATAACCATCGATGTATAAGGATATGCCATTCCCATATAAATACGTTTACAAAAATGAGCCTATAAAAAAATAAATATTACGTCATTGAACTCGTCAGTGAATTTGACGCGAGCGTCAACTCTCTATTATTAAAAAGAACAAGGATGGAATGGAGCTGTTTTGTGCAATATTTCGTCAATTTTTTTTTGCGTTAAAAATATTATTAGTGCAGATATGAGCATGTAATGAATCTAACAAAGAATTTTCACAAATAATATGTAATAATATAAACCATAACCAAAAAAACTTCTGTAGTACGGAACCCTCTATCAATGCGGCAGCTTCGCCGTTGCGGATGCGGAAGCCCGCAAAATCGCTAAAATATAACTACGTCATACGTACGACGTATACATACAAAATACACACATCGTTAAATAGTTAAACACATACATAAACATACATAGTTAAATACATAAAAAATACATATAAGCATGTATACACTCAAACATACATGTATAGTTTTCGCGACTTGCAACATCCGCATCCGCGTGACTATCCGCATTGATTATTATTATTGTAGATGCAGATGTGGATGCCCAAATCAATGCGTAACCTTCACAATTGCGGGTGAGGATGCGAATATCGGAAACATCGCTAGTCTACTAGTACATATACAAACATACATAGTTAAATACTTACAAACATACAATCATAGTTAAATATATTCATGATCATAAGTAGTCTGTCATACGCGAATAAAAAGTTTTACTTCAAAAAAAAATAACACGACTCCATTCTTTCTGTATTCCAATTGTACGATATTTTTGCGGCAAATATTTAATCATAGCAAAATTAAAAATATACCCAGCTTATACGTTAAATTAAATGAGAAAACGATATACTTACGAGTGAAATGTTATTCCATCTTTTTTTTGATGGATTTCCGTACGGTTTTTGCAAGATTTGACCGCACATGACGGCATTTTCGACAGTCAAAAACACGTGCGATACGATAAAGCGTGTGCGGCCGACTGATGCGTGATAAAGAGACTTTTGCCAATTCTCTTTAACTTGTGAGCGCATTTTTTTTCTTCTAAGGGCCTATCCATATACATCGATGCCTATAACGGACTTTTACCGGGGGAGTATCTGTTATTATTTTATACAACTTATTCAGTAATCCAACACTCCCTACACGATAGGTATTCGTACATACTCGAGAATCTCGAGACACGTCCCTCCACACACTTAGGCAAAACTTGTTCTCGCTTTGCTTGACTTACAGTGGAAGTGAAGTTGAAGAATGATCTGTACAGTCTGTACCTACTGCCTCAGACAAAACTAACATTCCACTGTACACATAATGATTACAGTACGACATAGTCCACCTGAGTTAGGTATAAATAGTTATTAGGCATAGTGTAAGTCTGACTAAATTTTCCTATGGCCTCTTTATTTGTGTTTGCATCAAGTACCTACTTATTACTTGTTTAGTTTATTTTATGATATAGGTAATAAACCTAGTCAACATACCAGGAAACTAATTTTAACTTTTCTTCCTAGTCTATTAACTTATCTCACTTTTGTTATCTCGCTGTCTCTCATCCTCTCTCTGCTAGACTCCTAACACTTTCCATTTCCTTCACTTACATATATCTATTGGTGTGTTTCAGGTATATAGTACAAGATGGCTCCTATGTTCACCAGAAAAGCTGCCGCTCTTGAAGAACAACAGAAACTGAAAAATGCTTTACACGAAATAAAATCACTTAAACAATTAAATACCCAATTACTGAAGGAACAAGATGAAAGTGAAGCTGAGATGAGAATCATTATTGCTAGGAACTCACAGTTAAAGTCTGAACTTGCAAACCTGCACAACGCTCATACTTTGTTATCAGAGGAGCGCGACCAACTTCAGTTGGCAGTAGGGTCGTTCAATCAGTGCATACAAACTTATGAAGAGGCTCTGGGAAAGATATCTATGTTAGAGGATGAATTAAGCCAATCTCAACAGTTAATTTGTGACCTTCAGTCACAAATAGCAAGTTATGAAACACAAAAAACAAATAACTTGTATGATGAGCTGCTTGCTTCATCCTCAACAGCACCAGTGTTGACAATTGACCTGACCTGTGACAGCCCTTGTGCTGCTAATAATAAGCCACATTCAGAAACTATCCATTTAAATAGTCACAAAAAAATTAAAAAATACATTAAAATTGGTAAATTAATTAAAAAAACGAAAAAATTAATAAAATTTCAGAAATTATGTAATAAAAACATTAGGCTTAGGAAAGAACGTTCAGATTTATTAAATAAGCTCAATACATATTGTTCCTCACTGCAAGAGATGAGAGTTCAATATGAAACTGACGTTCGGAGTCTTAATGAGGAGATTCTAAAACTGGAAAACTCCTTGAAAACAGTTACTTCCCAGTACGAGCTGTCACAGAAACAGGTCGGTGAGCATATACTGGCCGCTGATGAGCTGTTAGCCTTAAGTAATTATAATATAGATCGTCTTGACTCTCTGATTAATAGATGTGAGTGCTCAAATAAGGTTCCGGACGAAATGCCAGTGGACAGTCAGTGTATAGGACAACAAAAAGGCTGTGAAAACAATGGTTCCTCGTTACATTGCCCTCAGCGGAAAACATTTGTTGTTTCAGATGGATTGGGAAAAGACTTTGGTCATTTAATAAGTAATAAATTACATCAAACAGTGATCAACATATGTAACCCAGGGGCACCATATGAATATATAATTGAAAATTTAAAAGGCTGCTGTTTAGATAAATATAGTACAGTTGTCTTGTTGATAGGTGACAGCATGCAAATAACAAAAAAACAAATTTTAAGAAGTTTTGCATACCTATTGGACCTACAAGAAAATACGGGTTGTAAATTCATATTGTGCACTTTTCCTTACTCTTGCACTTTAACCCCAGCACAAAATAGGTATGTCTATAAACTCAACATGCTTATTAATAATTTAAGTTTTGGCCATAGGGATTATATTCACATAATAGACACGAATAATTTTATAAAAAAATTTTCACTGACAAAGGATACAATGTACTTGCCCCTTAGTTATAAGAAACAAATAGCTACCTTGGTAGCTTGTAATATACAAGACACAGCTATTTTTAGCTTGAGTTCTTTTGAAAACGGTACATGTTGTACTAATAATATAGACCTAATTAGTAATACTACTAATTCCAGTTTTTTTACGTTGGATACAAACTATTATAATAGTTTGGATACAAATAGTTGCATGGACACTACTGTAAACAGTAATAAGATTTTAAACTAAGTAGTGCGACAACAGATAAGCTATGTAAAATCAATCTTGTACACCAAAATATTCAGGGCTTATCTGGCAAGGAACATGAGATAGAACTATTTATTAAAAAATTTGATATTGACATCTTATGCCTCACTGAGCATTGGCTCAATAGTTATCAATTAATAGTAAATTTAAAACATTATCAATTGTCAAGTGCGTTCTCTAGAAAGAAAGCTATACGCGGAGGGTCTTTAATATTAACCCGCAACAATATCAATTATAAAGAACGGAAAGACATTGTTAATCTTTCATTGGAACGCACTATTGAGCTGTCCTGTGTTGAGCTGGAGCGCTATATTGTCGTCTGCGTGTACCGACCCCCCTCAGGTGACTTTGTTCTGTTTGAGGACGTTATGGAAGAGGCCTTGAGGCGGATATGTAGGTCATCAAAAAAGATATTAGTTTGTGGAGACTTCAATATTGATATTTTGCTTCACACTTCTTTTACTGACAGATTACTCAATTTATTTAAAAGCTTTAATTTACAGAAAATTTTCAATGAACCAACACGGATAACTGCAAATTCAGCCACTTGTATAGATAACATTTTCTGTGACTGTAAGATTGTCGCAAAATCGATCATGACGAATCTAAGATCCGATCACTGTGGACAAATGATATCTGTTCCCAGTGATAATCAAGACATAACAAAGTTAATAAAGTATAGGCCAGTAACCACTAAAAAGGTAAAGCAGTTCAAACTAAAGGTTTTAACTGCTTTACCTAAACTTGACTTTACTCAGGGTGGTCCGGATGAACACTATAATGCTTTTTTTGATCTCATAAACTCTCAATTTAATTCTACCTTTAAAATTGTAGAAAAAAAACTGTTTAAAAATCTTAAATTTAGTGACTGGGCTACTGTTGGCATCTATAAAAGTAGAAATAAGTTGTTCGACTTGTATGCAGAAAAACAATATAACTACACTCCCACATTTGTTGAATATGTAAAAAATTATTCAAAATTATTCAAAAAGGTTTGCATACAAGCAAAGTCACTCTGCATAAAGCAAAAAATTATTAATTCTGATAATAAAATTAAAGCAGCTTGGGATATCATCACGGATGAAACTGGGAAACAAAAAGTGCATAACAATAAATTGGAGCTAAAAATTAATAACCGTATTATTGACTCCAATATTGAAATTGCAAATACATTTGAGAATTTTTTCCAGAACATTCCAGTCATCACTACTAGTTCCCTTAGCTCTTCACCAACAGAAGCCTATGATCTTCTCAGGGCCAATGTCACTGAATGCGGTGTGTTGTTTAGGTTTGAATACGTTACTCCATATGACATTGTTAAAGTGTTCAAATCTTTACAAAGCAAAAAAACCGGAGATCTGTGGGGAATATCAGTAAAAATAATTAACAATATTATTGATATTATTGCGCCATATCTAGCCTTAATTTTTAATGAGTCTGTGGATACAGGCGCTTTTCCAGATCTCATGAAATGTAGTAAATTGATACCTCTTTTTAAATCGGGTAGCAAAAGTGATCCAAACAATTACAGGCCAATTTCAATTTTGCCAACACTGAGCAAGATATTTGAGAAAATCATGCTCAACCAACTGCTTCAGCATTTCAATTTAAATAAGCTACTCCATTCTGAACAGTATGGCTTCACTAAAGGTCGATCAACAACAGACGCGGCCGCAATGCTGTTAAAGCATATATTCAATGCGTGGGAGGGGTCACAGAATGCCATTGGTATTTTCTGTGATTTATCCAAGGCATTTGATTGCGTTGAGCACGAGACTCTTTTAGTTAAATTGAGCCACTATGGAATCAAAGACACTGCGCTTGGTCTCATTGCGTCCTATCTTAGTGATCGTATTCAAACAGTATGTGTGAATGATGTGAAGTCATCCGGATCAGCCTCACTAATGGGTGTTCCTCAAGGCTCTATTCTAGGTCCTTTCATGTTCTTAGTATACATAAACGATTTACCATATGTAGTCCAAAATATTTGCGATATCGTACTATTTGCTGACGATACGTCTTTGATTTTTAAAGTCGATAGAAATAAGGACAATTTTGACGATATAAATGGTGCCATATCTCAGGTAACTCACTGGTTTACTGTAAATAATCTACTTTTAAATGCAAAAAAAACTAAGTGTATTGAATTCGCACTGCCCAATACCAAGAACACAAGTAACATTAATTTAATGATAAATAATGATATTTTGAAAATAGAAGAGACTACTACATTTTTGGGGATAACCTTAGATGCGAAGCTGCAATGGGGCACCCATATATCAACTCTTGCTGGCAAACTAAGCTCTGCTGCTTACGCGGTTAGAAAGATTCGACAATTAACTGACGTGGAGACCGCAAAGATAGTATATTTTGCTTATTTTCATAGTATTATGTCTTATGGAATCTTAATATGGGGTAGAGCGGCAGATATTGGGAGAATTTTTGTATTACAAAAAAGGGCAATACGCGCAATTTATAACTTAAAACCACGCGATTCACTTCGAGAAAAATTTAAGGAAATAGGTATCCTTACCGTAGCCTCTCAATATATTTACAACAACATAATTTTTGTAAGACAAAATATTCTTAGTTACAAGAAGGTTGGCGATCTACACAACAGGCTGACTAGACACCGTAACAGGCTTGCGACTCCTACACTCCGTCTCAGGAAGGTCCAAAAGTCATTTGTGGGAATGGGTATAATCTTCTATAACAAAATTCCTCAGTCAATTTTGGACTTGCCTTTACACAGGTTCAAAAAATCTATTAAAAATATGCTCTTGAGAAAAGCATATTATACTATCGAAGATTATGTAAATGATAAAAAAGCGTGGATTTGAACTTCGATTCGCTCCAGCAATGCGCAGGACTTCAATTGCTTTTATACATGGCATAATATTGTATATCAAATCTTTGAAAAGAGCAACCGCCGAGTTTCTTGCTGGTTCTTCTCGGTGGGAGGGGCATTCCGAACCAGTGGTAGATGCTTTTGACGATTCGAAAGAACTTGTAAAAGTCTAATTGAATAAAAACATTTTGAATTTGAATTTGAATTTGAATATAAACTCAGTCTCTATGGGGAAGTGCTGGAGTAACGTTGTATTTTTTTCGGCATAGATTTAGATTCAGTTAATCTTCATAAGTATAATTTTGTTATTATTATAATCATTTTGTTCCACTTCGCTTTGCCCCGTGGTAAACAATTAAGCGATATTGAAAAACAAAGAATCATTGATTTAAGGAGTTGTGGGAAAACGCAAAGGGAGATAGCAAGTGCGATTTGTGTTCTCAAAGTGTAGTTAAAAACTTTTTGAAACAGGGGATTAAAAATTATGGCAAGAAAAAGCGATCAGGGCGACCTTCTAAATACGCACCTCCTGTAAAACGAACTGTGTTGAAAGAACTTTCTAAAACGGGGATGTCATCTTCAAGCCTGGTGCGCCAATTTAACTTGAACTGCCATCCTAGCCTCGTGAGGAAATGGGCAGTACTGTCTGAACACTTCAAGTATCAGAAGTATTTTAAAAAACCGGTATTGAAGTCACATCATATTGCAGCTCTACTTGCATTTGTAGAAAAGTACATCAGAAATTCGGATACTTGGTAGCATTTGATTTTTAGTGACAAAAAAAAATTTAATCTTGATGGACCCGACGGTTCCAGTTATTATTGGCACGATTTAAGATTCGAAAAAAAAATCTGTCACGACGAGCTCGGGGAGGAGGATCTGTCATTGTTTGGGCTGGTATCTCCCGACTTCAGAAAACCGAATTAGCCTATATAAAAGGTACAATGAACGCTGCCGGTTATCAGAATTTGCTTCACGATTACTTATTGCCTTTTATCATCTTAATTGAAGATTTCAATCTAATTTTCCAACAAGACAATGCACCACGCCATGCAGCTTCTACTACTATTCAATGGTTTCAAGAGTTCAGGATTCAGATATTGGAGTGGCCGGCTGCAAGCCCTGTTCTCAGTCCAATCGAGAATGTGTGGGGCATATTAGCAAGGAAAATTTATGACCAAAATAAGGCACCAATCGCAAATGTTCACCAACTAAATGAAGGACTGGAGTTATCATGGACTGAAATTTCAAGTTCTGCTTGGATGAAGTTGGTAGACAGTATGCCTGATAGACTGATAGACATACTTAAAAATAAGGGAAAATGGACCAAATATTAATTAAAATAAAATTAAAAGAGACATTGAGTTTATAATTTTTCTCAGGGCCTGTGGCATGTCGTAGACTATGTTTTAAAAAAAATCGTCATTATTAAAAACAAACAAGAATAAATATAATGTTTAGTTTTAATACTATTTGTAGTACTTTGCTAGTAAATCTTATGTAATGTATCATTACTATCTTTAAAATTAAAGTTCTATATCTGCTTGAGTCTATATTTTTTCTTAGCACTGTATTATGATCCATGGTTATGACTGGCTTTTAATTTCTTATTTGGTTTTGACATTTTTTTTTGCATTGTAGTTACGTTTTAATTATTTTTTTCATTTCAATGCCTGATTTGTTTTTTTTTTATATTTTAATTTAACGAACCGCATGTAAGTAGATATAACTAACATAATATTTGTACGCCACTACGGCTAATGTGTCGAACCTTGTAATCATATCATTATCTTTTATACACACATTATGCAAATAAATTCTATAAATTCTAAATAAATATGATTATGCCTAATATTTACATGCATCTTTCTACAATTACCTCACTTACTACACAAAGTAGCGGAAACGCAACGAGAAGGATAACGCCTTGGCCCACTCAGCCCTTCCGACACTTGCCTGCCATGAAACCAGATCTTAACGTGGACATCATTAAATAAACACTTCCTTTTCCAATTTTTCCCTTACCCGTTACCTTGAGTGTTAGATATAGATAGATAAAGATAGATAGATAGCTACGTCTGTGTAACACTCTAGACTCCAGAGGTAAAACGACCAATATTATTGATTCGTGCATTTGCAATTAATGAACTCTATGTCTACACACTAGAGCTCGTTTAGCTTTCGCTTTCTATCTTAAAATAACAAAAATTTGCCCTCACTGCGCTCGCGCTCCTGTGTCCGTCAGTGAAGTTACGTCTTTTTGTGTTATTATATCAATCAAGCAGATGAGTTTTAAACGTTTAAACTTTAGACAAGTCTAGTGAAAGAGTAATAAAATAAAAGATAGATACTTAAGAGGAAAGATAATGCGAATGACATAGACGATTTCACCTTCAAACTAGCAATTTTGACATGTCATGACCCTCTATTGACAATTAATCAAGCAGACATTTCAATCTGCGAAATTTACGCGGACTTTTAGTATTTTGACGTAGGAGGGTAAAAGATCCAGTACATGAACGAATAAGGACTACCCTGACATTGACCTAAAATTAAGGTATATGAGAATCGTTCTATATATAATTTTTATATTTTGTGTGTCTGTACACAGTAGGTATACACTCTTAAATTATTTAAATATCAAAAAATCAAATAAAATGCGTGGTATTAATTATTATAACTTATTTTATTTAACAAAAGGATAAATTGCCAGTAAATGAACTGGGAATTTCAGTGAATGAACGAACTCTATCTAGTGCATAAACTCTCGATTCCTATTAATAAATAAATTCTTAAATATATTTTCGGCTTGGAATTCAAAAAAAATTGTCAGATTTTCACAGTTTTTGACTTATTGTATATTTTTTTCTACATTTTGCGCGATAAATCAAAAACTATTTTACATAATAATAAAAAATAAAACCTGTTTTAGAATGTATAATAGAGCCCTTTCTGTATAATAGAGAAAAACTTAATGCCCATGTTGCACCCAAGTCGCTGGAAGTGCAACATCAGCTGCTGAATGTTTTGAGAGTAGTGAGAACAATATACCGTAACACATGTTATCAGATTTGTTCCTTTGAGCCGAGAAGCCACATGTTCTGATGCTTTTTAGACAATCTAAGATCTCTCATTAAGTGGTCCAAATCATTTTGATTGAATAGTCTAAGTTGAGATGTAAAAGTCACTACATCGTCACTACCTTCTGAAAGTTCTTGAAGTAGATTGGAGGTACTGGGTTGGGGCTGAGGTACAGATTTATCACCAGAAGTCAGAATCGTTCTAATTGTAGACTGCAAGTTACAATAGAGTCGCTTGGAACAATTTTTTTGCTGTTTCTTCTGGTTATATTCACAATGCAGAAATAATAATCATCATGGTGTTTAGATGGTTCGCGCCAAATTATAATACTTTTTTTAGTAAAAGTAGGGTCTATTCTTATTTGCTCATAAACGCAATGAGGAAATACAGCTTCCACATATAAAAATTTGGAGTCCAGGCCTTGCTGTTAGCTGCTAATGGGTTCTCAAAGTAGCCCGAGTATGCTTGTTTTACAAAGTTAGACACACTTGCACGACATTCTTTAATACGTACTCGCCACCAAATGGTACAAAAATGATTGGAATAACTTGCAGATGTTCTTCTTGATGTTAACACCTCGATAAATTTTGGAAATTACTTGTGTGATCTTAATAAAGTGTGAACATACAAAGTGTGAGTATAGTGCAAAATATGGGGGTACCTGTATCTCAAAAACTAGAGCTGCTGTGTAAAAAATTAAAGTAGATCTGAAATCAGCGACGTCAAATTAGTAAGAAACAGTTTCAAAACCTAATAAAACAAAAAAGTTGAATTTTGTATGCCAGTGAAATGATTCGGAATCGGAAGCCACTTTATATATCGCGAAATTTGGAAATGTGGTCAAATTTTCGAAATCCATATTTATCAATGAAAAGCGACATAATTTTGTAAGTAGTACTTACTTACTTCAGTTTACTATTTTTGAACAGTTTCGCAGAGGTACCTACAACAATCGGCCTCATTCAATCAGCCGCCATATTTATAGTAACAGGCAAATAAATACAATTAAGTATTGGAACTACAATACCTATGCTCCTAAATGTATCTTAAAAAACAAGTCTCATTCAGCGTTACAAGTGCAGAAGAGGAAGTAGACAGACGGATTAACATCAGTTCGAACAAGTACTGGGCACAAAAGGAAAGAATGAAAGGAGCTTACCCAGTACATCTTAAAAGATCCGTTACAGATACATGCATCCTGCCATGCCTCACCTATGCCAGCCAAACATGGGTCCAGACAAAGAATATAAAAAGAATAATAGTGACTTGCTAAAGGGCGATGGCAAGGAGCATAACTTAAGGAAAAAATATTCAAAGTGAGAATTGAAGACATAAGAAAAAAGACAAAGCCTACAGACACCTTGAGACATGCCCTAAAACTGAAATGCAAATGGTCATATTGTATCGATTTTTACAGATGAAAGAAGGACAGGAAAAATCTCCCCTTGGCCAGGTCCAGCAGGCAAAAGAAAAATAGGTAGACCGAAGACGCGTTGGTCTAATGCTATTGTGCAAATCGCGAGAGAAAATTAGCTTGATAGTACCAAAGACAGAGAGAAATGGGGATACCCAAGAGGGATCCTTATCCAAGAAAGAAGAATACCAGAATAAATATTTTAAAAAAAATCTAAAGAAAAATTAAACCGACTTCAAAAACCACAAACACTAAAAAGTAAAAATAATTTTAGTGATTGTGGTTTTTGAAGTCGGTTTTATTTTTCTTTTGAAATTTTTTTATTTCACAATTTTTAGTGGCCCCACTGTACATGCCATACCCAGTTAAAACCCTACTGTTTACTAAGATATTATCGAGCATCGATATTAAGATCGCGAGCAATTTGCTCTTATCCATTGAGGAGTTCCGTTCTCCATCTCGGAAGATATTCATCAGATCTTCATCAAATTTATATGGGACCACCTGCGAAGTATACCCTATCAAACAAAAAAAAATCCAAATTGGTCCAGGCGTCTTTGAGTAATCGGGGAACATACGTTAAAAAAAAAGATACCGAGGAATTCAGAACCTCTTCCTTTTTTTGAAGTCGGTTAAAAATATTTTTTAAATTTTGGTAACAGTTTCCTTTTTGTGATCCCAGGGAGCTTTAAATATCGATTTTGAACCAAATCGGTCAATCAACAAAGAATTTCAAAATGGCGTCGACTTTTTTAAATTTTGGTAACAGTTTCTTATTTTGTGATGCCAGGGAGCTCTAAATATCGATTTTGAACGAAATCGGTCAATTAACAAAGAATTTCAAAATGGCGTCGACTTTTTTAAATTTTGGTAACAGTTTCCTTTTTTGTGATCCCAGGGAGCTCTAAATATCGATTTTGAACGAAATCGGTCAATTAACAAAGAATTTCAAAATGGCGTCGACTTTTTTAAATTTTGGTAACAGTTTCCTTTTTTGTGATGCCAGGGAGCTCTAAATATCGATTTTGAACGAAATCGGTCAATTAACAAAGAATTTCAAAATGGCGTCGACTTTTTTAAATTTTGGTAACAGTTTCCTTTTTTGTGATGCCAGGGAGCTCTAAATATCGATTTTGAACGAAATCGGTCAATTAACAAAGAATTTCAAAATGGCGTCGACTTTTTTAAATTTTGGTAACAGTTTCTTATTTTGTGATCCCAGGGAGCTCTAAATATCGATTTTGAACGAAATCGGTCAATTAACAAATAATTTCAAAATGTCGTCGACTTTTTTAAATTTTGGTAACAGTTTCTTATTTCGTGATCCCAGGGAGCTCTAAATATCGATTTTCAACGAAATCGGTCAATTAACAAAGAATTACAAAATGGCGTCGACTTTTTTAAATTTTGGTAACAGTTTCTTATTTTGTGATCCCAGGGAGCTCTAAATATCGATTTTGAACGAAATCGGTCAATTAACAAAGAATTACAAAATGGTGCCAACTGTTTTAAGTTTTGGTAACAATTTCCTGTTTTGTGATCCTAGGGATCCTCAGATATTGATTTTGAACAAAATCTATGACAGTTCAAGAAAATAGATTGTAAACACTATTTAAATTATTATCATTAACATTAAATTAAATGAAAACACGACGCGCGACGTGTACTGCAGCCCCTGAGCTTGAGCACAGGCCGAACCGGTATAAACCGATTTTTCTCCGTACGCGACGTAGCGCCTGTGCTCACGCACACACGCGCCTCAAGCTTGTAGTAGTGTAGTACCTATCGTAGCGCGCTTATATGAAGCTTTGACTCTGTTCGCTACTCATGTGGTTATACAACGCAATACCAAACTCACAAACACTCGTACAAACATACAGACAAGTATATACTCACACACACTCACACACACACACATGGACGCACGCACACGCACTTTTGAACGGTTTGAACGGAACACGGTTTTGAAATTGAAATTGAAAAAAGTGTAAGAATTTGTAAGAAAATATTTAAAAAAGGTATATCAGCCGGTTTTTTATTCCAGCTCTTAATACATGTAAAAACGTCCAATCTGTTCATTTACTTGAGCCTTTACCCTAGTACCTAATTATATCGACCGCCCCATATCAAAACAAAGTAAATGTCATTTTTCCGAAAATCGTTTTATGTCATAAGCCTAACTTTCATAGTATGTCCCGTTGTATTGTAAGGACACCCACATTAAAGTAAAATTAAAAGCTAGTAAGTCGCTTTGACCATTTTAAAACATAGTAAGTCTATGAACTCGCTAGGTTTTTTATAGATTAATGCGCCTTACTAAGTTTTTCAAAGGAATTAGATTAAATAAAATAAATATCACCCATTATCTAAATACCATGTCAAAACAGTAAATACTTAATAATGCATTAAAACTTAAAAGTAAGATAGGAAAAGTCAAAAGGAGTTCTGACCTCTACATGTCAACTGTTAAATATGGTTTGCAAGGGAAATACTTTGCATACTTACATAATGTTTTTAGGGTTCCATATCTCAAAAGGAAACACGGGACCCTTATAGGATCACTTTGTTGTCTGTCTTTCTGTCCGTCTGTCCGTCTGTCGTGTCTGTCAAGGAAACCGATAGGGTATTTCCCGTTAACCTAGAATTATGGGCAGGTAGAGAGGTCTCAACTCTCATAGCCCAAGTAAAGGAATAAATCCGAGAACAAATTTCGTGATTCTAGATCAACGGGAAGTACTGTATAGGTTTTCTTGACGGACGGACGGACAAATGGACAGACAACAAAGTGATCCTTTAAGAGCTCCGTTTTTCATTTTGAGGTACAGAACCCTAAAAAAGAAAATGATGCACATGTAATGAATAAATGTGTAGGCCAGTCTTCACACTAAAATATTTAAACCCCTTTAATTTAAAAACTGTCATAGCCTAGTGGTTAGAACGTCCGCCTCCTAATCGAAGGTCGGGGGTTCGATCCTGGAATCACGTTCTACTAACTTTTCAGTTATGTGCGTTTTAAGCAATTTAATATCACTTGCTTTAACGGCGAAGGAAAACATCGTGAGGAAACCTGCATACCTGCAAGTTTTCCGTGTTCTCAAAGGTGTGTTCCTAAACTTCTCTTGAATTTAAACCACTTACTAGGTTTTGATCTGAGAAAGAAATTTGACATTAATTGACAAAATTGAGAGACCTAAGCTTGTATAAGAACACAGAAGTGTCATAATTCGTGTTCACTTTGCCTAACGTCTCTCGGAGAGCAGAGAGAGATTTAAACTGTTTCTTATAATCATTGGCCATATTTCAAATGCGAAAGTGTGTTTGTTGGTTTAATATTCAATCACGCTACAACGGAGCAACCAGTCGACGTGGTTTTTTGCATGGATACATTTAAAGACCTTGAGAGTGACATCTCTCTCCGCATCGTATTCTTTATTGCTGAGGGTTGTGACCTCTTTCCATTATTCCTACATCTAATGGTAGGTTTTCTTGGGATGCGGTGAGTTCAAAGAGCCTACGGAACTCGACTAGAAAAACGAGATTTTGACTCTTAGGTTTAACGGTTATGAATTAGTTATTATTATCAGTGATAAAATTGATTAGGGCTGCCAGGTAAAATGACATTTATCTCGGAAAATCAAAGAGTTTCCACGAGATTTTTTCCAAGTTTGCGCTACTAAGTACATATATTATGAAGAGGAAAGGTTTGTTTGTTTGTTATCGATAAACTCTGAAACTACTGAACTACTTGCACTAAAGACATAATCATCAACATCAACCGACAGACGTCCACAGTGAACATAGGTCTTTAATAGGGTCTTCCACATGCTACGGGTTTGCGCCGCCTGAATCTTTGCGCTTGCGCTTGACGACAATCATGCTTTAAAGAAAGCAATGATGAGGTCCAAGTTGGAGCACGCTTACCTAGAAGATGCCTATTCACTCTTGGCTTGCAGGTATCTAAGGTATATATGGCAGGAAACACGGCCGCCGAAATGGCGTTCCAACCTTTAGGCTCTCCCCATTGCCCGCAGCATGAATCTGAGCTTTCTTATGATGGTTATATTATTATGTACATATAATATCTCATAAGAAATCTCTAACACACAATCCAGCTAAGTAGGTCCAATTTCAAAAAAAGCTAGCTAGCCGACAAATCTAACTCAGTTAGGCAGCCTTCGGGAACCTTCGAGATGTCTCTCGTCCAAAATTCCTCAATGCTTGAAGACCAGTCTTTGAATAGTGAATGATGTCAGTGATGAAAAATGGATCCGAAATATAGGTCTTTTTTGTACACAGGAAATGCCTGACGCATACCCCTCCGGCATGTGGGGCTTGCACCAAACTTGCACTACTACGAAATCCATTTCGGAACACGGCACCCGGAACGAGGCGCGCTATCTCCTAAAAAACATAGGTATAATACCTATTTAGAACACTTACTATCTGTCATCATAATCTATGACAACCTCCGAGTATTTACCTGGTAAAACCGTGACTTTAGAATAAATTTTAGTATATAAGCAGGCTTCATTTAGAAATGAAAAAATCCCTATTTTATTTTTCAACGATTATAAACACAACTTTCATTCAAAAATAATAAGCTTAAATTCATTTTAAATAATATTTTGCGACGAAATGACGCGCACAGTCCTTCCGCCATGACAGTCCAGTGGACACTGAATTCCATAGAGCGCCTGCAAGAAAATAAATAGCACAGGAAGTTTTTTGGTTAGTTTTAGATTATTTAAGAAATGAAAAACATTTAGTATAAAACTAACAGTTCGAATTGATTGTTAAACCTAAACATATCATTTTCTGGAGGTTGGCTTCAAAGCATCAAGATGTTAAAGTAAATTTTTACAGAACAAGTTGCGAACAGCAATGTTTTCAACTTGTTTTTTTTATTTATTGGGATAATGTATACTAAATTAAAAGAGGCCCTTATAATCTTCACAAACTGAAGTTTTTAATTGCATGTATTTAATAGCTGTTAATGCTTTAGAAAAATAAACAATTTACTTCAAAGTACAGCATTTTTGCGATTTGTCAAATAGCAATTACCTTAATGATTATGAAAGATTCGTTAGTCGGCAAGGGTCAACTTTAGCTCCCCCTCGCTACCTGCCGCGCACCGGGGCCATAGCCCCTATTGCCCCTGAGGTAAATAAACCCCTGATCGTCCAATTTTGGTGCCCACAAACGTTTTGACTTCTGAAGCGAGTTACAATGCTCCAAAAAGATAATAAAATTACTATCGGCTGGTTTAAAATATCGCTTTTTATGCAGTCATCGTAATAAAAGCGAGGCGCGTGGATAATTATAGGTAATATTGGCGATAATAATAATATGCAATAAAGGGTCGTCGGCACGTTTTGATAACAATAGCACAATTATAACTGCATATTTAGGTAGGTGCCATCAAGTGACAAAAGCAACATCAACTACCTACTTCCATTATACTCATCCATACTAAGTAGAAAACCTACACTTTACGCAAACTTTTTATAAACTTGAAATTATGAGACTTTATGACACTGTCAGTCTCAAAGTCTTCAACTGTACTCATGCAACAAGTGTAAATAAAATATTTATAACACCCCCGACAAGTGAAGGTTACAATAACTAGAAAAGAGCTGATAACTTTCAAACGGCTGAACCGATGTTCTTAGATTATAGCTGAGAACACTCTCGACCAAGTGTCGAAAAAGTTGAAAAGTGTTCAAACAAACAAAAAATTAAATTAAAATCGGTTCATTAGTTTAGGAGCTACGATGCCACAGACAGATTCACAGACACACGTCAAACTTTTAACACCTATATTTTTTGGGTCTGGAGTTAAAAAAACACGTCGATCCGTCACTTTGTTGCGACGTGGTTGAAGGACAAACGAACAAAGAAACACTTTTCGCATTTATAATCCATACTAATATTAATATTATAAATGCGAAAGTGTGTCTGTCTGTCTGTCTGCTACGTTTTCACGGCCCAACCGCTGAACCGATTTTGACGTTTGGTACAGACGTGGGCTACATCCCGGGGAAGGACATTTTATACTTTTTATCCCGGAAAATCAAAGAGTTCCTGCGGGATTTTAAAAAACCGAAATCCACGCGGGCGAAGCCGCGGGCATCCTCTAGTTTATAATATATTGAACTAAGTCAAGTAGATAAATCACTACCCATATTAACGTACAGTCTAGGTACCTATTTAGATAAAAATTATTGAAGTGTAAAAATCTAATTCCTTATTCTCTTATCGGACATACCTATCTACCTAATCTGTCTAATTACTTACCTAATTACTTAAATGAGATATAAATAGTTGTGATTTCAGAGAAAATAATGTAATTACACAAGCAGTTTAGATTTTCTTATAATTTTATTTCAATTTTAAAGTTTTAAAATTGTTACTTAAGTATTCAATAAACTCCCTACCTCGTACCTACCTAATTGCCTAATTAGCTGTTGCATCAAAATTCAAAATACAATAATAGGTACGTAGATGGTAGATACCTATCTGTTTTAGGTAACACATCGATCGGTAAATCACAAACTATTCAAAACCACTTCAAAAAGCCTAAGATCAATAAACTTAACAGTAATAATGTTATAAGTAAAAAAGTGTAAATTAAAAATTTATAATACCCCCGACAAGTGAAGGTTACAGTAACTAGAAAAGAGCTGATAACTTTCAAACGGCTGAACCGATTTTCTTGGATTTTCTTATATTAAAATCGGTTCAAGGAGCTACGATGCCACAGACAGATACACAGATACACAGGTCAAACTTATAACACCCCTCTTTTTGGGTCGGGGGTTAATAAAACATCATTCGATAACCGTTACAATATAACGATTGATAAGTCGTCTTTTCAAGTAGGTAGGTACCCACCTATCTTGTTATCCCTAAAAAATAATTAGCCATTATCTTTTTACCAAAATAATCCTAGTGTTAGATGTGGTAAAAATATTTCATTTAGAATGATGAACGATGGGGCGATAGCATGAGAGTCGGCATGTGCAAAATATCCGCGATAAGTTAGGCTGGGCACACATTGACTTGTCTCGTCCCAGCAATGCGCGGCGGCGTAGCAAATAGTTATGTTATTAATTAGTTACATTATATTGTTAATTAGTTATTAGTTATATTAGTTCGCGACATGGAAATCGGGGTGGGGACGCACACACACACACACCCTCTCATACCCCGACTGCCATCTCAACCTATCGCGTACTAGAGGCTACTCATGTGCTATAGGTACTTACATCACTCACATGCCATATACTGGTTCTTCTCGATGGAAAGTACATTCCCAACCCAACTAGGCAAAGGTAAGTAGATTAATTTGACAATTTAAAAGCAGATGTAGCTCAAAATACGAAGAGGTAATTGAGGACGACAGGCCGGATAGAAGAAAGATATAAGTAGTAAAGGGATACCGAATGCTCAAGTGCAGATATCAAATTTTAATAATGAAGTTCGGTATCTATTGAACTCCCACATCCCCCATACTTAATTATGTATTTATCAGGTAGGTGGGTACTTGTGTAAAAGCTTTTCGGCTTAGGTATGGGCAAAGCTGTTATCAACTCATTACTTAGATACAATTTGAGGAGCTGACTATCAAACTGTGTAGGCACGAGTAAGTAATTTGCACAAAATAAACTCGAAAGTTTGTATGTATGGATGTTTGTTACTCTTTCACGCAAACACTACTGGACGGATTTGGCCGTTTGGAATGGAGATAGATTATACCTTGGATTAACATAGTCTAATTTTTATCCCCGGAAATAAATTAGTTCCCACGGGGTTTTCAAAAACCTATATCCACGGGAACGAAGTCGTGGGCATCAGCTAGTAAAGTAGTTACATAATTTTGTTTGGCAGCTCCTGCGTTAGGGTGCCTTTCCACTAGAGATGTGCTTTGCAGCTATGCTACGAAGATGTGAAATCTAAGCTACGAAAATATGTGACAGTTTCCACCAATATTAAGCTATGTAGCTGTGCGAGGAGGATGCGCTATGAAGATGCGCCGCCGCAAAGTAGCTGCGCGAGAAAGATGCGCAGCTCGAGCTATGCGATGTATCGATAGTAGGGAAGTGAGAGCGACGCCGACGCGGTGAGGAAAGAGTTGCTCACGCGTCCTGCCGTGCCTGCTACACCACATAGCTACAACACTCGCGACGGTCTATAGCAGGCATCCATAGCACGCATCCATAGCACGCATCCATAGCACGCATCCATAGCACGCATCCATAGCACGCATCCATAGCACGCCTCCTTCCATATAAAAAACATATCTTAGTTGAATCCGTTTCCACCAGTGCTAAGCTATGTGCACCAATGAATATGATTGGCGGATATCAAACGCATACATAGCAACGTAGCATAGCACACCTCTGCCTGATAGGCTATCACCTACTGTAACACTAGATAATATAGCATTTAATTTTCTTTCGTCATGGTAACAATTCATACCATCTATGCTAAATGCTGAAAAATTACTTAAAGAATATTTTAAAGAATAAGTACCTAAAATTATTTCCACCATATTCTCAACAATCTCTATACCTAATTATCTCTTCATACAATAAAATTTACATACAAATGATTTATATAATTACTAACTTCAACAATGTAAGGAAGTTAATCCGCCATAAGAATCCACCAGTTATCCACCTACATAGTTAATAAATAAATAATTGACATTTGCATTGTTATGACTTAAATCATACCTATCTACGTTCTACGTCCTATCGTTTTTAGGGTTCCGTACCTCAAAAGGAAAAACGGAACCCTTATAGGATCACTTTGTAGTCTGTCTGTCTGTCCGTCCGTCCGTCCGTCCATCGTGTTTGTCAAGAAAACCTATAGGGTACTTCCCTTTGACCTAGAATCATGAAATTTGGCAGGTAGGTAGCTCTAATAGCACAAGTAAAGGAATAAATCCGATAACCGTGAATTTTTAGTTACATCATTAAAATGTGTTTAAATTTTCAAAGTAAGACAACTATACTAACTATATCATATGAAAGGGCTCTATCTGTACATTCTAAAACAGATCTTTGTTTATTTTTACGCAAAATAGTTTTTGATTTATCGTGCAAAATGTCTAAAAAATACCCGAGTACGGAACCCTCGGTGCGCGAGTCTGACTCGCACTTGGACGGTTTTTTAAAAACATAAGTTGGTGCCAGTCAAGCCAGTCGAGATTTTTGTCTCTGTCATTTGTATGGGATCACGTAAAAGAGAGAGCGCTATACTCTTTCCGCGGATAGAGTGTAGGAAGTTTTCATGAAAATTCTCACCTATAAGGCACATTGCCAGCTGCAAATATGTACTGACTGTTGTAAACCGCGCTGAACATAATCGGTATCAGAATCAGACAGTAGTTCTTCAGCTGGTGCCTCCCGAACTGGCCCAGCTCTAGCAGGATCTCATCCAAGTCTATTATCTTCTCTTTACTCATTTTTTCAAAAAATCACACTCAAATTTTGTTAAAAACACCACTATTTTATATATTCACTAATGTATGTTAGTTCGTTTTGATGATCCTCATTTTTCACGACAGGTTTTAATTAAATTACTTAAGTATTTAACAATTTTCTGTTTATTATGCACAAGGTTTACCTTATCGTGTTAGGTTAATTCGTACAGGTTTCCATTTTTTTTGTAAATATTTAAAAATAACTGAACGACATATTTTTTTAACAAACCTTTTTTACGTTATTAAATTTTGTCTGTATGTCTTTTTCATAGCAACAATCTTTCTAACTTAAATTTAAAATTAAAGCCTAAAAACTATATTTAATACCTAGATGTTAGTAAATCCAGTTTTTATATAGGTAAACTTTTGTTTAAGCAACCTAACTTTATGTTGTAGTTTTTTTTTTGGTCCCGAATTGTTTTAAGTTACGAATTTTATTTTAGCACATTTTTGCACTGTTTCGCACACCTTCGACCGCGACGACTTGCGGCAACCTGTTGTCATTATTATCATGCCGATGGAAGACTCGACGGGCAATGCGCTCAACTCAAGGATGGATTACCGTAGGCGCGAAATAATCGCTAGGTATTTGTGTCGATTGCAATTTGACGATAAAAGAATGACAGATCGAAGATTAGCAAACAAACTTACGAGATATTGAGTATCCCTACTCATTTTTTTATGAATATCTTAATTAAATGGACGTATAGGTATCTAATAACATTTCGTTTAGTGTTGTTTTTTTTAGATTTTCTCATTGGGTAACGTAGACATAAGTATCTTGTAGGACGCAACACGCCACACCCTGCGCCTCGTTTGCCAGTAGATTGGTAAATAGCCACGGCCGAAGCCTCCCCACCAGACTAAACCAGAGATACCTAATTTAGAAAACATAAATTCCCAAATTGCCCCTGCCTGGAATCGAACGCGGGATCTCCCATTAAAAGACCAGAGCGCTCACCACTGCGCCAGTCAACTCAATTCAACGGTACCGTCGCGAGACTCAATGAAAGACGCGACGAGTCCGTGACGTTATACTGTCGCCCTGTGGAGATTGACCCATAATATGAGTTCTATTGAATTTGGGGGCATTGCGAGATTATCGCCCCAATACTCTCGCCCATGGAGATGGCGCCTTAGGCATATAACCCTTACCTTGCCTTAACGTCTGCAGCGCAGAATATGTACTGGCTGTTGTTGACCGCACTGAAAATGATCACAACCAGGATGAGGAGGTAGTTCTGCATCTGGTAGCGGCCGTACTGGTTGATCTCCACTAGGATCCTGTCCAGGTTTATGTCTCTGTATGTTGGCATCACTCATAACGCGTAGATACGAACTATTGGAGAGTTTTACCAAAGTTTCACTAATAGTTATCAGTATTCTGGCTTTCGGCTGACACCTCAAGTCAGTTCACGAAAATATCAATATTATTTATCACCAAGCGTAGATTCACTGAATTCACTAAATAAAGTAGGTACTTAGCTATAATATTCTGGCTTTTGGCTAGTAGCACTTTCAGTTAGCTCAAATGTCCCGCAGATAAGGCTCTCACTAAAAGTTATTGATATTTTCTGGCTTGGGTAGGTAGTTTCACAATGTTTATTGTGAAATAATTATTCTGGCACTCTTTTTATCTGCTAGGTATGCATGGAGCTCTGCTATGATGCTGATATTCTTACTTTCTTCTCGTGATCTCGTTACTTATTTTATCCGTGGGTGAGACCAAAGTGCTGAATTTACGTTTGTATGTAGAGTTCACTTAAAAGGAGATGTTTGTTCGAAAACATAACCTTGTCGTGTTTTCATAAGATTTATCTGATAAAATATCTAAGTCTTTAATTCTTTAACTATTTTACATATTTTTTGGCCTACTGCAAGGAATTATATAATACTGGCTGTCTTATCAACTTAATATAATTGTCACTATTTGTCAACTTCCTACTTCTTTATCAAAAAGACTTTATACTTAGATATAATATTTTTTAGCCTTACGGCAAAATAGGTCCTTCATAGAAAATATTTTATAGCGTACCTAAATTATGGCGTAAACCATACCTAAGGAAACAACTAAAAGCACCACCTAGATACGACCTACATAAAATTCTTTACCTACTTCAAAAACATAACTCTCCAACAGAAAGTATTTTGAAATATTACTTGGTTATTATCCTTGCAGTTTTTCTTCACGTCCGCCATTTTGGACTTGTCGTGACGTCATTTACGCCTATATTTAGAAATCACGTCATGCATTGCCAGATGTTTAAAGATTTCTGGCAAAGAGTTGCCACAACACTTAAGTGTCTGCAATACTATACCTATGACTATACCTTTGTTACCTGTTATCTTGCTAAGCCAACATGATCCAAACGTCATAGTCGCTGATCGTTCTTCCCTGTGTTAGGTACAATACGCAGATAAACTTTCAGTTTTTAACCGACTTCCAAAAAAGGAGGAGGTTCTCAATTCGTCGGGATCTTTTTTTTTTTATTTTTTTTTTTTATTTTTTATGTATGTTCCCCGATTACTCAAAGATCCCTGAACCGATTTGGAAAATTTTTTTTTTGTTTGAAAGGGTATACTGTGCAGGTGGTCCCATATAAATTTGATGAAGATCTGATGAATATCTTCGGAGATGGAGAACAGAACTCCTCAACGGATAGGAGCAAATTGCTCGCGATCCGTGTAATAGCTTAGTAAACAGTAGGGTTTTAACTGGGCACAGCATATTATAGGACAGTAGGGCCACTAAAAATTGTGAAATAAAAAATTTTCAAAAGAAAAATAAAACCGACTTCAAAAACGACAAACACTAAAAAGTAAAAAATAACTTTTGTTTAGCTACACGTGTAATGCACCTAGGTATGAAGTCGGGCGAGCTTCACTCTTGGATTTCTAATTTTGTTTTAATATGCTCGCTCGACTTCATACCTAGGTGCATTACACGTGTAGCTAAACAAAAGTTATTTTTTACTTTTTAGTGTTTGTCGTTTTTGAAGTCGGTTTTATTTTTATAAAATAACGAAGCTCGCTGGCTCTCTCTCTCTCTCTCTACAATGATTTTTTTTCTTTAGTCATGCAGCTGGGAATCGAACCTAGACCGTCGAAATCTTTGCTATTTATTTTTTATCTAATGGACTATCACTTATGCGCTCTAATATGTACCTAGGTACCTACTTGAATTGAAATTCAGCACGAGGGCATCTGGATAGCGTTATCGAGATGCCAATTGAATATTCTTTCGTAAAAGAACACTTGCTCTTGAAAAATTTCGAAATCTGTTATCTAGGTAACTACTTAGGTACGTTTTCTACCGATACCTAGTTTGTTAGGTTTCCGTACACGAAGGGTGTCAACGGAACCCTTTTACTAGCTCTACGCTGTCCGTCTGTCTGTCAGTGGACTGTATCTCGTGAACCGTAATCGGTAGAGTTGAAATCATCACAAAATTTGTATTTAATTATCTTGCCGCCGCCATGAAAATGAAAGTGTTATCTTTTGTACGATGGTACGAAACCCTTCGTGTCGAATATAACTCGCACCTGCCCGATTTTGTTTTGATTTTCGAAGTGATTTGTGGCGCAATGATAAGCGTTGTGGTCGTATAAGTGGGAGAACCTAAATTCGATTTCGGATGGGGTACTCGTCTAATTAGCTTCAGCCTACCTAAAGAATTGAGTCGTGGCTAATCACCTACCACCCTGGTGGCACCTACCACCCTGGTGGCAAAGCCTAAGCCTTTGGCGTTACAATTAATTCAAGGGATGTTAAAATCAAACAAACATTTTATGTAACATAATAATTATTACACTTTTACATCATATGTTCAAACTTTATATATTATGTACAGTACAGTCAACATCGAATGCGAAAACATCTACATAGAGTGTACACAGGGAACAACAGGTTTAAAAATTTATATTATATAGATTTCTATACTTTGAATTATTTATATACAATAGCTATTTTATATATAGTGTACTTGCATCTCTATACAAGGTATATAAAAGGTTATAATTAGAGCACAAATATATGGTATATTCACCTAGTCTTATAACGAGTTTGCGTATGTCGACAACGTTGTTGGTTTTGGTTTCGAATATCGAAACACAAAGTGTCAAGATGTACCTGGACCTAAACATTGGCGTCGATTCCGATATTTTTCTCAAACTAAATTTAGAGTTACTGTATCTTTTTCTTTTGATTATTGCTATAAAAGGACGGAAAATGAATTTTAAATTAAAGACTCTAAATTTTAGTGCTATTCTACAAAACGTACAATGCTCATATCAAGACTGACACCTAAAGACACGAGGTTTGACAGTTTTAAATTAAATTTTGTTTGTCTGTCCTTTTCTAATTACATTGGTAAGAAAAAGATGTGAATACTCTAAAATCAGTTGCGATCAGAATCAGTACCATTGTTTTAGAGTCGTTTATTCAGTAGCTACAACCAATTTCCAAAAAGGAGGTTTAGGGCGAGCGCTGGTTATAAATGTATGGACGAACTCAACCCTTAAAACAAGGGAGTTTGAGTCCAATTTTCTTTGAAGATATAGTGCAAAGCGACGTGCAAACTCATCCTAAGCCTCAGGGTATCAACGAGTGAAATCTTTACTAGGTATAACATTTTTATACGTAAGTTTGTATATGCCTATGTTAAAGGCCTTGAACACATTGGCCCAACGCACTTGGCGAATTAATTCGGCGAAGCCGTACAACGAACTTGGGGTGATATTTTTACCGAGTGAGGCAGCGCTTTCTGACTTTGCCAGACTTTCATCAATTACTAACAAGTAACAGACAATGTTCAAACATTGGCCGACACTTGCCAAACGCATTGGACTAATGAGCATCTAATGGAGCCTTAGTGGCAAAGTTCGCATAGTGGTTAAAGCCGTCTCAGTTCTAGTGGAATTCACTTTGCATACATAGAAAGAGATAACGGTTTCATACAGCATTGTCTCTGTCGTTGAGACAGACCAAACGTCACACAGGTATGAGTGATAGAGACGACGCTCTACGAAGCAGAAATCTCTGTCTAAAGATCGATGTGCAATATTTTCTGCTGGCAGCTATAGCTACAACAAAGTTCTCAAGTAGGTATCGGGCAAAATGCCCGGTTTTATTTGTAGGTTCACATTAATTATCAATACATTTTAGTTAGTGATGAAACGTGGAAATTAAGATCGATAATTTAATCCGATTTATATTTGCATTGAGTAAATTGGCAGATCAATATGGCTATGTAACAACAAATATTATTGAAACGATGGAAACACACGATGAATGTCATCATTACTAAATAATTATAAACTTTTACAGGGCATGGTATAGCATGAATTACAATTCATGATATACCGTGCCTTGTCAATGTATTAAAAACAAGACGATGTCTGCGTGGATTTATGCGTTTGTGAGGACTCCTTGATTTTTCGGGATAAATATTAATAATATCATCAAATTTAGATAAACCAAACCTAAAGGTAACAGACAGACAAGCAATTTTGCATTTACATAGTAATTTGCAAGTATAACATATACTTGCAAATTACTAAGGGGCCGGGTCGGCTCATAAACGGCGAAAATGAAACCATGCCTAAATTAATACCTAATAATAATTATTATCTCACTTTACATGACGAATAAACCGATACCATTGCATAAGTCGAGTCGCTATCTGAAATAATTATTTACTTTCGTTGATAAGCGGGATTAACAATTAAATATTATCAATAGTAGGTAATATTTTTCCATTCGTAAGATATACGCAGACTTGTTTCATATTATATACATATTTTGAACCTTAACATTTAAACAGATAAAGTAGGTGCCTATGCTATGTATTCGTGACAAGAAACGTAGCTCCACTTAAAAATCTGACAGAAAAAAAATATACGAAAGTGCTTAAAGATTGCATTGGAAAACTAATCTTATACCGAAAACATTAAAGTGTAAATCGCCTAAATGACAAATATACATTTCCTACTGAGAAGCCTCCAGTTCACGTTGGCCCATCGTATTCGTCGAGAGTTGGCCAACGTATGAGGACCAAATCCAATTTTTTGGCGATAACTCTTAAAAACATTTTTTGCAGCTAACAACTTTTTAGTTAGAATAGCAGCAAGTGCTACACACTTTTTAGCCGAATACGTTCTCCGAAATGATGGGCCAACGTATGCAAGGGACACAAGGAACACTCACCAAGCATCTAAAAATCTTACAAAACTTTACAACTTATTTCTCCTCGAAATATTATAACTTAATTTAAATAATAAGTTGTTATTTTATATAAAAATAGGAATGTAAGTATAATATTGCATTCGAACATTAAAAAATATTCCTTAATTTGCACCTTTTTAAAAATAAACTGTACCGACAGAATGCTTCTATCAAACCTATTTGCCATTCCACAATATTTCGATAAAACTATTACAAGAACCTAAGTTAACTACTAAAACTAATAGAAACATGAAAATTAATCCAAAGAATAGTTAAAATCCGGCCCATACTTAAAATAAACAATACAACAATAGGGCTTTTTTAACTAATAAAATTGTAAGTCCGCCATTACACCTGAAAGTTTTACTCCCGTAAGTACCTTACGTAATTAATTTTTAACAAATTTACTAAGGTAAACGAGTGTTTAAATGTGTCGTGAGTTAATTATGTAAGCTACTAACGTTAGTAAAACTTACAGCTGTAATTGCGGGCTAAGGGCAAAACTATTAATATTAAAATGCGACTAGTCAACGTGTCAACGCGACTCTCACAAAACCCCCAATACCTTCCCTATATTGTGCCATAGACACAAAAATCCCATAGATATACCCACGTCCGTCCGTCCAAAACTATTGACAATACCCATCCAGCACGGCGTAGTGTGAATCATCCCTAATCCCTGTACCCAACACAATCTACTTTGGACCCATAGAAGTGAAAATTTACTACAAGATTAAAGACATCTAAAAGGTCTAAAAATTCTAAGAAATGACGATGTTGGACTAACATCCACAGCTACAAATTAACCTCATGGTAGCTATTTATTTATTTCGTTAGTTTTCACAAGGTTGCCATAGGTCTTTTATATTTATATTGTACAAGCAAAGATATTATAAAACTTCAGATACAAAACCGAATGTGTATTTATCTGTATCTATTTATTCTGTGGGTATAAGTATTTCGTACCTGTTTAAAAGAGACGGTAACCAAACTATTTAGTAGACTAGTTAACAAACATCTCACTATCTTTTTATTGAAGTTGAGTAATTATTATTATACAAGGTGTAAGCAGAACGCTAGCAAAAACGAAGACAGGTGATGATAAGATATCACACAAAAACGACGCTAGAGGTCAACTAACGTTACGTAAATAGGCCACTCGGAGTCAATGCCGCGTCGTAGGCGTGGCATAGATCCGATTTTTGCACGCTATACAATGCGGGTTTGAAAAATACTAATCACTAAAACTACAAGATAAAACAAATGGTTATTGGCATTGAATTGTGTTTAGGTAGTATAGTAATAACCCTAAGTTTTTGCTAGCGTTTTGATTACAGCCTGTATATGATAATAAGGGCGCTTCCACACTATTCGATCTTATATCCCGAGATTAGCCGTACAAAACATTCGTCTTAAGTAAAACAAGACCATCAAATACGAGTAGAATTCGAAACTATAGAGGGTTCCGTATTATTACATGTTTTACTTTTTTTAGGTACCCTCCACTCGCGTTATTTAAAATTAATGATTTTCGGATTTAAGCTTGTCACACACGGACATAGTGTAGGATTGTCACAGTTCACGACAGTTAAGGAACTTCTAACAAAACGTCGACGTCACTGGCAGGCGTCACATGTTAGTACATTTGACGCTAAGTAGCCCTAAGGTAGCATTGTCTCTGTCGTTGAGACCGACAAAACGTCACATAGGTATGAGTGACAGAGACAACGCTCTGCGAAGCCGAAACCCCTTTCTAAAGGTTGATGTACAATATTTTTTGCTGGCTACTGTAGTTTACCTTTTAAGTCAGTTAAGGAAAAATTGATTATGCCCAAATATCATTAATGGGAAGACATATTTTAAAAACAATTTACAATATCCACCGTACAACCGGGTCGAAATATCGACGCCTGAACATACTACTTACCGTGGTACACCCGTTACATACATTATAATCTATACCGTTAAACCACGAAATAAGTCTAAAATCATTCATTCAATTTTATAGAACTATTAAGTACCAATTGCAATTTTTAGACTTAATATTCAAGATTACACCAAATATTTGAATACCTCGAAACCTGTAGGAAGATTTTAAATATTGTCTTTTATACAAGATACAAGATAGATACAAGATTTTTATTTGCAGAAACATTTTTTGTTTACAGTTAGGTGTTATATATATTTTATGACTGATGTTTCTTATTTTAGATCTGTAGCTCATTTTCTACAGCACTAGAATTAAATTTAAATTAGAAGAACTAAAGAAATTGCTATCTATTGCTATCTAAAATAAACAATGGAACAGCGGAATACGAAACATCTTTTGGTTAAGGTTTTTGTAGACAAAATCGGGCTGAGCTGCAGTTGTCCTTTTCGCACTTTACGACAGCCGATCAGGCGCAGCGCGACGGCAATAGTTTCTTCAAACTCCTTGGGACTAGAGTCCCCCTTTAATGAATGTATCCCTTAATGTAAATAGTGTATGTGTAGTATATTTCGTGTACTTGTTCGTTAGTCCGCGCGGGCGGAAGGTTGGCAGTCGACTCACTCGTGCTATTCGCAGCTGTGGACATCGCTGAAACAACAAATCTTCTGTAGGAATATCTTTTGAAGCGAAAAAAACCTTCTTCAAAGTCAAGCCAAGTATAAGAAGTGAGAAGGATTGATTTATTCAGGTATATTTTTCAAATAAAAAGCTTCCAAAATTCGCAATAGATGATGCCCGCGATTCCGTTCGCGTGGATTTAGGTTTTTTAAAAATCCCGTGGGAACTCTTTGCTTTACTGGGATAAAAAATGCCGAAATCATTTTCCGGGGCGCAAGCTACTTCTGTACCAAATTTTATATAAGTCAGTTAAACAGATAAACCCTTAAGAACCTGTAGGTACTCTTTAATTTTCCGGAATAAAGAGTAGCCTATGTCCCCGGGATATAAGCTAACTCTGTACCAAACATTAAAATGGGTTCAGCGGTTGCGCCGTGAAAACGTAGCATACAAACAGACAACTTTCGCAATATTAAGTATGGAAGTATGGATATGGCTGTTAAAGAGATACTCACAGGCGTCAAAGCGGCAGCGGGTCGGCAGAGATAGGGTGTAGCGCCAGCGCCGCGGCGGCGGCGTCGGCCGCGGCGGCAGGCTCGCCCAGCGCCGCCAGCACTAAAGCTAGGCGCCGCCACGTGTCCGCACGCGTCGGCTGTAAGGAGCCCGCTTCTCGCAATGTACGCTCTGCGAGTCGCAGCCAACCCAGGGAGTAGTATGTGGCACCTGCCATTATAATGTACGAAGTTAGTGTGTGGAGGTCTACCCATATCTCTATCCACCGAGACAAGTCAGTATAAGACTCTCTAAGTTCAAATTCAAAATATTTTTATTCAATTAGACTTTTAAAAGTGCTTATGAATCGTCAAGAGTATCTACCACTGCTTCGGAATGCCTTTCCTCCCGCGAAGAATCAGCAAGAAATTCGGCGGTTGTTCTTTTCAAAGATTCTCTTTGTTACGTTATCCCATACAAATGGCGAAAGTGGTACGTACCTAACTGCACTAAGCTGTCCAGGTGCGTGGGGTGTATCGCGAGCGCGTTCTGGAAGCACTGCCGCGCCTCGTCCCACTCCGCGCTGGCCGCGTGCACCAAGCCTCTCTGCAATCAACACTTAATGCCTTTTAACACTTGACTTGAATCAATATTAAATTAATTATCTATATTAAAGGTGGACGGAAAAACTAATGCCGAAGGGCATTCCATATCCTAGCAAAAAATTCAAATTAACTGGTAGATTTTTGTCGAAAAATATACAAAACTCATGAAGATTTAAAAAATAGAATTAACGCGATTTATTTTTTCTGAACTGTACATCTGCTCGTTTGATCAATAATTGATGACAGCTAGTTTAAGATTATTGAATATTTTACATAATATTCGCGTTATTTAACATCATTATTCAATATTTGTATGCATTTTATCATCAAAACCAAACATATCAATTTAATTACAGTGGACCTAACGGAGCACCCTGTGCGACCCCACAGTTGTTATACTAACCGTGTACAGTACGAGATGGCTGAAGGGCGTCAGCGCGGCCGCCTCCGACACGCAGCCGGCCGCGGCGCCCACTCGGTCTAACCTATTAACGTTTTGAAAGTGTGAGATACAAAGTCTAAAACTTTACTTGAAACTATAGTGAATATTCGGTACGTAACATTTGGAAATTAAAATTCTCTTCTATCACTGTTGTTTTAATTCTGTTAAATAAGGTAAACAAATAAAATTTATACCACTAGGTATATATTTATCATGTTGATAGTAATACTACAATACTAAGAGTGTAAGTAGCTTTTTAGTATTTATTTCATGACTAACGGAACAAGTTGTTTTAGTTAGATATTATGATACAATACAGAAGTGGACTATAAAATATGTACATACGATAAAATCAAAAAATTGCATGAATCACACAAAAGATTAAACAAAGGATTTAAACTGAAAAAATGGTGAAGATAAAAATGTAATGTATACATAAAAGAATGTAATCGTTATCAGTGGAACAATTAGATGATTAGAGGTGATTTAAAATAATGGTGTAGTTCCCACTGACCTTAAACATAAATCCGCTAACAATAACCACGCATGCGCTTTCTGCTCAGCGAGCGGGGACTTGGGTTTCCTCGCCGACATGGACGATGCACCCTCTGATAGCGCACGCTCCATGCGGTACGCGCCCGCGGACTCCGCACGTATTGAGGCTGCGGAAACACTATTTAAGATAAGCCGACGAAAGATGATGTCATCATCATCAACCCATCGTTGGCAAGCTACTGAGCACTCTCTGAATGAGACATTTGAACTAGTCATTAAATTCCTCTACAAAAGCAGCAAAGTGTAGAGTCCATTTTGGTACCACACAACACGCATCTTATTTCGAGCAATTGCTACTATTATTGTATCTGTACTTTCTGTGGTACCAAATAAACACTTTTTCTTTCTTCCCTCTTTCAAATTATTAAGGGATTACTAAGATATTTCTGTTAAGGGCGGGCGAGTGTTCCGTATAAAGGTGCATACATACCGGCGTCGCGATTGCTGTGTGTGTCGTCGTGCAGCGAGTCGGACTTGGCGTCGAGCTCGGCGTAGGGCGCGGGCTCGGTCTCGTCGTCGCCGTGCAGGCGCTGCAGCAGCTCCTTGCCTGTGGCGAGAGCGGCCTAAAATACACACCGCCGTCAGACACGCGACACCACCGTCACAGTGTGCTCGCGCCCTAAGCCTTCCGATATTATCATCATTATACTCTGTCCACGGAGAGAAGTTAATATAGAGTTCTCTCTGTTACGTAATCCCATACATACATACATATAATGTCAAAGACAAAAAACACAATGGACGTTTAACATTTTCAGTCCAACTTGTTTCGTGCAAAAGTACGGAAAACATAGTTTTATTTGTAATTAATTGGTCGCTCAGACTGGTTAACGCCCACAGACTTTGTCATTTTTGTCATTTGTGTGGGATTAGTAACTGAGAGAGCTCTATATTAACTTCTCTCCATGGAGAGACTTTCGTATTTATAATATTAATATGGATATTAAATTATTTCTTGAAAATATAATTCTTTCACGAGTGCGCGTGGCTAAAGTAAACGTGTGCGTAATGTATGAGGACTATTCATTATCATTCATATGTTTTGAAAGTTCAAAAGGTATGAATGATAACCATTCAAGTTTCTACTATCGCTATCTAGTTTTGAATAAGAATCCAAGAATATTCAGATCCGCTGTTGTTAAAGTGGTAACTCACCTCTCCGCTCTCCCACACGAGCTGCAGCGAGGCGAGGCTGAACAGCGGCCACTCCGCGGCGGGGTAGTGGTGGTGCGCGAGGCGCGCGGACGCCAGCGCGCGCGAGCCGCGCACGCCCGCGCACGCCGACGCCCACAGCGCGGTCGCGAGCCGCAAGCCGCCGCCGCATTCCGGCCGCGCGGACAAGCACGCCCGAGTCGCGTCCTGTGCGCATAAAGATGGGCTATTAGGGTTCCGTACCTCAAAAGGAAACCGTACCTCAGGAGAAAAAATAAATCAACATTCAACAATAGACTAGTGAATCAAACAATTTGCGTTTGAGCAACCCGAGAAGTGTTAACAGATTGTTAATTGTGGTAATTAGTTAGCTGATTAACCAAATATTAAATGTGTGAGAAAGTGGGCGTTAGTCAGTTAAAAATTGTTGCACATATGATTACAACTTGGGGTTATTCAAGGGGCGCACCAACAAATTCCTGAAAGGCCGGCAACGCATCGGCGGTACCTCTGGTCCTGCAAATGTTCATGGGAGGCGATAATCACTTAACATCAGGTGATCCGCCTGCTCGTTTGTTAGCTATTTTTTATTTAAAAAAATCATATAGAACAGATCAGTCACCATAGCCTCGTTGAGCATGCCTATGTGCATGTACTGCAGCGCTAGATGGTAGAACGCCAAGTGATCGTTGTCGTCCAGCTCCACCGACTTCAGCATCATCCGCAAGCTGGTCTCGTTCTCCGACTCCTTCTCGATACGAGAATTTGTTTTCTGATACCAAAACATTCATTTTTAGTTACATTCTTGACCACCTCTCTGGCGTAAGCATTGCGGCCTTCAAATTGTAGAAGAAATCCTTACTATTGTCTGTTTTTCCTTAATTTGCTTAAAAGAAACCTTCCGCAAGAAACGCGTCAGGCGAAGCGATTTGGCCGGCGCTTTAGGCTTCTGGAGTTAGGTTTTCACTTGTATGATGAATCTATTGTCAGTTCACGGTATCAAGGTCGTGTCAGCCGCTCATAGTGCCTAACGAATTTCAGTGAAAAACTACTGGTTTACCTTTTAAGTAAACTAAGGAAAACTCGTTCGTTGCCTATAATGTAATCTTTATAATTATATAAATAATAAAATGTGAAACTTATAAGTGCTTTATTTTATCTAAATAACCTGTGCAAAATCTCAGCTCAACTTCCACTGGCTGCTCGTCAAGTCCAACAGGACCGACGCAAGAAGTAGGGATACACGTGTGAAAGTTCCTCATTGTTGAACTGACCTGAGCCTTCATCTGATGTCCGATGCCGCAGTAGAGGTAGCAGCGCGCCAGCAGCGCGCCGCTCGCCTCCTCCTCTATCGACAGCGCCTCGTCCGCCAGCTCTATGCCTTCCTCTATCTACCGGAATGTTCACAGATTACACATTATAATGTGAACAAATAAGGCTATAATATATTATAGCTTAGCATTTGCTCAACGGTTGAGGAGTGGACTGAATTCCAAAAGGGCTCAAACTCCACCCGTTGCACTATTGTCGTATCTACTCCTAGCACAAGCTACGCTTAGTTGAAGGAAAAAGAGAATATCAGTCATGATTAGCATGGCTTATATCCTGTGATTATACCACGGTATGTGGGGTCGACACAATATGTCTTTCTTCTACTCACTTCTGTCATCTGTGAACTGTATTCACCCCTTTTACACGCATATCCTCTTTCACGCAATTCATCCATCTTCTTTGGTCTACATCTCCTCTTTTTTCCTTCCACGTGGACATTTCGTTCCGTATATTTTGAAACTAGATGATGCCCGCGACTTTGTCCGCGTGGATTTGGGTTTTGATCCTGTGGGAACTATTTGATTTTACGGGATAAAAAGTTACCTATGTCAATTTCCAGGACGCAAAATACTTCTGTACCAAATTTCCCATAAATCGGTTTAACGGATGGGCCTTTAAGAATCCCGTGGGAACTCTTTGATTTTTCGGGATAAAAAGTAGCCTATGCTCTTCCCCGGTATGTAGGCTAACGCTGTATAAAATTTTGTCAAAATCGGTTTAAATGTTGGGCCGTGAAAAGCTAGCAGACAGACAGACACACTTCCGCATTTATAATATTGTATGGATTATATAGAAAGGTGTGGTTCTCACCCATCCGGCGCGGAAGCAGGTGTTCGCAGCAAGCAGCCGCATCGCCGCATCGTCCTTCAGCAGCGGCGCGCTGCGGCGCGACACGCACAGCGCGCGCACACTCGCGTTCCACGCGTTCGTGCCTGCGTACACATTACACATCTTGTAACCCAGCACAAGGAGGAAGGATCAGCGACTACGAAGTTTGGATCATGGTGGCATGGAGATCACAGGTAATAAAGCTGTACAAAATCTTACTTCAAAGTATAAAGTCTATTGTTTTTATATTTTCGTCGAAATAGTATACCTATTAAAAATCAGGTCATGCATTGCCACACCTAATGTCGTGGCAACCTCCTGCCAGACGCCAGACAATACACAGAGTAAAATACTTGCAGTTTTAGTGATTTAGTGTTTTTCAAACCTGTTATTTATGCCGTGCAAAACTCGGGGTTAATGCCCCGTCTACGACGCGACGCTTATCTAAGCAACATTCGTTGACCTTTATTCAGCTAGACGTTTTAATTGCAATACATTGCGAACTTTAAAAATGCGGGATATTTTTATTTTTTTGCGTTTTTGTGGTGTTCTAGCAGTAATTATCACTACTATCGTCTGTCTTCGTAGTTAACTACACGCTGTATAACATTACCTGGGTGCAGCGGCGCAGGCGCGGCGGGCAGCAGGGCGGTGGCGGCGGCGGGGCACCTCGCCGCCGCCGCGGTGGCCAACGCCCGCTGTCTCCAGATGTGGCCGCACCCGAATGAGAACTTCATCGCGCGCTCTAGCGACTGTAATAGGAAATGAAAAATGTAAAAATATTTATAAACCAAATACAACTTATGCGATTTTTCCCTGTCCGATGGTCCACACTAGATACCTGTGTCATGTATGTGTGTAGAACTTTTCTGACTGGAATGGAAGTAGAATCCTTTGGGTATACAATGTGTTTCCCTAGGTGGATGCTACGTTTATGCATTAGAGGGGCAAAAGCAGACTATGTACATCGGAGTCTCGACAGACTTCTGGCACAGTCTGCAGATGTCTGTACCCTGGAGCTATGTGTCTATGTTCGCTTACCTCTAACACTAACGCCAGCTGCCCCCACCGCACGCTAGCCAGCGCCAGCAAGTCTATGACCGCCATGGCGTTCTGCAGCGAGTGAACCCTCGCCGCCTCGAACTCCGCGCTCTGGGAGAGCACGGCGTCGCGGACGGCCATCGCTTCGCCCACCAACAACAGCAATACCACTTCCTCGTACTCGTTGCGTGGAACGAACTGGGGACAAAACATCCAGTTAAATATACAGGGTGTAACCAGAACGCTAGCGAAAACTTAACTTATACTACCTTAATACAATCCAATGCCAATAACTATTTGTCTTATCTTGTAGTTTTAAAACCGCATTGTATAGCGTGCAAAACTCGGGTCAATACCCCACCTACGACGCGTCATTGATTTCGAGTGGCCTATTTACAGAACGTTCGTTAACCCCTTCGGCGCCAGTCAATATTTTATTTGCAATATATTGTGCAATTTTTAACAACACTTTGTGGCGCCTTGTATACCTGCAAATACACGAGCTAACCTGGTTGATGCCGGCGTACTTCTTGGGTTTCCACGGTCCCTCGGCCACGTGGTCTTCCCTCCGCCTGCTCAGCGTGCCTTGCAGCTGAGGCGGCAATGCCACTTTTTGTGGCGCCTTATATACCTGCAAATGCATTGCATACTTAATAAATAAAATATGTATTCCCCCATTCAATAGTTACCTATCGAAGTCTACGTCAACAGACCATATGCAAGAACCAGCAGAGGTATGAAACTAAGTTGAGATCAATGAAGCGCACTTTGACTTTGCTTACACTTAAGCTTCAGTTAAAACGAGACAGATCTATGCCAGCGGTATAACGCTGTCCCGTTTTAATAGTGTCTTAAGTGTGAGGAGATTCAAAGTGCGCTCTATAGATCTCAGCTTAAGAGTGAGGGAATAGAGAAAACATGGCATACCTGTCCCGTGACTCCCCTCATCAGCACTTCAGCGAGTTGTCTCGCGAGAGTGAGCCGCAGGGACTGCGTGGACACGGACTCCACTGCAGTCAACATTTCACGGTACCTGGCGACAGTTATGAGTTATTGGACCTTTCATCTCATCTTATAAAACAGTGAAATCCGTGATAGGCATAGGCATAATGCATGACTGAGTAGGTTTTATTTTATTCAGTAAAGGCAAGGGCTTGACCACAATCACACCTGATGGAAAGTGATGATGTGTGATGTGGATGGGGCATCTACCTAGAAGATGTTATTGTTTAAAAGATACCCAGATTGTAATTGATAGGTTTCTACGGTAGTAGAGCAGTGTGGGAACGGTGTGATGACGTCATGCGAGAGCTCAGTGATTCGTCAACTTCTCCCACACCGCTCCACTACCGCAGTACCCCACTCCTTGAAATCCTTCTGTAACCTATCTACCTACTATGGTATGCATTATATCAGTAACTAGCCGATGCCCGCGACTTTGCCCGCGTGGATTTAGGTTTTTCGAAATCCCGTGAGAACTCTTTGATTTTCCGGGATAAAAAGTAGCCTATGTGCTAATCCAGGATATTATCTATCTCCATTCCAAATTTCAGCCAAATCCGTCCAGTAGTTTTTGCGTGAAGGAGTAACAAACATACACACACACACACACACACACACACACATACAAACTTTCTCCTTTATAATATTAGTCAGTAATATTTATACCTGTCAATAGCAGCCTGCAATCTCCCCGCTCTTATATGCAACAACGGAGCGCGCTGTAAGGCAGTCTCTAAGGTCGCTCCAGCGCCCGTTGGGGCTGAAGCGCCCGCTTTTTGTAAGTACAGCAAACTCAGCTCTGACGATATTTCGAAACTGCGGATCTGCAAGAAATAAAACCTTAAAAAAATCGTTCAAGTGCGAGTAGAACTTGTATACGAAGGGTTCTGTACCATCGTACATGATATAACTTTTAAATTTTTCACTGTTTTTGGATTTGCCCCTTTACTTGTGCTATAAGACATTGCTACTTACCTTTCATGATCCTATAGGGTTAGAGATAGAGAAGATATTTGAATGATACTTTTAGAGTATTTGCATCCTTTTCTTATCAATGTACCTAATGACAAAAGGAGAGATTTGGCTTGAGTTGACTTGAGAACTGTCAAACCTTGTGAATTCAGGTGCTAGTCGTGAGCCTATTATTTTTTGTAGAGTGCATTAAAGTCTTTCAATCTAAAATTCATTTTCCATCCTTTTTCAGCAATATTAAAAAGAAAAACATCAGAATCGACGCCAATTAATAATAATTATCATCATATTATTAAAAATGGAAACATCTCCACTGGCTAAAAGGAGGAAAAATGAACATATCGTAGTATTTGTTTTCTCTCACCATTTCCTGTTCGCGTTCCGCCTGCTTGTAGCGGCTGGTGGAGCCAGGGAGTGTCGTCAGCTCCAAGCATAGCCCCTTGATTGCATACGACTCCGCCACTATACGCAAACTCCGACTGCAAACAATAGATGAATCTTCATCATCATCAGCATGATCAACTCATTGCCAGCCCACTACTGAGTACGGGTCTCCTCTCAAAATGAGAAGGGTTTGGGCCATAGTCTGCCACGCTAGCCCAATAACTCTCTAAACTCTTTAATTTAAATAATATTGGATGGAAAGGAGCCTAGCCTAGTCTGAAAGCAAGCTGTCTCTGTACCAAACAGATTATGCCCGCAAATTTAGCCATAAGGATTTATTTTTTAAGAATCCTGTGGATTGTGCATGGATTTAGGTTTTTAAAAATCCCATGGGGACTCATTGATTTCGTTATGTGTTCCAAAGCTAGATCTATGCCTTTCGACAAAATTGGTTCAGCAGTTGAGCTGAAAAAATTTCTTGCAAGAACATACAAAGACTACTTTTAGGCTTTCCAGGATAATCAAAGAATTTGGTAGGCATTAACTAATCACACTAGTTTGTGTGTATGTGTGTGTGTATGTGTGTGTGTGTGTGTGTGTGTGTGTGTGTGTGTATGTTTGTTACTCCTTCACACAAAAATTACTGGACAGATTTGGCTGAAATTTGGAATGGAGATAGATAATATCCTGGATTAGCACATAGGCTACTTTTTATCCTGGAAAATCAAAGGGTTCCCACGGGATTTCGATAAACCTAAATCCACGCGGACGAAGTCGCGGGTGTCAGCTAGTATAGATAATAAACCATCGACAAGCCATAAAATTATGGCTACATGAATCACGGCAGCAAACATCTGATGTCATGCTGGGGTTATTATTAGAGCTTGCATGGGAAATGAAGTGCATGAGTCAGCTTTTTGCAGTCAGACAACCAGTTTATCTACTTATCATCTAGCTACACAATACTTACTGGTTATTATTATGCCAAGATAGTTATCTACTAACACTAATATTATTAACTAGCTGATGTCCGCGACTTCGCCCGCGTGGATTTAGGTTTTTCGAAAACCTAGCCTATGTTCTTATCCAGGATATTATCTATCTCCATTCCAAATTTCAGCCAAATCCATCCAGTAGTTTTTGCGTGAAGGAGTAACAAACATACACACACACATACACACAAACTTTCGCCTTTATAATATAAGTGTGATGAAGTGTGAAGTGTGATACAAAAGTGTGTCTGTCTGTCTATCTCATCTTTCATGATACCATTTCAAAGATACAGAGATGGCTTTGCATCCTGGAGATGAACTTCCCAAGAGTTCCCAACTTCCCACAGGTTATTTAAAAACCTAAATCGACACAGTCCAAGCCACGGGAATTATCTAGATTGTAGTAATTAATATTATAAATGCAAAAGTCAGTGTGCCTGTCTGTCTGCTAGGTTTTCACTGCCTATCTGTTTAAACTATTTTGATGAAATTGTGTGGCGGACTGTGGCCTAAACCCTTCTCATTCTGATAGACCTGTGTCCAGTAGTGAGTCTGCAATAATTCCATCATAATAGTTAGGATGTATATTAGTATGTAGGGATTTTTAGCAATTTTTTTATAAGTCATCATTTTTAATGGTTAATTGTTTAGAACTGTAAAATAGCCTTGACTTTCTGACATCATGTTGCTTAAGTATGCAATAAAAATGTAGAACAGAACACTCATGCTAATCATGCCATTGTATAAAATTGATAAACATTTTTGTTGATTAGATTCCATTGATACTGCTAATAAATTATTCCGATAGCAACGTTAAATACATTTTTTTTTTTACATTACATTGGGTACATATTTCCTAATTTATTATTTATGTTAACAACAGCACTTAAAAAAATAATACATACACTGGCAACTCCTTCTCTGTCAAAGTATTAAGCTCCGCCAACTTATAATGCTTCAACGCATCATCATATGCTCCACACGCAAAGTTCAGCTTTCCAAGTAACAGATGTGCGTCCAATGCTACTCCGGCCTTCTTCCCTGCCTCGTCGGTGGCTAGTGTCAGGTAGCCACGAGCTTCTGAGAGCTCTCTCTGGGCTCTCTCGATGTTTTCCTTGAGCGGAGGCCATTCATCAAGGTATGCTTCCAACTTGCCTTCTCCAATGAGGAAATGTGCGAGACTTTCTGAAAAATTGTTGGATTTTGTGTAAATAGATGATTCAATGCAAAGATGAGTTGAGGAATATGTGGCTTAGTTGCGAAAGGGTGTATATACACTTTTATTTTGGTATATCGACACTGGTTAAGAAATTTATTCAGAAAGTAATAATACAGATTTTCACAAATGTTAAAAATACTTAAATATAAAAATTATAAAACAAAAATATCATCCAAATCACTGTAACAAGGCAGGGTGCCCAGAACGCTGGCTGCGTTACCTCGTTGAATGGCCAGACTAATATGCTGACCAAGGTAACTGCCAGATTTCCGGTCACCCGTGGACTCCACAAGACGGGATGACAGGTCCTTAAAAAAGGAAATAAGTTAAGAAATGATGATCCATTTCAGTTTCTAGATGGGTGACCAATTTAGGAGGGCTAAATTCTCATATTTGGGAGAAGAAGAAAAATCTCAGGGTACATAATATAAAGGCATTGCTAACATCTTAAACCAAAGAGTTGAAATTATCTTTTAGTGAAGTCGTATATGGTAGGATCTAAGGATCTGGGAGCCCACTGCATATTCATTTCATTATCATTGAAATTACTAATTAATGTATTTTGTTCATGAACACATTTTAATTTTTTTTTTTGTAATGTAACCACAAATTCATGGTTTTACGGATTTTTCCTTTACTTGTGCTATAAGACCTACCCACCTACCACATTTCATACTTCTAGGTAAACAGGAAGTATGAATAGGTTATCTTGACAGACACAACAGATGGATAGACTGACAGACAGACAAACAGACAACAAAGTGATCCTATAAGGCTTCCGTTCTTCTTTTATAGGTACAGAACCCTAAAACTCATATACTTATTAGCTTTATAAGTAACAGTAGAAACTCTAGTATCGGACCTCAGTCATACAGATTCACAATTATCTGGATTGCCAACCAACCAATTGTTTGCGCCAAATGATTACCAAATATTTTAAACTAAATTGAAGATGATTTGAAATTAAGATTGCAATATTATAATAAAATTGAAGAAAATATGTATGTACCTAAGGAGATACATACAATACCTTTATTCTTTTAGTAAACATTGATTTTTAACCGACTTCCAAAAAAGGAGGAGGTTCTCAATTTGTCGGGATCTTTTTTTTTTATTTTTTTATTTTTTATGTATGTTCCCCGATTACTCAAAGACCCCTGGACCGATTTGGAAATTTTTTTTTTGTTTGAAAGGGTATACTGTGCAGGTGGTCCCATATAAATTTGGTGAAGATCTGATGAATATCTTGGGAGATGGAGAACAGAACTCCTCAATGGATAGGAGCAAATTGCTCGTGATCAGTGTAATAGCTTAGTAAACAGTAGGGTTTTAACTGGGCATAGCATATTATAGTACAGTGGGGCCACTAAAAATTGTGAAATAAAAAATTTTCAAAAGAAAAAAAAAACCGACTTCAAAAACCAAAAACACTAAAAAGTAGAAAATAATTTTTGTTTAGCTACACATGTAATGTACCTAGGTATGAAATCGGGCGAGCTTCACTCTTGGATTTCTAATTTTGTTTTAATATGCTCGCTCGACTTCATACCTAGGTACATTACATGTGTAGCTAAACAAAAATTATTTTCTACTTTTTAGTGTTTTTGGTTTTTGAAGTCGGTTTTATTTTTCTTTTGAAAATTTTTTTTGTTGATTTGCATTTGTTATTTTGAATAAAGACCTAACATAATGTGTTAATAATAATTATGTACTAAAATCGCTTTTCTTCACATATTCAACTATCAAGATTTTCGATTAAGTATCCGAATGCTTTACGATTTTTTTTACAATTACTACGGTTAATCGAGCCTCTACTTTAATTACAGAGTTTGCAGTAACATCACAAAAAAAACAAATGTGTTTACGAAAAATTTAATTCATAAAAGTGTTAGATTATAAATTGTAAAATAGTACAGAACCCTTCATGTGTGAGTCCGACTCGGACTTGATCAGTTTTTAATTCATGAATGTTATCTTAGTCATTTGAACCACTTTTTTTGTGTTTGTTTTACAATGATAAGAAGTTTGAGTAGGAGTATCATGAGTGATGAGTGACTACATGAAAATTAAAAACAATAACAGGAAAAATATGAAACTAAATTAAAAAACTAATTATAAACGAGTACATTAACGTAATAACATCGGTAACTTGTAAAGGCATCAAGAATCACAATTTTCCGATGATATAACTTATAGTTTCTGTACAAAAGTGTTGTTGTGGTCAATTAAATGTTAGAGATATGTACTTAAGTGACATTTATAGGGCTGCTAAATGACTTAATACAGTGTCTATACTGACCATGTTGTGGAGACCTGGCCTTGAGCTGCAAAGCCAAGTCGACTGCCTTCTTCCAGTTGGACTCCTCCCGACTCTTCTCGATATCGGTCTCGTAGCTTCGCACCGCATTCTTGCTCCTGGACGTCATGTTAAGACGAACACGCTACGCGGTCACAGCATCGATTTCGCCTGTTTCACTTCACTCGGACATTGCTAAATCTTCACAATAATTGCGAGAATCCCCAGAAATTGAAGGCCAAATTTGACATTTGGGATGACATTTTCAGGGTGTATTGCCACGTTCCGTTTTATGCAGGAGAAAGAAAAATCTCAATTTTTTTTCTTTAGTTAATAATTCAATTCAAATTAATTATTCAATTTAAGATAGAAATTAGCTTATTAATGTATTTGAAAAAAATATCTATAATTCTGTGAAATTAAATTGAAAATCAGATTTTCTTATATTAGGAATACCGTTACTAGATGGCGTTGTATGTTTGAAATCATGATAAAATTGTTATAAAACGTAAATAAAAGTACGTTTGGTTCGAATTTTTTTATTACCTACTTTGGAGTTTGGGAAGTTTTGTTGGAGAGGAGACTAAATAAAATTAAATGAATAGCAGAATCTTGTTACCTACCAAAAAAGATATAAAACATATAGGTAGGTAACTAAAAGAAAATACTGACTGACTGAGTGACTGATCTATCAACGCACACACAGCCCAAACTACTGGATGGATCGGGCTGAAATTTGGCATGCAGATAGCTATTATGACGTAGACATCCGCTAAAAAGAATTTTTGAAAATTCATCACCTAAGGGAGTAAAATAGAGGTTTGAAATTTGTGTAGTCCACGCGGAAGAAGTCACGGGCATTAGCTAGTCTAGAATAAAATAGGAACTTGCTAATCTGAAATCTGAATTAAGTCTGTAGTAATTTAATAATATTATAGAGCATCCATTGAAAAACTACAACCTTTCTATCGTTTGCGACAGGTCAATCGGGATATGAGGCGGTGGGGACCCCCCGCACGTCTCCCGTGCTCGCACGTAACCTCGGGTTAGCGCGGAGGGTGTGCGGGGCATCCCCATCCCCGATTGCCATCTCGACCTGTCGCGTACTATACCTACGTAGGTAACGGTAAAAGTATCTACGTAGCGTCAGGCTCTTCAAATAGAATGCGTGATTTACGCAACAATTACGGCACTCGGATTCGCAGTAACCTCCAAGGGCAACCTAATAACAACCTCAAGCTATAAATCCAACCATTAACTTCCTGATGGTAGCGCGGTGGTGGCGTGGTGGTAGCACGGATGGTGACACGCCGCGCCGTCGCCGCCTGACACCGCCAGCTCGACGTGACCTTTCCGAGACGCTCCAAGAACATAACCATCTGTGATAACGATAATAACGACCCTACCATCCATTTAAATCTCTACCCTCTATAATTTTAGCTTTGAAAACTAAATACCTATTTTAATGTTTAAAACCTAAGGCCCAAAACACAGGACGCAACTCAAAAGTGATGAAACAACAACTTATAAGTTAGATACCTAACTACTAACATTTCAGTTTCATGCTTAGCACTCTTTGGACTTTTCACCACTCGAGTCTAATACCCCAATGGTTTTAAGACATCTGTCTTCTATTCGGGAGGTCATGGGTTCGATCCCGGGCACGCTCCTCTAATTATTCGGAGCTACGTGCATTGCAATTAAATAGCACTTTGAAACCTCGTGAGGAAAACTGCACGCCTGAGAGTTCTCCATAATGTTCTGTAAGGTGTATAAAGTCTGTCACTCCGCACTGGGCCAGCGTGGTATATATGGCCTAAGTCCTTACCATTTTGGGATGAGACTAGCAGTTCAATTGCGGTAGAATGACAGCTACAATATCACGATCGCAATCACCGCTGATTGACTGACGCTCGCTCATTATTGGCTACAATGCATTGTTGCAATTAGAATAGCACAAATTGAGCCATACACAGCAATTGTGATTGTAGTAATGACTGATGCAGGTTTTACGGAATCGAGCTACAGGGTTCGGTAGGTACCTAGTACCTAGTAGGAACAGCGATGGGTTGGTTATGTCAAGCAATTTTGAGGCATCGAACAATATTCATATTCAACAAACGGCAACAAGCCTCTTTTGTTATATTTAATTGTCCACCCTCAAAACTCAAGTAAGTAGTACATTCCCTTGCAAAGCAAAGAAAAGAGAATCCATTAGTAGGTACCTACCAAGTTTGAATGCTATAGGTGGGTACTTATAACCGAATCTTCAGTTTTCTCAGTTTTTCTCACAAAGACGTGGAATAAAGAAATTCTCGAGTGGCAATGGTGTGCTTAACTTTTAGCGGGGACAATAAAAATGAATATTATATTCTGAATATGGAAATATTATGTGATATGGAATTTCGTGGCTTCTTTCAGAGACACAAAGAAAATATAAGTATTTGGTGGAATTGCTCTGAGCAATAAGGCCGCCGTTGCAATACAATTGTTTTTAGTTTTTCGGTTCTTCGTTTTGTCTTGGTTACTTCATGTTTTGTGCGCAATAAATTTTTCTATCTATATCTATGTATATTCTATCTATATTTTTTGAGTGGTTATTAGTTTTTGCGTGTAGCTGTGTCCTTTCAGCATAGCCCGCGGACATCTTAGACTGCATCATCACTTACTACCAGATGAGATTGCAGTCAAAGGCTAACTTGTTATAAGTGTTATATCCTTTAGATGTAATATTTATACTTATATCAGCAAATAAGTAAAATTGCATTGAATTGAACATTGTAGGTATCTGAATAAAAAAATAAAAACCTCTTCTAGATAAGCAAGAATATATTTAAAAGAAACGTTCTAGAAAAAAATAGGACACTTATTGATCCCCCCGTCCAATCGACGCAAATTGAAACTACATAACTTTATTTTCCAGCGGAAGCCGGAGCAAATAAACCAGCGGGGAACACACAAAGGGAATAAAACCTTCGAGTTGATTCCGCAACGTCTGGTGACGCTAAGCGTTCTGCAATTTACTGATGGAGACTCTTTACGTAATAGTCTAGTTACTTAGATAACTAAACGTATTAGGCAAGAGTTTTTCGCTTTTAATTTTTTAAAAGTTTGTACAAGTCGTATGTACAGTACTTAAATAAACCGGCCAAGTGCGAGTCAGACTCGCGCACCGAGGGTTCCATACTACAGTCATATTTTTCAGCATTTCGCACGATAAATCAAAAACATGCATAAAAATAAATAAAAATCTGTCCTTTGGTATGACCGACATGCTAAATAATTAGTAAATAGTCATCTTTCTTTGAAAATTGAAAATACTAATCATGATTTTTTTTGTATGATGTAACCACAAATAATTCACAGTTTTCGGATTTTTTCCTTTACTTGTACTATAAGACCCACCTACCAGCCAAATTTAATGATTTTAAGTCAACGGGAACTTGACAGACAACAAAGTGATCCTTTAAGGGTTCCTTTTGAGGTACGGAACCTTAAAAAAAATAAAAAACAGACCAGCCTACACCAGACAGTCAAACAGGCAATCAGCCTTTTTAACCCCCGACCCAAAAAGAGGGGTGTTATAAGTTTGACGTGTGTATCTGTGTATCTGTGTGTCTGTGTATCTGTGTATCTGTGTATCTGTCTGTGGCACCGTAGCGCCTAAACTAATGAACCGATTTTAATTTAGTTTTTTTTGTTTGAAAGGTGGCTTGATCGAGAGTGTTCTTAGCTATAATCCAAGATAATCGGTTCAGCCGTTTGAAAGTTATCAGCTCTTTTCTAGTTACTGTAACCTTCACTTGTCGGGGGTGTTATAAATTTTTAATTTACACTTGTTATAATATACCTGTACGGGTTGTCGTCGATGCGAGAGGTAGGAGATCTGCATAAATGCGGCAAAGTGCGAGCTGAGTGCGGACTGCGGTACTCTTACGTGCCCCTCCAGTGTGTAATGAGATTATTGTGCAATGCCACCCGAGTGCGCATTGCATTATACAAAATACTTCTACAATGTAACCTAGAACAATGTTTATTTCCATCGCATATATTTCTGTAAATAGAAGCTACGAAGTCGTAGCTTCTTTCTTGGAAGGCGTAGCTCTCCATTGTCACATTAGATTTAGTAGTTACCTAACAGTTTCATCATTAGCAACCTATTGCCAGCTTCCTACTGAGCACAGGTCTCCTCTCATGTTGCGGCTACGTCAATGCCCAACAACGCCAAATACAGAAGGGCTGGCTCATTTTTTGCGCAACGGATCAGCCTGGCTGTCCAACGCGGAAATGCAGCCAGTATTCTTGGCACCATTCCACGCGGGCATGATTTGTATAGTAATTAGATAAGGCTAGCTTTAAGTTTTATTACAACGCCATAATTATCACGATAAAGTCAACGCATTAAACTGAAAGTGGCCACGTCTAATGCCAATTGAATCGGGATTAAAATCACCTAACGCCAAACGGCATTTTGAATGCCGTTGTACGTTGATCGTGACTATATCTATGTATAACGTGAAACGCCGTTGAACAGCGTGTTTGACCGTTAATGTGCCGGGACATCAGAATGAGATGGGCTTCGGTCGTAGTCTACCACGCTGGCCCAGTGCCGTAAAAACGTAAGTATATTTTTACTCAATACACCCATCTTTTCATTGGTCTTATTCTTTCCTAACAGTGAATTTTATCTGGTGGGATGCCCTACCTATTACCAGTTGTCATTGTCAGGCCATCCACTAGCCTGCGTCCCTTCTTGAACGAGAAGAACTTAAGCCACAGTCCATCACATTGGCCAATTACAGATAACTGGACGAATTTGGCAGTGGAATCTACTTGTTATCCCGGAAAATCAAAGAGTTATTGCGGGATTTTAAAAACCTATATCCATGACGAATGAAGTCTTGAGCAACAGCTAGTTGTAGATATTACTGATAGAATTTAATAAATTCTCCGTCTAACTGCCACACAAGAAGCTTAGTTAGGGGCATGGTAATATAATATTCATACAGTCTCCTGGGTTAGTTCGGCTTTATGACAGGCTGCGAGCGTATTGTGGCGATCAACTGTGACTTACAGACAATACCGCCGCATTTGTTATGCAGAGTAGGGCGAAAGGCTGTCCATTGTCATTTCCTAATCGCTGAAATAAATGGAAGGATTTAGTCATGAAAGTTAGTTAAGTTTCTGAACGTTGAGAAAAATTACGATAATCAAAGCCCATATTATTATAAACGCAAAAGTTGTAAATCTTTGTTTGTTGGTTTGTCCTCCAATCACGCCGCAACGGAGCAACCGATCAGCGTGATTTTTGCATGGTTATAGTTAAAGACCTGGAAAGTGGCATAGGCTATTTTTTGTTTTTTGTCTCGGAAAAGCAAAAAGTGCCTACGGGATTTTTAAAACTAAATCCACGCGAATGAAGTCGCGGGCATCAATTAGTTAAGAATAAAACATCAGATAAAGAAAATTCTGCTATTCCTGGTGGTAATGAGTACTGACCGGGAGTTGAGACGAAGGCGATCATAATAATAGATCGGTAACGGTCAATGTGACACAGGGTATGGAAGAACCCTGCACAGCCGCCAGTACTACAGAAGAAGAAGAAGAATTAAAAAACCGGCCCACTACGTCTCAGAATGAGAAGAGTTTTAACCCTAGTCTGCCACTCTAGCCCAGTGCAGATTAGCAGACTTTTTATTTTAATCAGAATGAGTTAGCCCTTGACTGCAACTCACCTGGTGGTAGGTGATGATGCAGTCTAATATGGAAGCGGGCTAACCTAGAAGGGGTATGGAAATTTTCACTAAACCCATATTCATTTGGTTTCTACACGGCATCGTACCGGAACGCTAAATCGCTTGGCGGCACGGCTTTACCGGTAGGTTGGTAACTAGAAACGGCCGCAGCCTCCCACCAAACCAGACTAGTAGGAATTATAAAATTACAAACCCCTGTCGGGAATCGAACCCGGGACCTCCCAATAATAAGACCAGGAAGGCCGTCTGACACGTATACACATTTGAGAACATTACGGCTCAGGCATGCGGGTTTCCTCAGGATATTTTCCTTCACCGTCAAAGCAAGTGATACCTATTTAATTGCTTAAACACACATAATAGCTCCAAAAAAGTAAGAGGTGCGTGCCCGCGACCAACCCGCAACCCTCCAATAGAAGGCTGATTTCCCACTAGGCTCCCACCGCAACTTTAATCACGTAACATTAAATAAAATTGTGTAAACACAAAAAGAATTCAATGAAAAATGTTCATCAAAAAATAATGTATTTATTCAAAAATTTCCGTATTTAAAACGTCGATCATACCAATTTGCAGGTGGCAAATTGAAAGGGCGGTAAACCAATTTGACGGGCGCCGGGAGGGCCTGGAGAGGTGTAGGGAGGCTCAGGGAGGTGCAGGGAGGCGCAGGGAGGCTGCAGGAGGCGCGACCCGACATTGACCGAGTGCGTCATTCATCCGTCGAGGCACGCATGTCGCATATGCGTCGATTCATGCACTTTGCCAGCTTCATTGATCGGTATCACCTAGGTGTCTGCATTATTTTGAAGGTGAATATTCAGTGGCGGTCTTAGGGGGTGGCGAACGGGGCAATCGCCCGGGGCCTCGCTCTTACAGGGGCCTCGCGCGACAACCCAAGCAAAATATAAAAAATATACATTTTTTAACTATATTTTTTATTTAAAACTTTAGATTCTGATCTTTAATTACTTATTAAGATTAAAACATAACGGTAAATTAAAATAAAGTTAGTTAACTAATTCATCGCTCGATGGACTTCGTCTGTGGTGGCGTTTGCTGGCGCGCGTGTTGTGAAAACTGACTGAAAAGCGCTCTAAGGGGGTGCCGTGCGTATGTCGGCGCGCGGCGGCACAGACGGGGTCCATACTTGTATAGTTTAGCTAACTTGTTACAAATAACAACAAACTTGACATTGGCTAATCATTGTAAAAGCCAGACGAGAGAGAAAAAAAAAATTCATCGCTCGGGGAATCCCCGTGTTTTATTTCGTTCGTCAGTTCCTGTCACCTTAGAATTATTTTGCTTGTAGTATGAGTTACAAAATTGTTACCTACTGGTAAGGTTTTGGGGGTTCAAACTCCCAGACAAAGAAAGTGTAAAATAGACTAGGTAGTTCTCGAATGCCTACAGGCTCAAAATGTCGAATTCCTAAAATGTTGAATTTGCAAAATATTGAATTTCGGAGTTGCTAATAAATGTTAGATCCCAAAATGTTGGATTCGCATATGCTTAAACGTAATTCACAAAAAAAAATTCAAAAAAAAAATAAAACCGACTTCAAAAACCACAAACACTTAAAAGTAAAAAATAACTTTTGTTTAGCTACACGTGTAATGTACCTAGGTATGAAGTCGAGCGAGCATATTAAAACAAAATTAGAAATACAAGAAAAAGCTCGCCCGACTTCATACCTAGGTACATTACACGTGTAGCTAAACAAAAGTAATTTTTTACTTTTTAGTGTTTGTGGTTTTTGAAGTCGGTTTTATTTTTCTTTTGAAATTTTTTTATTTCACAGTTTTTAGTGGCCCCCCTGTACTATAATATGCTATGCCCAGTTAAAACCCTAATGTTTACTAAGCTATTACACTGATCGCGAGCAATTTGCTCCTATCCATTGAGGAGTTCTGTTCTCCATCTCCAAAGATATTCATCAAATCTTCACCAAATTTATATGAGACCACCTACACAGTATACCCTTTCAAACAAAAAAAAAATTTCCAAATTGGTCCAGGGGTCTTTGAGTAATCAGGGAACATACATAAAAACAAAAAAAAAAATTCCGACGAATTGAGAACCTCCTCCTTTTTTGGAAGTCGGTTAAAAAAAACCGGGCAAGTGCAAGTCGGACGCGCGCACCGAGGGTTCCGTACTCGGGTATTTTTTCTGACATTTTGCACGATAAATCAAATACTTCAACATTCACACAACACATTCACACAACAAATTCAACATTATAAGAATTCAACATTTGCATTTTTGGAATTCAACATTTTGGACTTGAAGGCTCGAATTTACCAATCTCTTATGTAAATATATCGAAAATTTTGCGCTCGCTTCGCTCGCGCTTTTATGTTGTATTAATTGAACCTCGAAACTTCGTTCCCATCGATTCGGGTTTTAAAAACGCCGTGGGAACTCTGATTTTTTGGGGATAACGCATCTTGCGCACAGATGTGCGCAAGCTATCTCTGAATAATACCAAATTTTAGCTAAGAAAATGGGCCCTGAAAAGGACTTTGGCTAATATTAATATGGTTTTTTTCGTAAATATATCAAAAATTTCGCGCTCGCTTCGCTCGCGCTTGTATTGTATAAGTTGATACCCGAACTTAAACCACATGGATTTAAGTTTTTGAAAATCCCCCTGGGAACTCTTTGTTTTTCCGGGATAAAAAACCTTGAGAAAAGTAGAATGAGGTGCTTTGAAACATAAAATTTTGTTACGGCTGAGCTCGTTTATATTTCTCTTATTTATCTGTATTAAACAAAAAAATTGCGCTCGGTACCAGATCTTTCAATTTTACTGAACCCTATTTGACCGGCCCCGGCTTCGCACTGGGAGCCTATCTATTCCATAGACAAAATATGGGTATGAATGTTGTATACTTGTGTTATATTATGGAACAGGTAGGCTCCCCGTGCGAAGCCGGGGCGGGTCAACTAGTTATGACTAAGAGTCTACTTTCTACTAAGCTTATTATACTGATCGCGATCGTTTTGCTGATATCCGTTGAGGAGTTCCAGCCTCTGTTACCGAAACTGTTCATCAGATCTTCACCAAACTTACATGGTATCAAGTACCAACCTCACAGTACACCTTTGTAAAAATAGAAATGTAAAAATCGGTTTAAATTTGACGGAGTTATGGAGTAAAATCGATAAAAAGTTTGATCCCGTATCTCGAAGAATCCCTAATTTTTAGGGTTCCGTACCTCAAAAGGGAAAACGGAACCCTTATAGGATCACTTCGTTGTCTGTCTATCTGTCCGTCGTGTCTGTCGAGAAACCTATAGGCTATTTCCCTTTGACATAGAATCATGAAATTTGGCAGGTGCTAGCACAAGTACAGGAATAAATCTGAAAACCGCGAATTTGTGGTCACATCATTTAAAAAAAAATTAAAATATGTTTTAATTTTCAAAGTAAGATTTACGAAATGAGTTCGCGTGATCGTGATGCCGGTAGAAAAATTGAGTCAGGTAGTTCAAAAAGGAAACGAGCTATCAAAAGAAAGCAGGTATAAGGAAATCTACGTGGATCTTTACCCTTTGGTCTTATCATTCGTTAGATTATTGTGCTTTAATTAAAGATTTTAGTCGGAGGAAAAGCCGCTTATATCAATTTTAAAATTTATTATCTCTGTATTTGTTAATTTCTTCTCTTGAAATCTTTCAATGTAAAATATTTTAAAACTCTATTTATTTGTATAACTTTAGCATTTCTCTTTAAACATGAAAAATACCTAAACTAAACAACCAGACCTACTTTCGCATCACATACTTTTCACGAAGGACAAACTAGGGCCTCGCAAGACCTGCTGCCCGGAGCCTCGCAATGGGTAAGACCGCCTCTGTGAATATTGATGTTGTCTCTCTCTCTATTGTCGTATTCCTCATTACTGAGGGTCATGACCGCTTTCCATTAATCCTATAATGGTATAGGATTTCTCTTGGGATAATAAATAAGGTGGGTTCCCAGATCCTTCCACTACATCGCGGCTGAGAACGAAATTTCGACTCTTAGGTTAGCAGTTATTATCAAATATTAGTGATAATAACCTAGTCCGACAGTTTAACGTGCTCTCCGAAGCACAGAGGAAGCGAAAATTACAAATTCAGATCTCTGAAGTTGGTCACCCATCCAGTTACCGACTTGGGTCAACGTTGCTTAACAATCACAATCGATTGATATGGGTTGTCACAACTAGGCCACACGTCCCTTATTTGATCAACATTGATGTTTTACCCATACTTACGATATTTTTACACGACTGCCCATAAAAGAGGTGTAGGGTAACCACGTAACGTTTTCGGGTTCATGTATGTATGTACGAGTATGTAGGTATGTGAGTTTCTTTATTCAACCATAACTTCTAAATGTCTGAACATATTTGGATGTATGGTATAGGTATCGTTAGAATCCTTACATTACCCCAAGTGAGACGGGCTATAATTTTTTTGAAAAAAAAATATATGAAGGCTGTATGGCGCCATTTTCAAATGTGAAAGCGTGAAAAAGTAGTCGTGTTTTTAATTTTTTTGACTAACTGATTTTTACACAGATAACTATGGCATGCAACTTTTGATTCCGGAAAATCAAAGAATTCCCACGGGAATTCTAAAAAGCTAGGTATATCCACGCGGGCGTCAGTTAGTTATGAAAATAATAATTATTGTAAGCTGCTGCATTTTATGAGTAAGCATGCGGTGAGAGCAGAGTTTCAGAGAGCGCATGTAATATTTATTGATCGCAGGACGAGGTCCGCGTCGCTGCAATACCTATAGTACACGACAGGTTGAGATGGCAATCGGGACATGTGATTCTATGAAAGTGGGGTAATAAGGCTAGATAATGCATTGACGAATGTAGGAAGTGAGTGGCAGAAGACATGCATTGCAGAAGAGATAGGCACAACATGTCTTCTTCCACTCCCTTCTGTTATCGTCAACGTATCATCCACCTTTTTTATACGCATAAGTATCCTCTTTCACGAAATCCATCCATCCTTTTTCTTTAGTCTTCCTCTCCTCTTTTTTCCTTCCACATGCATATTTAATATTCTTCTAGTGATATGACTTTCTTCCCTCCGCATCATATGCCCATACTATGCCAGCTTATATTAATTTACCCCTCATCTTTTCTACCGCTACTTTCAAACTTATGGTTTAGGAAATCTTTTCTCCATTCTACAGGAAAATTCTCATAGATTAAAAAAATGCTAACAACCCAACAAACATCTCTCGAGCGCTGTCATATAAAGTAACTAGAGGATGCCCGCGACTTCGTCCTCGTGAATTAAATTTTCTTAAATATCCCGTGGGAACTGTTTGATTTTCCGGGATAAAAAGTTGCCATTGTCAATTACAGGGACGTAAGCTACCTCGGTACTGATCGGTTAAGCGGATGGGTCTTTAGGAATCCCGCGGGAACTCTGATTTTCCGGGATAAAAAGTAGCCTATGTCCATCCCCGGGATATAAGCTGACCCTGTACCAAATTTCGTCAGAATCGTTTACACTGTCGGGCCGTGAAAAGGTAGCAGACAGACAGACAGACAGATAGATAGACAGACAGACAGATAGACACACTTTCGCATTTATAATATTAGTATGGATGGATTTAGAACAACTGTATCTCCACATTTGCATGTGCAGTGTGCAGTCGTCCTCAAGAACCGTTTGTGACGCGCACACGGTACACGAGAAGAGAAAAACGTTGCAACTTGAAGCGCTCTCTAAGAACAAAGCCTTAAGCGTCCATTCACTTAGCCCGTAGTGACTAGTTCTCTGCAGCCAGTGCAGGGTTGGCAACTCAAACTAAGTATTTTTCACCCACTTGCCCGTTGCTTTATTATTAACAAGTGTAAATTAAAAATTTATAACACCCCCGACAAGTGAAGGTTACAGTAACTAGAAAAGAGCTGATAACTTTCAAGCGGCTGAACCGATTTTCTTGGATTATAGCTAAGAACACTCTCGATCAAGCCACCTTTCAAACAAAAAAAAAAATCGGTTCATTAGTTTAGGAGCTACGATGCCACAGACAGATACACACGTCAAACTTATAACACCCCTCTTTTTGGGTCAGGGGTTAAAAAAACAAAACGTGCTCTTTTCTGTATCTACGCGACACTAATACTACGACAATAATACATTAGTGGTGGCGCTACCAAGTGACAGTACAACGGATGGTCTCTACTTCATACTAATATTATACCTAAATGCAAAAGTAAATTCATTTGTTGGTTTGTCCTTCAAACACGTCGCAACCGAGCTGCGAATCGACGAGATTTTTGCGTGGGTATAGTTAAAGACCTGGAGAGTGACATAATATTAACTTTTATCACGAAAAATTAAAGAGTTCCCACAAGACTTTTATAAAATTAAATTCACGCGGAAAAAGTCGCGGGCATCAGCTAGTTGGTAATCATAATCAGAATCGTTTATACAGAGGTAACTTGCATCCTGCATTCCTACTTTTTATCCCGAAAACTCAAAGAATTCATACGAGAATATAAAAAAAGTTAAACCACATTCCACGCGGACGAAGTCGCGGACATGATCTGGTAAGCTTTAACATTCAGGTAGCTATGGCAAGTGTCAACCCTATGGGCAGGTGTGCGGTGTGCAGGAGCGGCGGTGCAGGTGCAGGGGAGGGCGGCGGGGGGGGTATTGACCGGGCGCGCCGGGGCCGGCCGGGACGCGGCGGCCTTGGCCCGATGCACCACTGCGTCCACGTTTAGCTATCATACAGTAGCGGAATAAAAGGTGCAGTTTTATGTTATTTGTTGCGCTTGACCCATTGGTAACATGATTAACATGATTTTTTTTCTGGTCTACAGGGGTTGAAATGTTTGAACTGATCGTTTAATTTTTCAGAGATTGCTCAATTATTGACTACAACAAAATGATAATAATTATGTACCCACTTACTCTTTCTTTGGTGAAATAAAAAAAGGTATAATAAATGCAAAGGTATTAAAAACCGGGAGCTGTTTATAATATTATGTTCCATAACATTTCGATTATATATACAGCAACATATTGTATGTACATTGTACAGCATACCTACTACGCGTCAGGTCGAAATGGCAATCGGGGTATGAGACAGGGGGATGCTTCGCACACCCGCACGTCATCCATGCTATCGGGGGCTGTATGGGCATGCGGGGCGTGACCACCCCGATTGCCATCTCGACCTGTCGCGTACTATAATCACGACTCACGTGTCAATATTAAATTTTCAAGTTTGGAAAGACATTGAAAAATATAAAAAAGTTGAATATTCAATATCTTAATCCAACTGTATGATAGCTAGCCTGCGACTCAACAGTGCACACCCTCAAACAAATTATTTATAATGCTTTTGAGCAACGCCTTAATATTCCTTTGTGCAGGTGACGCTGAAGCGGGACACGAACTATCGGTGCAGATTGCTCTATATTTTACTGTGCTGCCGAGTTTCTTCTCTATACTCTCCTTCCCAATTAGCGATAGAGCTAGAACTGCCTTAAGCCCCGTACGGGCTACCCCGTTTTCAGGCTATGATACCCGAGAAACCCGTAACCTCAAAAATAAAATACGGGGAAAATAAAGCTCCCGTATTTTTTTTAATCCAACCGGAGCTGGCTGGCGAAAACAAACGTTGACGTTTTGCCTGGCAGGCTGGTGCGTGTTGTGGGTTTTTGGATGTGTGGTTTGAATTCTTCATTCCTTTGATTGGATTTGGATGTCCTGGGAAAGACATTTGATGCCAGCTGTCATATTTTTACTGCGTGCGGCCCTCTGGTTCTTATACTCTATATATTCGGGTACTAATCGCAAAACAAACAAAACGATTGTAATGTAATGTTAAAATCAGTAGCTAAAACGCAAAAGAACCGAATATAAACACAATTCATAGATATAATAAAACAAAGACATTGCGATCGCCGTGGAGACCCACAGTTGGTTCGATGGAGCCCGCGCGGGGCTGCAAGTGAACACCAATAAATTTATAAAATTCCGACGTCCCATTCGACACCAATTGGCTCGTGCACCAGCGCGGTGCATTTGACTTGCAAATCCAAGTAAAGTCTCTATTGATATACGAAATCAAAGATACTCTGGCGCTTATACAATGAATTAATTCTGGGTACAGGGTAGCGTCCGGGTGCAATCAATATCCTGGCACCCTCTAGTAGGCGGCTAGGCAAAATTCAATAGGTACTTACAATTATATTTTCATCAGTGATCGAAAATTCGGGAACAAATGGTGCAATCATAAATGATGTTGGGAAGCAATAGTCCGCTTACTTCGCTTGCGGTACGTTCCCCGTGGACCCGTAGATGAGTAAATAGTATTTTTTTGGGAAAGAAGGGCTTACAAAAATAAAAAACACAAGATTGTCGTTAATTTAAAAATATTTAATTTAATGAGAGCGACGCCATTACTCTTAGACTCTACGCCCGTGTGCACTGCACAATTTCACAGCCTGTGCCACAGATGAAACTAGCACTAGTGGTAGGTATGGCATAAGCTGGAGTAAGAATCTCTTCGAGTCGTATGCTGAAGGGTCTTGGAATTCTATTATTCCAAGGAAATTCCTACCATTACATTATGAATAATGGAATGGGGTTATGATCTTCAATAATGAGAAACACGATGCAGAGAAAGAGACAGAAAATGGGGAAACTTGTGGGAATTATTATCTACATTTCTTAGAAGCTATGTATCTTCGTATGGCATTGTGAGGCGGAGTATTCATTGGCGGCGCGGATTCCGCAGCGCGGAGTTGAAACAAAGGTCGTTGTCACTTGCTATTCAGAGGACTGCAGCGAACAACGAGCAGGCACGACCGCGCAGCTTGGGTTTTGCTGTAGGTATCTATCTTCAATGTAACACCGTAATTTTACGATGTTCTTAAAACTGTAGTAGCATCTTAGCGAGATACTTTTAAAAAACCAGTCATACTCGTAAGTATACGTAGATAACGGAAACACCGTTTTCCGTAGTTGCTCGTCACAATACACAAATTAAAAACATTTAATTCAAATAATTTTCAATGAAATTTATATAAATAACTCAGTACATTTTATAAGTTAAGGTCGACTTTTAGGATGTATGTACGGTGTCATAATTATTATTGTTATCAACAATAAATTATTAGGATTAATAATAACTGGTCCTACTTGGCTGTGACAGTTTTCCTTCGTTTCCTTTTGACTTCGATCGTAAAGGAATATTATCACAGCTAAATAGCCTTTACAAGTAAATGAGTTTGTCGACCAACCTATAAAATGTACAGCTTCGCGTAGTAATTGAAAATTAAGAAATTCGGTTTTTCATATTTTAACCCAGAATAGCTAACAATAAACCAGCTTGAGAGACACACATAGCGTGCCTGCATCAATTACCGCGCTCGCCACACCTCGCAGGGTTCATCAGTATAAACTCTGTAGCCGGTAATAGCCGGGGAATGGTAATCAAATAGCCGCCTTATTAGCCGGTGCAGGCTTCATTATTACCAATCAATCTAAGGGCACTATCACACTAGGATACCAGTGTGGTGTAACGTGCCTCCATATTAGTGAGGCCTCTCTAACTTTCTTGCTTTAACAGTGCGGATGAAAAAAACATCGTAAGGAAACCTTCATGCCTGAGAGTTTGTCCATAATGTTGTCAAGTAATTTTTAAATACATATCAAAAATTGATAGACCGGCAGGATTCGAATCTGCATCTTCTGAAAATCGCGCCCGATGACTTGACCATTAGGCCACAATCCAAAAATATTTAGAAATTTTTGAGTGTGGGTAAAACATTATCAAGTCCGCTTATCCGTACTTGGCCAGCGTGGTGGACTGTGGCCAACACCCTTCTCCTTCTGATAGGGAACCCGTGCTCAGTAGTGGGTCGGCAACGGGTCGAGATGATGATGAAAAGAAGGACGGGCAAAGTACATTTTAAGCTAATGCTTCATTTATATTTTCAGAGTCGCCGCGATGTTATAAAATGGAGTGAGATAATATTATTTATTAAACGGTCCAAGTTGAAATTAAATGGCGACCGAGAAAGAAATTCCGCTGTTATTAGTAGGTACAGAGTACAGACGCTCTGACGGACTAGAGATGTTACTTTTTGTCTTATCGATATAATTATATTTTTTTACCGTTATTAAAACCCACAGTGCAGTCATACACCAGTAGGTACCTATCTATAAATTCTAGTGTCTTAGTCTTCGGTTTCGGCCACTTTCAGCCAAAAACCTACCTTTGTTCATAACTTCGGCTTCAATCAAAATGGGCTGAAGAAAGGTTTCCAGCAAGCGCCTGAATTGAACTGTCAGCTAACATAAAAACCTTTAAATTTTATTTACTTTTCGTCAATCTTAAAATTAATTTCTTAGGGTTATTAAACATTTGGTTTCGGACAAAGATTGTGGCGATAGCTGATTAATCGGCTTCGGCTTCGGCCAGTCACTAACAAACTCATAATATCTAGGTAGGTACTATAAGTTTTTCATTGCCCCGATGGACAAATGAGTGTACAAAAAATAACAGAGTAAGAGAAAGAAACAATAGAGTGTACAAAATATAGTTTTAAAAAAATATCGATATTCCAAATTAGGATTAAATATGGCCATCTCTATAATTTCTCCAGCTAAGTAAAGGAAAGAGAGTCATAAAATAACGTCAACTTTACGACATCCGTGGCGGACAGCGGGCGCGGGGGGCGCGGGGGGATTTTTCAGTCTTTTGCGATGCTCTCCCACGTCTTAAATGTTGTTACGGACTATTTGGACTTCAACGCCTAGATTCCAGGTTTTAGAGGATATTGTTACACCATTGTGTTACACCCCTATTTTTCACAAAATACGTGTTCTGTGTTCGCAAGAGACCAATGCAATGTCTAGCCAATGCTACAGTACGTACGATTGCCAAATGCCCCGTATTTTACGGGTCACCTCGTATTTCAGGGTACGATAATACAGAAACCCGTAATTGCGAAAATAAAATACCTACGGGATAAATAAAGCTCCCGCATTTTTTCATTTAATTTTTTTATTTCAACCGAAACCTACTCAATATTGATACTATGAAAGCAGAATCACAAGTTAAATATAATTTTAACATGCAAAGTTTTATACATTAATTTCACAAAAAGACAAACTTTTAAAAGCTATGTAAACCACTGTCTCTCGTAAAAAAATCTAAACCCCGTATTTTTGATGTTAGTTACCCGTAATCAAGAAGTGGCAGGTGGTAACCCTAGCTGAGCGCTAGTCAGTAGACTCTAAAAAACCGTCAGGGAAGAGTTGAGTTGGCAAGGGTTTGCCAAGTCCTGTCTGTAGTTCAGTCTGTGTCCGTAACACCAAAGATAACATGACATAATATATATAGGATTTAATAACGACTGAAACTAAGAACTCAATGTTCTAGTAGAATCTAGTGCATCCATAGTAAGCTTAATTACAAAGTTTCTTCGCCTGTATAATAAAAGCCCGAAGCAGTAAGTAGGTTAAATGTATTCGTGCGGAAGATGAAATTATTAAACTTTGCTCACCCAAAGAACAAAGTTAATAAAACAATCCACGTTTATTACAACTTCCATAATATTGATGATTAATTTTATCTGATATTTTTTCGCTCGTGTGGAGTCTTGCTTCATAATATTTAATTAATGAAAACCTAACCTAGTTTTAAATACTGCCGCTCAATTTTAATAATTTTAACAAGGTAGCGTGATAGAAGCAAGTAACTGCGAGAGTCCATAATATTCCACAAAAACAAAAAAACAGCATATGAAGCAAAGAAGCAAGCCAGACCCAATTTCGCATGATGTTGTTCCTACTATACTTTTAAACTCATTTTTAATTTTGCTGATATACTTAAACCTAGCTGGTATACTTAGATATACTTATTAGGGTGGCTAAACTCACGCTTATTTAATATGCGTTAGGGGTCTCAAGCGTTTTTGATAACAGCCCCCACGCTTGTTTCAACTTTTAAACATAATTAACCGTACCTACTACCTGTGGTAGCTGTACTATTATTATGTATTATCATATATCACAGTTTTACGATAATTATGGGGGTAAAATTCATGCATAGCAAACGATTTCATCAGTATATATATGAGTAGGTAGTTTGGGAGATACAGGGAGTGTCTAAAAAAGCCTCAATGGCTCATCGTGTAAAGAAGCGGACTGAAATCCGAAAGGTCGGTGGTTCAAACCCAACCGTTGCACCATATTGACGTACCTACAGCTACTCCTAGTACAATCTTTTCGCTTAGTTGGAGGGGAAAAGGGGAATATTAGTCATGATAAAACATGGCCAATATTCTTTTATAAAAATAAAGTAAAAAGTTCACTTTAAAGAAATCTATAAAAAATGTATTTAAATTTTTTGCCACTAACTTTACGGATAGCTATACAAAGTTAGGTAGGGTAGTTGTGAAGTTAGGTCTCGTAATGGCAGTTAGCGAGGTAATGGCGTTGGCGGCAGTTACGAGGGACGCGCGAAATATTACTCTGATGATAATATAAAGCTTTATTATTTTATACGTGACCGTCCGTCAGCCTGAAAACTATATTAGTTACCGTAATTTTCATGTGATTATTCCACATACAATACAGTAGTACAGTACAGTAGTAAGTACAGTAATTAGTAAATACAGGACTAATTTTTTATTCAGAACAAGTTAGCCCTTGACTGCAATCCCACCTGCTGGTAAGTGATGTCTAAGATGCAAGTAGGCCAACTTGGAAGAGGTATGACAGTTTTTATTAAACCCATACCCCTTTGACCTCTACACGGCATAGTAGCGCTAAATCGATTGGCAGCACGGTTTTGCCGGTAGGATGGTAACTAGCCACAGCCGAAGCTTCCTACCAGACCCAGACTAGAAAAAAAAATAGAGTTTGGCATGCAGATAGCTATTATGACGTAAACATCCGCTAAGAAAGGATTTCTGAAAATTCTACCCCTATAAAGGCATAAAATAGAGGTTTGAAATTCAAGTAGTCCACAAGGACGAAATCGCAGGCTTAAGAGGGGTCTCTCCGTCATTATAGAATATTATGTCTGCAAAATTTCATGGACTTTGGTTGCTTGATATTCAAATGAAATTGGAACTACGATTGTATGATGCGAGTGACGGAGAGAGCCCTGTTAACTAGTCTCACGAAAATAATAAAAAGTCTACTTGAGAAGCGCGCCTTAGATATGTTGACCATGTTACGACTCACTAGCGCCACCGAGGCGTGTGGAAGTCCACAAATTAAAGAGCTACGTCCAGTAATGAACGTTTGTGGGTCGACAACGACGAATAAATATTTAAACAATGAAATAAGTAGGTATTTTCTACAGCCCATTATATAATCCTCGATAAGAGGCTATCAGTGGAGAATGGAGACGGTCTAAAATGTTCACGAGCAGCTAGCTATCTAGAGGCTCTCAACTCTGAGGGAGGCTTTTGACCCTTAACGCGCCCGCGAGCCCGAGCTGTACCTACCTATAATATAGTACATAGAGATATAATGAAATTAATTTCTGTGAAACTAATTTCGTACCACTAATTTTATAATGTTGTTCGTAATGAATTATTATTAACCAATCAAAGTCAATATTTTGTTGGTACGTTCCAGGCACTTATATCTATGTAAAAATGACATCGAGTTTGATTGGTTCTGGGTTTAAATATACCTAATTAAAAAACGTAATACCAAACTACGTTTGTATGGAGCGGGTGACGCTCTCCGTCACACGCTCCATACAAACGTATACCGCGCCGTCTCGCCGCCGACACATTTTCTCGCTCAAGAAACGTACAATTGATGTATGATTCCGTTAAAACCAGATGAATCGAAGATCGGGGGTTCGATCTCTTGCACACACCTCTAACTTTTAACTTTAACTTTTTAATCCTACCTATACGTTTTAAGCAATCAAATATCGCTTACTTTAAAGGTGAAGGAAACCTGTGTGGAAAATAAAAATATCTTTCAGAAAGCAGACAAAACACGGGTTGTAACTTGTTAGTCTTTGAGACGAAGATTACGGTTTATCTACTGTAATTCCGTTAATATCGATGCTGCTGATAATACAAGAGATACAAATGATAGTGATGATAGTCCTGATAATGAACTTATCAGGACTAAAGGAAGTGCAATCACTTGCGTGTTTGTATTAGTGATAATAAGTTTTAGTAAGTTTTATTTATTTATTTAATTAGAGACTTAATGAAAAGTGAACATTTCACATCAAACTATGCAGACCAAAGCACTCGGTAAAAAATGAGACTGGTGTTTGCAGCCCAAATAGACCGAAATCTGAGCTAGGGCTGACAACAATCATCGGCGTAATTTTTTTAAGACTTAAAATTAAATGGTTATTAACAAAAATTATGGTTATGTGACAATTTTTTCATATTGGTTTCATATAAAACTTTATATATTTGCCTTCAGATTATGCTTGTCTACATTAATTAACCTGGTTTTATTTTCCCAAAATACAAAGAATTAAATTCCCAGAAACAAAGAAAGCGCACGTACTTACTTATCTACTTGGTAATGTCTACGTATTTCAGTTCCTAGATTTTAGGTTGACTTCTTAGTATCAAACATCATCATATTCATCATCATGATCAACTCATCGCCGGCCCACTACTGAGCATGGGTGTTCTCTTAGAATGGGAAGGACGATTTAACGGCGAAGGAAAACATCGTGAGAAGACCTGCATGCCTTAGAGTTCTCCATAATGTTCTCAAAGGTGTGTGAATTCTGCCAATATGCACTTCGCCAGACGTGGTGGACTGTGACCTACACCATTCTCAAATTAATCATTGTCATCATCATCATAATGAACCCATTGCCGGCCCACTACTGAGCACGGGTCTCTTCTCAGAGTGAGAAGGGTTTTAGGCCATAGTCTGCCACGCTAGGCCAATGCGGATTGGCAGACTTCACACAGCTTTAACGCCTTTAAGTACATGGAGAACTCTCAGGCATGCAGGTTTCCTCGCGATGTTTTCCTTGACCGTTAAAGCAAGTGATATTTAATTGCTTAAAACGCACATAACTGAAAAGTTAGAGGTGCGTGCCCGGGATCGAACCCCCGACTTCCGATTAGGAGCCGGACGTTCTAACCACTAGGCAATCTCCGCTTTTTTTAAATTACATAATATTCATTATTTATTTGTTAGATTGTTAAGGACGATGAATATCTTCGACTGGACGTTCTTCCTGGTGTCTAAACTGATCCCAATTCAAGTGATAGTCAAAGAGGGAGTCTTGGAGGGAGATGTGGTGTGGAATCGTTACGGGAGTCCCTATTACAGCTTCAAGGGCATCCCATATGCGGAACCACCGGTCGGAGATCTACGGTTTAAGGTAATGTATTCTTGCTTAGAAACTTGTCTGATAGGAGGCTTCGGCCGTGGCTATTTACCACCCTACCGGTAAACTCGTGCGGCCAAGCGATTTAGTGTTCCGGTACGATATCATGTAGAAACCAAATGGGTATGAGTTTAATAAAAAACTGTCATCCAGGTTAGTCAGCTTTCTTCTTAGACTGCATCATCACTTACCACCAAGTAAGATGGCAGACAAGGATTAACTTTTATCTAAATAAAATAAAATACAATAAAAACTATTAATGTAAAGTTGCCTGGATTCTAGAAGATGCTGAGCGTGGCAACTCACTGGCTGTGCAGCGAGTATTTTGCCTATATGAGTCCCACAATTCCAGACAGCTATTTTTGATGAAAATTGGCTTGACTTAATATATTACAAAAATATCTATTTCATATGTTCAAATTCAAACAAAGATAGGTACTAAATAATGTGAATTCTTGTCGAAAATATTCTGCCGTACAATATGCTCGACAAGAATGCAAGAAGAATTTCTGCGTAAGGAGTAATGAGTGGGTAAATACAAATAAAAATACCTAATTGTAATTTTTTATTTGCGCAAATTGGATAATCTGCCTGGCTGTTCAGAGCGAAAATTCTTGTATTATACCTAGTCAGTGTTTGTGGCACCATTCCACGCGGCCATGACATTATACTTGTAGGTACAGTAATAATCAGATTAGGCTAGGCAAGGAAGTTTTATTGTAACATTTTCAGTAATTTTCAAATCATAAGAAAATTAAGTAAATATCATTTCGATAATAATTTGTTTCAGGCGCCTATCCCCAAATCGCCATGGGCAGGAGTTCGCAACGCCAAAGAGCACGCTCCAAAATGTTATCAACCACAACTATACGCCAAGGAAACTCAAACCCCAATAGGAAGTGAGGACTGCTTGTATCTCAACGTTTATGCGCCCAACATTGTCCCAATAAAGTTCCTGTTACCTGTCATGGTTTGGATTCATGGAGGAGGGTTCCACAGTGGCAGTGGGAATGATGACGAGCAAAGTCCTGAATACTTCATGAGAAAAGAAGTTATCCTAGTCACCTTGAACTATAGACTCGAGGTCTTAGCTTTCCTCTCCCTCGACACCGAAGATATTCCTGGAAACGCTGGTATGAAGGACCAGGTGGCTGCTCTGAGATGGGTTAAAGAAAACATACAAAAATTTGGCGGAGACCCTGATAACATTACAATTTTTGGGGAAAGTGCTGGAGGTGCTAGCGTTTCATTTCATCTTGTTTCACCGATGAGCAAGGGTTTATTCAAAAGAGCTATAGCACAAAGCGGTGCTCTAACGTGTTGGTGGCCAATAACGTTCAGAGCACGAGACAGAGCATTGGTTCTTGCAAGAAAATTAGGGTGTAGTTCCAAAGATGACAAAGAAATTTACGACTGTCTTCTTGCCCAACCTGTAGAATCTTTAGTTTCTACAAAGATCAAAGTTACTTATGTCCAATCAGCAAAAGCGTGTGTAAATGTACACTTCGGTATCGTTTCGGAAAGACGATTTGGTGAAAATGAAAGATTCTTCTCCGGGCATCCGTATGATGTTCTACGTAACGGCATTCACGAAGGCGTACAGGTAATGAATGGTTACACAGAAGATGAAGGGACGCTGTATTTTTTACGCGCCGACCGCGACGCTGAAGAAGTTTTCGAACAAGCCAATAACTTCAAAGAATTCTTCGTTCCTGAACCCTATACAACTAATACAACTTTAGTTACTCAAATGGAAATCGGTGAAAGGTTCAGAGAATTCTATTTAGGAGACAAAACTGCATCAAAGGAGACGGTGGATGAAATGATGAAATATTTCAATATGGAAGTTTTCGTGTACGGAATAATGGCCCTACAAAAAATTGTCGCCAAAACGACTCAAGAGTCAAATAATTACTTGTACAAGTTCACGTGCAAGTCAGAACTGAATCAGTTTGCTCGTCAGACGGCCATAGACTCGTTGTTTGCACATAGACCAGTAGTGGCACACGGTGGTGACCTTCGGTACCTCTTCCCGCTACTACCTGCATTCGGTCCGGAAATCGATATGAATTCGAACACGTTTAAAATGATTAACCAAGTAACTACGCTATGGACCAACTTTGCTAAATACGGGTGAGCAAAAGTACAGTTTTTTTTTAATCAATAATAAATAACTAAAGTTTGTTTTGTTCACGATCTATATTTTTTCCAGGTCTTCTATATTTAGCATTAAAAATATGTCCTATTTTTATTACAAATAGACCTTGCTCAAAGTGCTGGAACGCGGTCTGTTGTTGGTTAGTTTGTCGTTTCTTATCCTGAAATAAACTAGTTACTCAAATTCAAATTCAAATTCAAATTTTTTTATTCAATTAAACTTTTACAAGTGCTTTTGAATCGTCAAAATAATCTACCACTGGTTCGGAATGCTGTTCCTACCGAGAAGAACCAGCAAGAAACTCGGCGGTTGCTCTTTTCAAATGTACAATTTACAATAATATGCTACTTTTTCAATAAATTACAGTGGGGTAAAATTTTCGAAAAGTCAGTTATCTACTTTAACAAGTTTTTTATTAACTCGCTTTCTTGTCGGTCTATTTGTTTGTTTGTCTGTTCGAAACAAATCTTGTCAGTGAGCTAGAAGTCTGTGAACATAGGTTGGAACTCGATGACAATTAAAATTTACTTGCTTTTTTGTTTCTTCCAGTAATCCTACTCCAGATGACAGTTTGGGTACCAAGTGGCTTCCTTATACAATAGAAAACCAGGATTATTTGGTCATTGGCGAGGACTTGGTACCAGGGACGTTTCCTGAACAGGAAGATGTGGAGTTTTGGGAGGACAACTTCAAAGAACATTTGCCTAAACTAGTGCCATAAAAATGGAATTTGTAAATAAAATCTTACTTTTAATCGTAATTTTTTCATTTTCATATTGGGACTTGATTGGTGAAGATGCACGCTGACATGGAAGCTAGTTTATTAAAAACATATTCCGTGCAGCATCGAACGGTTAAACACGACAGCCAGACCAGACCCTGAACTGATAAATTCTCAATCTGATCCAGCTAAAAATCGAACCCTGGACCTCCCATTTATACATCATCATTATTAACCGATAGACGTCCACTGTTGCCGTAGGTCTCTTGGTTACTCTGAACCCAGCTAGAACTACCTGGAATTTCTCTACGTGGTCAAATCAGAAGTGAGGAGGTCCGTAGGAGAACCAGAGTAGCCGATATAGCTGACCGAGGTTGCGAAGCTGAAGCGGCAATGGTAGGGCACATATTTCGAAAACCGATAGACGTTGGGGTCCCAAACACCCAGGGGTCCCAATGGTGACCTCGCATCGGAAAGCGCAGCGTCGGAAGACCCTCCACTAGATGAACAGACGACAGCAAACGAGTGTTATATAGGAAGCCGCTGGATTCAGGCAGCGCAAGATCACAATTATAGAGAGATCGACAAACAAAGGAGTGACTTGAAGAATTTAAATTCCTCAATTCACTCCTTTGTCGTTTGTTGTGTGTTGTTGTTTGTTTTTGCGTGTGTTTGTTTGTTATTGCTTGTTGTGTTGTTGTTTGTTCGTATTGTTGTGTGTAATCCTTAAAGATGAGATTTTTTACTTTTATTCAGATACAAGTTAGCCATTGACTGCAATCTCACCTGATATATGATGATGCAGTCTAAGGTGGAAGTGGGCTAACCTGGAAGGGGTATGGCAGTTGTTACTAAACCAGTACCCCTTTGGTTTCTACACGGCATCGTACCGGAACGCTAAAGCTACATAATATCAAAACCAGCTCTGGTGATGTAAACTGTAAAGTATGTATCCACGTTTACGCAATAAACGAGAGAAACACGTAAGAGTAACGACATGTTGACGCAGGCGTCGGGATAAATATTAAATTCTGGCAATAGGTATTCATAAGAAGACGTGATCGAGCCTTCTCATCAAATATTCCTTTGAGTCGACTCGCTTTCACCAGCACGTAACACGGAAGCGATACGATATACAGTCATCTACAATTATCATCATGATCAACTCGTCACCGACTCACTACTGAGCACAGGTCGCCTCTCAGAAATAAAAGGGTTTAGAGGCCCAATCCGCTACACTAGTGTGAATTGGCAGACTTCACACGCCTTTGAAAAGAAATGAAAATCTGATTGCTGAGTTATACCGTATTAAGAACTTATTAACCCAACCGAGTATCGAACCCTGGACCTCCAATTTGTAATTGTAAATTTTCGTGAACCTACCATACCCGTGTATCACAATATTAGCATTATAAAAGCTTCCTAAATTAAGTAAAAAAGTAGGTTACGTAATAATTAAAGTTTCTATATTTATGAATTGCAAAATAAAATATTAGTTTTAATTAAGGCACGTAATGAGGTAAAAATTCTTCAAACATGCTTTCCCAGAAATCCACCTCTTCTTTATCTGGGAACGTTTTTGATTCGAGAACTTCTCCTATGTCCAAATACTCCTCATTTTCCAAAGTAAACGGAAGCCATTTTGTGCCCAAACTGTCATCAGGAGTAGGATCACTGAAAAAATAAAAAATGAAAAATAAACTGTGGGTCGGACTCGCACACGAAATTGGAAAAATGGAACCCTCATAGGGTTTTGTTTTCTGTCTGTCTGTCCGTCCGTCCGTCATGTCTCTTAAGAAAACCTATAGGGTACTTACTGTTGACCTAGAATCACAAAAAAAATTACACAAATGTTACAATTTTCAAAATAAAAAAAACTATACCAAGTGGGGTATGATATGAAGGGCTTTGCCTGTAAATTTTAAAACAGATTTTCATTTTTTTTTTGCATAACAGTTTTTGATTTATTGAGCAATATATAATAATAAAATACCCGAGTACGGAACCCTCGGTCCGAGTCTGACTCGCACTAGGCGGGTTTTTATTATAAACAAAGCAAACGAGCAGGCGAGTCTGCAAATGCGTTGCTAGATTTCTAAGCTATGCTGGCTTTATAATTTATTTATTTATCTGCGTCCCTCCTACGTCAATGATCTGCGCCTATGATAGGAAAAAGACTGGATATTTGGATCTTAAAAGTTCGTAATTTGCTTACCCATATTTAGCGAAATTCGTCCAAAGTGTGGTTACTTGATCGATCATTTTGAAAGCGTCCGAGCTCATGTCGACTGTTGGAGTTAGCGGGAACAGATAGCCGACGTCATCGCCATGTGCGGTCAGAGGCCTGTAGCTGAACATATCGTCCAATCCCGTCATCGTCAAGAACTGGTTCAATTCAGATTTACATGTAAACTTGTACAAATAATTCTTGTTCTCATCCCTCTTTGCAACCATTTTCTGCATTGATATCGCTCCATACATAAATATCTCCATACTGAAATACCTTAACAAATCATCGACGTTATCCTTAGACGCTGTATTATTTTTCAAGTAAAACTCCTTAAACCTTCGCCCAATTTCCATCTGTGTAACTAAAGGAGTGTTAATGGCGAAGAGATGTGGAACGAAAAATTCCAAGAATTTATTAGCTTGATCGAAGAGTCTGTTGAAATCCACTCCAGCTGCAAAATATAGACTCCCTTCATCAGCTGTACAACCATTCATAATTTCTACATCCTCGTGTATGCCGTCACGTACCAGATCAAAAGAGTCTCCGTAGTAAAATCTTTCATTGTCACCAAACTGTCTTTCTGATACAATAGCAAATAAGTTTAAGTAATTAGGAGTTTCTTTAGCCCATGCGGCGTAAAATACTCTTATTTCCTTTCCAATAAGGTTTTCAACAGGCTGAGCTTTAAAAAATTCGTAGATTTCTTTGTCGTCATTGGAATAACATCCTAATTCTCTCGCAAGTAGTATCGCCTTGTCTTTTGCTCTAAATGTGTGCGGGAACCATGCAGTTACTGTCCCACTCTGCATGATAGCTCTTTTGAAAAGACCTTTAGTCATCGGCGAGACCAGATGGAAGGAAACGCTTGCACCTCCAGCACTTTCACCAAAAATGGTAATGTTATCAGGATCACCACCGAACTTTCTTATGTTTTCTTTGACCCATCTTAGAGCAGCCACTTGGTCCTTCATACCAGCGTTTCCAGGGATGTCTTCTGTGTCGAGGGAGAGGAAACCTAAGATCTCCAGTCTATAGTTTATGGTAACTAGAATGACATCTTTTCTTAAAAGGAATTGAGGACCGTCATTATCGCCACCGCCAATCATGAATCCTCCTCCGTGAATCCACACCATGACAGGTAAAGGGTTGATAGGAACTAAGTTAGGAGTGTAAACGTTGAGGTACAGGCAATCTTCACTGCCGATTGATGAAGCAGATTCGTTGGGCATAAGGTGGTACTGATAACATTTCGAGGCGTGTTCTTTGGCACTGCGAACTCCTTCCCACGGTGTTTTTGGCTGAGGTGCCTAAAGCAAACAATGATATAATTACTTAACGTCTTACTTTTAATAACAATTCTTTACATTGCTGTAGATTCTCATTGAATTTTGTCTTACTTCTTCATTAAACTAATGATATCATCATCATAATCAAATGTCAAGCCATCATCAAAAAAAGTTTTTCGTTTTTAGTAGGTAACCTGGTAACTATCACTTCAATTTTTCATTCACGAATAAAGCCAAATTTCTTTAATTCATTTTATGTATCCATAATATCATAACTACAAAAGTGTATTTGTCTTTCTGTTATCTTTTAACAAATCAATCACTAAGATCGGGACAGAGTTAGCTTGTAAAAGTATTGCATTTTCGTACGACTCCATAATACATTCTGGAGTCGTACGAAAATGCAATACTTTTTAGTCCACGCTAAACACTCTAGACCACGCTAGACAAGTGCGGATCGGATTCTCAGATAGCTAGTTAATTACCTTGAATCTCAGATCACCAACAGGAGGTTCCGCATAAGGTATGCCCTTAAAGCTGAAGAAGGGACTTCCATAGGGATTCAAGTCCACGTCTCCTTCCAAGACACCTTCATTTACTTGCACATGCACAGAGAATAGCCTCCAGACCAGAGGATATATCCAGTTTAAGAAATCCATTGTCTTTAACCAAGGATTAGATAAGTTTAACCGAATTACCGAGTTCTAAGATAAATAAGTTTTTGGAATTTGAATATTCAAAAAATCATAAAAAGTTTACTTTTCAAAACAACATTGCGTCTTTTTACAGTTTTATCTTATGTAACTATCAGTCTAACGTCTGCATTGAATTGATAAAACTGTGTAGGTACTAAATATAGGCATTTAGTAGAGTGACCAACTTTTTTAAATTAATCGTTGGGGTCCCAAGGTCTTATAGTATGGACCTGCGGCATCCAATAGACAGAGCATAGGGTCATTGAGTGTGCGAACCTTTACAAGAGACTTTTGTACAGCTGTGGACATGCATTGGTTCACAACGATGATAACAACCAGAGTGAAGAAAACTAGCTTAAATCTTGGAAGAATAATAGCCCAATCATATTCGGGGTTTCTCCTCGGAATTAAAGATAATAAGCTGTAAATTGGTATACACCTTTGTTTTGTATGTTGTCTCAAAAGTTACAAATGATTGATAAGTCCTACGCAATTAATGGTCATTCCAGCGATCTGTTATCAATACTATTTTTGTGATAAGATGAAATCTTATCAACAGCAATCTTGAATCTTCATCTCGTTTAGAGCGCCTCAATCTTGATAAAATTGCAGGGCTGGCAATGCCAGACTTAAGTCATAGTGCTCACCTACAGAACGCTTCTGCCTCAGTTACGTGTTGCACAACGTTGCAATGGTCTGCGACCAGCCTACTGCCACTTCAGCTTTCTGATCCTCTGGGCTGTGTCAGTTCAATCAATCAGCCTGTTTGCGTACAATGCTGAACATAGGCCATCACAAGAGCGCGCTATCACAAACAATCCTCCGCCTTCCTCATCCGTGTCCACGTATCAGAGCCATACATCATCACAGGTAGGACAGTTACTATGCCAGTTACTTTAGCATATTACATTCAAATATCAAACCGAATCTCAAAGTAAAATTGTATGGTAGCTGTAACATGCAACATAATAAGTCAACATTAGAACTTGGTCTATTTTGTTGCTACAGTACAAAAATAGATTTTGTCCGCATGAAAACCTGTCATGGTCGAGATTTACATCAACGTCGAAGGTAACCCTACAATCATGGCACACGGAAGTGTCTGCCAAGATAGCAGATAAAAATTGTCATCTGAACCCCAAAGTATTACATTGTCACACTAGTAGTATTATAAAGACGAAAGTTTATGTGTGTAAGATTAGATTATACCCTGGATTAATATACTTTTTATCCCAGAAAATCAAAGAGTTCCCAAGGGATTTTTAAAAACCTATATCCACGCGAACTAAGTCGCGGGCATCAGCTAGTTGGCCAATAATGTAGCTACATCGAATCCGCCATCAACCCAAGGCACTGAAATCATAGGCACGGCTTCAGCACATAGTGCTTAAAAAAAAATTTTATGTGACCAATGGTCACATAAAATTTTTCACAATCCTATACATGGTCACTGACCATGTATAGGATTTGAACAAAACTCTACGACTTGTTTTCCTCTAAGTACGTATAATAATGTCTGGTATATCAATGGCATATCTGCCACATGATTGTACATGCCGTTGTTTGTGTCACACTAATATTATAAAGGCGAAAGTTTGTATGTGTGTGTGTGTGTGCGTGTGTGTGTATGTATGTTTGTTACTCCTTCACGCAAAAACCACTGGACGGATTTGGCTGAAATTCAGAATGTAGATAGTATTGGCGTCACTCAGAAAAGCAGGTATTATTTAAATATTTTTATCGAATTATTTGAATGTCCTCTCCAAAACCAACACAAAAAAAACACAAGTTTAATGTGTAAGGTTATCCGAGAGTTTTAATCTAAACAAACTAATGCCAAAATAAATAATTTAATTAGAGCGTGATTGCTATCACAACATCTAATTATCAGTTCACAACCCAAATACCGAAAATATGCGATATCGCTCCGAATCTCAGAAGGAGACTGAACTAAAACCTTCGAAACACCCGTATTTATTTCAAGTTCAATCTTGTTGGCCGCCTAGCAACAGATTGTAGGTATGACATCGAATGAGCCAAATATCGATTTTATCAAACTACCTGCATTAGGTAAATTAATAATTTTATATTATTTTTGACAACTCAAATCAACTTTTTAAAAATAACCTTACAGTTCGGCCGTCCTGAATTTAACACGCCCTCGTGTTTCTAAATAATCTTGTCATGTCAGTCGCGGGCTTCCTTGCCCTAAGTCAAATCCAAATCATGGGCTATCCTGCCCTCCGTCAAATCATTAAAACCTATCCTTGAACTGCCGAACTCTCAGTTTTAATATCAAATCAACAATAAATCCAAACGACTAACTTCTCATTCGATGTATACGAAATCTGAACCACTTATTGCAAATTACTTTCCACTACACAAAAGACTAAATTCTTAAAAAAAAACTAGAAATTTTAATCACCAAATCAAACTCAATAAAAAAATTTAATCAAATGTGGGTTGTTTACAAAAAGATACCAAAGCGAAATTAAGGCAACGTGAGACACATCCCACTTCTGAATTATTGGCGTCACTCAGAAAAGCAGGTATTATTTAAATATTTTTATCGAATTATTTGAATGTCCTCTCCAAAACCAACACAAAAAAAACACAAGTTTAATGTGTAAGGTTATCCGAGAGTTTTAATCTAAACAAACTAATGCCAAAATAAATAATTTAATTAGAGCGTGATTGCTATCACAACATCTAATTATCAGTTCACAACCCAAATACCGAAAATATGCGATATCGCTCCGAATCTCAGAAGGAGACTGAACTAAAACCTTCGAAACACCCGTATTTATTTCAAGTTCAATCTTGTTGGCCGCCTAGCAACAGATTGTAGGTATGACATCGAATGAGCCAAATATCGATTTTATCAAACTACCTGCATTAGGTAAATTAATAATTTTATATTATTTTTGACAACTCAAATCAACTTTTTAAAAATAACCTTACAGTTGATAATATCCTGGATTAGCACATAGGCTACTTTTTATCCCGGAAAATTAAAGAGTTCCCACGGGATTTCGAAAAACCTAAATCCACGCGGACGAAGTCGCGGGCGTCAGCTAGTAAGTAATAAAACGAGACTTTATTTGCCTTGGAGGTCAAATCGAAAGTTATACGTTACAATCTTTCAGTACCTACCTAATATATTTTCTGACATTTTGCACGATATCAAAAACTATTATTATGCATAAAAATAAAAGAAAATCTGTTTTAGAATGTACAGGTAAAGTCCTTTCATATGATACCCTTCTTGGTATAGTTATCTTGCTTTAAAAATTGAAAATACTAATTATTTGTTCATGATAACTTTTAAATTTTTTTTTTTATGTTATAACCAATTCACAGTTTTACCTACTTGTACTATAAGACCTGCCAGCCTGCCAAATTACTGATTGTGTGTATATGTGTGTTGATGTACACTTTTTTGCCAAGCAGTCGCAGTCGTCATAAATACTGCCACTACACAAAACCAACACAAATTATATAAAACTTAAGACGTAGGTATAGTAATACCTATTCAAGAGTTAAACTTCGTTATTAAAAGCATTCGCAGCAGGCTAGCAGGTCAAGCGCTGCGCTGCGCTTAAGAGCTGAATTTTAAACTTATTGTAATAAAATTCTAAAGACATTATAAGAGCTTAACAGGGCTCTCTCCGTCACTCGTTTCATACAATCGTAGTTCCAATTTCATTTGAATATTAACCAACCAAAGTCCATGAAATTTTGCTGACATTTTCTAGAAACTAATATCTGTGTCTGTGGTGTTTTAGATTTTTCTAAAAATATGTAGTTTTAAAATTACAGGGGCTCAAAGATTTGTCTGAAAATTTTTAAGACCGCGTAACTTTGAAACCGAATATTTTAACAGAAATCTGGAAAACCACAGACATAGATATTAGTTTCTAGAATATGTCTGCAAAATTTCATGGACTTTGGTTGCTTAATATTCAAATGAAATTGGAACTACGTTTGTATGAAACGAGTGACGGAGAGAGCCCTCTTAAAAGTTGGTAGTTTCACTGCGGCGAAACTCGGCCGTGAAACTTCGAAAGCACCCAACACATAATGTTTATTCACTTTTACAATAATAGGTACAAACAGGCAAGGTAAATGCAAAAGTGCATACATATTTACAGGGATTTTATTCATTATGTGATTTTGGGTAAAAATAATGATTTTATACTCCTAGGGGCCCAGGGGCTCTCTCAGGGGACCTTTTTGAAGGAATTTAAAAAAAGGTTATCTAGTCTACCGGGGACCCACGAGCTGGCAGCTACTTAATGGATTAGTTTGGCCACTTATAGTTTAGTTGTATAGTATCTGTATTGCCCGTGCGAATTCGGGGCGGGTCGCTGGTATAGCATATTAAATATACCCCGATGTAATATCATCATCATCATCATCAGCCTGTGGACGTCCACTGTTTGACATAGGCCTTCCCTAAAGAGCGCCACCACACCCGATCCTCAGCCTTCCTCATCCATCCACTTCCCGCCAGCCGCTTTATATCGTCGGTCCATCGTGCTGGAGGGCGTCCCACACTACGTTTGCTTAAACGCGGTCTCCACTCAAGGACTTTCCGGCTCCAACGGCCATCGCCTCTACGACAGGCATGGCCTGCCCACTGCCACTTCAGCTTGCTAATAGTTTGGGCTTGGTTCTCCTGCGGATCTCCTCATTTCGGATCTTATCCCTCAGGGAAACTCCTAACATAGCCCTCTCCATAGCTCGCTGAGCAACTTTGAATTTGTGGACAAGGCCATTTGTCAGTGTCCACGTTTCAGCACCATAGGTGAGGAGGACGATGTAATATAATGTATATAAAATAGACGTTTATGACATCAAAAGCTTTGCTTCCTGTTGTTATGTAGCCCAATTTCGTAAATTTTCCGACCGTGTTGTAAATTCTTCCGACCGTATTTCGTGCTGCTAAAAAATTCAAGTACAGAATGTATACCACCCCGCCATAAGCAATATTTCAAAAGCAAGCATCTAGCAGCGAACAAAAGTTACAGCCGTAATAAGCAGTATTTCTTTCGGCACGTCGTAACAAAGGAAAAAGGCACAAGTTCCATAATTTTCCCGTAGATGGCGTGTTCGGTTGCGTGACGCCGCGCCTCCGCTGCGGGTAAAGCCGGATACACACCACGCGCGCGACGGAAGCCGTGGTCTGAACCTCACAGGAGCCGCCCTTAGGAGGACGTTGCGCCCCCGACCTCTCCAATTATTTCTTCGAGCCTTATCCCTAGGCGGAGCTTCGCGATCGCCAACCCATTCAGTGACGCTGTAGCAGCCAGTAGGGCCTACGTAGCATAGTCAATTCGAAACAATACAAAAGCCAACTTCACTGCAAGATGTCACTTCACACTAATAAGGCGAAAGTTTGTGTCTGTTTGTTACTCTTTCACGGAAAACTACTGGCTGGATTTGGCTGAAATCCCAAAAAAAATACTTCACAGCAATATTATACAGGCGAAAGTTTGTGTGTGTGTGTGTGTGTGTGTGTTTGGTACACTTTGGCGCAAAAACTGTTGAAGGATTTGGCTGAAATCCCAAGGAAATCCCTACCGTTATATTATGGTTATATGATCGGTAAGAAATACAGCATGCAGCATATATCGAATAATAATAACATGTAAGGAAATTCCAACCATTATATTGTTACCAATGGAAAAGAGTTACGACCCTCAGAAATGAGGCACTCTGCAGCTTCACATCTGAGCATAGATTATTTGGACTTAGCTTGACTTCATTTCAATTAGCTAGGTTTCTCACTTGGTCATCAGCAAGTATTAGAACCTACTCGTATGTGTATATGAACCTCGTTTGAACGTCACCGGCGCGCGTTGTGTGTGACACGCCCTTAAAGTCACAAAGGACTAATTTAGGCAGGTTCGCCCTTGGCGCAATTTCAAACGGTTATATCTTTCATTGCGAATAAATTGTTTAATTTGTTGATGGAACGGAAAGGGCGAATTACGTTTACGTTTCAGTGAATTACGTAATACACAGTTGATGAATTTTGCTTTGAGGGCGGCGCGACCTAGTTGCGCTAGCGACAGCGACTGATGAGTTAATTGCAGCGCTGGTTCATCATGCTCACCGGCCCACTACTGAGCACATGTCTCCTCTCAGAATGAAAATGATTTAGGCCACGCTTGCCGGGTACGGATTGGCAGACACACCTTTGAGAATATTATGGAGAACTCTCAATTTCCTCACGACGTTTTCCTTCACCGTTAAAGCAAGTGATATTTAATTGCATGAAACGTAACTCCGAAAAGTTAGAGGTGCGTGCCCGGGATCGAACCTCTGACCATCCGTATAGGAGGCGGACGTCTATGCGCTTGTGCTGGATAAACAACTTCAACTGAACTCGGTATGTGGATGGGTGACCAATGTTGGTCTCAACTCTCAATTTAGCTGTTACCTTTCCAAAGAGTATCTACCAACAATTTTAATAATTAGGTACCTATTACCTACCTACTTATACTTATTTTTTTATCTATCTTATAATATCGTAATCATGACTTATGATTCAGGATACGATACATAAACGAAAAACATATATTTATGTTCGCAGACCTGTTTATGCGGAAATAGAAATAAAAAAGTGAATAAAACCCGTCAGGATTAAATGAGGCTCCATTAAGGCTATCGTTGTCAACGATCCCCCGTCGATTTCCTACGTATGATATTATTGTTCTTATCTCTATCTGCCCTGGTTCGTGCATTCTCGGTTCCTAGATCGGTACATTTGTGATAACCAAATTTCAAATTGCTGTGATTGGCTGAATTTACCATGTTCTTGCTGCGACAGTGAGTTTGAGCCACTAGCGGAACAATGTTAGCCGGTCAGAAATGATTGCAATTAGTCAACCTGTTTGACGTCCGTGTTCTGTTTTCGATTACAAAAAAGAAAAAATTGTTGTTGCAATCATCAATTTTAGCAAATAGTGAAAGAGAGTCGGCCAATCAGAGGTCACAACTACCGTCACACTTTCTGTCACACTATGGCAGTAGGCATACCGAGTAATGAAAACAATTTTTAAATTCTGTCTAGGAAGTAGTAGGGTTGCCACCTGCCTCTTTTTGATTTACAGGCTACCACCATCAAAAATACGGGGTTTAGATTTGAAGAAATTTGAAAATTTGAAGTATTTAAAGAAATAGGCGGTGGTTCTCTCTGAAATGCATGGAAAGCCTATTTAGATATTTTAGTTTATTTGTAAGTTTTGTATTTTTTCTCCGTATGTTGCCGTGTCTTGATTGGTGAACTGTGTTTGCAATGTGGTTTTAAATAAAAGATTTATTTATTTAAATAGCTTTTAAAAACTCTTAAGTTTTGTAAAGCAAAATGTTATACATTTCATGCATACAATCTTTTCATTTTAACTTAAAATTACATTTAATTTGTAATTCCACCTTCACAGTATCAATACTATGGCCGTAGCCAGGAATCGATTGCGGGAGAGGTTTTATCAGGGCCGGAACTGAATCCTGTCATGAGGAAAAAAACATTCGCTCAACTTTATGGGCTAATTACCTGGTTAGTGGAATTTCGCCTTTCAATTTGTCAGTGAGATAAAATACAACAATAAAAAAGCGCGAGCGCAGTGAGCGTAAGTGTTTTTGGTTCAATACAGAAAAAATTAAAGTGAAAGGGAAACGAGTTTAGCCATAGCAAGATTATATTTTTAAAGCTTCCTATCCATACTAATATTACGAATACGACAGTATATCTATTTGCCTATCTACCCTTTCACGGCCCATCTTCTTTACCAAAATTTTGGTACTTACTATTCAGAGGTAACTTGCATCCCAGACATTTTTTTTTAGGCGGCTTTTTAGCCCGGAAAATCCCCCACGGAATTTTTTAAAATCTAAATTCATGCAAACGAAATTGCGGAGTTTACACCAAGTAATACAAATTCAAAGCGCGAGTGAAGTGAGCGCGAAATGTTTGATATATTTCCAAAAAAAATTGGTAAGCAAATGCAAGAAATAGTGTAAGTATTATTTTAGGCTTAGGTTTTTGACGGCTTCCCAGGCGCAGTCGCCATTTCAACATTTCTGGTCTGGTGGGAGGCTTCGGTCATGGCTAGTTATATGGTTAGTATGGCCCTAACGGCCAAGAAATTAGACTGCATCATCACTTACCACTAGAAAAGATTAAAGTCACGGGCTAACTTGTATAAAAAAAGGCTTACATCCTCAAACCAAGCCCCGCTGCCTTGGCTACGACCATGATCAATATCGAGTGGGTTTCGGCTACGCATTGCCGCAAAAGGAAAATATTCTTTCTACTGGACATAACGTCAGTGTTTGATTTCGCCAGCCAGGTTTCTGTATCCCGAAATACGGGGTAACCAGTAAAATACGGGGCCTCTGGCAACCCTATTCGGAAAACACTGTCACATTCAAGTTAATGTCAAATATTTTGTTTTCAATTAAAGAAAGCTGCATCAATCATTATTACAATATTTTCTTTGTTGTGATTGGCTGAATTTTTGAGTTTGAGCCAATAAACAGACTGTTTGCCAATTAAACGTCAGTACAATATAAATGCCAGAAAGTTTAACCAAATAAAACAAACTTAATGAGAACCTAGTGAGAATGCAAACGGCACACAATTTATAATACATATTATGTTAGTCGTATATAATAGATATTATAGTAGTCGTTCACTTTGGTAATAGTCAGATTGTCATCAGTAAAATTGATATTGGTTGATGTATCGTAAATTATTGTTTCGGTGACAAATATTTTTATTATCTATTTATCTTTGAACAGAATGGAATAGAATGAAATGGAATGGAATACAATGATAAATTTTTATTCCTGTAAACTTTTAGGTAAACTTCAAAGTGTTTTTGGATGGTCAGACAAATTTACCACTGGTTCGGAATGCCGTTCCTACGTTTTCTAGGGTTTCGTACCTCAAAATGAAAAACGGAACTCTTATAGGATCACTTTGTTGTCTATCTGTCTGTCTGTCGTGTGTGTCAAGAAAACCTCTAGGGGTACCCGTTGACTCAAAACCATGAAATTTGGCAGGTAACCAAACTGCGTAATTTTGGGTAGTTTTTTTAATCGATAAAGAAAGTTTGCGACATTGTTCAATAAAAAATTTGGATTCCAACTCCTCAATCCTGATGTTGCAGGGGACCTGACTACTAAAGCTAATGGGATTTAAAAAGTGTCGATTATTAATTGATATTGAAGGTATAGGATGCTGTAAGAAATTGCATTCCTAAATCCTGGTGATCCCTCGGGATTTGAAAAGGATCATCCGTTTAAATATTCTTACGTGATACAGAAACAAGTTGCATCCCGGGGACGGGCTATTACGGAGAGGCAACTTTTGTTCTGGGAAATGAAAGGATCGGGATTTTTAAAAACCTAAATCCACGCGAGCGAAGCTGTGGGCATTAGCTAGTTGTAAATATATTTAAAAGCTACTATAAGATAATAGATAAGGTACTTATTTCCTTATATTTTTATTGTATGGCAGCGCGCGGTTTTAAATTATAAATTGCACGTCCTGTCCTTTTCTGTAATACATTTTTTTTTCAATATCTACCGCTTTATCTCATAGCAAGAGTCCGTAAGACATAATACAGTGAAAATAGGCAAAATATACAATTTTTGCAGTTTCCACGTCAGTACCTGTCGAATTTTTCTAACAGTGTAAGCAGCAGAGCTGAGTTTACCATCTAGTGTTGATATGTGGGTGTTCCATAGAAGCTTTGCATCTAACATTATACCGAGAAACACGGGGTTCTCCTTTATTTTCAACATATGATTATTTATCAATGAACTTATGTCATTTAAGGTCCTGGTATTGGGCAGTGTGAATTCAACACACTTAGATTTCTTTGCATTTGGAAGTAAATTGTTAGCAATAAATCAGAGAGTGACCTGTGATATGGCATTACATATAGTATACATTGTCAAAAATTATAATATTAAAGCTGTGCGTATTGCGTGAGGAATAGGTTGCAAGAGAGTTGCAACTTGCAGGGTTTGATGCATGCGCTATTGCCAGCAAACATGAGACATATTTTTATCTACAGGCAACGTCTGAGTAGGTAACGCATACGTCTAACGCAAGTTGAAATGTACCAGTGTATTTAGTTAGACCTATCGACAAGTTTGGAGTTGGGTGCAGTCTAAATGTGGCCCGTGTGTTTAGACTGTCAGTTTCTGTCAGTTTCACGTGTCGTCCCCCGCACTTCACCACCCCGCTTGCACAAATCGAGACAGCACGAAATTTTCAAGATTTCTGGGTGTAATTTCTGGTTTTCGTAGTTCCCACACAATTATAACAATATAAAATATATAACGATAATTTTTTTACTACATAATATTCATTAAATTTTCTAGGTCTGTGGTTTTTCCAAATTTCATTAAATTGCTCCATTGTCTAGAAAAACGAGCACAAAGTTGGGCCTTTTTTTAAAGAAAAATACAAATCTTTGAGCCCCTGTAATTTTAAAACTACATATTATTAGAAAAATCTAAAACATCACAGACACAGATATTAGTTTCTAGACTATGTCTGCAAAATTTCATGGACTTTGGTTGCTTAATATTCAAATGAAATGGGAACTACGATTGTATGGAGTAAGTGACGGAGAGAGTCCTGTTAAACTTTGAATACCTCTTATCTAACTCGTAGATACTGCGTCGTAGTATTCTGTCAGCAATTCATTTCTATTTTATTTCACCATTTTATCGGAAGAGAGCAATTATTGCAACAGGCTTAACCTTCCTAACCTTCACAGGACTTCCTATAAGCGCACTACATTGATCACTTCATACGAGCTTTTGAAAAGATATGTAAAAGAAAAAGAGCAATGGTTAGGCGGAAAATGAAAATAGTTACAAATATTTTCACAGTGTAAAGGCAGTAGCGCCTCACGTGGTCCTACGATCGATAGCTCCGTATACGACAACTGTTGCGCTATAACGACATCCCTTTCACACTTATAACGATCTGAAACTGTATGAATGAGATGCTGAAAAGGATTCTACTACGAGCGCATGGCACGAATTCCACGCATCCCAAACTCTATCCCTTTCATGCTTATGTGGTTTTCAGGGGGTTGGATAGAGCCGGTAGATGCGGCACGGCTCTGGCACGCCACGAAAGAGGTCGCGATGAATAACAATGCGGACTGCGGGAGTGATGTCCTTATCGAACTGAGGGACTTTACAACACAGCCTTTGCTTTAGTGGGAATTACATGAACGATCTTTGTCCTTCGGTAAACGAGCCTAAAATGACATTAAGGGAGTAACCCGCTCTCTTCCCAGCGCTTTTTATACAAACAAAAAAAAAGTTTGGTTTTCATTTGAATATTAACCTCAAAAAGTCGTAATTAAAAACTGCCCTGCGAAAAAACGAACTATAAAGACTTTTCACATTTAAAAATGCCGCTTTACATCCGCCATATTGATTTTTAGAGTTCCGTACCTCCTTCCGTTTCCATAAAAATGGAAAACTTATAAGATCACTTTGTTTTCTGCCTGTCTGTCTGTCAAGAAAACCTACAGGGTCCCATTTGACCTAGAATCATAAAATTTTTCAGATAGGTAGATTTTATAGCACAAGTAAAGGAAACATCCTAAAACAGTGAATTTGTGGTTACAGCACAAAAAAAATGTGTTCATGAAGAAACAGTATTTTCAATATTCAAAGTAAGATAACACTATACCAAGTGGGGTATCATATGAAAGGGCTTTAAACTTTTTATAAAAATTAAATTAAAAATTTAAAAAACCCCCGACACATAAACCTCTAAAAAGTAAAAAAATAATAGGTAAGTATGTATGGGCCCTTTAAGAATAGTATAAATAGTAAAGTTTTTATCCAAGCGCTCGTTGCGCCAAGGGACCGCTACCTATCGTAAACTATGAAAGTCATCTGTTGTAGAAAGAATAGTTTTTGTTAACTTTAGCGGTCCCCCGACGCAACGAACGCTTGGATAAAAACTTTACTATTTATACTATTCTTAAAGGGCCCATACATACTTACCTATTATTTTTTTACTTTTTAGAGGTTTATGTGTCGGGGGTTTTTTAAATTTTTAATTTAATTTTTATTTCACGCTTTTTAAACTTTTATTCATAAATTACCGTTTATTTGTGCCATTCTAAAACCCAATTTCTATAATAATATAAATCCAATAAGGCAGCTAATATCTCTTCAAAAGTAACATCAATGTTATGTTAATTATACGTTCCATGAAATATTTTTGACCGAACATCACTATCTCAAGAATTATCTGAATGACTCACATAGTTTAACATGACCAAAACGAAATATCTGTTTCTAACATGTCGTTGCTTTAAAAATGTACCCATTTTACGTAGTCGTATAATAGTTCGCTTTTCAAGATATACCTACGATTAAATTGAAATCGACTTTCACCCGATGAAATAAGAAATAAAGTGGCTTGTATTTCATTTTGTTTGTTATTGCATGTAAAATTTTTATTTGACATAACTTTCAAAAACCGGTCAAGTGCGAGTCTGCCTCACACATGAAGAGTTCCGTACAAGTTTTTTTTTATGTAATGACAATTCAGTTGTCGGATTTTTCTGTTTACTTGGGCCAGAGGAGTAGAGTGCTTGGCCTATAACATATTGCTACCTGCCTTTCATGATTCTACGTAAACGGGAAGTACCCAATTTATAAGTTTTGATTCTCTTGAAAGATGACACACAGACAGACAACGAAGTGGTGAAGGAAAACATCGTCAGGAAACCTGCATGCTTAAGAGTTGGCCATAATGCTCCTTCAAAGGTGCATGAGGTGTGCCAATACGTGATTGGCCAGTTTGGTAGCTTCTCATTCTGAGAGGAGACTTGTGCTCAGTAGTAAGCCGGCGATGGGTTGATCCTGATGATGATGAATTTTTAACGTATTTTGTCAAAATAAATAAGCTGAGTTCAAGCAGATATAATATAAAGAAGGTGCGCCTAATGCATCATCCAAACCTGCGCGACAAAGCGACTATGATGCGGGAACCTCAGCCGCGCGGAGGGTCATCGCCTCCTACGATATTACTATACGATATTACGATATTACTAAAACAGTCGAGGCTACATCTTTTTTTTTTCTACAGATACCTACTGAACCCTAAAAATAGTTTGACTATGGTTTGGGTTTGGGTTGATTGTTCGTGGCCTTTGGTTGACTGTTGGATATTATAATTGAATTGATGTTTTCTCGTTTAACTGTGATTATAATATTTTATAAATTAGAAACTCCGCGCCTACGATCCAAAGTATCGGAGTTTTCCAAAACATTATTTTCAAATAAATAATTATGTACCTAAGCAACGTCCATCTTGACAGCTTGACATTTGCCAATTGACATAATATTATGAACCTCTGTTACAATAGTGAAAGATCCCAGGGCCACCAGCCGTCACGTATTTTCTGACGAACGAAATGTGGACGATTGAGTAGTGTTAGTATATACTAAGAACGCATGCCTACAGACCTGCTAGCTTGCTTAGACGGCCAATTTTCAGGTATCAGGTAATCAAAGTACATAAAAACATTACTTACCTCACGTGAGTTCTCCAATTTTTTTAATTTTTAGCTGTTTTTTTTAATATTAATAATTAATTGACATAAGTAAACTATAAGAGAGTGAGAGAGAAGTCAATATATCCTAATACATGTCTTACTCAGTCTCATGCGCGTAGATAATGATGCCCTCGCGCTCAAACCCACAGAGGCATTAAAATTGAATTTAGGGGATGATTGGCCCTCTGGATCGGTCTGTCTTCTTGTAAAAGGTTTTAAAATAGTTGTCTGGTGGACATATATAAAAATGGAGCATCAGAATTTACGTGCAGTTAAGTAATTACTTATTCTGGGAGCTTTAAAGCGTCTGCAAAGCAATACGGCCGACGCGGGAAGTGTCTGGGAGTATTGGCGACATATTTTTAAGGATATTGCCTAAAATATACGTAAAAATCAGTTTGGACAATTTACGTGAGGTAAGTAATGGTTTTATGTACCTTGATTATCAGATACCTGAAAATTGGCCGTCTAAGCAAGCTAGCACGTAGGCTAGGCATGCTTTCTTAGTACTTACTAACACTACTCAATCGTACATATTTCCTGTGTCAGAAAATACGTAACCTCTGGTGGTCCTGGGATAAAAGTAATAAGAAAACCAGAAAAGAGCTGATAACTTCCAAACGGCTGAACCAATTTTTTTGGATTATAGCTAAGAACACTCTCGATCAAGCCACCTTTCAAACAAAAAAAACTAAATTAAAATCGGTCCATTCGTTTAGGCGCTACGAGGCCACAGACAGATACACAGATACACAGATACACAGATACACAGATACACAGATACACAGATACACAGATACACAGATACACAGATACACACGTCAAACTTATAACACCCCTCTTTTTGGGTCGGGGGTTAAAAACAGATTTTCGTTTATTTGTATGCATAATATGTAGTTTGGCATTTATCGTGCAAAAGGTTGAAAAATTGCACGCCGTAAGGTAGAATTTGGTAGAACCTAACAGTAACTAGTATTAAGATCTGTTACAAAGTAACCCAAATTTGCAATAAAGATATTTGAATTTGAATTTGAAAAATATGATTGTATATTGATGAAAAAAATCCAAACAACATACATAAAAAATAAAAATAAAAAGATCTCGACTAAATGAGAATCTCCTCCTTTTTTAACCCCCGACCCAAAAAGAAGGGTGTTATAAGTTTGACGTGTGTATCTGTGTATCTGTCTGTGGCATCGTAGCTCCTAAACTAATGAACCGCTTTTAATTTTTTTTTTGTTCGGAAGGTGGGCGTGATCGAGAGTGTTCTTAGCTATAATCCAAGAAAATCGGTTCAGCCGTTTGAAAGTTATATCAGCTCTTTTCTAGTTACTGTAACCTTCACTTGTCGGGGGTGTTATAAATTTTTAATTTACACTTGTTGAAGTCTGTGTTGAAATAGCTCAAATTCTTAGTTTCTAGACCAAGCCTTGATATTTCAGTCAGTCATTTTATAGATGTGCCTAGTATAGAATAGACAGAATATTGTTATTCGTAGCATAGAAGCGACGCGGTGAGAAGTAGTAAATGTGGGCATTTGGCAGGCTTCCCGCCTGACTCACATGCAGATGTACTGCCGTACTGGCGACCTTTCACCACTTATATTTTAAGCCATATTAAAAAAAAAGAATATTACTTATCCATATTTAACATCATCTGGCGCATTTGGTGGCAGGCTTCGGCCGTGGCTAGTTACCATCGTACCGGCAAAGCCGTGCCGCCAAGCGATTTAGCGTTCCGGTACGATGCCGTGTAGAAACCAAAGGAGTATGGGTTTAATAAAAATGGCCATACCCCTCCAGGTTAGCCCTCTTCTATCTTAGGCTGCATCGTCACTTACTACCAGATGAATATGCAGTCAAGTGTGTAACTTGTAACTGAATAAAATAAATCTATAATATCATCATAACCTTCCAAATAGGTGGCTGACGAGTTAGCCACTAGGCTTTTAGGCTAGGATTTTGGGTCACCAAATATCAAAATTTCGGGTTTGTTACTCATTTCATCTACGACCTAGTGACCCGTAACATTCGGACAGACAGACAGACAGCAGAGTGACAATAATAGGGCTCCGTTAGCCGTTGGTTATGGAACCCTACGAACCATTGTTAATTTAGCGAAGCAAATATGTAACCTATAAAAATATAACGTAGTCTAGCCAATTACTTAGCACATGAAAATAAATTACTATTTAAATATACATCAGCTGAAATGAAGCAAGTTTTATAACGGGGGTGGATTTTTAGATGAAATCCTTTTAACAAGTTTCACTATAAAAGTAGGAGTCTTTTCTAACGAGTATTTTAACAACCTATCTACTAAGTATTTATTTAATGTTATAAACCAAAAAGAACCACAATTCAAGTAATCATCATGATCATGATAAGCCTATTACCAGCCCACTACTAAGCACGGATCTCCTCTCAGAATATTAAGGGCTTAGACCATAGTCCGCCATGCTGGTCCAGTGCGACTGTGAATCGGCCACACACGTTTGAGAACATTATGGAGAACTCTCAGGCATACAGGTTTTCCCACGATGTCTTCCCTCACCGTTGAAGCAAGCGATATTTAATTCCTTAAAACACCACATAACTCTGAAAAGTGCGAGGAGTGAACCTCCGTACTTCCGAATGGGAGGCCGACGTCTTGTTTAGCGGTTTTTTTAGTAAAAAATAAAAGAAAAATGTTTTTAACTGCCAAACGACAAAGGTTTTTCAAGTTTGACCCATTTGTCTGTCGGTTTTAGAATTCAACCTTGATTAAAATCAGTCAGCCAAAGGTAAAACCTAGTTACAAAAATAACATACAAGAATAATAATTTTGTCTATGATTTTCAGTATATTTTATAATTATGGCTCTACGAAATATAATGAATACGTAATTAAATCTCGTAGCTCTCGTAGCAACCGCGTAGCGTACTAACTACAACGTAAGCGCTCTACATTTTTATTGAGCTTGGTAAAGCGTCACCTCTGTAGCATGGGTTCTGTCTGCATCAGTCAGAAGACACAGAACTTCTATCGATTATTATGAGTGATAGATTTAATAATTATTTATTTTTTGCCTTTAATTTCAAGGCACTTTGCCACTATTCTGTGTGTTCTGTGTGTATTCTGAATTTCTGCGGTGCTCTCACGTTTCCATTAGCCGGTTTACACGTGCAGCCGCACGTGACGATATTATAGGCTTTTGTGACAACAACTACTTATAATTTACCAAACTACTACACTACACTGTTATATAAAGAAAGAAACAAAGAACACTTTATTTTTTATTATACCAACAATGAGCCTTAAAACTAATTACATTAATTTATACTTAACAATATATAAACGACTACACAAAGATAATTTGCATCTTAAAGACGGATTTTAGATACTTTTAGGGTTGGTAGCAATGTCTTGAATCATGAAAGACAGGTAGCAATGTCTTGATAGCACAGAGTTAGCTGAATTTATGGTATTCTGGTTGCAACAATACATTGTAGCCAATAGTAAGCGAGCATCAACCAATCAGAGATGATTGCGATCGTGACGTTGTAGCTGTTATTCTACCGCAATCTAACCGCCGCCGCGCCGTTTACACTACTAGCGATGTAAACACATTTTTTTGGATATAATCTCAAAAGACATTATCCTCCTTCTCGTACAGTCGGGTAAAAATACAAAGTTAAAGCACCTAATTAAAATAGAGTATGCAAACGTTCGACGAGTTAAACTCGATAGCTTTCTACAGCAAAAGATGTTCCGTACCTAATTGATGACGACATCGGTCCACAGCCACTCATTCAATCCACAACGACTTAATGTCCGTATTAATCGAGAACCTTCTGCTCTAAGCCAACGAAAATGTACCCTATTTGCAACAACATAGAGTTGTGAATGTGTTGAACGCGGTCAATGGCTCTTGGCTTACCCGACCGTTGATCCTTATCGATCCTCTCGGGTTACGAGCTCTCTTACTATTCTCTTTTGTTGTTGGTCCCTTCATATTATTACGTAAGAGATAAGTAGGGTAGGGTAAGGTGTAGTGTTACGGGTTTGCGAATTTCGTATCGAATATACTACAATATCACACGTGCCGAGTTATGAGCAAATACTTACTAGTTTTTAAGGGTTCGGTACCTCAAACGGAAAAAAAGGAATCCTTATAGGGTCACTTTGTTGGTCTTTCTTTCATGTTTGTCAAGAAACCTATTGGGTACTACCCATGTACTACCCGTTGACCTAGAATCATGAAATTTGGCAGGCGGCCGGGAGTTTGTGCTTACATAACAAAAACATTTTTTTTAATGATGATACGGACCCCTTCGTGTGTGACTCCAACTCGCGCTTGACCGGTGTTTTTAATTTACAAGGCGGTCATTTTGAAATTGTTATTATTAGTCTTAGTAATAGGGTCCCGTTAGTACCTTTAGGGTAAGGAGCCCTAAAAAGAAATAAAAGAAATTATTAAATAGGTAATCTGTGGTCAATGACTTTCTGTGGTTAAAGGTTCTGTGCTGTTGCATCAGTCTTGCTTTGTCAGTTCAGGCTCTAAATTGTCTGAACAAAATTAATCTCTATTGAAAGTCTAGATGCTGTGAGGGTTGGCAATTAGTGCGAACATTTTGGCGCGGTCGAGTGGCGAGCGTGCCAACTGCCAGCCACCCTGCCAACTGCCAAGTGCCACCTGCCAACCAGTCCGCAATGCGCTCCGCTTTCTCGGATGTTTGTCTTTGGTCTGGCTGTAATTGTTTTAATAAGACACACAACTTAACAACTACTGTTTAATTGAGACAGTTCCTGGGTAGCTGCGCGGTGTGGGAAGGGTGACGGGTATCTTAGGGCCTTTTCACATACATGTAGCTCACTGCATAGCACTGTCACATGTACGGTCGGCCTCATAATTCGAGTAGCAGTTCTGCGAAACTATTCCATCAAAAACCTGTCGCACTTCTGACCTTTTTCTATTAACACACCACACACACACACCTAACGCATGTGTATAACCGTGCTATCTGCCGAGGCGGATGTCGATTCAGGATCAAAACGAGAGCTTCCTCACTCTAGTTCAGTTTGCCTCTGATACTAGCGGTCGAATAACATTCCCCGCACTCGCTGTGTCGTGTTACGCTCGCTTTCATGAGAACGAGTCCATATAGTAAACACATAACTGTAATAAACTCCCTTTACATTGCTTTGCTTAAACTCAAAGTCTATTTTACTCATTTTCTATTGTATAACTCCTAGAAGTGTTTGATACATGTCGCGTACTGTTTGCTTCAGCCTTAGGCTGTTATTATCCTTGACATCCTCAATAAATGTAAATCAAAGGATACAAAAGAGCTAGTCCATGAGACGGAGGACTGACAATTGGCGAGAACGTTTGGCATGGGCTGATTGAACCAGAGCCAACACCAGTCCCATTCTATTTAAACCAGTGTTCTCCGTCGAGCTCGTCTTCAATATATAAGGACTCCTCAAGTCAAAAGATATATTTCTACTATACTCTACAACTATTACGCATTTATGTGTTAACTTTTTTTAATTCTTCAAATCCTATGTAAGAATTAATGGAGGCCAAGCAACTGACGATTTTATTTTTGTTTTCCTTTACAAATAATTTAAACGATTTTCCACGTTTCTTTTTTATTAGGGAAAATCGAGTTCATACTTGATAAACCTACTATAAAACAACCGATTACATAAAGTATAGTCTGTCTGCTTCTAGCATAATAACTCCTTCTGTGAATTAAAACACAAGACAGACTGTTATATACACAGAACACTCTAATAAATGGCGCTTCCAAAATTAATGTTTTATTATTGCTACTCGTATATTGAACATTGCGGGACCAAGAGGATCACCCTGCTCACAACCCACTGCACAACCCTTGATTGGTTTCAACGCGGTATCGTGTCGGATGACTTTGCCGGTAGGGCGGTAACTAGCCACAGCTGACAGATACAAATACAAACCAGACCAGACCAGACCAGATACAAATTCGGACCTGCCCTCGTATAAGACTATAATAATATGCTCCTGAGAAAAGCATATCGAAGATTATGTAAATGGTAGAAGAGCGTGGATTTGACCTACAATTCGCTCCAGCAATGCGCGGGACTTCAATTGCTTTTATACATGGCATAGTATTGTACATCAAATCTTTTAAAAGAGCAACCGCCGAGTTTCTTGCTGGTTCTTCTCGGTAGGAAAGGCATTCCAAACCAGTGGTAGATGCTTTTGACGATTTAAAAGAACTTGTAAAAGTCTAATTGTATAAAAATATTTTGAATTTTGAAATATTTTGAATTTATACAATCACCTACAGTCTACACCATAAAAGTACCTAGTCAATTTTAATAAATTATCGTGTACAGCTTTATAACTATTCATTACCGATTTCTTTCAACAGAAAATGGCATTTGGTGTGATTTAACAGAATTCCCCAAACGTGACTCGTTTATACGTAGACCCTCCTCAATTCAATAAAGGCACCAGAAGGGATTTCAGCACCAAAGGGTATTCAAACAATTTAGCTCCATATTTTTATCGGTCTCTAACAGATGTGTGGCTTTGGAAATATATTGTAGGTATAGAATAGAATCAAAAAGGTCTTTTGAAAAGTATTTACGAATCAAGTAAATATGCCTCTATGATTTACTTGCTGGTGCCCGCGACTTCGTTCCCGTGGAAATAGGTTTTTAAAAATCCCGTGGGAATTCATTGATTTTCCGGGATAAAAAGTAGCCTAATGTGTTAATCCAGGTTACAACTTATCTCTATTTAAAATTTCAGCCAAATCCGTCCAGTAGTTTTTGCGTGAAAGAGTAACAAACATCAATCCATCCGTACATATTATATCGCGATTATAATATTAAATAGGATTAATTTGTTCTACTATTTGTAGATTGATTAAGTTCCCACACGAATTTCGTTTCAAGATGGTCCAGTCATCATCACCGACCTATTATCGTCCACTACTAAGCATGGGTCTCCTTCAAAATGAGCTTTAGGCCACAGTCTGTCACGCGCTGGCAGATTGGCAGATTTCTCACCTTAGAAAACATTATGGAAAACTCTCAGGAATGCAAATGTAGGTTTCTTCACGATATTTTCCTTCACCGTTAAAGCAACCAAGGTGAAGCCTCGAGCTCGTTACAAGCTTCATAACTGTCGTGAATTGTGCCTATATCACATAATCCATACTAATATTATTATAAATGCGTAAGTGTGTCTGTCTGTCTGTCTAATAGCTTTTCACGGCTCAACAGTTTAACCGATTTTGATGTTTGGTACGGAGTCAGCTTACATTCCAGGGTATGACATAGGCTACTTTTTATCCTGGAAAATCAAAGAGTTCTCACGGGATTCTTAAAGAGCCATGCCAACTGATTTGTATGAAATTTCGTATCAGAGGTAGCTTGCTACCCATAAACTTATACAGACAACTTTTTATGCCGGAAAATCAAAGAGTTCCTACGTGATTTTTAAAGAGCCTAAATCCACGCGGACAAAGTCGCGGGCATCATCTAGTATTTACATACAAAATGAAATGTGTGACTGTCGGTCATGTCGGTTGACGTTTAATATGCCTAAGTGCCGCCTGGGAATTACAGACAACATTATACCAATTACTACCCCTACCCCCCCTGGCGGCTAAGCGCTTTCAGTTATTACTCGTCGCTCCAATTACATTCATATTTTTGGTGCTTTTTCATTATTTTTTTGGGTTCCGTACCTGAAAAGGAAAACAGGAACCCTCATAGGATCACTTCGTTGTCTATCTGTCATGTCTGTCAATTCGGGGGAATCAAAACTACTTCCAGCTAACATAGTCTTGTTTGGCAAGTAGCAACGCAAAGGAAAAAATCTGAATTAACCAAGAATTTGTGGATGCATCACAAAAAAAAAATTTGGGTTCAGGATAAAATAATTAGTTTACTAAATCTCATCAAGATGGTGCTATCCGTCATTAATTTATTGTGTAGTACAGCTATTGGAACAATAAAAATATTTATTCAGTATACTTTCTACGATTCTACCATTTCTATTGTACGATGGTACAGAACCCTTTGCGTGTGTGTCTGACTCTTACTTGACCGGTTTGTTGTGGTATTAAGAATATCGATATCCAGCCTATCTACAATATTGTGAAGCCTAACATTATCACACTAACTCTTGCTACAAACCTAGTATACCTTATTCGTTGGAAATTGGAATAGGTAGGTACAATGTTAATTAATGTGAGAAATTCAATCGTATCATTTTTGTTTATAGTCCTCATTGCTGAAAGTCGTGACCCGTTTCCATTAACCACATACTACTAGGATTTTTCGCGAGATAATAATGCGGTGGGTCCCCAGATCCTTATGCATACAAGAGATTATGTCCTTAACATGTCCTCAAGAGAACGAGATTGCGACGCGATTCGATTTAAATCCACGTGGTTGGTGGTTGCCGTGGGCACCATCGATATATGCTGCACTAGCTGATGCCCAAGACTTCGTCCGCGTGGATTTAGGTTTCTAAAAATCTAGTGGGAACTCTTTGATTTTCCGGGATAAAAAGAAGCCTACGTCACTTTCCAGGATTTTAACTATAACTACCCATGTAAAAATTCACGTCGATCCGTTGCTCCGTTGCGACGTGATTGAAGTCAAAGTCATTTATTCAAATTGGGTACTATTGTACACTTTCTGATTGTCAAACAATTATGTAGTGGTCATAATTAACTACGTTAACTTAAAACTAAGGGACAAACTAAAACAAACCCACAAACTGACAAACCAATAAACCAACTAACAAACACACTTTCGCATATAAATCTATATTATTACCTATAATATTATGAATAGTGATATGGATAGTGATTTTTCTGTTGAAATCTCAAACAAGCCTTGCGCTTGCAGTTTTGGCCGCGTTTATTTAAAACGTTGTCCCCGTTATTCAAATGGTGTACCTGAGTGACTGAAAGTCCAATAAAACTACCAGCTAGTAGCTACAACAAGTTTGAAATATGCAAATTGGATGAATATAAAATCTCGCTCGACGTCGCTCTTGTGGTACCTAGAGCGAGGGAATGCAAAATAAAGTACTATTAACAAATAGCGACCGATATTTTATGAATAGGTTTCGCTTTTGAAGCTAGGTAGGTTTTCAATAAAATATCGTTGTTACTCCGTCTCAGAATACAATAATAGTCTCGTACTGTAGTCTTAGGAAGTTATTCGCATATTTAACTTGCAAATTGACTCCTGAAGATATATATTAGTACACATTTACTTATCTTTAGTAAGAACTAGCTGATGCCCGCGACTTCGTTCGCGTGGATGTAGGTTTTTAAAATTCCCGTGGGAACTCTTTGATTTTCCGGGATAAAAGTAGCCTATGTGCTAATCCAGGGTTTAACCTATCTCCATTCTAAATTTCAGCCCAATCCGTCCAGTAGTTTTTGCGTGAAAAAGTAACAAACATACACACACACACACACACATACAAACTTTCTCCTTTATAATATTAGTGTGATAGTAAGAATACTCACGCCGCTAGTCTTATCTATAAAAAAAGTATAGTGTTGGACCTTTTCCGACATGCCACAAAACCGCATGGTAGTACAATATAATCCATATCCATGCTATCACACTAATATTATAAAGGCGAAAGTTTGTATGTGTGTGTGTGTGTGTATGTTTGTTACTCTTTCACGCAATAACTACTGAATGGATTTGGCTGAAATTTGGAATGGAGATAGATAATATCCTGGATTAGCACATAAGCTACTTTTTATCCCGGAAAATCAAAGAGTTCCTACGGGATTTTAAAAAACCGAAATCCACGCGGGCGAAGCCGCGGGCATCTTCTAGTTAATACTAATTATTATAAATGCAAAAGTGTGTCTGTCTGTCTGTCTGCTACCTTTTCACGGCCCAACAGTTTAACCGATTCTGACGAAATATGGTACAGGGTTAGCTTATATCCCGGGGACGGATATAGGCTACTTTTTATCCCGAAAAATCAAAGAGTTCCCACGGGATTCCTAAAAACCCATCCGCTTAACCGATTTGTATGAAATCTGGTACCGAGATAGCTTGCGTCAGTGTAATTGACATAGCCATTTTATACCAGAAAATCGAATAGTTCCCACGCGAAAACCTATTTTCGCGTTTCATTCTTCAACAAGGCATTACCTGCCATCTTACACGTTCTCTCTGTATCCACAAGTTAAACCTAACGCCTACTACGAAGGTTCGATACGCTCCCTGATCCGAGAAGAAGCCCTTAACAAACTCACTTCCAATAGCTCTATGTTTGTGTAAAGTCCCACTGTATTCATCGCAGGGAGGTTTATTTCCTTATTTTATTAGTGCACCCCCGTCTCTTTCCGCGCATGCGTCCTCCGACATCTGTAGAATACCAGCCATATTCCTTATTTTTCTGTTGCTTCTGGGTAATTAACTTTTAATTCAGTTACATCACTTTTTGTTGCGTCCGTCTTTTAGCGAGCTCTCTTTATGTTATATTCCTTTGTGTTTACTTTTTAGATGCAATGTATTAGAGTAATAAAAGACGCCCTTTATGATGAAACTAGTTGATGCCCACGACTCCGTCCGCGTGGATTATTTGTTTCCATTCTCTCTTCTTTTCCCAAAATATAAACCTAATTTCAAGGAAATTACATTAAAGAAACTAAGTACATATAGACTGTAGTCATCTCATCATCTCATCTCATCTATGTGAATTTAGGTTTTTCAAACTTCCGCGGGAACCTGAATTGTTTTCTCACGTTTTCCTTCACTGTTAAAACATGTGATATTTAATTGAAAAAAATACGAGCATAATTCCGAATAGTTTGAGGTTCGAACCCCGACTCCCGAATAGCGGCGGACGTTTTAACCACTGGGCTATCACGGCTCTGATATGACTAACAACGTATTTACTTACCCGAATCTTGGTTTAGATATTTGTATGTGAGTGGAGTACTGGATGTAAGTCGGTCGCCATGCCGGCATTAGTAGTCGCGCCAGCGTCGCCCGGCGTCGCGCATCGGCGTCAAATTTAATATTCCTCCGAGGGACGGAGCTTCCAAAGCTGTTTCATTTGGAATGGCTTAAAGGATGAACTACTGCGATTAAAGTATACAGTACTATATCACTATCCATTTTATAAATGCGTAAATGTGTTTGTTTTTTGGTTTATTGGTTTGTCCTTTAATTACGTCGCAACGCTGCAACGGATTGACGTTACTTTCTCCATCTCCTACCGGAGGTTGTCAATCATTAAGGCTATCTGGATTTTGTTCACCCGTGCCCCAAGCCACCGCAGTATAAGTACATTTCGAACCACCGGCGAAAGTACTTAAGCCAGGATTTTTTCACATGGGTATAATATAGTTAAAGACCTGGGGAGTGACATAGTGTACTTTTAGCCCTGAAATATCAAAGAGTTCCCACGGGATTTTTTGAAAAGCTAAATCTACGCGGACGACGTGATATCGCGGACATCAGCTAGTCACTTTTATAAGTTACGCCAACGTACCCAAACCTACGGAGAAACCTTATTTTTGGGTGGTGCGAACGAGATTTTACATTTCACATTTCACACCGGTAATTCTCAAACTGTGCTTCTGAATCGTCAAAATAATTACCTATTTCTAAAGAATTGCTTAGACAAAATATTACCTAAATGACTTACTTATCTGTAACCGCGTAGGCTTATGCCATACACCGCAAGTTAACAGAATCAAAAGCTTTTCGGCTAACTCCATAGCAAAGGCGTTTCGGTTAATTTTAGCCGACTCTTAAAAGTTCGGCGTTCGTCCCGCGCTCCGACTTCGGCTAATGTATGGAAATTAGCTCCGACCGCCGAGACTCGAATCTCGGCCAGATGAATATGGAACTGCTGTTTGAGGAACTTTTAACTGAATAGCAATATAAAAGTTGGAACGTTTTCGGGCGAATGTAATTTTTATGTTCCTTCTTTCTCTTTTTGTTGTTTCTTTGATTATACTTAAGTATAAGTAGTTTGAATTTTATACTTGTATATACAAGTTTGACTATTTTGTAAGAAGATTAAATGTTGATTAAACGTATTTATTAAAATAAAATACAAAACGTTCCTCCTGAAAAGTAGGCTTTTTGTAACAATATCGATATTCGTAGGATTTGACGATTGAGAACATTGTGAAGGACATGCAAGTTTCCTCAAGATGATTTGCTTCACTGTAAAATCAAATATTTGTTAAAACGTACCCCCGCAAAGTTAGAAGTGCGTGCCCGGGATCGAACCCCCGAACCCCTAACAAGAGACGGACGTGTTAACCACTAGGCTATCATGGTTTGAGTAAGTATTACCTACATAAATGTGGTGGGTGAGTCATGTAGCAATACCCGTGCGTCATTAACAAACACGCAATTAGGCTAGAAAATATGTTAATTTTATGCTAACTTTTATGTAAATTTAAAAAAAAAACATTTCTAGATGCTTTTATTGTTAGGTGTAGTGAAGAAAATAATGCCTAAGTGTTTGAAATATATAGAGTCGTATCTACTTACTTATCATTAAAGATATATAAGATATTAAAAACAAGTACTTGTACCTAATTAGTTTTACTCGTTCAATAAAGTAAAATAGGTAGAATAAAGTTCAAACTTGAAGAGTAAACTCTGAGAACCTTACCTAAGGTGTAACTCTGGCGCATACAGCGACATTATATGTATTTTAATGAGACTGAAAGATGTCTTTTAATAATTTCAAGAGTTCAAAAGTTATCTTAAGCATCCAACGATATAAAATTGTGCCATTAGATACGGGGTTTTATAGTAACTATTAATACATGATCATGGTGTCCGCATTCATGTCAATCATGCGCTTTTGAAAGAACAATAAATGATTTTTTAGTAAGTCTTTATCGCAAAATAAGCTGAGCCCTCATCTGAGTTGATACAGGCACAAAAAACCAGACCTTTTTACTTATAGAACAGCCTTCAGAAAAATAATGTGGAGCACTACAGAAAAAGGCATAAATACTGCAGCGGGTTCTTATTAAAAAAGTGTATTTTAAGTATACGTTTTAAAGCATTTAATTTTCACTGCAGTGCTCGAAAATACAGTTGCAACTCAGTCACCTCTACACGTGTATGAAACACAACAAAAGCTCTCGTTCCGTCGCCGTCACAATGCAGGGCGCGATTCTACATACTGATTAAAAGACTTTTTACTTTGACATTCTCTGTTTTCTTATTTTTGTAGTTTTTTAGTTTGAAAACAGCATCAAAGTTCGTAAAATACGCCTGTTTTTAATCTGATAATAAAATGTAATAAATAAAAAAGTAAAAAGTAATATAAATAAAATAAAGTAAAAAGTAATAAATAGTTACTTTTACTTAGAATACAATCGAATTGAGAACCTCCTCCTTTAAAGTCGGTTGAAAACTTAAGTGTCTTGCTAGTTCTTCTCGGTAGGAAAACATTCCGAACCAGTGGTAGATGCATTTGACGATTCAAAATTACTCATTCTTGTAATAGTATAATTGAATAAAAAATATCTACTTTTAAATCATACCAAAGATTTTAAAGAAAAAACGCTGCAACTCGATCAGAATATTTACACGTGTAGAGTGTAGACTTTAGACAGTATCAAATATGAAGCGAACGGAACAAAAAGCTTTCGTTTCGTTACAGTCACTGTGTGAGTCAACATTAGTGATAGGCGGCGGGCAACCTTCACTTTGACTTGGATTTTCTTTTTGTTTTTCTTTCATGCTTTGAGCTTGATTATCTCATCTAGGTAATGATAAAGTAATGAAGATTAGGACTGAATGCACTGGCTTGGTTCACTGAGAAAAAGACGCCGCCAAAAATTACCACTCTTTTATATTTACAAGGAAGCAAAAACTTAATTTGCTATAATCCGCTGAAACAGACAAAGTCAGAAAAGCAGACTGACTGACTGACTGATATCTATCGACGCACAGCTCAAACTATTAGACGGATCGGGCGTAAAGGCATGCAGTTAGCTATTATGACGTAGACATTCGCTAAGAAAGTATTTTTGAAAATTCAAACCCTAAAGGGGTAAAATAGGGATTTGTTTGTGTAGTCCACGTGGATGAAGTCGCGGGCATTAGCTAGTCGTGATTATAGCAGTTCGGCCGCAAAACGTTGAAAAATAAAGTATCTAGCCCCTATTAATAGCGAGGAAGACTGGAAATAATACTCACTTGGTAAGCTACGTACAAAATTTAATGTCGTTGTTAAGCCTTGTGTACATAATCAAGTAGTAGCCCGGCTTATATACCGGTGACGTAGAGCAACGGTGTTGTACACTTTAATCAATTGTTACTTAGTTTATGCCCGTCGTATGAGCGAATTTGCATAAATTATATTGCTCGGTGGTTGGAAACTTTCGACATAATATTTCATAGTCCTAACAAAGAGTTTAAGAGTCATTTAATTATTATTTTACCGGCGCTACGTAATAGGGATGATGACTACCAGCACCTACTAGTCAAATCAGTGACTTTTTAATAACCCCTGACCCAAAAAGAGGTGTGTTACTTATAAGTTTGACGTGTGTATCTGTGTATCTGTCTGTGGCATCGTAGCTCCGAAACTAAAGAACCGATTTTAATTAAGTTTTTTTATTTGAAAGGTGGCTTGATCGAGAGTGTTCTTAGCTATAATCTAAGAAAATCGGTTCAGCCGTTTGAAAGTTATCAGTTCTTTTCTGTTGCTGTAACCTTTACTTGTCGGGGGTGTTATAAATTTTTAATTTTAACTTGTCAAACGTCAAAACGTACCTATTGATAACAGGTGTCCGTCCCATTTTCAAATGCGCACCTCATATAGACATATAGGCTGTATGTATTTCGTGTATGGCGTTTACCACACCCCTCGTGGTGACAGTCGGGAAATAGTGCGTGACTCACCGTATTCACTACAGGTGTTAAGTAATTAGTGTAATGAAGAATACCGGCCAAGTGCGAGTCGGACTCACCCGCGAAGGGTTCCGTATCGTAGTAATTTATGGTTCCAAAAGAATTTTTAGATTTGCCATTACACAAAAAGGAATATGTACAAACACATTTAAGTATTACTGTCGTATAAGTAGGTACTAGGTACCTAGATACTAAATGAAGTTTAGCAATAAAAAAAATACAAAACGTTATAATGTACAGAGATAACGATCGGAGCCGATTTTATGCATATGTTTATGGGTTTTCTACACCCATTTTTACCTCTCGTGAGTGCTGAAGCCCCCGAGCACCCAAATAAGAGGGGTTTCTCCGTCACTCGCTCCATACAAACGCTCGTCTCTCATTGGAATACTAACCAATCATACTCAATGGAATTTTGTAGAAACGTTCCGGGAACTAATATCTATGCCTGTGGTTTTCCAGATTCCCGTTAAAATATTCGGTTTCAAAGTTACGCGGTCTTAAAAATTCACATACAAATTTTTGAGCCCCTGTAATTTTAAAACTACATATTTTTAGAAAAATCTAAAACACCACAGGCACACGGATATTAGTTTCTAGAATATGTGTGTAAAATTTCATGGACTTTGGTTGCTTAATATTCAAATGAAATTGGGGCTACGATTGTATGGAGTAAACTGTGACTCCAGGTTGCATAAAACGCACATGCATTGACCGGGATCTCAACCCCCGACCTCCCGTATAGAAGGCGGACGTTAACCACTAAGCTGTTACGGTTCTTTTTTACCCTAAAAACCTCATCATGGTCAACCCATCACCAGTTCACTACAGAGTACACACTTCAGTACAGAGTACTACTGACTCCTCTCAGAGTGAGAAGGGATTTGGCCATAGTCTACCACTCTGGCCAAGTGCGGATCGGCAGACTTCACACACCTTTGAGAACATTATGGAGAACTCTTAGGCATGCAGATTTCCTCACGATCTTTTCATTTACCCTAAAGGCCTTCTTTATAGTCGTATTCCTTCATTACTGAGGGTCTTGACTCCTTCCATTAATCACACGATGGCAGAAGTTCTCTTGGGATAATATTGCGGTGGGTTCCCAGATCCTTCCACATACAACTCACTAAGAGAACGAAATTTAAAGGCCTAAATAAAGTCAAATGTAACAAAGAGCATTCCAGTTTCGGCCTTGTGAGTGGCGCGCTCGCTCGGGCGAATAATCGCGTTTTATGCAGATGCAGTGAGATAATGTATTATAATTTATACCTTATGTATAGGACGACCTTGGCATACTTGAGGCGGCTTGTAGCGGAGGTGCGAGGTGTCACGAGCGTGTACCTAGTTACTATCGCGATTTGGAAAGTTTGCTATTAAATTTATACTTATCTATACATGTTTTCTTCTCTCGACTATCTTGGTCGGTTCAAATAAATACCCCGTCCCGCCACACGCAGGAAAAAAGGTACTTATGTCCCCATGTTTAAATTATAAAACCTACGCTACTACTACAACTTTTTTTTTTTTTTTTTTTTACTATTTATATACTCATTCACATACATACATACACATACATATTCTTAATTTGCGATATTATCACGTAGCGTATGTTGTTCCGGCTGTGTGTGGTGAACAAAAACAGTATCTCCTAGCACTTTGGATATCATAATTGAAGTGTGTATTGCTGCTTGTTTTTGAAGAATACTTATGTCGATGTTGGTATCTAATGTATCTATATATTTTTTAATGCTTCTAGCTACTACACCCGTCGCACCTATTACAATTGGAATTACTGTCGCTTGTGTATCCCACAAACGACTGACTTCGGTTTTTAAGAGATGGTACTTACTTAACTTCTCTATTTCTTTAGGCCCTATATTATAATCTGATGGAACTGTTATATCTATTAAAAATGTTCGGTTTTTATTCTTATCTATGTAAATTAAATCGGGTCTGTTATGAGTTACGGTGACATCAGTTTGAACTGGCATTTCCCATAAGATTTTTGCGGTTGCGTTTTCTATAACTTGCGGTTGGGTGAGAATTTCTTTCCACCACAGGTTGGAGACTTCAAAGTTGTGTTTTTTGGCCAGACACCAGTAGACGTATTGTACAAGGTTATTATGCCTTTTGACATAATAGGTCCCTGCCAATTTTTCACACCCTGAAATAATGTGCTGCGTGGTTTCATCTTTGGTTGCACATAGGCGACATTTTCCATCTACTGGTTCTTTTAGTATGTCGCGTTGATGTTGTCGCGTCATGACGGCTTGATCCTGTATGGCAAATATTGAGGCCTCAATGCTTGGAGATATCTGTTGCCTTTTCATCCATTTAAATGAAAGTTCCTTGTATACATTAGCCTGATCTAGTACTTTCTTAGGAAATTGGCCATGTAACTGTTTACTTCGCCATGCTTCATTGTGTCTTTTTATTATTGCGTCCTTAATCTCTTTATTCGTATGTATATTTTTTTGTTGTAAATGTAACTCTCTTTCTATCTAATATTATAAAGAGGAAACCTTTGTATTTTTGTATTTTTGTATGTTTGTATTGAATAGGCTCAAAAACTACTGGACCGATTTCAAAATTTCTTTTACCATTACTTAGAGGGATTCTTCCGAATCCGTATAGGCTATATTTTATCCCGGAAAATCAAAGAGTTCCCACGGGAATTTTAAAAAACCTACATCCACGCGAACGAAGTCGCGGGCATCAGCTAGTAATATTATAAATGCGAAAGTGTGTCTGTCTATCTGTCTGTCTGCTACCTTTTCCTTTTACAGTTTAACCGATTCTGACGAAATTTGGTACAGGGTTAGCTTATATCCCGGGGACGGACATAGGCTACTTTTTATCCCGAAAATTCAAACAGTTCCCACGGGATCTATAAAAATCTAAATCTAAGGAATTTTTAGAAATTCCCTAAGGGGTGAAATAGGGTTTGGAATTTGTGTAGTCCAATAATATGATAGTTACTTTTACTCTGTAACACTGGCGGAAATCTGTACATGCAATTTAATTTGATGAAACTCATCCCTACAAGTAATGTGTGAAGTAGGGATGAGTTACTTACTGCGCATTATTTTTTGACATCCTTTAACCGGTTTTGACCTTGGGTTAAAAGTTGGAGCTCGTTTATTCCACACAACACACGATTTAACCTCAGTTTAAATCACGTCTAATCTATTAGGTAAGATCGTAAATCATAAATCAAAAACATCCCTAGTAGAGATTTTCCACGGTGAAGTTCACCTTAACGGTATAAAGCTAACCAGTAACAAGCCTGCATTAGGCTTACCTTCGTAACCTGTCTGAATCCGAGTCCGCAATTTGATCCGCAAAGCCTTACCGACGACATTTACTTTACTCCCGAGTCCCGACGTTCGGAGGTATAACGAATATCGGGCGTAAGGCGTTTAATCCGCACTGATTTCAAAAGATGTTCTACTGATATTAATTGATTTAATATAATCTTTTTTAGGGTTCTGTACCTCAAAAGGAAAAACGGAATCCTTATAGGATCACTTTGTTGTTTGCCTGTCTATATCCGTGTGGCTTTCAAGAAAACCTATAGGGTTCTTTCCGTTGACCTTAGAATCATTAAAGGCAGGTAAGTAGATCTTATAGCACAGGTAAAGGAAAAAATTCGAAAACCGTGATTTTATGGTTACATCACACAAAAAATAATTAAAAATGTGTTCTATTACTAAAGCGCCAACTATATGATATTTAATAAATTACATTTATAAAATTAAGTAGGATAGCAGGCAGTGGGCGGTCGCATTTTGAAATCACTCTGCATGCAGAGTGGCCAGTCAGATCTGTTGCCAAATGACTGCGCTTGGCCGACTGGCTGCCAAGACCATAAACACTACAGCAATTTAATAGACCCCTGATACTCTAAAAAGCCGTTTTCGCCAAGTGGTTAAAACAAAGATTATTTAATTGCAGAGTAGATTTGTTTGACAACAAGGAAAGCAATAATGAGGTCTAAATTGGAGCGCGCTTGACTAGAAAATGCCGATTCACTATTGTCTTGAAGATACGATAGGGAAGGGAAACACTGGATTCGGGCGGTGTAAGACCGTGGCGTGTGGTGGAAATGTGATATGATGGAAATATGTAGTGCTTTATGTAATAAAAATTAAAAAGTTCAGTCTTTCCTTATTATTTTTACTAGCTGATGCCCGTGACTTCGTTCGCGTGGATATAGATTGTTTAAAAATCCCGTGGGAACTCGTTGATTTTCTGGGATAAAAAGTAGCCTTTTGTGTTAATCCAGGATATAATCTACAGCCAAATCTACCCAATAGTTGTTACGTGAAAGAGTAACAAACATACACACATACACACAAAACTTTCGCCTTTATAATATTAGTGTGATTCATTGTCTAACCGTAGCCTCCAATCAATTTGTTATTCCCTTTGCAAGTCGACCCACCGCCCGTAGCGCGCTACGGCGTAGCGTGGAGCCAGTAGCTCGTAGCTTTGAGGAAATGACGCGTCGCTACAATCACGTCCGGCGGTAATTTCCGGCGACATGTTACAACTACATTGGTTATATAAATATTTATGACACAATAATTTTCAATCGTGACAATACATGGATGTTGCCTTCAGTGTAGAAACGGTTTTTAAAACAACGCCATCATTCTTGGGACAGGACACCATTAGTAATGCTGCATGCGTGCTACTGTGACGGTGCCACTTGCCAGCGACGAAAACCTGCAGAACCCTCGAGAGATGATTGGAGGCTGCGTGGGCGGCGCAAGCTGCCCATCGCTTGCAGTCACGTCTATTAATTATTATTTGTCCCCAAAAAATGTCCCCGTTACACTTCCGTGTTTGGGTCACATACCCTATTCATATAAGGTGTAGGTATCAAACAACTTGTTGGTCTGGTGGATGGCTTCGGCTATGGTTAGTTACCACCCTACCGTCAAAACCGCACCGCCAAGCGATTTAGTGTTCCTACGATATGCAGTGTAGAAACCAAAGGGGTATGTTTTTAATTCAACTCAGTCTCAAGGGTTGAATTCACTTTCAATAAAAAATAAACTTATCAGTCCTGTAGATTTGGAGCAATTTGGACATACAGACAAACAAACAGACTGGTCCAATAGATGGATCTGTTTTTTCATCCAGACCCTGAAAAGGTCCTGAATAAAATGAATTCGTTATTTTATTAATCTGTCCGAACATTCTAACATAACGATTCTTTTGTTTTATTATACTGTTAGCCTAAAAACCTGTAATTACTTAACTTCGTAGAAATACATTTTATTTTTTGTGTGAAATTTGAAGTGATAATGAACTAAACACAAAGGCAAATTAGTCGCAGAGTTAACTTATTAGCGGCAGCTCTGAATAGCAATGAGGGACTCGTATTGGATATTGCCTCATTTGTAAAACTAAGAGATCTCTCCATTTCTACTTCAATGGACCTCTCAAGCGGAGACGACTAATTAAGTAGCTATTATTTATTTAACGTATTATTATAATATTTGTGTATTATCTATAGTACCTACCTCCATATAAAACTCCGTCATTCTTCAAGGGCTAGTCTTATGGATGTGTTATCAAAATATTAAAACAAAAAAAAAATAAAACCGACTTCAAAAACGACAAACACTAAAAAGTAAAAAATAACTTTTGTTTAGCTACACGTGTAATGCACCTAGGTATGAAGTCGAGCGAGCATATTATTAAAACAAAATTAGAAATCCAAGAGTGAAGCTCGCCCGACTTCATACCTAGGTGCATTACACGTGTAGCTAAACAAAAGTTATTTTTTACTTTTTAGTGTTTGTCGTTTTTGAAGTCGGTTTTAATTTTCTTTTGAAATTTTTTTATTTCACAATTTTTAGTGGCCCCACTGTACTATAATATGCTGTGCCCAGTTAAAACCCTACTGTTTACTAAGCTATTACACTGATCGCGAGCAATTTGCTCCTATCCATTGAGGAGTTCTGTTCTCCATCTCCGAAGATATTCATCAGATCTTCACCAAATTTATATGGGACCACCTGCACAGTATACCCTTTCAAACAAAAAAAAAAATTCCAAATCGGTCCAGGGGTCTTTGAGTACTCGGGGAACATACATAAAAAATAAAAAAAAATAAAAAAAGATCCCGACGAATTGAGAACCTCCTCCTTTTTTGGAAGTCGGTTAAAAAAACGGTCAATTGCGAGTCAGACTCGCGCACTGAGGATTCCGTACTCGGGTATTGCACGATAAATCAAAAACTATTATGTATGAAAATAAATAAAAATTTGTTCTAGAGTGTATAGATAAAGCTCTTTCATATTATGATTCATACCTCACTTGGTATATTTATCTCACTTTGAAAATACTAATTATTTTTTCATAGACACATTTTTTTTTATTGTGGTTACATAACCACAAATCCAGTTTTCAGATATTTTCCTTTACTTGTGCTATAAAACCTACCTACCTCCTAAGTCCTACCTGGCATGATTCTAAGTCAACGGAAAGTACCCTATAGGTTTTCATGACAGACACGACGGATAGACGGATAGTCGGACAGACAGACAGACAGACAAACAAAAAGTGATCCTATAAGAGTTCCTTTTTCCTATAGTACGAAACCCTAACAATACCGTTATTATATGAAAATTATTATAACATTGGTTGGTTCTTTTCGTTATTTTCCAAAGTTGCGTACAGTTGGTAGTACTTACGTTTAGAATTTCGGTAAAATTACGAGTTCGTCATATCCCTGGCCCACAACAAGTTTAATATTAAGTTAGGGACCTAGGATTTTTATACTTTTTTTTTTTTTGTAGTTACGTCCTAATAATTTAATGCCAAATAGGTAGTTGCATTGGTTGACTTGTTAACTACTTACCATTGGTTTTGTATGTATGGTTCACCGCCTCTCATAATTTTTCAGTTTTTTAGTTTAGACCTTGTTTGTTTACATTTAAATATTTTTTTTCCTCTCTCGTCTGGCTTCACAAAGATTAGCCAATGTCAAGTTTGTAGTTATTTGTCTACATTTAAATATCCCGCCATTCTAAAATAATTTTAGTCGTCTATGTTTCGTCCATCATAGTCTATACTTTCTATAAACGTTTACAACGCCATCTAGTTTTGGCTTTGAGCATTTTTTGACAATTATTGCTCGATAATGACAGTTGAATCACAGATAACATTTATATCGAGTAATCAATATCGATTCCTATTATCGATTTATTTTATAAATAAATACTAAAATAAAATTATACAGTATCCATTTTGTATTTATCGATACGATGTATCGACATATTCTCAAATGTAATTCCAACCATAACGCAGTGGGTGTATGGGTAAATACGAATTCCCCTTGCACCCACAGCTGGTGGGACAAGCCGGTGGGTGCACCGTGCACGGGTCGTTTCCCATAAAGTTGTACGGCTTATTCTTAAGACGTGTACGCTTCTTACGCGCTTCTCCATACAAACGTATTACGCCTATTATTTCATTCTTTGTTGTTCTAGATCTATAAGTAATCCATATTACTTACATAGATGACACTATAGCAATGAGGACACTAGACTGCGATGGAGGCAAAAAGTCAAAATATCGTTTTAAAAATAAACTAGGTAGGTAATAGATGCGTTAATTGTAAAATGCGAAAATAGATAACAGAAAAATAACAATAAAAAGTTAAGAAAAGATTTAAAATAAAAAAATAGATAGTGGGAACAGTTTTCTAAATTTTTTCCATCGAAAGATGTATCATGGTTCTATATTTTTTACAAGAGTTTAGATTAACGATCAAATAGCACATTGTGGCTTTAGGCTGGTTTTGAATGATAACGAAATGAAATGATACGAGTTGAATAGAATAAAAATTCACTTTAATCTGTAAATTTAAAAACAAAAGAGACTTGCGTAAAATCGCGGGAAAATGAGCACGCACGCGTCAGTTGTTTATCGTATCTTAAAGACTCATTTTATTTTCAACCTAGGCTAAAGCCCAATAATTACACTGGAGCCCCAAGTTGGGCGCCAGTCTAAATTATGCATTTAAAATAATATACTAGCTATTGATTTATAATATCTTGAAGGCTACTTTTACATGAAGTCTTAACAGGAACTGTCTAATATTTTTTTAAACTTAAACGCGTGTCGTTGAATCAAATTAATCAAAGTAAAGACCTATACTTACAGGTATTGATAATAAGACCTTGGACCTACTAATAAAATTAATTGACTGGTGAAGATAAAGATTGAGTTTTGACTTTGCTAAGGTTTCAATGCCCTTTACGCAACAATCTTAAGTCGAATACTACGCTCGAAGGTAGCGGCACTATAGTATCCTGTAGGTACTATACTGGCACCCATACGAGCGGAGTAGCGATGGTAGGTAGGTACTCGAATCTAGCAAAGTAAAGTTATTATCTCCGGGAGTTTACTCTCTACTGCGTAGTTTACATTAGACGCATTGTCGTGTCAGCATGAGCGTCGCCAGGCCTGCGCAGTGGGCGGCGCGCGGCGGCGCTGCGGCGGCGAACTGGGGCAGCGGGCGCTGGCAGCGGCGAGCGGCGCGCCGGCCGGGTGTCGCCGCGGCGCTCGACTCGCGCGCCCGAGCCGGGACCCCGTCACCCGAGCGCCCCGCGGGCCGCAGTGACGCATTGCAGGTGCGCGGTGGCCAATCGGCGCGCGCCGCCCGCCGCTCCACGCCGCCGCACCCGCCCGATATAAAACCGACTATCCTTTGCGGATCAAATCTAATCCCGTGCCGTGCGTCCCGAGAAATGGACTTGGACGTTCGAAACGTGCATTGAATCGAGACCGAGACGCGACCGAGTGAGAATCGAGTCGGTCATGATAGTGCGACGATTCGATTGAACGATTCCGAACGATTCGCGCGGCGCACGGAGCGAATCGCGGTCGCTAGTTTCCCGGCGCGACCGCTCGCGCGAGAGAGGGCGGCAGTATCGTTTCAACCGTCGGTCCGAGTGGTCGCTTTTGCGGCGTAGTCTGTGATTTTTTAGTGTAGCTCCAGATAATCCAAGTTAATCTACAATGGTGAGTGTTTTTTCGTCGAAATGAAGCCACAAGTGCATTCGGGGGATCGTTGCGAGCCGTATCCCGGTTATATTTTTGGGTTGTGGTGCATCGGTGTTTATAGTGATGACGGCCTCCATTATTATTGTGATGGCCGTTTTTTACCGCAATGCGGATCGTCACCGCCGTCGAAGTCGTTGTGGAATTTGGAAGCGAGTGGCGCGCCGCGTAGAGAGGCCGGTGTCGGGGAGCGGCGGTTGCGAGGTGTCGAGAAACATCCGTCGCCATAGTTCGCTAGGTGTACCGCCGAATGACGTCGCCGCGGATGCAACCAACTGTCGGAGGAGTCCTCGGGAGCTATACTGTGCGTCGCGAGTGGGTTCAGTGTTTTGATGGGGCGGAGAGGGTGCCCGAGGCTCAGCGAGGCGGTGGACGGCGATCGATCGGCCGGGCGCACCTGTCAAACGCCCGTTGGGTTGACTCATCGCATCGCGAGCTTATAATTTTCATACGCAATTCATTAAACGGGTTCCGTTAGCTTTCTTCGCCTAGATTCGAAAAGGAAAAGCCATGGGAGTGTCGGGAGCTAGGTCGGTTTAGAATGTCTGTCGTGAAAAGCCGGTATCGTTCCGGCATTCCGAGCCGGTACTACGGTGTATTTATATACCGTCTTCTACAGCTTTCCATTAGACACTTCGCAATGTTAGTGAGATAAAAACTAAGCGAAATATAAAATAATCTTTACACTACATGTAAACAATGGTAAGTATAGCATGAATTTATCATCCTACTCCTGATTTGAACATCAAACTGCACTAATTCTAACTAGATTATGGCAAAAAGGTGTCAGTGCTAGTGGAAAATAACTATCAGCATGAAACCAGTAATAAATTGATGTTTTTATTGTCCTTACTCTGATTATACAATGTTGAACATTTTATTGTTATTGAGCCAACATTCTATGCTTCTGTGACAGCTGCAACATTTTTTATCCCGTCCAAACCAAATCCAATACACAATTTCTCTTTTATTCTATTATATGTGGCTTGTCCTAAAAAATTGCTGTGATGGAGACAGTATCTAGTGTTTTTTTTAAATATCCTTTAAGTAAATCCTTTTCAATGTAGCTTGAATTTGCTAAATACTTATTAAAGTGATTAAGCATAATTTCAGAGAGAAAATTGAGTAGAGTAATTGAGTAATGTACTTAATAATGGTGTAGATGTATGTGGAGTAATTGAGTAATGTGTTTCTCTAAATTTCTCTTTAATTATGCTAAAAAAGGTACAGAATATGAATTTTAAATTTAAAGACTAAATAGTAGTCTACAAAGGGAACTGTCCAATATTGGCTTGGCGTGGACAGAATTCATACAAAAAAACAATTATACCAAAAATTATCATAAATTAAATCATGATTATTTGTGATTTTCAGTTGTATCAATATAAACTGATAAAATGTTTATTTATTAAGTATTTTAATCCATTAATTATTTAGTTCCGGTTTATTTCCGGTTGGTAATTTGATTATGTCACGTTGCCAGTCTAAAAAACATATAATATTATTACAATAGGCTCACAAGGTTTGACAGTTCTTAATTAAATTAGGATTGTCTGCCTTTTCCTTATTACCTTGGTATGAAAAAGATGTTAGTACTATAAAATTTAATTCCACTCAGATTCAGTAGCAATGTTACAAAATGGTAGGAATATTGATAACACTTGACAGATCAGTATTTTGTGACTGCTATAAAGTCATGCAAAGCAGTTTGGCAAAGTTTTTCAAACAGCAATAACTGGAAAACTCCTACTTTAGGTTATTGTAATTTTGTAGAATAGAATAGTTGTCTGCTTGCAAATAAACTGTTACAAGTGCTTCTGAATTGTGAAATGTATCTCGTACTTCACAGTTATTTATAATTTAGAAAGTAGTTTTCATATTATTATAAGATGTGCTTATTAAGATGTGCATTAGTGCATTCAAATTACAATAAAAAGTTATCATAGTTTGCATTACCTCATTCAAGCATTGGCGCTTATGATAAAAAAAATTATTCTGAACCTTTAGTAGTTCTTATATTAAGTACAAAATGTGTGCATATTGCATTGCGATCATTGTGGCCAAATCTCTAAACAAAACTATGCATTTCTATCCCTGTCTTAATGCTCTCTGCAGAAAAGGATGGCACAAGATTTTTACCTGCAATTTAGAGATTGTGTACAACAGAAGTAGCCACTGTAAATATAATATTAATTCAATATTAAGGGTATTCAAACAGCTGTCGCTAAGACATTTGGAACAAAGCTAAATAACTAGTAACACTAAAGAAGCCTAAGCCCAATAGCGCACTAGCGGCTAGGCTGCTAGTGCGCTATTGGGGTAAGTGTTTAGCAATTTTAGGTCAAAATCAATAGAGCGCACTTTGACTTTGCTTAGACTTAAGTTTCAGTTAAAATGAGACAGATGTAGTATGCCAGTGGTATAACACTGTCTCGTTTTAACAGTGGCTTAAGTCTGAGCAAGCCAAAGTGCATTCCATGAATCTCAGACTTAAAGTTCATTACAATGATTATTATATAAGTACCTAAACTTACCTGTTGCAATATTTGACTAAAGAATTATGCATTTGTTTGTCCCTCTATCATGCCACAACAAAGCAACTAATATGCAACAAACCAAGTGTTTTGCATAGATAATATAGTTAGACCTGTAGAGTTAGACTCCTAGATTAACTGAAGTGTTCCCACAGGATTATTAGAAACCTAAATTAGCACAGACTTGTCACAGGTGGCATCAAGTAGTTTTAAAATTATTCTAGAGCTTTTAATTTACTGTAAGTATTTTAAGTACTTAAAATAGATGACCCTTTAATAATAAAAAGCAAAATTCAAATAGGTATCTAAACTTAAAATTTTATGTTAGTTCTAGAATAATCATTAGCTATTTTAGAACCATATTGATATGGACTAATTAAGTAAATATAGTAAATATACATAACTAATAAGGAAAATAACAAAATATTTTCAAAAAGTGCAATACATTGTATAAATTAACTACTTTAAATAAAGTGTCAATTATTTCCATTTACCAAAAAAAAACTATTTAAATTATGTACTTAATTGAATCTTTGTCAGTTTGTATAAATCTGAACAACTAATTCTGGTTTATTTTGTAGTGGAGTAACTACAAAATAAACCAGCATTCAATATAAACAATTATTTTCAGCTGGCTTTCCATGTCAAGCATAGTAGGGCCTATTATCCACCTAAGCGGAGTGGAGATGTGTACAGCCAAACAGATCTTGAAATCAGAATCAGAATTAGGAAATTTAGGATTAGAATATTTATTTCTTGCAAAGTACATGACATTTTCCATGCCTTAAGGTTTAATATTTTAAAGAATATTAAGTAGGTATGTTTAACAGGACCACCTAACTGTAACACTTGTACTTGTGTGTAGATGCAACAAAAGTGCAATGTTTGAACCATGAAATAGGTATATTTCTTTCCTGCATGCAAAATCTGTTTTTTATGATTTTCATTTTGTTTGCTTTTAAAAGGTACATGTAGAAACCCGTTCTTTAGCATGTGTGCTAGTTTAAGATAATCTTAGCTATGTGATTTTGATCTAAACGTAAAGCATATTTTTCAAAAAAAAAACATTTCTTGTTAGTCTAGTAGCTCATTCAATTGATTTGTGCCATCTAGACCATTTAAAGCTGTTTATCCTATGCCTTATTTCTCTCTCTCTGATTGGTATATGTGATTGAGTTTCTGTCTTGTCCGTGTGTCACTGTCTATGTGAATGAGGGAATAGACTGGACAAGTGAGTGTGGTGTGTATAGGGTAGGTATTAGTTAGGTCTTCCTATTTACTGGAGATCAACAAGAATTTTGCATTAAGCTATTTCAATTTGAGTAGGCAGTTTTTTATGCTTCTATGACTTGCACATTACTGAAAGTGGGAATATTCTATTATTTGTACACACACTTAAACACTATAGTTTCTCTTGAATAGTTAGTTAGTCTCCATTTCAATATTATATTTCCTGAAAGGTTAGAAGATTCGCCAAATTCTTGAAAAGCCGGCAACACATTGGTGGTTCCTCTGGTGCTGCAAATGTTCATGGGCGGCGGTAATCATCTAACAACAGGTGACCTGCCTGCTCATTTGCACGCATTGTATTTCTATATTAAAAAAAATGTGGTGCTAATACTGTTTACTACTACTTAACTATTAAAACTTCCTCATAGCAAAAAACCCATTTGTATAGTTAAACACTTGAAAATGAGTCAATTAAAGTACTAGATATTCTGAAGTGCTTACTATACAGGCCCATATTCATATCCTGATTGCTGTAACCTCTTATTTATCAAGCAGCCTATTGAAAAATGGCCTTGCATTCTTTAGATAATCAGTTAGGAAGTTTTACCTTTAATACCCCAGGGCATTCCGAACCAGTGGTAAATTATTTCAATGATTTATAAGCACTTGTAAAAGTTTACTTGAATAAAATGTATTCTATTCTTTAAAAATATATATAGCTAACTGTTATAGCTTAGTGCTTAAGACATCTTATAGCGCAGGTCAGAGGTTCTATCCTGGGCATGCACCTCAACTACTAAGAAATAGTGTCAAAGTTGAATAGTAGATAGCTACTTTTACTTTGTAGTATGAATTGCGTCATAATCGTAAACGTTATCGTTAGTGCTTAGTAATAACTAGTTAGTGACTAAACACATCTTAAAGCACATAATAGCTGTTAGGTACTTTCCTATATACCTTAAAAAACCGGCCAAGTGCGAGTCAGACTCAGTCAAAGGGTTCGTACTTTGATATTTTTTCTGACATTTTGCTCGATAAATCAATAACTTTTATGCATAAAAATAAATAAAAATCTGTTTTAGAATGTACAAGTAAAGTCCTTTTATATGATACTCCACTTGGTATGGTTATCTTACTTTGAAAATTGAAACACATTTTTATATTTTTTTCCTTTGACGGAAACACAAATTCACGGTTTTCAGATTTATTCCTTTACTTGTGCTATAAGACCTACCTACCTGCCAAGTTGTCAGTTTTTCAGATAAAAAAACTGACAACTTCTTTCTTCTTTTCTTTCTTCTTTCTTTCTTAGGCTCCCCATTTCTTTTTTTTTTTTTTTTTACGATAAAAAGAATAAAAGGTATATATTCGTAATATCACAATGAACTCTAGACAATGATACCCCATATGCTAGGGTAAGAAAAAATAAGTTTTTCTGCAAGTCTGACACACATATTGGATAGTAATTGTTACACATAATTAAAGATAATTAGATCATATAAATTGATAATACCTATCTATGTATTGATAATACAGCGCTGCAGTATTTGATATCTCTGGTTATCTTTAGAGGGTCCGCAGTGTGACGTGGAAAACCAAACAGTAATTACATTGTAATCTTTGCCAGTATCTTATCACTCCTTATCAGCCAAACATATCTGAATCTCTCATTAATTGCCAGGACGCAGTCTTAGATTGTTCTATTACATTTTTATTTAGGTAGTTATCAAGGAAAATGGTGGTTTCTGCGGTATGTTAATCTTTCCTATGTTTAAATATTTTAAAAATTAGATTTCGTCCACATGGATTTAGGTTTTTAAAAATCCCGTGGAAACTCTTTCATTTTCCATGATAAAAGTAGCTTATGCCGATTTTCGGGATGCAAGCTACTTTTACATCCATATAAATAGGTTTAACGGATAGGTATTTAAGAATCACGTGGAAACTCTTTGATTTTTCGGGATAAAAAATAAGTTTATGTCCGCCCTCGTGATGTAAGCTAACTCTGTACCAAAATCATAATCGGATAAACTGTTGGGCCGTGAAAAGCTAGCAGACAGACATACTACTTTTGCATTTATAAGACATATTAGTATTTGGCGCAGTCAGTTAAAAGAGTGGAATCCACCAGTAGGTAGACCTAGGAACAAAAGACGGCGTTTGTTTGTTGGCTTGCTCTTCAATAACGCAGCAACAGAGTTACGGATGGCAGTGATTTTTTGCTTGGGTAAATTAAAGAAGTGCTAGACACAGGCTAGTTTTTTTTTTTTTCGAAAAATCAAAGAGTTCCCCTGGAATTTTTAAAAACCTATAACGTATAATAAAAATGTTTGTCCTCCCATATCTTCACCTACTGGTTGATTCCGGAAAATGCGATCGAGCCGACTTATATTATCGTTGGATAAATATTATCCAGCTAATAATCTCGTAGGTATTTACTAAAATATCGCAGCGAAACTCATGGTTCGAAAAAATCGCGATAAGTAGCAGTAGTATAGAGATTTATATAGATAACAGAAGTAAGCTCCCGATAAAGATGCGAACGATAGCGGAGGTTAGGAAGGTGCCCCGATGTGATAGTAACCCAGTGACGTACAAAGTTGTATATATGAGGATTTGAAAGTGAAGAAATATTTATTTAGTACTAAGCGACAATCCGCCAGCTTCTAAAATCTAAATAAAAAAGAAAATATAAAATCTCGTTATTCCGTACCTCCAGCTGAAGCCTGATGTTCGCGACTTCGTCCGCGTGGTTTGAGGTTTTTAAAAATCTCATGGGAACTCCTTGAATTTCCGGGATAAAAAGTATGCCTATGTCACTCTCGGTCTTTAACTACACCCATGCAAAATTCACGTCGATTCGTTGCTCCGTTCCGGCGTGATTGAAGGACAAAACAACAAACTCACTTTCGACTTTCTCAGTCGTGGAAGTCAGTTGAGTGTTGGTGGCATGCTTAACTTTACGTCTCCACTCCTAATTCCTCGTTTGCACTGTTGCAAAGCTTTTTTTTTCCCCGGGCACGCACCTCTGACTTTTTAGTTATTTGCGTTTTGAGCAATTAAGTATCACTTGCTTTAACGCTGAAGGAAAACATTGTGAGGAAACCTGCATGCCTGAGAGTTCTCTGTGCACTCAAAGGTGTGTGAAGTCTGCCTATCCGCATTGGGCCAGCGTGGCAGACTATGGCCTAACCCTTCTCACTTTGAGAAGAGACCCGTATTGAGTAGTGGGCCGGCAATGGGTTGATCACGATGATGCAGATAGCTCAGTGTTTAATGGTTATGTTTGTGTTGTGTTCCAGGCGGATCAGCTAACAGAGGAACAGATCGCGGAGTTCAAAGAGGCGTTCTCACTGTTCGACAAAGACGGCGATGGCACCATCACCACCAAAGAGCTGGGCACCGTCATGCGCTCGCTAGGACAGAACCCCACGGAAGCAGAACTGCAAGACATGATCAACGAGGTCGACGCGGACGGTGAGTCGCCACCTTTATCTTTTACTTAGCTGATCTTTGGCCATACATGAGCAAGTTAACTGTCAAGCTTGCAGCATACTTGAAACTGCGTTCAGTAAATTTGACGATGTATGGCCAGCGATATGGCATATGTGGTTACGCTCCCCGGATTATCCTATGGTTGGGCAAACCTACCCTCGATCTTGCCAAATCTTCTATTGGAGTCAGTAACTGCACAGTCATGTACAGTCAAAGGCCGTAAGTCGTTTAGCACCTTAATGATCATATTCGCGTGATGCGTTACATGTGTGTTGCGTGTTTATAGAAAAAGGTCATAAGTGCTATATGTTTTGATGCAATAGTTTAGCGAAACTCTGAGCCCGACTAGTACCTATGAGTCTTCAACAGTTGCTTATTTACTATGTTTTTAACTTAACAGTTACAATAGTTTCTCTGGTTAAATATTCAATCAATTCAAAATAAAAGACTAGTGCAGCAAGCATTCCATCCTAGCTTGTTTATATCGAGAGCAAGGAGCATGTCTATGAGCAGTCTACCCTGCTCTAGTAGTGAGGAGCCATCTACCAAAGCTCCCCAACAGATCCCCTGTAATGATGCAGAACCATGCAAAGATACATCTGCACAGCCTCCTGACTGGCAAAGAGTGCCCCTGATTAGAAACCCAAAAAGAAAAAAAATGGAAAGCTCACCTTCACCAGACAGAATTGAAACAAGCAACAGCTTTAGTGGACTAGTGGTTGACCAAACAGAAGAACAGTCAAATGAACCAAAGGCAAAGAAGCCCAGCAAACCTCCACCTATTATCTTATATGGTGTTGAAGACCTCAATAAACTAACTGAACTCCTAGAATCTGTTGCAGAGAAATCACAGTTTAACTACAAAGTTATCAACAGAAATCAATTAAAAATTTTGACCTTTGATGTTGATATATATAAGATGTTAATATCTGTAATACGAGAAAATGGTTTGATTGGACACACCTTTAATAGAAAGGATAATAGAAATTACCGAATAGTTATTAGAAACTTGCATTATACAACTCCTTTTCATGCTATTAAGGAAGCCATTGAGGAAACAGGTAATACAGTGACAGGAGAAATAATAAATGCGAAGTTTGGCTCTGAAAAGAAACCTACCACTACTTTCTTTGCAAATCTTCTACCTGGCCCTAATAATAAAAAAGTTAAAGAGTTAAAGGTCATATACCACCAGACGGTAATCATAGAAGATCCGAGAAAACGAAAAACAGTAGTTCAGTGTCAAAGATGCCAACAGTATGGACATACAAAAAACTACTGCATGAAACCTTACCGCTGTGTTAAATGTGCAGGAGCTCACAAAACCTCAACATGCACGAAAACTGATCGCAATACACCAGCCATGTGCGCTCTATGCCTGGGTCCTCATCCAGCTAACTACAAAGGGTGTGAGGTGTACAAAGAAATCCTCAACAGGAAAACCAAAAAACAATACCCTAAAAAACAAGGGCAAGACCACCAAACATTCAAAGACAGTGATAAAATATCTCATCCAATTAATTTAAATTCCGTCAATAGCAGACCACCAGCCAATCGAAACCCAAAAGAAAAGAAAACATATGCTGAAGCTACCAACTCAAAGCCACAAGAGTCAGATACAGAATCAAATGCATATAAAACATTAGAACACATGTTTATCAAGCAATCTGAAAAAATTGATTTTCTCCTACAACAAATGAGTACCTTGCTTCAACTCATAACAACGTTAATTTCCAAGGCACCAAAATAGGTTTAAAAATAGGTACTTGGAACATTAATGGATTATCTCCCAACAAAGATGAAGTAGAAATACTACTTCATATGCACAAACTTGATATTTTCCTCATATCAGAAACTCATTTTGTTAGTAAAAGTCTGATAAAGATAAAAGGGTATAATATCTATCACACTAATCACCCAGATGGAACTGCACATGGAGGAACTGCAGTCATCATAAAAGCAACAATAGAGCACTATGAACTACCCCAATACAGCACTGAACAAATCCAAGCAACTTCAGTATCTATTTCGGACAAAAATGGCCCTTTTAATATCTCAGCTGTTTACTGTCCACCAAAACACAGGATATCTGAGGAACAATTTTCAAAGTTCTTTGGTAGCCTTGGTAACCGCTTTGTTGTTGGTGGTGACTGGAATTCCAAGCATCTCCATTGGGGCTCCAGGCTAATAACCACTCGAGGAAGGGAACTAAAGAAGAGTGTGGATAAAAACGTCCTTACTACTATTGCAACACCAGAACCCACGCACTGGCCTACAGACCCAAATAGACTGCCTGATGTTCTAGACTTCTTCATTTATAAGGGATTGTCTCAACTCTTCTTCACAATCAGTTCAACCTTAGATGGTTCCTCAAATCATATCCCAGTGATACTGACCATGAGTGCCCAAGTAACAAACAGTATGAAAAGGCTACAACTTTATAACAAAAGAATTGACTGGGAGGCGTTTCGTGGTATAGTAAATGATGAGCTTCAACTACAAATAGCGCTTAAATCTGAGGAAGACATTGATAATGCTACTACTAAGTTTATGACTACTGTTCAGTCAGCTTGTTGGAAGTGTACACCAGAAATATCCAATTCTTCACCGAGACATAAATCAGTTCCATCCGAAATTAAACTTCAAATAATGGAAAAAAGAAGACTACGAAGAGTATGGCACATTAGTAGACACCCAGAAGACAAAACAGTACTCAACAAAGCAATTAAGGACCTTAAAGACGCCATAGCTAAATCAAAGGATACTCTAACAGAATCATATCTGGAATCGTTGACAGCAACAAGTGTTACTAATTACTCCCTTTATCGTGCGTGTAAAAACTTAAATAAGCCTACAGACCCCAAGCCACCACTTAGATTGGAGGGCAACACATGGGCCAGAAGCCAGCAACAAAAAGCTGATGCTTTTGGAAACCACTTGGCCCAAATATTCACACCAAATGAAACTGATCCAGACAGTGACGAGACAGATATAGAAGACGTCCTTGGTCAGCCTTTCCAGTTGGATCTGCCCATCACGCCAACCAACCCAAAGGAGATTATTAACATAATAAAACGTATGGATGGCAAGAAAGCGCCTGGTTTTGACCTAATTGATAAAAGAGTCCTATCGGAACTACCGCGAAAAGGTATTATGTTCCTCACCATTTTATTTAATGGCATCATTCGTGTTGGTTACTTCCCAGCTCTGTGGAAGGTCTCGCAAATTATAATGATAGCAAAGCCTGGTAAACCCGTTCAAGAAATAACCTCATACAGACCAATCAGTTTATTACCGGTGATATCAAAAATTTGTGAAAAAGTTGTGTTGCAAAGGCTTATGAAAGAACTCTGCTCAAGATGTATCATCCCAGACCATCAATTTGGCTTCCGGCAGCATCATGGAACTGTTGAGCAAGTACATAGGGTATGCAGAACAATAAGAGATGCACTGGAACACAAAGAATACTGCTCTTCTGCTTTCCTCGATGTGCAGCAAGCATTTGATAAAGTGTGGCATACGGGACTACTTTTCAAAATTAAATCGCTACTACCTCATACATTCTTCGGTCTATTGAAATCCTACCTGACTGATAGAATATTTCAAGTCAAAGAAGGTGAATACACTTCACCGTTTCACCCAATCACAGCTGGCGTGCCACAAGGCTCAGTGCTAGGTCCTGTGCTTTACACAATCTATACAAGTGACCTACCTCAAATTGACGATGTCACTGTGGCTACATTTGCGGATGATACAGCTGTTCTTGCTCGCAGTAAATCTCCTGAAGAAGCTTCAGCTATTCTGCAACGTGGACTAAATGAGATCGACAAATGGCTGTCAAAATGGAGGATAAAAACGAGCGCTTCAAAATCAGTCCATATAACATTTACTCTTCGTCGAGGAAACTGTCCTCCGGTCTCGCTGCGTAACAATCAGCTACCACAAAGCGACAACGTTAGGTACCTGGGAATGCACTTAGATAGAAGGCTAACCTGGAAGAAACATGTCCAAATAAAGAGGGATGAGATCTATCATAGATATAGAGGACTGTACTGGATGCTCTCAAGGAACTCCAGACTCTCTCTAGACAACAAGTTACTGATATACAAAGCAATAATAAAGCCAATATGGTCATATGGCATACAACTTTGGGGATCAGCATGCAACTCCAATATTCAAATTATACAAAGAGCTCAAAATTATATTTTGAAACAACTGTCCAACGCGCCATGGTTCATACAAATATCGGAAATTCATGAGCACTTAAACATTAACACAGTAAAGGAAGAAATTCTAACTTATAGTTGCAACTACAAAACAAGGCTTACTAACCACCCAAATCGCCTGGCAGTGCAGCTGACAATGCCACAGGCAATCCGTCGTCTAAAGAGAAAGCATATACTAGACATATAGCTGAGACTTATGGAGTTTTCCCGCTGGGGAAGTTTTCTCCTAATGAACGCCAACTTCCTCCAACCAATCTGCTCATAGTCCACCGACTGATCGCATGATAAGGCAACCCCTCAAAAACTAGTAAATATTCAATGGGCTGTAAAGCAATCCATATCCACACAATACACACAGGCATATAAGCTGAAGTATTATCAGTAATGTTATCGCACACACATAATAGTGCCTGCAGGCTACATACAGTCGATCGATCAATGGCGGCTATCAGCATCGAGCATTATCGGCTGTGCTGTAATGTACCACAGCAAATACTATCGCTTTTCGACATGAAATTTTAACTACTAATAACTATAATATGAGGTTTGCTACTTCGTCCGCGTGGATTTAGATTTTCCCCAAAAATCACCAAGGGAAATCTTTGCTTTTTATACGCTTTATTTTGACGATTCGAAAGTACTTATAAAAGTTTATATTATGAACACTAGCTTATGTAGCCCCTTAGGGGTTGATTTTCAAAAATCTTTTCTCTTAGCGTTATGTATACGTCATAATAGCTATCTATATTCCCAGCCCAATCTGCCCAGTGGTTTGAGTTTAGTTGATAGAAAAATCAGTCAGTTGCCTTTTCCTTTTCTATATTTAGAAAAATTATTCTATTCTATTGCCTGCATTTTGCAGACTGTATCAAACTTTACATTCATTTTATGAACCATAAATCAAAACTTCTGTACTAAACAAGAATGATTTAAAATCTGTTGATAAAACTAGCAACAATCTTCAATTCAACCTGTATCCCCGTACCATCGTACCATCCCGTACAAGAATTTATGTAGCATCCACGCGCGACTTTACGTGGGCGTTCTGATGTATTGTCTACATTCTACAATAACGTAGGCTGCGGTTTACATCATATTTTATCTCTATTGTAAATATTTTTCATACTACCCGCGATAGTCTGAGAACTGGTGTTTTTTGATCAGCGGCTCGAATGCGATAGAATGACAGCCACAACGTCACGATCGCAATCATCTCTGATTGGTTGATGCTCGCTTACTATTGGCTACAATGTATTGTTGCAAAAAGAATACTATAAATTCAGCCAATCACAACCATTGCGATTATAATAATGATTGATGCAGCTTTCCGCAATCGAGCCCGCAGGTACTTATAAAAGCTTACAGTATCTTCATAAGTCGCATGGGTAAAACTTGCAGAAAAGCACAACCTAACACCAACAAAAAACCGAATCTACACCAACGGAATACAGACCTTATTGCTTAACGCTAAGATTTTTAACTAAACACAAGTACAATGGAGACTAAAATTTCAGTTGGCGTTAACCATTTTGAGTCAAAAACCAATCACGAACTTGTTCTCTAAAAACATTCGAAATTCAATTTTGTGTGTAAATGGTTAGTGGCTCAAAATGGTTAACGCCATCGCCCACTGAGATTTTTGTCATTGTCATGGGATTACAGAGAGCGCTATACTAACTTCTCTCCGTGGATAGAGTGGTCTCCCACAATCCCTTGTACTACGCGCGATATCGCCACGCCAGTCGCTGAACAACGTAGTAATTTCCACATAATTTAGCTGCCAATATGTCGTTACGTGTATTATTAGCACCCAGGCGCCGCGTTTCATACTGTCCTACATCGATTTAATCGTTGCACTATGAAAGAAGTATGTGCCAAATTATAATTTGTTTATGCGATGCCCAAAGACGCCCGGCTAGACGGCAAAGTATTTTCACGTAAACCATATAGAAGAATAGTGGCAGAAGTTGTTCCAAAATTTTGAATTAAATTATTACCTATAAAGGAGTTATTTCAAACAAAAATCGTGTTCTGGACATCAAAAATTTTAGTTTGGAATGCTCGGTCCTTTTGGTTGAAATCCATAGAGCGTACTTTGACTTTGCTTAGACTTACACTTAAGTTTCAGTTAAAACGAGACAGATTTATGCCAGCGGTATAAAGCATGTTGTTGGTTATTAGTCAAGTGATGTTTATAAGTTCATATAATGAATAGGAGCCCTCACTTACCATAATGTTACCATTACAAATTAAAACTCCCTTGACTGATTTATAGGCGTTTCAGTCAGTTTGGTTTGTTTACAATGTGAGTGTGAGCGGGTGCGAGCGCCGCAGACGACCTTGACATTACATGTTATCACCGTGGCGTCAAACAGGAATTCATACTTTATTATCATGCGCACACTGCCGACAATTTTGTCGCAAGCCCTTCACATGTTTCGACATGATATTTCGATATAATATCCATTTTGATGGATACAGGAACCCTAGGAAGACAAACTCAAAAACTAATCTATACATATAAAAGGAAAAGCTGACTAACTGACTGATATATCAACGCATAGCTCAAACTTTTGTACGGATCGGGTTGAAACTTTGAAAGGCAGGCAGATAGGCTATTATGACGTAGACCCGCTAAGAAAGGATTTTTGAAAACTCAATCCCTAAGGGAGAAAATCATGATGATGATTCGACTCATCTGGAAGCAAATCCACTAATAAACCCACAGCGCTTATTGCTGCTTCATACAGGTCCTTAAAATCACCTAACTAACCGTTGTGACGTAAAGGACATCAATACCGCAAAGTGAATGATGACGGACAGGTATCAACATCGGGCTAACCGCCATGCGATGTTAATGAGTATCGCGTTACACAACCGACATACGACGTCAATTGTTATGGTGATTGGCGGTCTCACGCCATGCAAGCGTACTGCGTCGCACATAAACAAACAATGGCATCTAGGCACCATCTGTGTGATCCTGTAACCTGTTTATGTTATACGCAAAGTATGGTTTTTGTTGATGGACTATAATTCCGAAAATAGGGCACTATCTTACTAGGACACCAGTGGCGGCGCAACCAATCGCAAAACCAACAAAAGTATAACAGTTCTACGGAGAGTACCTCGCCTGGTGTCCGTTTGGTTGCGCAACCATATAGTCCGCTAGTAGATACTAAAACATAAACATATTTTTTTACTGTAATTTTTATTAAATATGTGTAAGAAATCTATAAAATAAGCCATTTTTGTTGCTGTTCTGTCCACATACATACTATCTAAAATCTTATTTAGATAATTCGTATAAAAAGGTTTATATAAAAAGATTGAATGCTAATTAAGGTAGCTAAAAACTGGTAATGATTAACGAATACGAAATGTTTCATTATCATCATTCCGTTTCAATGTTTCATTATCATTTCCTTATCAACGAGGAAAACCAAGTTCACGATTGGAACATTTTCAACGCGTTATGTTACTGCACGATTTTAGCATAAATTGTTATTATAGCTACAGCATGCTGCTAAAATGTTATAGATTGGCAATCTCAGTGCCATGGTGCCATATACTTTATACATAGGTACGTCATCTTACGGCTTTTATGTACAATCGAACAACTTTAAGCCGTTGCGTGGGAGTCTTTAATTCTCTCTAAATAGTACGTACCTACTTAAACGATAGTTTACAAAAATAGGTACCTAATAGTGCAAATATTTAAAAAAAATTGTGCAGGATTTGAAAGGTGCCAACGAGACCCTATTTATTACTAAGCCTTTTTTTTGTCTTGACAGAGGCCTGTATCTCGTGAACCGTAATAGGTAGATAGTTGAAATTTTGCACAGAATGTGTATTTCTATTGCCGTATTACAAATAATAAAAATTTCAAAATACGAAAATAAGTTTTATTTCTTGTATGATGGTACGGAACCCATCGTTTGCGGGTCCGACTCGCACTTGACCGGTTTTTTTACATCTAAATATGTATTGCAGTCCGTTACAACTTACAAGATACTACGGTACCTAGGGCCTCTAACGAGGCATTTTCCCATGCTAAAACTTAAAACATAAGTAATTAACTTATTTAAATATTATTATGTTGTTTTCATATATTTTTGAACTCGTTAATGTGTTTTACCTCGTATTATCTAAATGAGACCGTCTAACAAAGCCAACTAGAACTACGTATAACTGGTGGAAGTCACCTACAAAATTGTGTATTCCGGCCGTATTAGTTAAATACCTAACTGTCAACTCATAACGGTTCATTGCAGAACCGCAATAAAGCGCTCGTCATATTAGTAAATGCAGGTTGGTATAGTTGCTTTTTACCCGACAGACTTTTTATGGCAAAGCCAAAAGGAAGGGTTATGATTTTAGCAGTCTATGTATGTAGGTTTATATTCATGTTTGTTCCATTGTAGCGCCCAAACAACTGAGCCAATTTTGATGAATGAGGTGTCAATTGATTCGTAACTATAGTTCGGGTGACTTAGACTACATTTTATACGAAAAAATTTGACCTCACGAATGCTGATGCTAAATAGCTTGGATTTGGATCAGAAATCGGATAAGTGCGTAAGCAATATCCGAATTCGGTCCGAGTTCTTTATATCCATATTTTCACGAACCGCTCTAAGATAAGCCCTAATTAATCTCTTTGTCGTGCCTAATAGTTTCAATCAACGGACACAACTCTAGCACCGTACATAGTTGAAATTCCAAGGACACATACGAAGCGATTTGCCTCCTTGTTTCCGAAGCCGAAGCCTTCAAACGGACTTCCCTTGATTTTAGGATAGAATTTTTGGAGCAGGACCACAGGATATTCAAAGCAGAAGGCACCCATCGTAATACCATTCGCTTCACTGCCGTCTCCCAAAAGTATATTAAACGCGCCGTTTACACCCACTAGTCTGTAAACGCCTTTAACACCGTTTGAGGAGTACAATAGGCACTGAGTGACATCCGGCGGCGTCACCGCTGCAAATGAATTTGTCGCCAACAGCAGGAAAGAGTGGTCCGATAAACAGACGGCCATTTTCCTGTAAACAGCTTATCCTGCCACGATAGCCGCAGCGCTGTGGAGTGTTGCATGGCAACAGAGCACTTTTTAGGGTTCCGTATCTCCAGAGAGGAAAAGGAACCCTTATAGGATCACTTTATTGTCTATCTGTTTGTCAAGACTCAATACCCGTCAAAGGAATAAAAACCTGTAGGATACTTCCTGTCTAGAATCATGAGATTTGGTAATTAGGTCACTGCTGACCACGGGATCTCCTCTCAGAATGAGAAGGTTTTAGGTCATAGTCTGCCACGCTGGCCCAGTACGGATTGGCAGACTTAACTTTTCACGTCTTTTGAGAACATTCTGGAGAGCTGTCAGGTATGTAGGTTTCCTCGCGGTTTTTCTTCACCGTTAAAGCAAGTGATATTAAATTACTTAAAACGCACATTATACTGAAAGTTAGAAATGCGTGCCCGGAATCAAACCTCCGACCTCCAGCATTGAAAGCCGATGTCTTAACCACTAGGCTATTAGGTTCCTGGTCAGCTAGCGATAAATGCAAAAGCCAAGGAGCATTTCCATTTAGTAGCATTGTTCTGTTCCGCAAATAGCAAGAGCAGCGCGGGCGTCGTCGGTCTCTGTCCGACAAGTGAACGACTGCTTATCGTAGCTTTAGACTTGTGACATCACCATTATGCCGGATTTACACTTATAACCCGCCACGCGTAACGTAATCTGAATGGATCAATTGGTCAAATTAAACTGCCACGTAGAAACAGATTAGGGGATATGGGTTTAATACAAACTGTCATACTCCTTCCAGTTTAGACCGCTTCCATCTTAGACTGCAACTCAGTGATCAATATTGAATGATAGCCACAGAGTTCAATTTAATATTTATTTTAAATCCATTGAACGTTTTCAATGAAAAACTGTTTGATTTATCTGAACGCGCGTAGCGTGAGGTAGTGTGTCTTAATAATGTGTTTCTAACTTTATCATTGCCCGAATTTTGACATCACCATTAAAACGAGAGACCTGTAAACAATTGGCTTATTTTGGACGTTCGGGTTAAAACCGCTGTATTTATAGCCCCTGGTTAACACGTGACGTGCTATAACAATTGACGCGTTAGGAATCGTGTAAAATAGATAAATTAGTAACCTCTCGGACATGCACCTCTGGAGCACTCGAAAGTTAAATTTTCCTTGCTTAGAATGCTATTCACTGAATGCAAGCATCCGGTGGTGATGGCCTAGTAGTTAAAACGTCGGTCTGCCGTTTGGAGGGCGTGGGTTCTATCACTCATTCACGGGCACGCACCTCTAACTTTTCGGAGCTATGTGCGTTTTAAGCAATTAAATATCACTTGCTTTGTCGGTGAAGGAAAATATCGTGAGGAAACCCGCATGCCTGAGAGTTCTACTTATTGTTCTCAAAAGTGTGTGAAGTTCCGCACTTGGCCCGCGTGGTGGGCAAATACCAAATCCATCTCATTCTGAGAGGAAACCCGTGCTCAGTAGTGAGACGGCATTGGGTTGATGATGATGTTGATGATGCATCCCGAAGATAGTGAACAGAAATTCAACCGCTTTTTTATTTCTGAAAAGGGCGACTGCTGACTGTTTTCTTGGTAAGCCTAACCACAACCATTTCTTAGGTTGAAATATATAGAGCGCACTTTGACTTTGCTTAGACTTAAGTTTCAGTTGAAACGAGACAGATTTGTGCCGGCGGTATAACGCTGTCTACTTTTAGCAGTGACTTAAGTCTAAGTAAAGTGCGCTCTATAATAGATCTCAGCCTTACATTCGGTAGACATACAGCTACTATTGATCAAAGGAACTTGCGAGCCCATTTGAATATAGGAAATTGTAATGACTTCTGACACTGTAGTTGTTTGTGTTCCAGTATAAAAGGCAATAACACGAAACTATTCTGGTGAAAGCCATAACGTTTTAGGTGCCATAAAATACGTTATATGAGGGAATTTATGCGCAATTAAGCGGACCACTGCACTTCCTGGCCACTCGAGTGTTATGGCCGCCGCTTGGCCAATCCGCGGGGATCTCTAATGGCACAGCGGCCTGGGTTCAGCGATCTCTCGACTATTGCGAATCTTTGATACAGTCACTATCGCCCTCATTGGAAGACTCAACTGATAATAATTGACTGACATATCAAAGCACAGCTTAATAGTCCGCTGGATATTTGATAGTTTTTAGGGTTCCATACCCGAAGGGTGCCAAAGGGACCCTATTACTAAGACTCCGTCCGTCCGTCGGTCTGTCTGTCAGCTGGCTGCATCTCGTGAACCGTAATAAGTACCTAGATAGTTGAAATTTTCACAGAATGTGTATTTCAATTGTCGCTATAACAACAAATAATAAGAATTTTATTTCTTGTACAGTGGGTACGGAAACCCTTCGTATGCGAGTCTAACTCGCACTTGACCGACTTTTTAAATTCACTATAGAGTATAGACACACGCTTGACCACAATCACACCTGATGTAAAGTGATGATGTGGATTAAGGTGGGACATGCTTGCCTAGATGTAACACAATGTGTTGGGGACGCAGGTAAACTTTCAGTTTTTATAAAATAACGAAGATATGGCATGCGCGGGCTCCATAAGCTCATTAAAAATGTCAAATGTTTGTTAGAGAGCAGATTGTATTGAGCAGAAGGTCCAGGTGTTAATATTTTATAAATACAATTATTGGATGCAGCTGGATGCAGAACCACGCGCATTGCTTCCACGCATCCAACTTTGTTATTGCCTGATTTTATGGTGTCTTTGCGAATATAATTGGATCGAATAGAAAGAAATGTTATTTGTATTGGTATTCCTATGCTCGCAATATATCAATCACAAATTTCATAACGTATAAAATAGCTATCAAAAGCTCGTAAAATATATTCTTCAAAGGCGGTGGGGTCAATGAAACGGTCGCTGCAGGTTGGCCCGAGGAGATGGCGCTAAGCCCACGCATCTCGCAACACAGACGAGTTTCACAGCTTCCCCACCGATTGCGGACTAAGTTCAGGGTTCTTGGATGAAAATAAACTCGCGAGCGTTGTCATGGGAATTACGTTTTTGTTTTGCTTTTGAGTAACTGAGGTATGGTAGTCTAACATAAAAGCCGGCCAAGTGCGAATTGTACTCGCACACGAAGGGTTCCGTACCATCGTACAAAAAAACAATTTTTTAATAACTAACAAATTCACGGTTTACGGATTTTTTCCTTTACTTGTGCTACAAGACCTACCTACCTGCCAAATTTCATGATTCTAGGCCAACGGGAAGTACCCTATAAGTTTCTTGACAAACACGATAAAAGGCCAGACGGACAGACAAATAACGAAGTAATCCTATAAGGGTTCCTTTTTCTTTTGAGATACGGAACCCTAAAAATGTTGATAGCCCAGCGGTTAAGACGTCGGCCTCCTATTCGGGGAGTCGGGGGTTTGATCCCGGGCACGGACGATATTTCGGAGTTGAACATAATATAGTCATTAGGGTTTTTACATAATGTCCAATAGTACCTACGCGACAGGTGGAGATGGCAATCGGGATGGGGACACCCGTACAGCCCCCGCGCTGACCCGGTGCGGAATAGCGCAGGTGATGTGCTGGTGTGCGGAGCTTCCCCCGCCTCATACCCCTATTGCCATTTAAACCTGTCGCATACTCTACCTACCTGTCTTTCGACATTACGGGTCAATCTTGTTCTACGGAAGAATAAGTTCTTAGTGGCTAAAAGAAAAGATTATCCAGGAACCCGCAAGTGTGGTGGCCGGAGACAGAAATAACCAAGAGGTACAAGAACTGGTTAAGCTCAATTTAATCGGAGGAACTAAATTTTCACAGCTGGCTTGATTTTAACTCTAAATTGAATTCATCAACCTCATTTCAAATAGCGTCCTAAGTAAACCGAGTTGTGACTTGTGACCCAGAAAATCTGCTTGGGTACTCGGATTATGAAATGTGTGAAAGATTCCACGTAGCGCCGGCTCGAGCGCGAAGCTGGTCGTCCAATTACCCCTGCTCCACATTACCCCTGCCTCACATTACCCCTGCCCCACATCGGGTATTGATCCGCGCCCCGATGCGCCCCCTCGCCCCTACGACCCCCATCCCCGGCGACAGCTGACTTCCGGCCGTATTGAGCGCTCAAATCTTTTTAGTACACTAACTAGGGGCAAATCGATGATAGTGGATAACGTTTCATCGGATAGCATTCGTTGGATACGAATTTTCAATTTTTTTTCAAATTCTGATACCTTGATTGAGATCTTACCTGAATTAGTGGCACGAATTTAGTTTCACTACGAATTAGTTTACACTTGCAATTGATAGTGAAATTAATGTGGTGAAACTAATTTCGTAATGTAAATTCCGATAAATGATCTTTCATTTTGGAGATTGATACAGGCTATGTTTTATGTTTATGTAAAACATCGTAGTGCCATCGAGAACAGAAATTCAGAAACCACAAAGTCGTGAAAAACAGTTAGCGGCTCATAAATAAACTCTGAAACAACCTAAATAACAAGAATCGAGAAATGGTAATGGGCAAGGTCTTCTATTTGTGGGACAAAGTAGCTTCATGATAAATGCTGTCATTAAGCATGATGTAGAACAAGGTTTTAATGAGCCAATATTAATGTGGACGCAGGTAATCTATTAGCGCGGAGCAGCGATGCCCTCGGAAGACAAAACGCCGTAACTCAGGTTACCTCGTTTAGTCAACGTCAGGGAACGTCTAGCCAAACGTCGAGGCTTCGACGTCACTGGAAGGCGTCAAAATATGTTAGTACATCTGTCGGAGGTAGCCCTAAAGTAGTCTTATTTTTCTTTGATTCCACCTCACCATTGAGGTGATATTTAACAATAGATGATGCTCGCGGCTTCGCGTGGATATAGGTTTTTGTAAAATCCCGTGGGAACTTTTTATTTTCCGAGATAAAAAGTAGCCCTATGTGATAATCCAGGGTATAATCTATCTCCATTCCAAACAGCCAAATCCGTCGAGTAGTTTTTGCGTGAAAGAGTAACAAACACACATAAACTTTCTCATTTATAATATTAGTGTGATAGTAGTATTGATGACAAAATTCAACCGTGTTTTTCTCAATATCACAAATTTTGGTTTACCGCGTTTTGTCATCCGAGGACAGCGCGGCGTGGATTGTAGGCGAGCGACCAATTAACCGTTGTGCTACCTCACGCCCGTCCGCGGCTCTCGACTCGATTGACCCCATTCAACCTCGAGCGGCAACGTAATGGCGACCTTATTGATTCATCTGTGGCCATAGCACTGGACTTGTGGTTACCACTTTGCGATTAATCTATTATTATTGGTCGAATTTCCGTTCCTACCACAGTTCATGGCAGTTATGAAACTTGCAACAAAGCGCCGAGGCTTCGATGTCACTGGCAGGCGTCAAATGCTTCTACATTTGACGCTAGGTAGCCTACCTAATATTCGACATATCGTCGATTCAGGATCAAACCGAAAGTTCCCTCACTCTAGTTCACTATGAACTATCCTAGTAGTCGGACGTGATTGCCATTGTGATTGTCAAATTGTAGTTGTCAAACCTTGCTAGACTTCCTGCGGGCCTGAGCAGAGTGAACTAGAGTGGAGAAAACTCGGTGTTTGTTCCTGAATCGACTATTGTCATATATTACGTTAAGGGTGAAGCGAAATCAAAAACAAGTGTAAATTAAAAATTTATAGCACCCCGACAAGTGAAGGTTACAGTAACTAGAAAAGAGCTGATAACTTTCTAACGGCTGAACCGATTTTCTTGGATTATAGGGACCTAAGAACTCTCTCGATCAAACATAAAAACTAAATTAAAATCGGTTCATTAGTTTAGGAGCAACGATGCCACAGACAGATACACACGTCAAACTTATACCCCTCTTTTTGGGTCGGGGGTTAAAAAAAAGACTCGTTTTATAGGCTACCTATAGCGTCAAATGTAGGTAATATTTGAACAACGCATATCAATCGATTGTCATTGTTAACGAACGTTGACCCAAGTCGGTAACTGAATAGGTGACCAACTTTAGAGGTCCGAATTTGGCCTTTTCGTGCCCTCCATGCCTCGAAAAGCACGTTAAACCACTAACATCTGATAATAACTGTTAATTAACCTAAGCGTCTCTTAGTCGAGTTGTATGCGGTACCAACCAAGTATTATCCCAATAGAACTCCTACCATAATAGGATTAATGGAAAGGGCTCACGACCCTCAGTAATGAGGAATAACGACTATAGAGAGAAAGTGTGCCGTCGAAGCCTCGAAGTTTTTTCACAACTTCCCTAACTGTCGTGAACTGTGGTAAAGTCTTGTCAGTCAAAGATGATGCAATAAAAGAGGGCAGTAACATATTATTGGAGCTCATAATCGTTCAAGATCATAGTTGATTGCGAAATAATCACAACCAATGAAGCGTAATTGACAATGAAATCTTGGTGACGTTGTCTCGTTGACTTCAGAGATTTATTGTGTCACGTTACTACTTGTATATCATCATCATTATCAACCGATGGACACCCACCGTTGGACATAGGCCTCTTGAAAGGCATCCACAGTCTTGCACTAGCTGAATTCAGCGGTTCTCTGCGACTCGTTTGATGTCGTCTGTTTACCTAGTAGGTCTTCCAACGCTGCGCTTTCCGATACTAGGTTGTCATTCTAGCACCTTGGGACACCAAACGTCTGTCGTTTCGAACTATGTGCCCTGCCACTTCAGTTTCGCAATGCGTTGAGTTATGGCGGCTACTCTGGTTCGGATGGAATCGTCCTTACTCGTATGATGAAAAACGTAATAGGCATATTATGAAGTTATGGCTTTCAATAAAACAGTTTTGCGTGTTTGGATTCGCTATCGGATCGGCCTGCACAATCCATTGGCAACGGGCGCCGTGTCACAGCACATAAACCGCGAAGCGCATAAATCACGTGTTTACCATACACGCGGACAAAATATTGAATACGGATGGAAACTGATGCGGAGGAAAATCCTCACCCGTTGGACTAGTGCCAGGCAATCGGCCGACTCGTCAGTCTCCGCTGATAGTATTTTATACACGTGCCGATTTCAAACTTCAAGTTATGTAGTCCGGTTGGTTTGCAAATTGACCACGTATAACCTAAATATCTTCAAGGCAAGAGTTAATATAGGCATCTTGTAGACCTCATCATTGCTTCTGGTAAGCATGATTGTCGTCAATTGCAAGCCTATCTTGTAATGAAAGAAAATAACTGAATATCCCATCATTATTAGTGGTTGAACTTTGGCTTTATGTGCTCACATATCCTAGCATTATCTAAGAAATTACCGTGTCAGATGCTTTTATTTGTTTGAATAATAAAATAGTATGGCTTGGAATAGTAAGCAAATATGTTTATGGAAATAAATGTTTTTTTTATGTTTGTGGAAAGGCCAAAATCCACGTACAGAAACGCTAAGCAATAGGAATTAGACTAAAGGGTGAGATCTATAGAGCGTACTTTGACTTTGCTGAGACGGTATCCAGTATCCACCGAAGCGGAGGAGAAGAGAAGTGTTTAGTCGACCGATCAGATTCTTAATAAATGACGGGAAAGTTGTCACGTCATCTTTTAAATATCTGATTGGGTTGACTGTACACATATATCCCCTTCGAGCTTCGCTCCGCTTAGGTGGATACTGGACCTTAAACGAAACAGATTTATGCAGAGATATAAGCCTGCCTCGTCTTAAGTCTGAGTAAAGTGTAAGTACGCTCTACATATTTCAGCCTTATTGCTGCCACGTCGTGTATTTAGGTTTACACGACGCGACATTTGCAAGTCGATCCAGCAGGCCGCGAAATATGTTGGTCAGCAGATTTGTCGTTACATCTGAAGATGCTTAGGCGACATTACTCTCATACGCAGCTCGAATAGCTGACCCATTGTCGTGAGTCGTCCTCAGGCTGGTCACCGGGTGCCCTTTGCGATTCTGATTCACGGACGAAGATAGTACAACTGCTCTCATTTATATCTGCTACTGTTTCATTAGTCAGGGTCTAAATCCAGTGCGGCGCACTCGAATGTAATCAACATTAAAATTACTTCACAGCTATTTATTTGCTCGTGCACACTGCAAATTAAGGTGTTGATTAATTTGAATTACGTACTTAAATATCATCTGTTTACGTGAAGATACGAGTGAATCCATAATAAATTATGACTTGACTGCAGATTGGTGAACGACTGCGAAAAAATGAGCTGGAGGTAACCGGATTCTCGATTATTAAAAAAGAGCTGAATCTTAATAGAAATAAGATATGACTAAAATAAGTTTTCAGTTTGGAAACAGTCAGTAAGTAGGAAGTGGGTGGATGAGGAAGGCGGAGGGTCGTGTGTGGTGGCGCCCTCTGGGAAAGGTCTATGTACAGCAATGAACGTAAACAGGTTGATTGATTGAAGTTTTCGGTTTAAAGAAAGTGCCATTGCTCTGCATCAGCACGGCTAAAGATGCAAATACGTCTACTCTAAATTCAGTGTAGAGAAATGTCATTGTTTTGCATCAGCAGACCCGTATCCGGAACGTGTTGACAACGCTCCTCCAGTACGGCGGGCGTCTGGAGCCGACGGGGATTGCAAATGAATCTGCATATTCTCTTGGCGCCGAGCCAGCAACGCCTGTCGCGTCGACTCCCGCGCCGTTAGGAGCATCGCCCGACGCCCGAACGACTACTTTTACCCTAAATATTACACGGAGCTGCCTTCCACAAACGCTGGCAGACTGACAAAATTGCAATGATAGTATCGCTAATTCACCGACACTTTACAAAATGTTTTGGGCATTTACGCTTAACCTTCCGGAGTAAATGTTCCAAAGTAAATTGGACATGTCTTTTCATTTGGTGGAGACTGGAGACTTTGCTATATGATCTATCTCCCTTTGATTGTGTTTGGAGGATTGTTTGTACCTCTCATTTTCTTTTTGCACCGTCTTTTGTATATAAGCGTTGAAATGTGTCCCTAATCTTTTATTGTTTCCTGTGACGTTTTATTGTTCCCGTCCTTATTCTGTTTCACGATGTAGGTTCGAGTTGATTTGGATTCACGCGAGGGGGGTTGGTTTGAGTTGGGTAACATTTTTAGTGCCTTTGCAAGCAAATTATGTTGTAGATAATCTTTACATTGAAATCGACATCTAAATGTAGTGCTATCCTTTTGTTTATGGAGCATTATGAAAGGGATAGCAATACATTTAGACCTGCCATTTTAGTTTAAATTGTATGTTGTATGTCTACAATAAAAGCGACTTTCGTTTTTTCACATTACTGCACCTATCGAAGAGTTTCACAAGACGAGTAGCATCTACGTTTGTCTTTTTCTCTTTTTTTTTTTTGAGAGATAAAATACGATGTTTACCTGCAATACCTATTGCTCTTGGCATTCCAACAATTATTATTATTATATTATAGTCGTAAAGTCAGTATCGATAGCTATACGTATGCCATCCGCGTGATAATTGGCAACTTCCGCGTGCCTCTCGCCATTTCTATTGTTTCATTACAACTGACAATTAATATTCATTAGCATCACGGTACGTCGCCGGCACACCGGTCTGCATCTGCATTACAAAACTCATGCGATCTATGCGACAGTCGCTTTCCCATATTCTATTGGCTGATGCGTCTTATTGGCACAGCAAGATGATACTTGCATTGCATTAAACGCGAGTTCCGTAATCGAGGTTTGATCATATGATGCCTTTTCGATTCGTTTTGGCTCAAATTTTTTAGCAATTTATTATTGTGCTACCATATTTAGAATAATTTATTATGGAGGAGATCGATATCTATTGGTGTATCATAGGAGACAGCCCGTGTTATTAAAGTTTGAACAGTGCGCAATAGACCATTTTATGATTTGTTTTTATCTTTGACGATTTTACAGTGCTGAGCGCTCTGATTTTCGAAGATTCTAGGTTTGATTCCCGTAGTTAATTTTCTTGCGAACACATTTAAATATTTTTTTCTGATGTAACCACAAATTCATGGTTTTCAGATTTTTCCTTTACTTGTGCTATAAGACCTACCTGCCAAATTTCATGATTCTAGGTCAACGGGAAGTACGCTAGTACGTGTAGGTTTTCTTGACAGACACGACGAACAGACAGACAACAAAATGATCCAATAAGGGTTCCTTTTTTTCCTTTAGAGGTACGTAATCCTAAAAATGGAGGTATAGTTTGTGAGTCATGTTCAAACTTTAACATGAGAAGTGACAACCTTAGTAGCCGCGATATTTAAACCCAAACTACTAGAACAATTTAGTCGAATAAGACATTTTCCTCAATGCCACAGAGTACAGACCTATTTATACTTCCTCGATGACTAAGAAACTTTGTAATGGATTTCGTCATTTAATTACTAGTTTAACTAGTATTAATAATCACAGTAATTGTATTCACTAGTGCGTAAGACTGTCTAGGTCTCGTGAGCCTACTATTGATTATGCGGTAGTCAGTAACAAAAGGTATGTAGGCCCTAGGTACTAGGTACTGACGTCAAATGTACCTTGTCACATTCGCATCACCTTGCAAGGGATGGGGCTCGATAACCATTAACTTTGTCTATTTGGACATTATGTAGAAAAAAGTGTATATGAAAAGATGAAGTAGAAACCATAGGCATGATTCGAAAATATGCCATCGCCTGAATGGCTGAAACTAGGACTTGAGCTCCGGAATTCCGGTTTTGGTGTAACTCCGGCGCTTCGAAAGATAACAGGTCTATTTGTACAACCGGAGCTATCGTGAACATAACCGGAGTTTCGATTTTCATATTTTTAGAAAAAAGTCGGTATTTTCAGCGGTTTCATCTGGAACTCTTCCCCAACCCGTTACGCCAGATATTTTCTGCCACGTTCTTACAAATTGAGAAACCAGCTTCCACAAACAATGTGGAACTATTCAAGGCGCGGATAAACAAATTCCTTAGTCGGTAACGCATTGGCAACATGTCTTGTGCTGCTTTACTCATTTGTGTACAAGAGGAATCTGCATATTGTGGTTAGATGAAGGATCAGGAAATCACAATATTATCCCACGAAAACCTATATGGCTAATAGAAAAAAGGTATCCCCGGTAATAAATAAAGAATGATATAAAAATATCTCGGGGATAAAATGTGGAACGAGGAAATTCGCAGAAAAACAAAAGCGAATAACATAGCTAAAAGCTGAAGTGGCAATGGGCAGGTCATGTCTGTCGCAGAACCGACGGCCGATGGGACAGACGTGTTCTGGAGTGAAGACCAGTAAACGTAGAGTGGAATGACCTCCAGCCCGCTGGACCGACTGAAGAAGGTGACGGGGAGCGTGTGGATGAGGAAGGCGGATGACCGTGTTTGGTGGCGCGTTCTTGGAAAGGCCTATATCCAGCTGTGGACGCATACAGGCTGATGGAATAGAATGGAATAGAGTGAGAGGGTACGGTAAAGAAAAATTATATAAAGCAAAATTTCTTAAATGTGTTTGCGATCTAAGGATTACGCAATATAAAAGGAATGCGCTGGACTAGGTAGCTGGTAGCAAAGGCTGACGCTAAGCTGACGCCATAAGTAGTGACGTCATACGTCCTTGCCGCTTGCTAAGGCTTCTTCTTATGCTCGCGATACTGTATCAGCATACAAATTAATCTTATTATCTACCAAGGTTCCGCACGCCGCGGCCGGTATGAGTAATTGCTGTCCTATTTTTGGATTTTTCGCAATTTGCATTGTATCCACATTGTATATTACGCTTGTATAGTGATGGTATGCTACTACGTTCATTCAATTAGTTTTAAATACCTTCATTAGAAAACTTACTTTGTAAAATAAAAATAAAACCGGCTAAGTGCTAGTCAGATTCGCGCACCGAGGGTTCCGTACTCGGGTATTTTTTCCGACATTTTTCACGATAAATCAAAAACTTTTATGCATAAAAATAAATCGATCTGTTTTAGAATGTACAAGTAAAGCACTTTCATATGATTCCCCGCTTGGTATAGTTATCTTACTTTGAAAATTGAAATGCATTTTAATTTTTTTAAATGATGTAACCACAAATTCACGGTTTTCAGATGGATTGCTTCACTTGTGCTATAAGACCTACCTACCCGCCAAATTTCATATGGGAAGTACCCTATAGGTTTTCTTGACAGACACGACAGACGGAAAGGAAATATTTCTAACGTTAGTGTTGCTATTGTTGAAAACGCTGGAAATGTGGTGACACATTTTTATACCTAGAAATTCCGAAATGATCATTTATAGCAATGACTATGATCTCACCCATTTTAATGAGTTTACGAGCTTTGCATCGTGCTTCAACTATGTATACAATATGCCATAATATTGTATCTTAGATAAAAGTTTGATTGACAAATATCTGGATAATTCTCTGCTCCATCAATTCATCACTCTTGATTGACGGAATTTACTGATTCAGACTGACTGAAGCTATCGTCTAATACGAGCCTAAGTAGGTCGAAAACAAAAGATTTAATGTACATTCCCCTCCTGGCCCCGCCATAAAATAAATCAGCCAACATAAAGATACTCGTTGTTTACCAATTGAGTGTACCGATTTATTATGAGACGAATGGGTACATCATCATCACCAATAACCTTTCAATTGCTATTATTCCTAAGCTATTTACGAAAAGTGGAATTTGTTTATAAAGTTTCATCGAAATTGGTTTTAATAACCTCCTTGATAAAACAATGACGTTTATATTACTAACTCCGTAAGCTAAATCTTCCTCGACTATATTGATTCAACAAATTTTAGAAAAATATTCTACAATTTGGCTTCTATACTGCAAGGCATTCGAAAAAGTTCAGTTTCAAGCATTTTTGTTATTTTATAGCCTCTTGCTAAATATCCTAGGACCTAGAAGTATCTTATATCGATTATCGAGGCGTATTATAATGCATTATAATTTACAGTCTCTCTTATTCTGTAGTAGTGTCGTATTTCAAGCTCGCCGCACGAGCGAAACTAGAGTAGACCGCTTTACCGCAAACCGCACGAGCGGTTCTGTGCAAGACAGCTGACATTTACAATACCTATACGCTATACCCTATACCTTGCGGCATTATATTCTCATTAGTAAAGCAGGAGTTTGTTTTCTGACTGGACGTCGTTAATGCAGACCTGAGTGACAAATGCCAATAGACTCAGTAAATCGGATGCTTAAAACCGGACCGGCAAATTGTAGGAAAGTGGACCTCACCTTGGTGGAAAATAGCGAGCAGGCGGGTCACCCGATGCTAAGTGATTATAGCCGCCCATGAACATTTGCAGCACCAGAGGAACCGCCGCACCGCGCCGAAGCGTTGCGTTCGAATACTTATTCCAATTCAATCCATCAGCCATACACAAATATTGTGTAGTTACAAAAACAAATCGGGCGGTGCCCTATTGCAAGGCAAGGCAGCCTATTGTTGCTCCTTGAACAATGCCTGCCCACCCGGCCGAAAACCATTCACTTCTTAAATTGCTACTTACAATCACGAGATCAGTTGTTAGGCTGATGTGGCGGCCATAATTCATTGCGACTCGCAATCCCAAAGGAAGTCACCAATTTGACTATTATAAGTGATATAACGCATAATAATAACTCATCATTCCTTTTGATTGAATTTGTGACTAATCGTGGTGCTGAGAAATTCTTCAGCGTTTTTTTGACACTTATAGGTGTATTGTGACAATACAGTTACAGATCAATTTGTCAGTCAAGTTGTATTGTTTTGAAGGATTTTTCAAATCTATTAATCATCTTTGCATCTACTGTTGGACATAGAGACCTTACGATAAGCGCTATTAAGGAAAAATCTATCTGTATTCGGCCTTTCTGAGGCCGATTATATAGCATGCTTTGATTTTACTCATACTTAAGACTATTTTATACGAGACTGTTTGTCTGAGCTTATTCATCTTTCTCGTTTTAACTCTTAGTAAAGTCAAAGTGCGCTCTATGGATTTCAACCTAAGTTTCTAACATCCATCGGTCGTTGTACTAACATCTTACTTCAACATGCTAGCTTTAGAACTAAGTTTTTCTTTGGAGCATTACTTTGTTCCGGACTTTACCCCTAAAAGAAATTCAAAGCATAGCAACATGTCATACTCATAAATTACGCGGTCGTACGTTGGCAAGACGCATAGCAGCCCCACTGCGCTTTAGAAAATATCACTTTCCAAACTGACCCAGTGGTAACCGCATGCGCCGAAATGTCCAGACACATCGTCTCGTCAATCATTAACAATGAGGGTGAACGTTCCGCCGTTGCAAAAATAAGTGCGGGTTAAGTTTGGAGCTGCTAATTCCGGGGTAACCTTTCCGCAGATATATTTATACTCCGTGTAGAGCGTGCGGGAATGCAGGCCGCGTTCGCGCTCCGTCCTCTGGCTTCTAGGACACATCTGGATGTCTGACGCGATATAAACACCATCTTGCTCTTCCCTTAAATGTTTACTGCACAGCATACCTTCTCATTACCATATGTCTGTCTAGGCGTATTTAGAAGACTGAAGTACAAGCGCGGTTTTTTTGTGGGTAGGTTTTGGATGCAGGTCGTTCATCGTCGATTCGGTCGTCATCATTTCAATCGGTTGATATATGCTGTTACAAACAGGTCACACTGTTTGTAACAGCATATATCAACCGATTGTGATGGTGCAAAGTTGAGCAATGTGTGATCGACTCTTTCTTTTTCCTCATTGTCTCGGAGAGCACGTTAATCCGTCTCGGTCTCGATTTTATAATTACTAACATCTGATATTAATCTCGAGTCAAAATCGTTTGAAATGATTGAGTCTGAGTCGTCTGGGAACCAAGTGCATGATTATCGTATAGAATTCCCTACTATTTTATGAATTATTATCAATGTTTGAGGAGGCCTGACCCTTGATACGGGATTTCCTAGTTTAGGGGTCAGGATTCCTATGTACTGTACGGAGTTTCACGGATAAAGATTTTCTAATTTTTAATTAATGGAAGATGTCATGGCCGTCAAAAATGATTAATACTACGCTGATATTTATGTGGGTTGGCCTTTTGGGCTTGTTTTTATATAAGACTGAGTAATTAACTTATTTTCCTCTCCTGATGTCTAGATTACCACAAACTACAGTCCAAATTAGAGTACCTACAGACCTACAGATATTCTTATACGCCACATTATAAACAATTAGAGTAACATTTACAACCAATTCGTATTAACACGCCTTCGTTTTACATTTATCCGTAAATCTACATAATCCTTTGTTCTGACGTTCCACACTAATTCACTAATGTGAGGGACAGCGCTGTAAACAAGCTGTATACTTTGCGAATTTTGCAACGAATTATGCATAAGATGTCTTATACAAGGTGTTAGATAATGCCCGAAACTTTCCGGTAAACTGAGGTTAGGACCGAAGTCTAGATGTATTAAAAAAATAAGCCTCATAGTGTGATATCCCTGGGAGATATGAGGACTGAACTGAGGAAAGAATTTGCTTAAAACACCTACAATTAGCTGATTGTGGGAATGAACTTGTAAAAAAATTCTTGTTCTTGAACTTGTAAAGATGTTGATGATCGTCATCTTGCACCGGAGCAGTGTGATAGTCTGTAGATATAATGAATTTTATGCGGTTTGGCCAACCAGCCTTTAGGTACAAGTTATATGATTTTAAAAAAATGTTCTTAGGATGACATGCGATGAGGTTACCGACACTTTTATCAGTTGTACACACACCAGTTTACTACTAACTTAACTACACTTAAGAACTACAAACAATACGTGTGTTAATAGTCGACAGATTAAGTCATGTATGTGTGCGCACGAGCTTATATCGAAATAGCTTCGGCGCTTGTGTAAACATTTGGCGCTTCTTTTGATCGGGCTCATTAATCTCGGAAATAATAATACATGCAGCACCTGGGAATCTCTTCCGTTTTAACCTTTCACAGATTATCCTACAGTGTTTGTTTTTGTACCGATTTCTTTAGATAAAATTTTTATTTGTTTTTACCTCTGTCCAATAGGAAAGGTAATCGAAAAATCTATCTGGATGTCTGGACTATTACTAGTTTCTTTGAAAAGTTACCTGAACCTAATGGTTTTTGTTATTTGGAACTAATTTCCGCATCAAGACTACTAAAGTCTATTGTCTATAAAGTCTATTGTCTATGTCTAAATCTACCTTAAGCCTCTGACTTACGGGACCCGCGCCGGCGACACGCGAAACTGCATGTTGCGCCTCGCGCCATTGTAGCTATCCAAAGTGAAGCATGTTGCGTCGCTTTAACTCAAATGCTCTCCATACAGTGCTATACAAAGCAGTGCGCAAGTTTCGCCTTTCAAATGTCGCGTGTAACGGCCGCATAGCGCAAAGTCTAACATGACATTGCCTAAAATTGGTGAAGACAAAAGACTCACGAGACTCAAAAGGGCTAACAACCAGAGCCCTAAAACTAGTTTTAAAAACTCACTTTATTTTTGTCGATTCGTAAGTAAAGCAATGCCCCGTTTCCGATTCCAGGCAACGGCACGATAGACTTCCCCGAGTTCCTCACGATGATGGCGCGCAAAATGAAGGACACGGACAGCGAGGAGGAAATCCGCGAAGCGTTCCGCGTGTTCGACAAGGACGGCAACGGGTTCATATCCGCGGCCGAGCTGCGCCACGTCATGACCAACCTGGGGGAGAAGCTCACCGACGAGGAGGTCGACGAGATGATCCGCGAGGCCGACATCGACGGCGACGGCCAGGTCAATTACGAGGGTGAGTACGACACACACGTGTCCATTGTCTATAGCCTTGCGTGATGGAGGATGTATCAATGGCCTGCGTACAACGAATTGTGAATTGAGGTTCTTATGTAGATTTGCGAGGTCGACGGCGACGGCCAGGTTAATTACGAGGGTGAGTACGACAAACATTTCCCCATTGTCTACACCACAGCCTTGCGTGAACTGAAACCCCGGGGAATTGAGCTGACCCAGCTGGATGTATTTCTACGTACAATGAATGATAAGGTTTGTAATCGTCTAATTAATGTTCAAGTTGCCGATTCTGGGGTGGGCCGTGAATTCGGATGGCAAGAGTAACATAGTCCAAAGCTTTGGGTTTGTGACTGACGACGACACGCAGCTGCGTCACATCGGGATCACAAAGCGCAATAATGACGAATACATGAATGAGGGCGAGGGAATAAATCCAATTATATTATCAGCTTGCCTCATTTGCCTGCATCGTTGTCCATACTGTGCAAACTGGTATGCGATTTCAACTCTATAATATGTCTACCTCAGCGGCTAACGGTGTTCAACGATAGGCTTATCCTTTCCCACTGCTGATGCCGTTCAATTTTCTAGTAAGTACTTTGGTTCTTTAGATTTTCTGGTAGCGGATTCGCACTTCAGAGAGACCCCAACGTAGCGCGCTGAGCAACTACATTTATATAGACGTGGCCTGTTTCAACGTTACGTCTTAGGTCAGGCACAAATCTAGCGGAAACTTTATTCAGCATTTTGACTGCGCGGATCTGGCGCTTTCCTAACTTTGCCATATATAACACATTCGAGTGAAATTATTTCGCTAGATTAGTCCCTGGACTTATAAGGTATGAGCCGTCATCAGACAGGCGACGGTTTCTCCATTCCACATGACAACAGACCTGGACCGTTGACGTACTGTTAATTTAGTTATTAGGTTTTAGTTTAGTCATGGATTATGTCACTGTACCAAATATGGTAACATACTCGATGGGCTCATTTTAATTATGACTCACATAGGATTTTTCGTCGTCCAAAGCTGTTTACTGTTTATAACAACTAGTTGCAAAATAAACGGCGTGTTTACGTACACTTGATTTATTTTGTGTACACACTACAACGTCGCTAATCGCTACACTATCACTAATAAATGAGATTAGTGCTTTAATGTTTAACTGTAACTTTAACTGAATGAAAACAGGACCATTAACCACAGTGTTTTTTGCTCTGAATGTTGTGAAAAGAACGGCAGCCGACATATCTTAATCAGTCTCAATAAATACTGTTTAGTTTGCTTTGATTACAACCTAATTAGTATGCATTTAAAAGAGACAAGATATTTTTAGAATTTTAGTGCAATGTCATTAGAATAGTACATAATATTACTAATTAATGATAATAATTTGTATTTGAAGTGATTCGTTCATTAAATTTTCTGTTTAACAAATACTAATATTCTTATAAATTTTTAATCTTGAAAGATTTGTGGTACCTGAATTTAAAATCCTTGAGTTGGAACTTCATTAAAGAAAGTACAAAAATATACAGTTTACAGAAAATTCAAACAAATGATTATAACAAATCTGTTTTTCTACTGTTATTTTAATCTTAGCTTTGAAATACAATGTTATCAAGAGTTGATAAGAAAAATATTTACAAACATTGGTAGTTCAGAGTTCAATGATTGTAACCATTTGTCCTGTACAGTATAAGTATGAAAACCACTATTGGTAGTGTCGGTAGTGTTGGTAGTGTGCCAAACGCAACCCACTATACCTAGTTACACGGAACCAACAATCGTGGGCGACCGCTACTTTTGTTTACATCCAAAATATTCAGAGAATGAGACTTGCAAGTTCTTTTTGTTCTAATTAAACTGGGTCCGCTTTATTATTATTAACTTTATTAAAATTATCGTTTTTACTGCTAGTGAAATCACTAACCATAAAAAAATGTTTAGAAATGTTTAACTATGTCAACAGAACTTTCAACACAAGAAGAACAAGAAGCTACCATTCAAATGAAATCTTTGAAAAAGCTTAACCAAAATAGAACAGTCCTAAGACACCGCAGTTTACGTGGCTAAACATTTCTAATTGGCTAGCTCTTAGAATTGAAAAATTATGTAATGATTTTCAGGCTTTAATTTTCTTTTAAATGATTCTTTCAATAATGCATTGACTGAGGTTATTCTAAGTAAATGTTGAAGCAGTTAAAATAACAAATTGTGAGCCGATTCAAAGATCCCTATCCAATGCAAATAGGTATTTAGATATGTCTATGTTATAGAATACCACCCTCGAAAAGTGACAACTATGTCTATTACACAAAAAATTACAATTTGGAGTAGCCCAAGGTAGAGTACTGGCTTCGCTGCTATTTCTTTTATATATTAGTGATATTCTATTGGTTATATTTCAATCAATTGTCATTGATGGATCAAGGCAATAATGTAATACAAGAAAAACATTCTCACGAAAACAATCTAAGGTGGTTGGGATATCTAGTGACAATGCATGTATGTGAAGTATCCTGTAATGTGGACCTCGGGCAACTGAAATCCTTTGTATAGTCTAATGCAACACACGAATGAATTGTGATGGTTCCTTCACACAAAATAAAGATAAAAAAACGAGTCCCCAACAAAAAAACGGGAGGAAAGCGATATTATGAAGTTCATGAGAAAGAGTATTTGACTGGGTGCATTTGGTAAATACATATTGTTATACCGGGTGGAACGCTACTCTTCGGCGATTAATTATTCTCATAAATTATATATGAGAATACTGATAATCATAAATAATAATATCATAAAACCTGCTTTTTAGCGTTATTCATTTAAAATAAGCTGCTTAACTTTGCTAAACTTTTTAACTTTATAAGCGAAGTCATCAATTTCATGAGCAGTACTTAAATAACAAATTGATTTTGTTAGATTTATCAGAGTTCTATTAATGCAACTCTGATGCTTGGGAATTAAAATAAAACTCAAGGAATAAGAAGCTAATGTTACTATTAATAATAATAGTAGTTAATCGGATTATCATTATTAATTTAATCCTTGTGTATCATGGACTTGCAAAAGTAACTCTTGTTTCTGGTCAGTAAAATTAACGTGATTGTTTTATAACGGTTGAATGACACAGACAAATACTCTATATAGGGTGTTTACAAATGGTCTTCAGTACTGGCACGTAGTGTATTTCACGAAGACCGTTTGGCTGTCTGTCTGAGTGCACACATTACACACATTGTTAGTGTGCGTGGTGCTCGGTTTCGATCGCGACGCGGCTTACATTACGCACACAAATACGTTAACTTAGTACTACAACGTAGGCTGAGCGGTCATCGTGAAATAGGGCATCTATACGTCAGTGACTTGTCACTTTCCTCCCGCGAGTGTGCGAGGCGCCGTGGAACGTGTGGGCAGTGTGAGCAAGCGAGCGTTTCTTCTTGCAGACTTCCACGCGCTCGCGCAAATGATATTCGCGCGCGGCGACGGCAGCCGCTAGCGATACTAACCGGTACCGACGCCGACCGCGAAACTGTCGTCTAGGTACCTGCTGTGGTTTGCTGCTCGTTCTTAACGTTGTTCCCTCTGACACGGTAGCTCCCTCGTCCGCCCTCTGGGACCTCACTCTGTTGTGCCTCTCTAACTCTCCGGCCGATACCGCTTCCAGCACCGAACTTCTAGGCATCATTGCTTTTCATTAAGCATGATTGTCGTCCAGCGCAAGCCTATCTCGCAATAAAAAAAACTTGTGGCTATGCGATCGGCACTACCTTGTTGCTGGCTAAACTCCTGGTACAGGCATGAAAAAAAAAGCTCTTGAACTTGCGCAGTGGGTGATTGATCTATTTGGTGACTCGAAGTGAGACGTGACATTGGAGGTCTCTGAAGACGCTGATTGCTTTGCTAGTCAACTTCCTATGCGCAGACAATCCCTTCTCTGCCTTCCAGAGCTCTTTTTACCTGAAACCAATTATACGCAGTGACAAAGAATCGCCACGGTTAAGTTCGGTGCTAGGGACGTCGGGCGGCCTCTGGTGCATGTGTCTAATATCTGTATAGAATCTTTCTTTTAGAAATACCACCTGGCGATCCCCACCGCCGATAGATCGTCCCCGCTTCCGCGCTTTGCACCGTAGCTTTCACTTGACGCCTTCCGTAAAACGAGCAGCAAACATGAGCGAACCGAACCGAGCCGCACACAACACTTATACTGTTACATTACTGTCGCCGTCCTATGACGTTTGATTGACGATATATCCAGAGGGTGGTATTTCATAATCCCTTTGTAGTGGCATGACAGGTACGCCCGTTTCTTGTGGTTTATTTATTATGCTCCACGGCGCACGCGCCGGGCACGCCCCGAGCGCGACGCGTGCGCGGCGCGTGCCCGGTGCGGATTTTGTTTCGTTTCACAATAAAACTATATTATAGTGGTATTTTTATCTAACGCGTTCGTTTCAATAGTTGCATCTCTCTCTGTCGGTTCCTGTTCTGTGTTTTATCCTTGTCTCGTGTCGTGTGTTGATCGCCGAGTAACGCTGTGCCTTTGTTTGCTTGCAGAATTCGTCACCATGATGACGTCGAAGTGAGCCGCCGGCTAGTGTGTGTGTATAAAGCAGAGAATTTTAATATACATTTTGTTTCATGACACACAATATTACCATCGTATTGGACCTGCATTTCTCTAGTGTTTGCGATAAATTACTATTGTCATCGTTTCAGTTAAGGTATATCGGAGGCGCGCGCGCGCTCCCTCCCTATTTAGACTTTAAAGTATTCCGTTAATTTTACTATGTAAGGAAGAAAACTTCAAGTGTAGCGGTACAAAGGCGAAACGAATAGGTGTGCGTCGCGTTGTGTGATATCGGTCGGTGTGTGTGTGTGCGTGCGCCCGGCCCCGGCCCGGCCTCGACCCGGCCCCGGCCCGGCCCGGCCCGCGCCGGCCGACTGCGTGCGTGTGTGCGGTCTGCGGCCTGCACATCTAGAATCTTTCCGATACATTTTAATGTAAATTTTTTTCAAGTATGAGATACTTATTTATAAAGTACGTGAAGATTAAAAATTTAAAAATCCTAAAAACAACATACCGCAGCCGTAGCCGCTGTACATTACTTATTGAATGTTTCAATCTAACTGACTCAGTAAACGAATAAATTAGATTAATTGGTACTGCATTAATTAATTAATTGTATCTGTAAATGACTTGATAAATATAATATTATATTTCTATTGACGGTGAACTGCTCCGCTCTGTTATTTCACGTTTGATTCATTCTTTTATTAAATTATACAAAAGACATACTGAAAATAAATGTTTCTTCATTTTTAGGTCAATAAGCATCGGTGTTTCATTTCCCCCCCTCCTGTCGTGTCGACTCGGTCGCAGCACGGCATGGTAGCATTACCGTAGGATTCTTTCGTCAACTATTGTGCTTGTATTTGTATGTTTGATAATAATTTATTATAAATTAAGTTGTATCTGTAAATTAAATTAATTCCAACTCATTACTTGTGCCTCATTATTTAAAGCACATTGTTTCATTGTTATGTCTAACAACTGAAACCGTACCGCCAAGCAATATACCTAACTTTGTGCTACAAATTCCTAGGGTCTGTTTCACAACTGTCCTATAAACTTTATCTTATGAATAAATTTGACGTTATGACAGTTTTTGTATTGGGGATCTATCAAAATGTCAAATTTATACGTTTATCTGGCGGTTGTGAAACAGGCCAGAGTGAGAGAACTCTCGATTTGATCCTGAATCGACGGTATGTCAAATATTAGGCTATGGTGAAGTAAAATCAAAGAAAAATAGGGCTACCTGCGTCAAAATGTACTAACATTTGACGCCTGCCAGTGACGTAGAAGCCTCTCGACGACGTTTTGTTAAAAGTTCCCTAACTGTTGTGAATGCTAAAAGTAAAAACAATGTATGGCAAATATGAAGGGGTTTAGTAGTTATGTAGGTCATGTGGATGAAATTGTGGGCATACGTTATCCATAAATTGGTTATGGGGCTATATAAACTGCAATGTCTTCATCTTAGAATAACAATACAATGATTAACTGGACTGAACAGATTTTCAATGCACATACACAATATTTCAGGATACCTTCAATTTGAATTGGAAAGGTTTTTGTATTTTGTTACTAAACCAACAAACATCAAAAAACCATTGCTATAATAAATTATATAACATTTGAGGTGTTCTCAAAGTCGTTTTGCAGTTCTGATCTATTGTGAATTCAGCAGAAACATTTACCTATCTGAAATCTTTACTAACTTTACCTGTTAGGGTGAGGCCAAACGGACGTAATTTTTTGAGTTGTAAGTCGCGTAATTTCGGTTACGTAATTTCTGCTGCATTCATTTTAGTACAAAAGTTCAACTCATTTTGCGTCGCCGTGTGGCACGAACTGGACTTTTGTATGAAACCGAATGCAGCAGAAATTACGCGACTGACAACTCACAAAATTACGCTCGTTTGGCCTCACCCTTAAGGCAATGATTGTCGCCGCACCCCTTTTAACAGAGACCGTTAAAGGGGTAAACTTGAGCTTTGCATAGCAAGAAATTTAATGTAATTAAAATAATAATTAGTTTTCTTATAATATTTTAAGTTGAATAATAAATTCTCGTTTTGTTATTGAAAACATACAGTCCTGTCTGACTTTCTTCAAGCCCGAAAATAAAGTGCGACATTTAAACTCATCAGGGAATATCCAGCAGGTAGCAAGATATTAAACATCCTTTTTTTTACGCACGAAACCTGCATAGTAATAAATAAGCATATAATATTATACTCTATCCAGGGAAAGAACATATTATGGCATATAATATCTACGTAATCCCATGCAAATGACGAGCCAAAACACTCGGTGGGCGTTAACCATTTTGAGTTACAATACCAATCACAAACGAAACTATTTTCGAATTGAATTTCAAACATTTTCAAGTTGATGTTATGAAAACATGGTTAAAGCCCACTGAGTTTTTCGGCTCCGTCATTTGTATGGGATTACGTAAAAAAGAGAGGTCTATGTTCAAACAATTATGACGAAAAATAATTGCTTTACCATTTTCGACAACTTCTGATAAAGCAAACTTGCTATTTTGACTATTTTTCAATCGCCAAATACGTTTTAACTGAGGAACTGAAGTGTTTAGAATTGAAAAACAGCCCTAAGGCTAAGGACATGCGCGGACAAGAGACGTGTCCGCAGAGGACAAAACTCCCTTGTGCTTTACTTCGGTTTTTCACTACTATTCATATGCGATGTGCTGTTCTTAGTGATCCATTTTTGTCCTCTGCAGATAGTTGGTCTGCCCTAGCTTACGGCCTGAGCAGACTCAGATTAGCAAATGGTAAGGCAATTTAAGTTTGATGACGTGTTTAGTGAGAACCAATCTATACCTATTGTACGCGACAGGATGAGATGGCAATCAGGGTATGAGGCAGGGGGACACGCGCTATCACGCACAGGGTTTGTGCCCCGCGTTTTTGTCGTCTCTCCTCGAGTGTTAAAAGTATGTTTCTGATCTTAAATAAGGTTGAGAAAATAAAGAATAGATTGAAGAAAATATATTTATTTAAATAGTAGGTACGAGACAATTGACTAGCACAATTTCAAACAATGTTTGTACCTACCAAGTTTGGCGCACTAATAGGTTTGACCTCTAGAGATTCGTTCCGTATAGTTTGCACGCAACAAATTTTTCAGTATCGACTAAAATTCGCCAAAGAAATGCGGATGTGGCACGTCCATTGTAGCACCAATTTTACCTAGATTAGATAACAACTAATAGGTAAGTACTATCTGGCAAATAAACGATAACAGCTGATAACAATATCATTAGCACGCATTCATAAATCCCAATATCAATATTGATAATGCGTTGCTTTTAAAGTTTAGGCAAGAAGTAAGTAGTGTGATAATAAATTTAGATAAGCTGCAAACACCTTTTTGCAAAATGCGTAAGCGACGTACTAATTACGCTAGGACGTGATAGAGGGTACAGGTGAAAAATAATGTCTAAAATCCAACGTACACCTTTACAGTGGAGTAGCGGAGTAGAGTTGTGTGTGGGGACCCGGGGGCAAGTGTGACGCGACCCACGCGCGTCATGTCTGTCTGTGGTCATTCGCCGCATATGAAGTTCGTCACGAGCAAAGTCGTTCCATAGACAATAGAATTGTAATGAATGTTTTTTCGGGAAGAGAAAATTTTGCCGTGAAATAACTGGCGTGCGAATAGTTTAGGAGTGTGAAACGCATGCATAATGCATAAATATATTTGCTGACAAATCAGCTAAACTATCAGATATAGACAGTGTGTAGACAGCTAAACAGTTAGACTGCGTTTTTTATACTTGAATTGAACCTGGTTTAGGGTACGGCCTACGTGCTTGCCTAAATGTCTATTCACTCATAATTTACAAGATATATTATATGTATTATCCTTGAGGATTGAAGAATAACTTTGTTTCAATAATACAAAACTATAAGTAGATTAGAAAACTGATGTAGGTGGGGGCATCCACGGTTAGGTCTTGTTTTGAAGGTTACACATTAGCTGGTGTGGGGCACAGACTCGCCATGGTGGCCATATCATCTTGGCCGGTCTTTGCGTGTGCAGCGGCCGTAAGGAAGGCAGTGAGAGTGCGTGTCGGTCGGCCCGACATGCGGCGCGGGCGCAGGTAGGTGTGGGGAGAGCTGGAGGCAAGCGTGACGCGACCCACGCCCGTCATGTCTATGTGCAGCCACTCGCCGCATATGAAGTTCTGTAACGGTAACAAAATAAAATATAGAGGAATGTTAATAGGTAAAGTTGGCAAACAAAACGTAATTGCACAAAATGAAATTTTACATTAGGAGCCAAAACCGAATGAAAGCTTCTGAAAGTAATATAATTGTACCGTTTTACTTCGAAATGAAATCAAGTTTGCACTCATTGATAGAAATCATGAACTTTGGATTCAATTTTGGCACAGATTTAAGTCGTTTAGCTTGAAATATGTTCATGTACATGTATTTAGTGGGCCAAAAAGGTTTGAATTAAATGAACAAAAAAATAGTAATGCGTTTCGATCAGACGTGAAATTACTTATACATCGTTTTGTTGGCTCGTCAAACTATACCTTGAGAAAAGCAGCTCCGATGCACGGCGTAGCAGTTCCCGAACCTTTGTTTCTCAGATCCACTGCAGGGTCATCTGAAATTGGACAAACTCATCGGTGTATCACTAAGTTTACACTAATAGCATATATTTATTGTATGTAGGTAAATTGTACCTAATGTATTTATTGTACGACTTTCGTTTTGTAACTATCCGTAAATGGAGTTACATGAGCCCTATAGAACTCAAGAATAGAATAGAATATGTTTTTACTCAAGTAAACTTTTACAAGTGCTTTTGAATCCTTTGGGGCCTTCTAATGCTGCTCTTTCCGATGCGAGGTCGCCATTCTAGCGCCTCGGGACCCCAAAGACTATCGGTTTTTCGAACTATGTGCGCTGCCCACCTTGAGCTATGTCAGTTACTAGATTCTCCTACGGATCTCCGAGAGAACACTAACTGTCGATCTGCTTCTGGTAGTAGTCCCACAGCGGGAAGCGCCACGGCCGGTCGCCGGTGAGCGCGCCCGCGTCGCGCATCGCGCGCCACGCGCTCTCGGAGTTGGAGAAGCAGCCGAACGCGCCGCCGCCCGTCGCCAGCAACACGCCGCCTGGCGACAACAGATGCAGACGAAGAAAGACATTAAAATACCCAAAATACTATACTGATATTATAGACGAAGAAGCCGGACATCATCTTTTTGGTGCAGAGATAACTTAGTTCCCACGAGATATTTAATAAACTAAAACCCACGCGGGAAAAGTTGCTGGCCACCACGTAGTTCGATATTTTTAGACCTTCCGAATCTTATTCTATTATAATTTTTTTTTAACAAAGAATATTAGGCACGCTAATGATGTCTAATAATCCCCTTTCCCCTCAAATTAAGCGTAAAGCTTGTGCCAGGAGTGGGTACTCCATTAATTAGGTATAGATGTTCTATTTCATGACCGTTTATATATCAGAGTGCACATACACATTGTTATAGTGTGCGTGGCGCTCAGTGTCGACCGCAAAGCAGTTTACACTCACTACTACTAAGCTGAGTGGTCATCGTGAAATAGAACATCAATACTTTAGTTAAACCAGTAAAGCTTTATTCAAATAACAGGCCGTATTCGATTCTCATTGTCCTTCAGACCCTCAGCCAGCTGCTCGATTGCAAACCTGCATCAATCATTATTACAATCGCATTTGTTGTAAGTAGGTATTTGGCTGAATTAATGGTATTCTTGTTGCAACAATGCATTGTAGCCAATAGTGAGCGAGCGTCAACCAATCAGAGGTAATTGCGGTCGTGACATTGTAGCTGTCAATCTACCGTAATCGAGCTGCTGTGTCACTCACGTGTGAGTGTAGCGACGTCGATCACCAGCGAGGGCTTGTACAGAACCTGTCCGTACACCAGGGCGTCGGCCAGCGCCAAGCGACCTTCCATATCCGTGTCCTCGATCTGAAATTTATAGAATATTTGCATATAAGTAACTATACTCATGGATATAACTATAACTATATTATATAGGCTTTTTGGGCAGTATTCCAAAGCCCCGTAACCATACAGGGCCCTGTTAGATAAAATGGAAAATATAGTGAATAAAAAAAAATTGGTTGTCTGTAAAGTCGGTTTACTGACGATAGTTGATCGTGACAACAAAGGCCGATTGTGCTTCTTTGTCGCTCGTTCCGAGCTCTCGCTTGCACTTCAAGCCTTACATGGAACGCCTCAGAGCGAGGTAACGCCGCATGAGTCATGTTTTTTCGTGCGTGCAGCCGGCTCTATCGAATTATAAGACGTTGTCACGTCAAAAAAATTGCAACCCTGAAATCAATTAAACCGTGTGCACGTATATCAAATGAAACGGGGAATCTCCCGAAACTGTTTTCGGTTGTATTCTGTTGCTATTACGCTCTTCTCTCCTACAATACTATACCACTATTACGTAATCCCATACACGTACGTGTATTGCGCAATGTGTGGAAATCCTTATCGGTTGATGATGATGAACCTACTCAGAAACAAAATGCAGTACAAACTAACATGTAGTGAGAGGCCATTGAGCGCGCGCACCACATCTCCCACCTTCATGCACTGCCCGCTCACCATGTTCTCACACAAAGGGATTACTGCACACACGTTTATTGGCACCTGTAACCATATTATTCATATACAATTTCGTATTAATATTATAAATAGGAAAGAATCCCGTGGGAACTCCGTCTGACATCCGTCCCTGAGATGTAAGCTAACTCTGAACCAAATTACATCAAAATCGATTAAACTGTTGCGCTGTGAAAAGCTAGCAGACAGATGGACAGACAAACTTTCGCATTTAAAATATTAATTATGGATATCATGGATTAGATAACCTTCAGTTCAGCCAAGGCTCGGAGCGCGGCGAGTGTGACGGCGGCGCCCGCCATGCTGCCGCGCATCTCCTGCATCAGCTCCGGCTTCTTCAGGCACATCCCGCCGCTACAACAACATCCAAGTTACTCCTGTAACTTTCTCTGCTAGTCTTTTTATTCACTAATAGGCACACGCTTGAGGGGAAGTGATGATGTGGCCTAAGATGGGGCACGTTTGCCTAGAAGTTGCCTATTTACTTTTGTCTTAAAGATATTCGGATTATAATTGGTAAGAAACACTGATCTCTGAACAGTATTCCAAACCATAGCCATGCGTATAAGGAATGATGACGCAAAGCGATTTGAATGTCGACGAAAAAGGGTTTACATATTACACGCCCGACGTCTTGCGGTACGTTGGCAAAAAGTTGAAGGGAGGACGTGATAGAATAGCTCCTGAGCACACGAAATATGCTTTGTTTTCGTATTGTGCATGTATGTATTGTATTTATGTATTGTGCATGATTCCGAAATCCTAAGTAAGTAGATGGCGCTATGCACCGTTGCATCGCACTATTGATTTACCGATATGATATTATGATCAAATAACCCTGGGCCGCCCTGGGGTTGCTGCGTTTTGTTTGGCAAAACCTGTCAAAAGTAATTGGATACTTGTCAAAAGCCGTTACCTGTCAAAAGTGATTCCTTTAGCGGCGATGAGGACAGGCGGCGTGTCCCCCGCGGGGGTGTACTCGCACTGCAGGAACACGGGCGGCTCGCACGAGCCTCGCGCGACCGCTAGGAACGCCTCCATGCGCTGCGCCTCGATCCAGCTCTGCTCGTACGCTGTCACACGGACGCCCAAGGGACAGAGCACGTCTAAAGCCGCCTAGAAATTGATATTAAATGAAAAATATTGATTACATGACGGCAAGTTTATAGCACTTAGCGGCCTCCCTGGGGCAGTGGTAAGCACTGTTGTCTTATTAGTGGGAGGTCCCGGGTTCGATTTTCGACCGGGGTTTGGAATTTTATAATTTCTAAATTTCTGATTTTGTCTGTTGGGAGGGTACGGCCGTGGCTAGTTACCACCCTACCGGCAAAGCCGTGCCGCCGAGCGATTTAGAGTTCCGGTACGATAGCGTGTAGAAACGAAAGGGGTATGGGTTTAATGAAAACTGCCATACCCCTTTCAGGTTCCAGGTAGCCCGCTTCCATTTTAGACTGCGTCATCACTGACCACCAGGTGAGATTGCAGTCAAGGGCTAACTTGATAAAAAAATAGGTACTAATTTAGTTCAATAGCTGAGTCACCTGCGCAAGGTCCACCGGCGTCATCTTATTAGCGGGCATGTCGGAGAGGAATCGCGCCCAGTTCTGTGCGCGCCCGAGCACCGCACCCGAGTCCCACGACTCCTGTCCCTCGCCGCCGTACAGCGACAGCTGAGGCGTTGGGCTCCGGGGGGTGAAGGACTTGAACTCTTCAAACCTGACACATACAACAATTTAATAAATCCAAATTCTAATATCGTAATATTATAAACTGGATGATGTCCGCGTGGATTCAGGTTTTTTAAAAATCCCGTGGGAACTATTTGATTTTCCGGGATAAAAATTTGCCCATCTAAAAATTCCGGGACGCAAGCTACCTCTGTACCAAATTTCATATAAATCTAAGTAGGTGCCTACCTAATAGGTAGATAGAAAACTTAATTATCAATAGATTGCGGAAGTTTATATAAAGTAGATTTATATAAGACATACACCTACTTAACCTAAGTATATAAATTACTAAGCTTGTATTTATTGTGCGTTCTAAGATGTAATTTTGTACGTACTACTTTTTATAACATAGCCTGTAAGTTCATTTAAATGGAAATTCCTTTATAGAACAATAAATGTCTCAAACCAGAAGTTTGTTCTAGAAGGTTATACCGATTCCCACAAATGACTTTTGGAATTTTCCGAGGCGGATCGTAGGAGTCGCAAGCTTATTACGGTTTCTAGTTTGTTAGGACTGTCGTGGATTGTGATCATGGTGCTAACCTCCAGGCCGCCAGGTGAGCGGCCTCGGCGGCGGCGTCCGCGGCGGCCGCGCCCTCCACCGCGATGCGCTCACAGCCGCGCTCCGACAGCGCCTGCACCCCCGCGCCCACCATCACACGCACGTTCTCCTGGAATACACTCAATACGCTAAACCATCTTCAACCTGAGTATATGGACTGTTTCCCTAATACTTTACTGTAATGTACGTTTCTGTAATGTACCTACTGTTGCTTGTATAGTATGGAATATTATTGTAAATTGAAAAGAGCAACCGCCGTGTTTCTTGCTAGTTGTTTTCGGTAGGAACGGCATTCCGAACCAGTGGTAAATTATTTTGACGATTCAAAAGCACTTGTAAAGTTTATTTGAATAAAAATCCATTCTATTGTCCTATAAGAATCAAGCAGCATCTTACCCGGGTCTCGTCCAGGTGTTCCAGGGTGTTGTACCCGGGATCCTTCTTGCCCAGCGACGACAGCGCTACCGGGCCAAACTCCGGCACCACATCCGTCACCACGAACGCCTTGCCCAGCCTTAACTGACACGATATCCTGAACACAATCCATACTTATATTTCAAAGGTGTAAGTATCGTCTGTCTGCTAAATTTTCAAAGACCAATCATTTAACCAATTTTGACGACATTGACGGATAATGGTGAGGGAGGTGTATAGGTAACCTATGCCAGCCCCATCAACTATTTCTTTGATTAAAATCAAACTAGGTATAGTATTCATAACTATATTTCTTTGCCGAGATTACCAAAGTTTTGCTTAGAATAACAGTTGAAAATACTAATATTTCTAAAAGTTCACACGTTGGTGTTTCTCTCACTTTGTGATTGTGAACACTTGCCAATAGCAGGTGTAACACATCATCATTACCACATACTTCACAATTAGGAGAATCCCAAAGACATACTCATTCAAATATCTGCATAGCTTGCCGCCACTCTTCTGGTTGACTTCTTCAGCAGCGGCGGTCAGCTCGAATTTATCTCCAGACTCGTACACGCCGAGAACGAGACCACTCTGAAATAATTTCAAAAATAGGTCAAGTGTGAGTTGGACTCACATACGAAGGGTTCCGCACCATAAACCATTGTGCAAAATATTTTAACATTTTTACACAACACTGTAAGTTAATGGCAACAGCGTCCTCTATATGTGATTTAGTAAATTAATTTTTTCGTGAACACATTTTAATTTACCCTAATTCACTGTTTTCGTATTTATTCTTTTTCTTGTCCTATAAGACCTACCTACTTACCAAATTTCATGATTCTAGGTCAATGGAAAGTACCCTATAGGTTTCCTTGACAAACATGACAGACAATAAAGTGATCCTATATAGGGTTCCGTTTTTCCTTTTAAAGTGCAAAACCCTAAAAATAATTTACCCAATAGGTGGATTATGTAAATTATGCCTAAAGGTAAAATGAAAAATGATAAGTCATAGCCCAATCTCCAACGAAACAAATCCCCAGGACCTTCTACTTATAAGACAGTACTTACCACTGCGCAAAAAGGTTGTCATTAGAATTGTATTTTTAATATAACTAGGTATGTACTTTTACTTTGTCTTAATTTCAGTACACTGTTCACATACAAATATACATTTATTAATATGGAACTTTGGTACAATACAATATTAAATAATAAAATTAAGTACCTTATTCCCTTCTCCACCAGTTGCCTGTCCCTCATTCAATTTTTCCTCCTGTCCAGTTGTTTTACCATCACTCCCAGGATCGCCGCTGCAGTTCCTCACTCTTAAGAGGATTCTACCAGAATTTATTCTGCTAGGAAATGTATTCACACATGGAAATAATTTACTAAAAAACATTATAAAAATAATATTAAATTCAAAAAAGGATGTAAAAATGTGGTTTGTAATAAAAAAACTATGCCTACTAGATTTGTTTTATTAAAAAAACATTTTGAATGTAGAATTTCATTGTACATAAAGTTTATACATAAGTGCATAAATATATTTACAAAAAGTTACCTACCTATAAAAATATTGTTGTACATTTTTTCACAGTATTTATTAAATATTCTCAGTATTTTGTACAATAGTTAATTAAAAATTAAACTATACTAATTATAAATATGAAAGTGTGTCTGTCTGTTAGCTTTTTACTAAACATCTAGTTGACTGAATGGGCAGTGAAAGGGAAAGGGAGTAGGGACTAAGCAAGGAGCAAGTCTCCTTTTTATTCCCGAAAATCAAAGAAATCTAGAGAGAGAGTAGCATTGAGTACATATGTAGGTAGAGTAGTTTTAGCTTTTTTTTTACGCCTGCTGTCATTTCAAGTAGGCTTCTATCATTTGCATGTAATCTTTGGCTAATTTTCTCTGTTAGAGATTTTTCAATTTAGTGACCCCAAATAAAAAAAAGAAATTTTAAAAATCCTTGATCAGGATTTGAACCCTTAGGTCCACATATCATTTATGGTATTTGTCACAATCAATGTTACAATTCATCATCTTTTATTGCCAATATTAATCTTAAAACTTGTAGTTTTAGGCACATGCCTTATTGTTAAAGAAACCCTTGTTTCCCGAGGCACTGTTACACCCTTAACATATTTATTAGAACACATGTTTAAGTTGACTATAGAATCATCTAGAATATCCTCTTTTGTCTCTTCAATACTATGTAAATAATAATCAAATAGTTTATCTTTTAGAACTAATAGACTTCTTGGTTCCAATAAGAATGAGAAAACAGGGTTCAACACAGCATTTTCAGTAGATATAGGTTCTAGAAACTTAAGAACTGTGTGTGAAGCAACAGATATAGTAGTTATGGTTGGGTAGAATAAAGATCCATCTAAATGCGGTAAGATTCCTTGCCCGGGTAAGTATTCATTCACTAGAACATGGTTAGGCTTATTTCCAGACATAAGATTCAAGGAATGTATACTGTTTAGGTATTTTTGCAGCCACTGAGGTATTTCCTCAGCTATCATGCCTTTATTGTGAGGGATTCCACCCCAATTCTGTAATCTTCTGTTGGATAGTTGCGTCCATTTTGGTTTTGGTGAAGCATAGATGTTTGATAAGATGTACTTTTCGTCTTCTTGTGATATGAATTCCGAGACATAGTATGCTGTCGGCTCAGCCTACAACGAAAACATATATTTACCTTAGGTAAAATTTTACATAGATTAATATATCTAAGTAATCATAGGTAAATAGATTGTAATATCCAAATTACATAGCACTTTTTACCCAATTTATAGCATTCTTAGATTAAAGATTGGTCTTCAATCAATCCCTTATCTAAGAAGCACTACTAAAAGGCACTTTATTGGTTTTTGGGTTAATCATAACCTTTAAACTTAAAGTAACACACACACTTACATGAGTAACTCTGTAATTTTCAATAATAAAAGAATCATTTAACATCTTGAAATGCCTATTACCTATAAAAATACGTTAATTATTCAGTTCGATTTGTTGAAATTTTGATATTTAAAATAAAAATACAAAATATATTTTTTGTTTTGACAATTGACATAAATTGACAATTTGACATCCAAATAGTGTTGCTAACTATTTGCAAAAAATGCACTATGCCAACCTTTTTAGATATAAGAGTAATTATGCACTATCAGCTAGCTATTCAAAAATTTGTAATTATTAATTAAGTATCTAATAAAGCAATTCCTGGATTGTTGGAAACATTTCGTGAGTAGAGAGATGGATACGTAGGTATTGAGTAGAAAATATTTTGGTGATAATATGCTAAAAATAACTAGGTACAACATTGAACCTACAATAAGACAAATACACACTATCAACTAATAAAAAGCGTTTTGTTTAATCATTAAAAGTGACAAAAGGTTTATCTAAAATTATTATTGAGGCTCTATTACTTCACGCATGATTTAGAATTGTTATTATATAGTTAAAATCTTTAAAAAAAATGAATTTCAGCTACTGTACAATTATTCTACGAGTAAGAAAAATATTTTACTAAAATTCTAACAATGACGTTTGGCTAGCTATACATTTCTATCAATTTGCAATAACAAAACATGTACAGCTATCTTTTTGACAGGAGTGGACAGGCGATAAAAATGTTATTTGTTAAAAAATATATTTTTGTAAATATCGTATAGATGGGTGAATGTAGAATGTGAATAATATGGGTGGCTGCATCGGAATAACTAGGAGTAGAAGCGGGCCCATCGAGGATTCATCGGGTACTGTGTCACGGCCTAATTCGGGTAGGTCATTCGATCATTTTGACCATTTCGGCCTTTCTGTCGCCGTGGAGATTCGCCTTAAACTTACATAAATATCGGCCCTTGTTTTAGGCGGTCTACGGAAGAACCAATCGCTGTGCCACGAGACAATACGGTGGAAATCCGACGTGCCTTTGACCGAGGGTCAGTTGCGGAGTAAACGCGATGAGTTTTGGGACACGGCTCCCGCGTTCGAAGGTCGGAAGGAGATCTGGGACGCGCTGCGGGCGGCGGCGGTGGCGGCCGAGGCTACGGACTTTCAGCTCGCGCAGGCGATTCTGGATGGAGCCAGTGTGTCAGTGCCTAATGGATACCTCACTGAGTGCTATGATGAATGGGGGACCAGATACCAGGTATTTTTTTTATGAATATGATATGGGGAATATTTCCTTTCCAACTTCCAACAATTAAGAAGTTTAAAAGTTAGGAGTAGATACAACCAGTGGCATGCCGATCATAGAGGCATAAAAGCTGCTTACTGCTACTGTTCAAAAGAAACTTGATATTTTGTATGTAGGTAGGTCTTTACATAACATAGACAGCGATAAAGAAACATAACATAGATAAAGAAACATATGCAGAAATTCAGCAACAGAGTATTATTAAGTAAAATTATGATAATAGTGATGAGCAGATCATCACTATTATCATAATCAACCCATCGCCCGATCACTACTCAGCATGGATCTCCCCTCAGAATGAGAAGGGCATAGACTATCACACTGTATAAGTACAGATTGGGAGACATCACACACCTTTGAGAACATTATGGAGAACTCTCAGGCATGCAGGTTTCCTAACATTCATTCCTAACAGTGTTTTCTTTTACTATTAAAACAAATGATATTAAATATTTGCTTAAAACTCTGAAAAGTTAGAGATGCATGCCCGGAATCGAACTTGAATGAATTGTAATAATAATTAGGATATTATATATTTATAATGGTATGACAAGATTGTATTCATGACTAAGTTATTGTATTATTGCATACGGAAAGGTAGAATTTGGCAGCACCTAACAATAATAGTTTTAAGATCTGTAAACTAACCCAAATTTGCAATAAAGATTATTGTATTGTAACACCTGACTAGGAGGCCAACTTTTTAACCACTAGGACATCACCACTTGGGTCAGGTATTTTTAAATTAACTGTCCGTTCAATACAATGAAAATTATCATTAATGAGCTTGTGCTTATATTATGACCTCCATTTTAACTCCTTTCACTGTAACTGGTTCTTTCAATGATTCAGTTTTAATTGAACACTTATTTACTTACCTAAAAACTTATTTTAATATTGGTATAATTTATTAAGTAATGTATACCTATTTATTGCTTTCATTGAATGCTAAGTGGAAAAAGTTATTTGTGAATTGTGATTTTCTATTATTTCTAGATAAATATATTTTAATACCATATTTATATTATACTAATAATGTCATGGATAAACATGATATATTACAGTATTTATAAAACCTTCATGTGATAATGAAACTCATAACTACTGAGCTTTGATTTTTGCTCAGTCAGTTCAAGGCGCAGTGACTTGCACACAACAAAGGATTATTGGAGCTTGCAAGATGAAAAATGTATTATTTGTTTTAGTGTCTAAATGTAAATTACTGTATATTAAGATAATTATTGTATCTCAAATGAGAATTTTTTCTTACTTATGTACAATTATTTGTTTTGTATTTGTTTTAGGTACCAATATACTGTTTATCAGCCCCGATAAACATGGTGAAGGAAGCCAGCGGGCGCGACTCGCCGGCGGAGTGCTCGGAGCCCGTGGACGGAGGCGCGGCGCTGGCGCTGCGCCTGCGGCTGTCCACCGGAGGCCCTGACCTGGATCTGCCCGTGTGTGCGAGGCATACCATCGCACACTGCAAGGCCAAGTTGCACGTGAGTACAGTGAGACGTGGTATGCTACTTATGCTGTAGCATCTGTTGCAATTTCATCTATTTGTCATCATCATCATGATCAACCATCGCCGGCTCACTACAGAGCACGGGTCTCCTGTCAGTATGAGAAGGGTCTTGGCCATAGTCTACCATGCTGGCCAAGTGCAGATTAGCACACCTTTTTGAGAACATCAGGTAAGCTCTCAGACAGGCAGGTTTCCTCACAATGTTTTCCTTTACTGTGAAAGCCAGTGATATTTAATTGCCGTAAACTCACATAACTGCCTGGGGTCCTTTTTCAAAAGGCTGCTGTTATTGTATAAACTTGTAGTAACTGCTAGTGTTGTGTGGTCAGGCGCAGGAGAACATATCGCCGTGGCGGCAGCGCTGGTTCTACGGCGGCAAGCTGCTGGGCGACAAACTGGTGGTAGAGGAGGCTCGCATCACTCCTGGATATGTCGTGCAGGTCATCGTGGCGGACGCCGAGCCTCGGCCGCCCAGCTAGTCGCATCACAGACTGACAGGTAGACCTATGCTGTACTCTCACTGGTGTAGCGAGTGATTCTAAGTTAGAATCCTTAGCGAAGTGAGGGTTTAGAATCCCTCAAAAGGCACAACAAACAAATCACTTGTTACCCATACAATTTTTCTGGTCACTAATGAAAAAATACCAGTGGTAACAATAAATCTTTGTTGAACAAGATAGCAAAGTTTGTTTACGATTGCCTAGTTTGAATCCCAAAGGAGCGAAGAATTCTATTATGAGCTAACGAGGAAAAATAACTATCAAAAAAAAAAGTTGAAAAAACTATAACCCGACTACGGAAAAATGAGACAACTTGAACCCGACTTGGTACAAGTAAAATAAACTAAAAAGAAAGAAACAAGTTAGGTGCTTAGTGCTATCATCGTCTTCATCGTCTTGAGTAAGATTCAATACGAATGCCGTGGTCGTGCGTTGTTGACAGCGTATTTCTTATCCTTGATTGACTGCATTCCCAATGATTTTATTTGTCTACCAAATTAGAATATTTTCTTTTTGCTGTGGGCATCAGCTAATTTTTTATATCTATACCATAACTGAAATACCCATTCCAGGTTAGTCCGCTTCCATTTTAGACTGCCTATCCTGCCATCATCACTTGCCACCAGGCGAAATTGCAGTCAAGGGATCTCAATTCATTCATTCATTCATTCATAACCAATATTTTCCAGGAGAAACCCATCACAGAAGGAGTACCAGCGCCGGCCGAAGCGATGCGCGCGAGTCTGGCTTCACACATATTCTAAACTGTATCATACTAGACTGTACCGAACGGACTGCTCCAGTAACCGCTAATATAAGTTAAATTTTAGTCATAATTATTCTCTTTTATATTGTTTCGTTTAGGATGTGTCTAGACAGCCACAACCACAGCTACATATTTTACAAAAAGCACAATACAGTGGTGGACCCCTGATATTCCGGCACCCCCTGTAATCCGACATGTCTATTACATTACATACATGAATAATTATTGAATATTTTATTGACAAGCTTCGCTAATGTAGATAATGTATGATTGAACAGATTACAACTTGTGCACACTTTTGTGTTAATTTACTAAATTTGACATACATGATTTGTTCTTCAGTGTGTAACATATAGAATCTTATCATTGGATTTGTAATTTGTCGGATTTCAAGGTAATCTTTTGTAAAAAAAATCCGACCATAGGGGGTCTTAGGCAGTACTCTATAATCCGATAGATTTGATAGTTCGCTAAACTTTTGTCAGATTACCTGGGGTCCACTGTAGTAATATCACTTATCACCCACATAATATGTTATACTAGCCGATGCCCGCGACTTCGCCCGCGTGGATTCAGGTTTTTCGAAACCCCGTGGGATCTCTTCGATTTTCCGGGATAAAAAGTAACCTATGTGCTAATCCAGGATATTATCTATCTCCATTCCAAATTTCAGCCAAATCCATCCAGTAGATTATGCGTGAAGGAGTAACAAACATACACACACATACAAACTTTCGCCTTTATAATATTAGTGTGAAGTGTGATAGTGTGATACATAATGTAAAATTCAAAAAGTTAAACGTTTCCGTCTGTTGTGCGTGCGTTGCCCCTCCCCGTCGAAGTCTTCACTCCAGCCATCCAAGCTCGCTCCAGAAGCCGAGTAGACCGCCCAGGTTGCCGAGGGCTTCATGGAGTGAGGTTGCGGATTTCAAATGGCGCTCTCGTTGTTCTGCTACGCCCGTGCACTCTAGGAGCACACGCGTTAATCATTTTGATTCACTAACCAATCACAAAAATGTTTTTTTTTTTTAAATGTTCGAAATTCAATTAGAAAACATAGTTTCGTTTGTGATTGGTTGGTGGCTCAAAATGGTTGACGCCCACTGACTTTTTCGGCTCTATCATTTGTATGGAATTACGTAACAGAAAGAGCGCTCTAGTAACTTCTTTCCGTGGGTGTATAGTATAAAGTTTATTATATATATGCTTCTCTTTGATTTTGGCTTCGATATAAGTTTCAAAATTATATTTATTCCTTTTTGCATCACTTTTTAACAGGTAGGTACCTAAATTTCTTTATTTTATATTTGAGAAAAGAAAATTACTTATCTATACATAAAATCGATTTTCAACTTGAATTCTCATCTAAAACGGTGCAAAAGGTGATATGAAAGTTTAAACAAAAATACATTCAAATGTTCAAAATAGAAGTTATTTACGAATTAGTCAACTAATAAATTCTTATAGTTTGGGTCACATAGTAGTGTATGTAATTTTCTTTGTATAATATAAAGTTGTTATATGTAGGTATTATAATTATTAAATTCTTGTATACATGCCCCATTTTATATGTGCATGTATAATTAACTGTGCAAAGCAAGGTCTCTCAGTCTACTTTGGTGTATTTGCATTTGTCTGGCTGTACACTTGTAAGTTCTGAATTAATGTGTTATGGTGTTTTCAACCATTAAAAAGGTAGGCAAATGGCAGATGACTTTCACAAGCAAATGTGAAAAACTTAACTCTTTAATCTGATAGTTGTGTTCGATATTGTTTGTTTCACTGCCATATTTATGACTTGATAATTTTATGTTCCCACTCTCCCAAATATATGCAAAATATCGGTAACAGAAGTTCTGTTATCTGTACTATACTCTACCTGCGGGAATAAGTTAGTATAGCGCTCTTTTTTACGTAATTCCATACAAATGATAGAGGCAAAAATCTCAGTGGGCGCTAACCATTTTGAGGCACCAACCAATCAAAATGATTGTTTTCTAATTGAATTTCGAATATTTTTGAAAACATGTTTGTGATTGGTTGGTGACTCAAAATGCTTAACGGCCACTGAGATCTTTTGTCTCTATCATTTGTATGGGATTACGTAACAGAAAAAGCGTTATACTAACTTCTTTCCGCGGATAGAGTATAAATTATAGTTTCCATTGAAATGCCACTTTTGATGTGTGAGCAAACTAAAGTTGAAATCTATAGAGCGCACTTTGACTTTGCTTAGACTTAAGTTTCAGTTAAAACGAGACATACTTATGCCAGCCGTATAACGCCGTCTCGTTTTAACAGTGTCTTAAGTCACAGCAAAGTGAAAGTGCGTTCTATAGATCTCAGCCTTAGTATCTTACAAAATATATCAGGAACAAATTACGGCAATTTCTACCGGAATTTTGCATACTGTGTTATGTTTAAGAGAGACTGTTTCTTCATGCTTTGTAGAAGAGTATTTTACTTGTTACCCAGTGTGTTTAAAATTTAAGCAAAATTCGAGATTTCGTTGTAATTTTTAAATTATATAAAATGTTTAATGAAATTATTATTTTTATAAAAATACCCTACTTATCTCTTTTTGAATGCATGTCTCGAAAATCAGTAAGAAAGGCAGTCTATGCGAGAATATTATAATAATAATTATCATTAATGATCATATAAATTGAGTTCGGACTTTATATTTTTCTTTAAATTTACATTAGCTACTTTTTTGACCTTTCAAAAATTGATGATCATAAAAGTAATTTAATAATAAAAATAAATACATTATTGACGGCCATTTTCCTTTTCGTAAACAATATTGTAAATTTTAGGTTAATTTAATACTAATATAAAAAATATTATTTAGGCAAGTTTAACGTAACAATATTACATAATAATAATAATAATTATCATAAGTAACCAACTGGCTAGTATGGAAAATCTTTGTGTTTACAGAAAACTTGAGGCTTAATTTATATATATCTATATATATTGTGTATTTAAAATAATTTTAAATTATAGTTAGTTACCATAGATAAACTATATTTTTTGTTATCTTTGCATCAGCGCAAGTTCCTTGTATTACAACTTGTAGGAGCCTTAAATGCTTTTATTTTTATCACAAAGAGAAAAAATATAATATATATTTTTGCTTATTGTTTTTTTTTTATAATAATCATTTATGTTATTAACTTAGATCCGACATATATATAATTAATAAATTCATCCGTAATTCCATTATAATAAATAGTTTCTGTAATAAGATATAATTGAAACAATAATGCTAATATATTGAAACTAAAAAGCCTAGTTATACAACCCCATTCACTATACAAAACCTCAGCATACCCAAAAACATCGACACACTCAACTATTCAATTTACCATAAATATATTATACTATATATAGCTCGATTACCACTGACTGACTGACTCATTGACATAATTGTTCTCCTAGAAAGAGAAGGAAAATGATATAGTGATGTAGGGGAGTTGTGTTCGGATGGGGGAGTCTACTGGGGAAAAATTATGACATTTCGGAAAAACAAGATGGCGGCCGACGTGATTTTTGCAGCTCCGTTGTTTTCCAACCGATTTCGTCGAATTTTACAATCTTTAAAGAAAGTAGTAAACGATTAATGGGAAATGTCGAAAAAATTGGAAAAACAAGATGGCGGCCGAGCCGTAGCGTTTTCAAAATTTTCATTTTTCGACCCCGAACCGCGGCGCCACAGATCCGAAACGGGGTAATCGAGGATAATTATTTTTCTTGGTTTCTCCCACGATTATCCTGTATTTTCACAGAACGGGAGTGGTTTTTAAAAATTCAAGATGGCGGCTGTCATGGCGGCCGTTTTGTTCGAGGTACGAAAAAACGCAATTTTAAAAGTTAAATATCTCAAAGTTGGCAACATCGGAGCGGTTCGGCTTCTATGAAGCGGTTGTACGTATAGGCTCGAGGTATAGATTGGTGGGAAAAAATTACCCCATTTTTAGGGAAATTTCAAGATTTTCGGGAAATTGTAAAAAATCGAAATACGCACTTTTAGCAAAATCCGAGTATGAGTGATTACGTGTTTTGCTCGAACAAATGACATTTGGGTATTTTTGTCACCGGAGACTGGCAACACTGGAATTTATCAAAGTAAAAGTGATTTTCGACACGGTCTTTTTCACGGTATCCCCTTTCGCGTGGGTGCGAGCGAGAGGAAAGATTGAAACGTCATCGGGCGCGGTATATCCTGTAGTTAATAGGAAAATTATGAAACCGTGTAAAATCTTTCTGTGAAACGAGTTGGCGGCCATTTTGTATTTTTTTTAATTTTTCGAAATTTTGATCACGTTTTTGAGGCAGTTGGCAACATTTTGGAAAGTCAGTATGTATGAATCGATTGTGTATCTCGGCTGGCAGTATGGAGATGTGCAACCGGTGTTGCCAGTTTTGGGGAGATTTTCGAGATTTTCAACTAAGAAACTCCTGTAAAATTTTGTATGAAAAATTTTTTTTTCACTGATGGTGTTATATAGAAAACAAAAACTTAGTAAGCCAAAATTATGGAGAAAGCTGATGATTGAGGATATCGGAGACGGGTGAAGGGTCCGCTTAAGGTATTGAAGATAGGTGGGGGGTGCTCGAGCAAATGTCATTCATGACGTCATCCAATTGCCAAAAAGCTGAAAAAAAATTCAAAATGGCGAAGAAAAGATGGCCGCCATACAAATTTCGCTGGTGTCCAGCTCGGAGGGTATAAAAGATGGAAGTGAGGTTTCTTGGCAAGAGATGATCAGGATCCCAAGGTCTACTCGATGAATAGAAAAAAAATCCAAAATGGCGGAATTTTTTTTTCCATACATTTTGTATGGCGAATATTGAATGCCTCATTCTCCTAGAAAGAGACAGAAAGCGATACATTGATGTATGGGAGATATGTTCGGATGCGCGATATGAGTAGGGGAAAATTATGATATTTCAGAAAAACAAGATGGCGGCCTATATGATTTTTGCAACTCTATTGTTTTTCGACCGATTTCGTTGAAACTCGCAATCTTGGAAGAAAGTAGTAAACGATTAATGGAAATAGTGGAAAAATTTGGAAAAACAAGATGGCCGCCACACAAACTTCGTCGGTGTCTATCTCGGAGGGTATAAAAGATGAAAGACTGGTTTCTCGGCAAAAGATGATCAGGATCCGAAGGTCTACTCGGTGGAACAAACTCTGCATGCTCGCGGACCACTTTAGTGGTCCGCGCACCCACGCACCTCAATTACCCCGTTTTTAACCTCAACTACCCCGTTTTTACAAAAAATGATATGGATGTCGTTTTCAGAGTTTTCCGGCGTGCTGATTTTGATAACGACATTTATTTTGAAATCCAAGATGGCGGACATGCACTTTTTAAGAAAAAAATTGATATGGGTGTCGTTTTGTGGGTTTTTGTGGTGAATTGTGTATCTTTAATAAATAAATTTGGTTAAATATAATAAAGTTAACATAACCACGTCACGTGAGCTGCTTTAGCAGCTCGCGCACCGAGCAAAACACTAGTTTAAGTATACAAAAGAAACTATTAATAATACGTTACTTCACATATAAAAATTATTTTCCTTTTATTGACTTAGGAATTATTGTATGGTGCTAAGAGGTTGATTTTTTCTCAATAATTAACTATTTTACACAAAATAAATATATCTTATGTTGGTATATACGAAATGGAGTATATTATATTAATAATTTAGTAATAGGAAATAAATACATTTGAATTGCATACTCTTTATTTTAGTCGAAATACCTACACAACACAAATCTTTGATTATGCAGTTGTCTGACCGCCGACGATTAGCGAGAAATGAGTTTGCGGGCAACGAGAAGGTAGTGTGTCGTTGGGATAGTTTTGTCACTGGGCTATGAGCGAGTGTGCGAGTGCGACGGGTGCATAATCGCCCGTCATACATTAATTATAATAAATCCCTGCGCAAACTGCGTGGGCGTTTGGACTGCCAAGAGAGCGTCGCTCAGCGAGTTTTCCTTTGATAGCCCTATCGCTGCGACAAACTAATGTAAAGAGAGTTCTCGCGGCAGTGTGCACATTCAGCGATTAATTAAATTAATACATTTTATCTCTTTATTGACACGCAATCATAGATCGATTATACGTTTCTTGAGCGAGAAAAATAGTCGATAGGTAGTCGCTTCCTCGGCGACGGTGGGACAACTACCTTAGTGAGAAAATTACTGTAATTCACCAATTCTTTTATTTTACACTGTGATTATTCTAAGATAAGAATCTTAGTTTGAACATAATTTTTAATTTGGTTGTATCATCATTATGTTAGGCTATTAGTGATGATCACAATTACATTGTGTGTACACTTATTTACTCACATGTACATAATATATAGAATGGTTATAAATTCTTGCATTTATGTGACTTGTATCAAAATTGTCTATAGTTTAGCTTGTATATTAATTAGTGTTATAAAATTCTAACAAATTAACACGCTCAAATGGTGCAGTTTGGACCAATTATTATATTTATATCAATATCAAAAATACATAATAGTAATTTGCACTTTATCATATAATTAGGTTTAATTTCTTACTATTGGTACCGACTGCATTTTTTTTCTGGGATTACACAGGTTGGTTATCCCACTTCTGATAGCGGTAACTTTATGACAAGCTTTCATAATTAAATCGTTATTTAATATACGAAAACTTGTTCAAATCGATGGTACATTTATTTATAATACTAACTTTCTACTAACTACGGGTTAATTTTATATTACAGAAGTGAGATAACTATGAGTCTAATATATCTTAATAAAACCTAGTAGCATGACAGGTGGTTAAAATGCGATACGGTTACCGTCAGTATTGATACCTTCATGTTTAAGGTTTAAGGTAAGACGGTCAAAGTTTAACAGTAACCTTAATGTAACTTTGACCACTTGTCACGCACTTGTTTCTTGGAGATAATGAAACATGTTCAATTCCATAATCTACGAAATCAATTGCTACTAACTTATACGGGTATAGTCCAAAACTATATTTTCAGTTTGCAAATAAAACACCCTGATTTCAGAATATAGTACATACTTTCAAATATAAATATTACCTACCATACAAATTTTAAAATTATTTATCAATAGCTGCGCTAAATTGTAAATAAATATTATATAGCTGTAAGATTTAGAAATACTACAAATAGATCTGATATTGTGTTTGCTATTTTATAATTACGCAAATATAATATGAAAGGATAATAATATATCTAAACACCAACTGTTGGTTTTTATTTTACTTATAAAAGAACACATTCTATTTTCACTCTTCTCAAAAAATGAAACTATCACTTGCTTCAAAACAGGTAAGTTAGTACCATGGACCAATGGTTTATACTATCTCTATGGTTAGTACTTACTTTACATAAATATAACATTTGACATCTAATTAACATTGCTAGAATTTGAACATCAAATACTTTAGCGTAAGAGTGAAGTCGACCTTAACTGCCTTGTTTTAAAGCTCATGTTCGTCCATACATTCACACGTAAATCTACTTACAGCCGGCGCTAATCTGAAAAAGCATAAAACCCGGCCAAGTGTTCGTCAGACTCGCGCACTGAGGGTTCCGTAGTCGGGTATTTTTTCCAACATTTTGCACGATAAATCAAAAACTATTATACATAAAAATAAATAAAAATCTGTTTTAGAATGTACAGGTAAAGCTCTTTCATATGATACCTCGCTTGGTATATTTATCTTACTTTGAAATATGAAACACATTTTAATTTTTTTTTAATGATGTAACTAACACATTTGTGTGTTTTGTTTCCATGAAACTAAATGATGTGAATAATGTTGAGTTTGATTCGTTATTAAAAATTACGTTACGCCTCGGCTCTCCTTCTGCGGGAGTGCATTGCGCTTTAGTTACATTTAATGTAAAAACGTCAAAGGTCAGTATTTGCAAGAATCTCTATTTATACAGTCTTTAAAATCAATGAACATTTGGATCATGCCTGTAACACTAACCTTCTAAACTATGTAGATAGATATGTATTAATGCTTAGTAAATAAATAATACTTAACTGTCGTTATAACAAATCGCCAGCGTGTATCATGTAACCGTGTTGTATATTTTGGATTTTTGTCTTATTTCATGTTTCTATTTTAATAGTCATCACCAAACAAATCATTACAAAAAGAGTTAAGTATATGTATTTGAAACCAGTTTGTCAAGAGATGTTGTATTACAGTTGACGTCTTAAAAGAACTCTGACCTTTAACATGCGTTGTAGGTAATTTATCAATATATTTGGTTGCGTGGCATGGTGGAGGAGCCTATGCTGCCGCGCGATTGCGTTGTCAATCAACCTAGCGCTTCGCGCGATGTAGGAAAGTTCTGTACCCATTTGCACTCCAAAGCTCATTTTATCCGCCAACTGTATTTATACATTTAACATTATTTTAGGTCGGGAATGCCATACAACTTGTTTACTGACAATGGTACACAATTCGATTCTATGTAAAACTATAGAGACTAGAAAAGAGGCATTCTTTTTAGTTTAATTTTCTTTGCTTTCATGAACATCATTTGATTATTACTGAGGTTTATTTTTTAGTCTGAATACAGTTTGCCGATTTGATACCATTGTGATTACCAGACAATAAATATTTATATTATACATAAATTATTATTTATTATTCTAAGCAATTCGGTTCATTGAATTATTAAATATACGAAAAGACATTAAATTGAACAATTTGAGTTTTTGAAACTAACCTGTAAAGACAAAAATTATTTACACTCAAAAATTGTAGCTTAAATGTAAAATTGGCACTAGGGTTGGTAGTTAAAAAAATCTAATCATTAAATTAATCATATAAATAAAAACAAAAACACATCTCTTGATAAACTTTGGTGTACCTACGTACGCAAAAATACTCTATATTATGCAAAGACATCTGTTACACCGAAACTTTAAAATTTATATTTCCTTAATATTGTTTTCTATAGAATTCTTTAATCTTTATAGAATTCTAAACAATTCATGTGACGTTCGGTGTGACGATAGTCTGATACAAGATTTATCATGGTGTTGATTCGGTAATGCACATTTAAACTAAACTAATTTGACAAAACTAAAAGTACATACGAGTAGAACCTACGGCACTAGGTCAGAGTGAACTAAAGTGAGGAAACTCGGTTTTGATCTGGATCCTGAATCGACATATTCTGTCAAATATTAGGCTAGGGGTGACGTGAAATCAAGGAGACGTCGTCGTTCTATAGCCTCATCATCATCAGCCTGTGGACGTCCACTGTTGGACATAGGTCTTCCCTACAGAGCGCCACCACACCCGGTCCTCAGCCTTCCTCATCCAGCCACTTCCCGCCAGCCGCTTATATCATCAGTCTATCGTGCTGGAGGGCGTCCCACACTACGCTCTATAGCCTGCCTAGCCTCGAATGTAGGTAATATTTGATGCCTGCAGTGTAGGTTTTATAAGTTTCCTGACTGACGCGACTATGTATTTTTAGTTTTGTCAATTTAATTTAGTACTTTACACAACTTTTGCTGGCGAAAAGAACAGCATTATTTTGATTCCTACATACTGAGAATTGTTAACCTTTAATTGCACCTTTAAAATTTAATTAACGTATCATCCTTACAGCAAAAAACGAAAATCACCTCTTGATTTTTTAGGCACGCTTAACAATCGGCTTTTCAGTATTTGGGCTTAAAAATAATGCTATCCTTATCGTAATGTTCGCTAGGAAAAGGGACAGAAATATTTAGTCATTGCCAATTTGGTATGCTAAACCGAATCAATACCACTGTATGCCATAGACAAGAGATTGTGCCCGTTTTGTAAATAACCAATAGTAGAGTGTGTAAGCAATAATAGCATTTTAAATTTTCAAATAAAATCACTTTGTGAATAATTTTATATTGTTTTGTTTTCTTTCACTTCTTGAAGTATGATTTATTTTTGTGCAAAAGGCATATCAAAGTTTTATTTCCTATATTATCGCAGCCAGAAATCGAACTTGTAACGTAAATATTAAGTGTTTAAAGAAATAAATAAACCTCTATTTATTTATAACAATTTATTAACTTAAAATTAAACTACTTACTTATCAGTTTAATACTATGTTCCAATCTATTTAAATTACAAATGCGTGTAGTTAAATAACAAAAATAATTAAGTTATAGTTTAAAACAGTCTATAGAAGCAGAGATGCAAGTTATTTTCCACACAAAAAAACTCACGATCATAAAGGTAAATTCAACAACCTCATACTAGGAACTAAACAGGTTTTTCAAGTTGAATTGGGTATTTTCCTACTTTTGAATTTGATAAATATTATTACTTTATTATAAACTAGGATAAAAATAATGACGTACGCTGAAAAAAATATTAAAATCCAACAAAGATTTACAAAGTTACAGGCATTTTAATTTTGGAGTGGGAGGGTCTTCTATCTCTTTCTCGCAAAACGAAAATTTGTATCAAACCGCAGGAAGCTACTATGGCATTAGTGACGGAGTGACGTCAAAATGCTATATCGCTATCTCTGTCTAATCAGAAATATTTAAATGCTTATAACTTTTTTGTTATTTGATCGATTTAATTAGTTTTTTTCAGTATTCGTCATTATTTTTATCCTAGTTTATAATAAAGTAATAAAAAAATTGGAGTAAAATACCCTATTAAAGCAAAAAAAAAAAATACAGTCTCTTTTGTCTATGTGATGTCCAGCTGGTCGATTGCGGAAAAGCTACATCAATCATTATTATTACAAACCCAATTCTCAATTGCTATGTTTGGCTGAATTTATAGTATTCTAGTTGCAACAATGCTACAATAGCCAATTGTGAGCGAACATCACCCAATCAGACTTTAGAGGTGATTGCGGTCGTGACACTGTAGTTGTCACCGTAATCGAGCAGCAATGTCATACTAATTTTGACAGATTCATAGAACATGATATTAACTGTTTAGGATGACCCTCTAATTCTAGTGTGTAGAATTATTTTTACTAACAATGACTATAGAGGCTCTAGAGAAACTTTTCAAGTTAACGTTAACTTGCGTGAATATCATATAATATTTATAAGGTACGCCAATGTACCTGCGCAGAAATCTTGTTTTTCAATGGCGCGAAAATATCTGCGCCAATCATTGCGCGCGTCCGTGCGCTATTGGTTGTTGCCTACGCGCCATGTTTTGTACGCGTGAATTATGAGTCTCTGTTGTTCTTGTGTTTAAAACTTTAAATCTTAACGTCAAACTATAAGGTTTGTATTTCCTTGTTGTATACTCGGTTTTAGTCGGCGTTAATTGCCACTTTTGTGCGCAAACAAATTTTGCCGATGTGACTTATTAAAGTGGTATTAATGTACAGTTTTGACAGCTATACCTACGCACAGTTAACATGGAAATAAACCTCAGGGTTACACACACAGTTACATTATTTAGGAATATACTTCAGCAGTTTGACCTCGTGCGTCAGCCAGATAGCTAAGGTGAGGAGAACTAGCGAGCCAGACTGGTGGCTCGCGGCGAGCGGAGTCGGGACGTAGTGCAGTAGTGTGAGGATGCCGAGACCCACCTGCAAGTTACCAGGAAGCCTTTATTCCACTCTTTATATAGGCACAAAGTATGGAGGTAATAATGACCATGGTAAACTGGTCTGGTGGGAGGCTTCGGCCGTGGCTAGTTACCACTCTACCGGCAAAGCCGTGCCGCCAAGCAATTTAGCGTTCCGATGCGATGCCGTGTAGAAACCAAAGGAGTATGGGTTCAATGAAAACTGCCATGCCCGTTAGCCCGCTTCCATCTTAAGACTGCATCATCAGTCATCACTTACCACTAGGTAAGATCGCAGTCAAGGGCTTACTTTTATCTGAATAACAATAAAAAAAATCAAGAGATATCACTGAAGCAAGAGTGAAATTTTTGGTTTTACAAAAATCTAGAAATAAAATGTTCTAATACTAACCTGTAGCCAAGCCATAGCCCCCACGCCGTTAGCCACCCGCCTAGCCACCGGCGACAGTGGCTTCCCGCGCGCCACCAGCCACAGACAAGTGGCAGCGATCAGGGTGCTAGTGCCCAGGACTCTATGGTCGAACTGCACTGTAGTGGGGTTCTCAGTAAAGTTGCGCAGCGCGGGGGAGAACGCGAGGATGTCGTCTGGGAGCCAGTGGTCGCCCATTTTGGGGAACGAGTTGTACACCAACCCTGCGTCGAGACCGGCTACGAAGGCTCCTACAAAACAAATTAGATGCCTTCTTGCAGGCTGAGATCTACAGAACGCACTTTGGTCAGACTTAAGATATTGTTAAAGCAAGATACCGTTATACCGCTGGCATAAATCTGTCTCGTTTTAACCGAAACTTAAGTATAGACAAAGTCAAAGTGCGTTCTGTGGATTTCAACCTAAAAGTCACTTAGATCCATTTTTATCGATTTTGAGTTTGTAAGTTCAAAATCCATACTAAAAACTAAAAACTATAAATGCGAAAGCGTGGCCTGACTGCTAGTTTTTACGGCCCATCCTTTCGACGGAATTTAGTACAGAGATAGTGGAGTCATTTAGTTGAAGGTGAACCATACTTTTGACATGACAGTTCACACAAAGCAAATAATATGACAAATGAGTCCTCAAAATGTATGCATTATATCTAATGTTTTGCGTGGGTATAAAGAATTTATTCATCTATCTCTATTGGCAACAAATCAAAGTCGCGACACATCAGTCACCCAGACAAGTAACCAAAACCAACATACCGGAGACAGCAGTGAAAAACGCCATAGCTTTCACAGTATGCGCAAACGCAGTCACACTGCGCAGCTCCCTGATCCTCTGAAACGTCGCCTGTACAGGGAAGGGGCGAAGCACTCGCAGGGCTCCAGCCAAGAGGCCTGAGTATAGGATGAAAGCCAGACTGAGGTGCGCCGCTAGACGGTACTGGGATACTCGGGGCACGTCCGATGGTCCCTGGAATCTGTCCTCCAGACCAGATTTCACCATGTACCAGCCCATTAGACCCTGGAAGAATTAATATACAACTTTACATTACTAACACTTTTATAAGTGACTCGTGCTATCTCGCTAACACGGCGCGTAGGCAACAACCAATAGCAGAGGGACGCGCGTTATTGGCTGAGATATTTTTGCACCATTATGCCATACCGCACAAGCAATTTCAACCAGGCGCATTGCTGGAGCAAGTCAAATCCTTTTTAACCGACTTCAAAAAAGGAGGAGGTTCTCAATTCGTCGGAATCTTTTTTTATCATTCACATAATCTTCGATTGTATATTATTTAGGATGTTTTTATGTACCTATAGAGTATGTAGATTTACCTGCGCGGCGACCAGTGCGCAGTAGCCTCCGACCCTGATCTTCATGGCTTTGTCCAGAAAGCCCCTCGCCCAGAAGAACGCCGCCGGCAGGAACACGGCGGCGCCGATCGCGCGCCCCCACGTGCGGTGCGCGTACTCCATCCACCAGATCCACTTGAACTCCGACAGAGTTATGTTCGTGTTCTTGCTGGAACATGCCAACATCCCCTGCTGAACATAGGCCTTCCCCGCGGAGCGCCGCTACAAACCACCGAAACATCCAGACTCACCAAAATGACAACTAAACTAACAGCATTATAGATAGCTACCTCAAAAAAGCTACTATTTATTTTCAAACTCGCTTATTCCCGCGACTTCGTCCGCGTGGATTACTCAAATTTCAAACCCCTTTTTTGCACTTTTAGGGGTTGCATTTCCAAAAATCCTTTCTTAATGGATGTCTACCTCATAACAGCTATCTGCATGCCGAATTACTGCCCTATCCGTCCAGTAGTTTGAGCTGTGCGTTTCTTGATAAATCACTCAGTCAGCTTTTTCTTTTATATATTTAAGATTTAAAAATATGGTCAAGTGCGTGTTGAACTCGTGTGGAGGGTTCTGTACCATGAACATGAGATTGTACGCACAATATTGAGTTTATCATGTTATTTTAAGACCATACACTCCATACCTATAGATTATTCTGGAAGAGGGACGAGGATGAGAAGAACCTATAGATAGGTATTAGGTACTGACTATTTGTACTCTGGGAACTGCTGGTACTTCTGGAACTCGCTCTGCCACTGTTCCTCTGTCCTGGGCAGCTGTTCGCCGAGCAGCCTCCACGTCACCATGGACAGCCCCGACTCCGTCAGGCGAGTCACACCACCTGGATGAAGGAAACATTTTGGTAACTCGAAAAACTACAAAACCGTGCAAAAACGCCTTCAGCACACCGACGCATTCGTAAGGCCTGGATTGGATGCGTTTTCGTACGAATTTGATTTGTACGACGACACATATAAACGCGAAAGTTTGTAGGTATGGATGGATGTATGGATGTTTGTTACACTTTCATGCAAAAACTACTGGACTAATTTGACTTAAATTTGGATTGTAGATAGATTATACCCTGGAGATGGATTAACACATAGGCTACTTTTTATCCCAGAAAATCAATGAATTTCCAAGGAATTTATAAACACCGATATCCACGTTAACGAAGTCGCAGGCTTCAGTTAGTAATAATATAATTTTGCACGAACAATCCTGGCACCTTGCTGAAGAGTTGATTTCCAGGATAAAAAAGTAGCCTATGTCCTTCCCTGGGATGTAAGCTAACTCTGTACCAACTTTCATCAAAATCGGTTAAACTGTTGGGCCGTGAAAAGCTGACAGACAGACACACTTTCTTTATAATATTAGTATGGATTGTTATTGCTCAAACTTTAGGCTATTTTTATAAAACTGAATTTCAGACTTCTTTAAGCTTTTGTGCTGATTATGAATCAGCCATAGTTACTTTAAAGTTTTGAGCCACTATTTTCTAACTAATCCAGCTAATGCCTATTTTTTTAAATACCTACTTCAAAATCCCTGTGACTATCATTCTACAGCAGACTGCAGTCCAAATTAGTTCCCATAGACTACTTCATCATTTATTATAGTGATAGAAAGGTCAAATGCAAACTTAAACAGATGGAAAGGTCATTCAAAAAAAATCTTTTTCTTAAATCAAAACAATCTGCGATTAAGTAAAATTTCTTTATTTCCAAATGTAACATATTAAAGCATTTTATTATATTTAAATACAGATTTATTCTTACTACTGGCTACTGTGCTATTTCTAAAATGCCCAGCCAGAAAGGGATTATGCCTACACATGTAACTTGTGATTAATGATATCAAATCTATACATATAATAAAATTGTAGAAAAGTGGTGTCTGTACAATGGAAATATATAAAAAAAAGTAGCAGGGGTTGTTATTATATCGATGTTGAACCCGAAATTGTAATCAATTTTTTTTTGTCTGTTTGTCTGTTTGTCTGTGTGTTTGTGCACGCTAATATCAGAAACGGCTGATTCGATTTAGATACGGTTTTCACTAATATATTGTAGTAAGCTTCACTTAACATTTAGTGTTTATTTCATGTCAATCGGTTCATAAATAAAAAAGTTATGTCAATTTAAAGAATCACGGCTAATTTTTTTAACGTACAGAGTACGTACTACACGCCTCGCGCCTGAGCGTCCGTGCTGCCCGAAAAGTCACTATTCCACGCGAACGAAGTCGCGGGCACAGCTAGTAAATGAATAATTGACTAAAATGACATCACATTTCACTATTTCATACAAACCCCCATACTACGCACACATTTTGATGTTTGATAAAAAGGTTAGTTGGCTTTGCCATTCATACTTAGGCAAAATCTTACAACGCCCCCGCTTATCGGTGCACCTAGGCTCCCTACCTTAACGCCGGTACAGAGTGAGGGACCAGAGCTACTTGCTGCCATTAGTACTTGTAACCACTACGTGGACAATATAGTAGACGCAGTACACAAGCAGCAGATATCCTGCAGCCATACCTAGCACCACCGCGGTGAACACCATGCCACTGCATCCCAGCAGCCAGTACCCAACCAACTTGTGGTTCTTGGGCTGCGGTGATGAGGAGCAGAACCGCGCCAGAACGCCGTTTGACTTGATTAAGTTGCTTAGCTGAAATAGAGAATTCCTCAATGACTTTAGGATGGGTTCAAAACTAGTTGGGCTTTTGTCGATTAAATATGTAAGATAGCTGTAGCAATTTATACTTATGATTTTAATCTTATTTTAAGACATTATAATGACTTTATAATGCTACTCCGGTTTCATTTTTTCTTAAAAACAATCTATACTCAGATTTTCCTTATCTGACTTAAAAGATACACAAATTACAAAACCTTTCTCAGGGGAATAAATTCTAATTGATCTTGACAAAATTTAGAACAGAGATAGCTTAGATTATGGACCCAGGCAAGAAACTTTTCAATTTCGTTTTTATTTCAATCAGAGTTTATGTTAAATTCAAAGAAAATATTCTCAATCAAATCAATTTATTACTCTAAAGTTTAACTAACCTTATTCCCTCTCCCAACTCCAACATTCTTGTAACATCTTACAGGTGTGATCAGCTGTCTAGAGACCAGCCTCCCGTGTAAGCTGGTGTTGGACACCAGGAGTTTGCTTGGCGCTGATTTCAGCGTGCAGCGGCTTAGGTGCAATATGCTCAACATTGTTGATGAGTCACTTTGAAAGAAAATAAAACTATCAAAGTTAAAATTAATGATTTAAGGCCTTTTAGGCTTATTTCGTGGTTTAAATGACATAATATACCTAAGTAACCAGGATACCAAGTACATGCATGACCACCGAGATAACCTAGCGCATTTATTTTAAGTGATTAATCCAGGAAGAAAACAGTAAATAAAGTATATTAATTGACTACAATCAATATCGATAAAGATATTCCCTAGTCAGATAACGAAAAAATTTAATCAAAAATCAAACAGTAAACATTAGTTACGTTATGTTGCGAAATAACAACTCACCTAATCAGCGGTTTTATGGCAAGTTACAATTGTTTAATAATATATTCCTTGTGATGTTGTTTTAAATAAAATAAACTTATTACTATACCATATTCGTCTTTATTTTATTGAATTAAGACTTTTTCCGAATCAAAACAAATCACTAATCAGCTGTGAATATCTTTTTTTTTATCTCTCTCGTCTGGCTTTACAAAGATAAGCCAATGTCAAGTTTGTAGTTCTTGTCTTCGTTTCTTCTCTATGGCTCTTTGTACTGCGGCTTAAGTTTGTAGTTAGTTATTTGTAACAAGTTAGATAAACTATACAAGTATGGACCCCGTCTGTGCCGGCGCTCGCCGACATACGCACGGCACCCCCTTAGAGCACTTTCCAGTCAGTTTTAACAAGAAAAACAATCCAAAAAGGCAGAGCACGCCCGCCAGCTAACACCAACACAGACGATGTCTAGCTGTGAATACTGAATTGTGAAAAGTAGGTAAGTAATCTGTGGAGCAAACTTCAAAATCACAAAATCCTGACAAGCTGACAAGTGACAAAGACAAGGGAAGTTTTTGATTTTTGACGTATACCATAGACAAAGTTTTTTTTACTGATAGATCTTTTATTCAATGATCTCAATTAGTTAGTTAGTTTTACCTAACTAAATGCTTTAAATGATAAAAAATTCGACACAAAAATTACAGTTATTTTCAAATGATCGTTCGATATTTATGTTTCCATTTCTCTGTAATCGTTAGACAATGCTTTGATGTTGTATAAAGCGTTTTTGAATTCTCCTTCTTCAAGTCCTTCTCCAACGAAGTGATGTACGAATGCTCGTTTCGCGTACATTAAAGAAAACTTTTTGCAAAGACGTTCCCACGCTATGCGAATGGCTGAAGAGTTGGATACCATTACCACTGCTCTTTGTAATGCTGCTAAATCTCCACCGGGAACTGTTGAAGGGGGTTGATAATTTACACCAATCTGAAAGTAAAATCAATGTTGTTACTTAGGTAAACTTAAATCTAAATAGCGGTGATAGTAGATAAGTAGACAAGACATTAACATTCTAGTCCGCAGGTCGGTTATTCAATTTCGGGCACGCACCTCTAACTTTTCGCAGTTATGGTCGTTTTAAAGAATACCTATAAAAATATCACTTGCTATGACGACTAAGAAAAACATGAGTTTTCCATGATTTTCTTAAAAGTAATGTGATTTGTGAAGTCTGCCAATCCACAAAAAAAATTGGTTGTCTGTAAAGTCGGTTTACTGACGATAGTTGAACGTGACAACAAAGGCCTAACGTAACGCCGTACCTAACGTAACGCCGCATGAGTCATGTTTTTTCGTGCGTGCAGCCGGCTGTATCGAATTATAAGACGTTGCCACGTCAAAAACCCTTCTCATTCCGAGAGGAGAGCCATGATTAGTAGTGAACTGGCGATGAGTTGTGGCAACTTTGATCAAATGTAAAATTAACTAAACAATAGCTTTGGTACAGTTCCCACCTTAAACCCTGTTGGAGACCAAGAAACAAAGTGGACGGACCGTAAGCTTTTAATTTGATTAATAGCTGAATTAATATCGTTCGGATTAACATCTCCTCTGAACAGCAAACAACATGCCATATAATTTCCTTTCCTAGGATCACATTTAATCATTTGGTTAGCTGGCTCAAAACAGGACATCATCAGCTGATGCGTGGTCATGGCTTCGTGAAGAGATTTAGACGGGGAAACAAAAGGGGCAAAAGTCACAAGTGGAAAATGGATTCTCGGATATGGAATCAGATTTGTTCTGAACTCTACAAGCTCAACATTCAAAGAACCTTCGAATCTTAATGATGCCGTCATACCAGATACTACCTGAAAAAAATAAACGCACTAGTGAGGTAAATTATTAATGGCTGATTTTGTTCCAAATACGAGTAAATAAAACAGGAAACTGCTTAACCTGAGCAATCAGTCTGTTCAAATTTGTGTAAGTCGGTCTCGGTACATCTAGAAGTCTTGCTAAAATGTCATATAAAGCTTCGTTATCGAATATGAAGCAGACATCTTCAGTATCCATACAGGCATGTGTGGTCAGTACTG